>NC_086320.1:369750234-370483984 GCF_036172605.1 Pelobates fuscus | reverse complement strand
CTCCTCCTTTACTGTGTTGATTCCCTTTATGTATTTAAATGTTTCTATCATATCCCCCATGTCTCGTCTTTCCTCCAAGCTATACATGTTAAGATCCTTTAACCTTTCCTGGTAAGTTTTATCCTGCAATCCATGAACCAGTTTAGTAGCCCTTCTTTGAACTCTCTCTAAGGTATCAATATCCTTCTGAAGATATGGTCTCCAGTACTGCGTACAGTACTCCAAGTGAGGTCTCACCAGTGTTCTGTACAATGGCATGAGCACTTCCCTCTTTCTACTGCTAATACCTCTCCCTATACAACCAAGCATTCTGCTAGCATTTCCTGCTGCTCTATTACATTGTCTGCCTACCTTTAAGTCATCAGAAATAATCAGCCCTAAATCCCTTTCCTCAGATGTTGAGGTTAGGACTCTATCAAATATTCTGTACTCTGCCCTTGGGTTTTTACGTCCAAGATGCATTATCTTGCACTTATCCACATTAAATGTCAGTTGCCACAACTCTGACCATTTTTCTAGTTTACCTAAATCATTTGCCATTTGGCTCATCCCTCCTGGAACATCAACCCTGTTACATATCTTAGTATCATCCGCAAAAAGACACACCTTACCATCAAGACCTTCTGCAATATCACTAATAAAAATATTAAAGAGAATGGGTCCAAGTACAGATCCCTGAGGTACCCCACTTGTGACAAGCCCAAGCTTTAAGCTTTTTTTTTATGGTTATCCATTCCTGTCTACATGTAAATTTATTTTTGTACCTAGAACCAATATAAAAATATATTTATCCCATAATGCCTATCTTGTCTTCCCCATTGTTATAATACTATTGTCATGGTAGAACCGGTCACTTACCTGCTCCTGGGCGCCCACGGCGTCCTCGTGGCAGAATGTTGTCAGTCGCCGCTCTCCAAGTCTCCTCTTCCAGGACTGCGGCATCTCCTTCTCCCCCTCTTCTGCCGAAGCCCGCGGCGAGCCCCACCTACTGGTGGGAGGTGGCCGGTCATGTGAACCTGGCTCCCTATTTAAACCAAGCACACCTTCCAGTCCAGTCAGTGCTTGGTTATTTTCCCTGCTCTTGTATACCTGCTTAATGCCCTAATTCCCTACTTGTCTTCTTGGTTCCTGACCCTTGGCTCCGTTATCGTCTACCCTTGCCTTGCCTGCTGCCTGACCTGATCCCGGATTGATAGACTACTCTTGCCTGCTGCCTGTCATGTTCCCGATTGTTTGACTACGCCTCATGCTTCTTCCCCTCTTGGATACCTCGCTTGGCTTCTACCCATTAAAGGCCTCTGTGCCACCCCTGAGCCTGCTATACAGAGCCTGGTACGACTCTGGGAAATGTGAGTTTTATTATTATTTTATTCTTTTATACAGTTCACACTATGTTGTGTTTTATGTTTTAGGTATTATCCTGCTGTATTTCATCTTATGGTGGTATCATTCCATTTACTTACTATTTGCACTGGGTTTTGTGTACATACTGGTATATTGTTTATATTATAAATAAAATAATAAGTCTAAAAAATGTAAATGTGCATTATATATTTCCTGGAATCCCAGAACTGTGAATATTGACGTTACATCCTAAATGTATGAGCTAGCTAAGCAACCCAAGTTTCAAATAAGCTTTTGTCTACTTTTCCAGGAAATCTTGGTAGTGAAACCGTTAAATACTATAAAGGGCAGATATAGTAATAAATAAAATAAGGAATAAAACATTTATACAATGCTCTATTAGAATTTTTTTTTCTAGGATTGTATATTATGAAGTAGATGTTGAATTCACACCATTTTGTGAATCACGGCAGGTTAATGCCACCTTTCCTGTTTGAAGAAATGATTAGTGATTCTCTGTACATTTTCCTTTTTGAATTTTTTTTTTTTTTTTACAAAGGGTAGATGTACGAAGCCACTCACAAATTGTGTTTGTTCGAGGCCGAAAAACACAGCATGAGCCAAAATCTTACAATTTGCCATAGAATTTAAACAGTATATTATTTTGTTCTTTATAATTTCCATAAATTTGCACGTCATCAATAGCAAAAAGGGTCGTTTGTACAAGTTTTGCTTTGGAAAATATATGCAGAGATATAGAGATATCTTGATGGACGGAGAATTAAATTGATTTGCTGCTGGGCCTGTAGTGGACTGTTTGGCTATGTAGCAGCAACCAATGTAAGATGTTTGTAGTCACATCATAGTCTGATGAGCGATCACTGTAGAAGGTGCAAATCGTGGGGATTTGCTGCACACACAGGACGGTCACAGGTGAATATTGTTTTAATTTTGTATCATATACTTTGTGTTTTAATGCAACTTCTCAATAAAGCGTTAAACAAGTGGGCTTAGAATGCCCATTCAAAGTATATTTTGTCTTCATAGTACTTTTTTGTAAAAATTGCTTTCATTGCTATTATTTACTCTTTTCCTATCCATGGATCAGAACAGCACTGACATACCGTCGGGACTTAAGAAGTTAAATGAAAACACTATTTGAAATAACTAGCTCATTCTTTTGTTTTCCTGATTGTTCCTGTGTTCCTGTCTACAATCTGTGCTAATCTGAGCTATTTGTGCTATTATCGAGATAAAGCTGTGTTACTTTTTTTTAGTACAAACAAAAACAGCTGACGTTGCATATATTTCTCTCCGTGCAACGGAGATTTGAAACAAATACTCATTTTCTACACCATACCTCTGAAAATAATGTAAATCTTAAAATGACTCTGTCACCAAACATGAACTTTATATAATCTGCTACTATATAGTTCCCTATTTCTCAATTAGTTTTTTCCCCGAGTGCTGTAGCTTTCATAAAATACATAACAAAATGTAGGAACTATTCTTCCTTATTTATAGCAGTCAAGTCGACAAAACTTCACCGTAACTACCAAGGAGGGCCTAACCAGACCTCTAACACTATTCGAAGAATTCTGTTCTCGTAGAGAGACCTCGCACAGAGGCATCTCTATGTTATACAGGTTGCTGTTGACTGGTCCTCAAATTGCCCCATTGCCTTTTGTAGCTAAATGGGAAGAGGAGTTTAAAAGGTCGTCCACCGAACCTCATTGGACAAAAATTATTATTACCCTAACACATCAAAGTTCACCTGGGTCCCGATTCCAAGAAATCGATCAGAAAGTGCTTACTACATAGTATTTAACGCCATGCTGCCTATACAAAATATCACCAGAACATTCCAGTAGATGTTGGTGGTGTAGGGAAGTGAGAGGCACTATTGTCCACATCTGGTGGGAGTGTGGGATAATGTATCCATTTTTAAAGTCTGCTTGCATAGGTGACTGATGAGGGCCTGGAGTTTAGCCAACAATGCTCTTGTTGATTGATGTACTGTATACTTTATTGCCTAATTGCATTGTAAAACTTTTCAAAAATGTATATTGTATTGACTTTCTGAACTAATATTGAAAAACAACATAAATGAAGATTAAAATGTTTTAAAAGCTGACAAAACTTGACAAAGGGCAGAGCTTAAAGCAAGGTTCTGTTTCAGATGTAGCAAAAAATATGTGGGTGTGGTATGAAACCCACCCACAGACTATACCTCAACTCCAAGTAAAATGTCTTAAATGTCAGGTGAAATAATCCTGAGATCAAGGTCTTCATCGGGTTAATTCTGGTGCTGGAATGTCCCACATATGCAGCAAGTTACACAAAACAAAATGCAGTCCGCAATTAGGAGTAAACCCTATAATCCACAGAAAAATTCACGGAAATAATGGAAATTTGCACATTTATTGATATAACAATTGCAGCGATGTATGGCAGAAAATAGTCATGGCAGCACTACACAAAGGCTGGATTTAAGAGCAGGAATATTGGGTAATGCAAACAGAGATGGAGATACAGATATCCAGGCAAGGACAACACACTTGCAAAAAATAGGAACACTTAAGGAATGAAGTATGAGGAAGACCACCTACACTGCCACCCACAAAAAGGTAAGAGTTGAGATAGCAACAGGGGGGTGCGAAACGCATCCAGGGTACGCACTCTTACCTTTTTGTGGGTGGCAGTGTAGGTGGTCTTCCTCACGTCTGGCAGTAGCAGGTATCACAAGCTACTTAATATCTCATTCCTTAAGTGTTCCTATTTTTTGCAAATGTGTTGTCCTTGCCTGGATATCTGTATCTCCATCTTGTGATTATCATATGCTGTTTGCATTACCCAATTCCTGCTCTTATATTCAGCTTTTTGGAGTGCTGCCATGACTATTTTCTGCCATACCTCGCTGCAATTGTTATATCAGTAAATGTGCGATTTTTCATTGTTACTGTGTATTTTTCTGTGGATTATAAGGGTTTACTCCTGAGTGCGGACTGCATTTTGTTTTGTGTCTGTTTCAGATGCCAAACAAATTTACCCACAGTGCATCAGTAAAATGAATCCGACCAATCAGCAGATATCATGCGCAAAAGAAAACAAAATGGCTGCACCCAGGTATTGAGATCTGGCGTAAAGGAAGAAAAGAAAATACTTATATAATATAATGTAATATAAAGATATTTAGGAAAATGGCAAGAGGGGCGTATAGTCATTAAGATAGGGGCGGCATAAGGAAAGTAAAATCAGAATAAAAAAAATGACAGGACCCCTTTAGTGCCTTCCCTCCAAACAATATGTGTATGTGGGCTAGGTCCAATACAAAGCACAACTAAGCCACTTACCTTCCCCTTTGCTTCAAAGATGGTTTGCCCTATGCCAACAACCAACTTTCTTTCCAGGCTGCAATAGCTCCCTGGTGTAAATGCACATGCTGTATTTGGACATTATACTAACAAACTGGCATTATTTTATATCCTGATGGAATCTTCAGACGTTACATTGCTAGAAAATCGCATCAGATTTCTTAAAACTGCACACAATTTGAGTTTATCTTGTTTGCACAATATTTTGAATGACAATTAAAAAAAGATATTTTGACCTGTGTGTAAATGTATGCCAATATTTAACAGACACAGCATACACTGTTTAATATCTTGGGGCACTCAGGTGCCACAGTCTAGCAGTAGTAATGGGCTCAGAAAAGGAAAGCCCCGGCACACAAAATTTATAAATAAATCCCTCATAAATGTATTGAGATCCCAGAAAAAAAAGCACTCAGCAGTCGAATCCAGGCAGAAACTAATTCAAACTGTTCTGAGGGCAGAATGGGTTTGTAGAAACATTTTATATTTTGTAGTCTGTGTGCAACACTTAAAATAATTTAATAAATAATGTTTTGTTTTAACGCTTTGATAGGAGAAGGCTAGACACCGAGTCCTTTCTACAGTCTGAAACTAAAATAGCGAAACCATATTGTAAAACCCTTGTAGATTAAATTAATGATCCCATTAGCAGAGCCAGAACATCTCAGCAAGGATTCCAAATGTTGCAATTCGTTGTTCCCTTTAAAAATGCATACAGAAAAAACACATTTTAATTCATCTTGTTTTGTGGAAGAAGGAAGGCAAGATTAAACAATGTTCAAAAGAATATTCTAAATAACTCAATGTCTTTGGGAAGCCAACTCATCTGTTGTGGCTCCTCATACACCGACCACAAACAGTAGACAAACCACTTATGTCTTTGTTAGAGTTCTATCGACTTACTCTTCTGGCAAAGACTAGAGAAAGAGAGGAGACAAGAATCCTCCTTTCAGAACCCAGAGCTCAATACAAAAAGAGCAATTTCTGTTTATTATGCTCCGTAATAACACTGTTAAATAACAAGACTATTAGAACCATATGCTATACAATATTGCAGTCAAATAAATGAAATACATTGTAACAGGAAACTAAGAACATCAGTCCGTCCAGTTTACCCAGGGCTTGGCGTTCGATACGCGTTTAACATCCTGCAGCCTCCATATAGAATTCCAGAAGGCAAAAATAATTAATGAAATATAATATCCCGGGTAGACTTGCAACCAAGGACTTCTTTTTCAAAAAATTTTATCTTTTTTTTTTTTGTGTGTTTTGGTTTACGAATAAAACTTTCATCAGGACTAATGTACATGTTAAAAACGCACATATTTACACAAATAGCAGACATGAGAGCAAAGTACTCACCACCTAATGTGAATTCCCATTTTGGCTCATGGCCAACTTGTAAACGCGTGCTCTGTACACCCCACACCCAGTTCTGGCCAGACTGGTCCTCCAGTGTTAAGACTCGGCCAGTTCTCATGGCAACAGTAGTGCTATGTTTGTACTGGCTTTTTTAAAAGCCACCCAAAATGATGACAAACATAAAATGTGGTATGAACAGAAAGATACTGATAAACATAAATGACACAAGAGATTCTGGAGGCATGGCCATAACCAGGTGAGGGGTGCACAGGACATGTGTTCACAAGTGGACTAAGTGGCAAAATAAATGTTCATGCTCTAATTTGTATATATAAGTACGCTGTTAGCACATTTGTCCTGAAGAAAGTTTTGTTTATAAAATAAAATGTTTACAATAAAAGTTATTTTAATTTAAAAAAAAAAAGACCCGGAGTGCTATTAATTTTTTTGCTTTATATATGTTTAGATTGGGAAGGAGCTGAAAAAACAGCACCATCACTACTCTGCTCTACCAGCTCGTCTGCTGCAATATCATTATCAGGTAATACCTGAATTAATCAAGACAGCAGAGATCCCTAACTCCTACTGGGCAGGGTAGATCTTAACCACAACTCCCGCCCTAACCTAACTCTTACTCTCACCCAAATCCTAACACTACCTCTAACTCTTACCCTCATCCAAATACTAGTCCTAAAGCTAACCCTTAGCCTCACCCAAAGCTAATTCTTACCCTCGCCCAAATACCGACCCGAATGCTAACTCTTACCCTCACCCAAATACTAACCCTAACAACAAATCTTACCATCACTCAAATGCTAACCCTAACTCTAACTCTTACCTTCACTCAAATACCAAACCAAAGACTGCCTTACCCTCACCCAAACAGTAACCCAAACGCAAATCTTACCTTCACTCCAATTCTAATGTGAATGCTTTTTCATGCAGTCACCCAAATACTAACCCTAATGTTAGGTCTTGCTAATATTCCTCACCATACGGGTTCTATAGAGGTTTGGCAGTCATGTATGTAAAGTAATGAGTGAAGAGTTTTCATTTAAATAAACCTGCCAGCAGGGTTAGACCTGAATATATCTGAATAATGTTTGATGGCAATTTTTAGGGTTTCTATATTTGGAAAAAGAGCAAGGGTGATACTGAGCACCCATAGCAAGCGCCTTTCATAATGGTAAAATTGGGAGAGAAAACCCTCACTGTCAACCCTTGGAAGAAGAGAAAAGAGTCTGAATTTATGAGATCACATTATCTTTAACCCCTGACATCACTTGGCATTTATGCTAGATATTTACAGTGATCTTTGTCAAAATCTGTCTCTGCATGCATCCAAGGCTGGAAGCATGTATATTATCTAAGAAAAGTTAGCATAACCAGTTAGAGTTATTATATAGTAAATATTAGCCAATGTTTCTCAAATCAGGATGAAGCCCATATGGGCAGGATAGCCAAATGAAGAAATAACATGGCCTGTGGCAATCTTAATAACTTGACTTTCAAGATTTGTCTCTGGCTTCCACATGTTTATGGATCTTACCTCATTTTATAAATTACAATGTGTGAGGTTTTGAGCAACTCATACAACAGATATTCTACTTCACATAAAGCACTTAATAGTTACGAGGATGGGTGTTTGGGGGAGGGGGAGGGTAAAGATTATTGTCAACGTTTTGTTATTAAGGTTAGAGAATTCTAACAGACTCTGCTAGTGAGTGAGTGGCATTACTCTTTAACATTAGGGCTCCATTGTTTTCTGGAGACACCAATCAAATTTTTAAGCATAGATATGCACCATGTTTAGACAGTGAAGCATCTGGAAACTACACATTAATGTTTATTGTAGTACTGACATGTTTAGTGTAATGGCAGCTTGGCACCTTGGCAGCTTGTTAGTGAGGATGTGGGATTTTATCAAATGCTTTTATTTAGAAGTCAGAACATTAGGTCTATAAATATACCCCCCCCCCCTCCCCCCCAGCCCCTCACATTCTATATAGGGGGTGCAAGCTTGGATGCATTTTAATGGCTACAATCCAGCTTCATTACCCATCACTACCCTGCCTCCTTCTGGTGCCAGACCTATGGGTAGAGGGGGACAGCTTAAAGTTTTTTTTTTTAGCTGTATATATATATATTAGCCATTTTCCCTCCCCGGTGTCATGTGACTCGTTAGTGAGATACTGTATATATAAAATGTGAGATACTGTATATATATATATACAGTATCTCACATTTTTGTAAATATTTAATTATATATTTTCATGTGACAACACTGAAGAAATGACCCTCTGCTACAATATAAAGTAGTAAGTGTACAGCCTGTATAACAGGGTAAATCAAAATAACTCAACACACAGCCATTAATGTCTAAACCGTTGGCAACAAAAGTGAGTACACCCCTAAGTGGAAATGTCCAAATTGGGCCCAAAGTGTCAATATTTTTGTGTGGTCACCATTATTTTCCAGCACTGCCTTAACCCTCATGGGCATGGAGTTCCCAGGTTGCCACTGGAGTCCTCTTCCACTCCTCCTTGATGACATCACGGAGCTGGTGGATGTTAGAGACCTTGTGCTCCCCCACCTTCCGTTTGAGGATACCCAAAGATGCTCAATAGGGTTTCGGTCTGGAGACATGCTTGACACCATCTGAACCAAATAAGTTTATCTTGGTCTCATCGGACCAAAGGACATGGTTTCAGTAATCCATGTCCTTAGTCTGCTTGTCTTCAGCAAACTGTCTGTGGGCTTTCTTGTGCATCATCTTTAGATGAGGCTTCCTTCCGGGACGACAGCCATGCAGACCAATTTTAAGCAGTGTGCGGTCTGAGCACTGACAGACTGACCCCCCAATCTTTGCAGCAATACTGGCAGCACTCATACGTCTATTTCCCAAAGATGCTGAGCATGTGCACTCAACATCTATGCTCGACCATGGCGAGGCCTGGTCTGAGTGGAACCTGTCCTGCAAAAAAGCTGTTTGGTCTTGCCCACCATGCTGCAGCTCAGTTTCAGGGTCTTGGCAATCTTCTTAAAGCCTATGCCATTTTTATGTAGAGTAACAATTCTTTTTTTCAGATCCTCAGAGAGTTCTTTGCCATGAGGTGCCATGTTGAACTTCCAGTGACCAGTATGAGAGAGTGTGAGAGCGATAACACCAAATTTAACACACCTGCTCCCCATTCACACCTGAGACCTTGTAACACTAACGAGTCACATGACACCGGGGAGGGAAAATGGCTAATTGGGCCCAATTTGGACATTTCCACTTGGGGTGTACTCACTTTTGTTGCCACGGGTTTAGACATTAATGGCTGTGTGTTGAGTTATTTTGAGGGGACAGCAAATTTACACTGTTATACAGGCTGTACAATTACTACTTTACATTTTAACAGAGTGTCATTTCTTCAGTGTTGTCACATGAAAAGATATAATAAAATATTTACAAAAATGTTAGGCGTGTACTCACTTTTGTGAGATATTGTATATGTTCACTGGTAAAGTTGTAATTTCTTAGAATTGTAGAGCTGTTGCCAAAGAGACAGACTTATGATGCACTTTTCTTCAAATGTTTATTTTTTTTTTGTTGCATAAGTTACTAAAATGTTATCATGAAAAAAAATTGGCATATTAAATGAGACCAAAAACCTATCAATTACATTAAATGTCCATTAGGACCTCACAATGTCCCTTCTATTCTTCAGTACTCACTAGGCCGTCATTGTCAGGACATGCTTGAAAACGAGCGAAATCTCAATGTATCCATCCTGGTAAAATATTTTGTAAATACATAAATAATTGCTGTGTAGCTTTCTAGAGAAATGTTGCGTGGTGTGGGGTGAGACAAGTCGTGTTACTGTGACAGAAGGTGGGGAAATGCCATTTCTTTTTGCCGAAATGACGACACAATGTAAAGCTGTCTTACAGGTGAAATTCAGTTAGTAAGGATATTATACACCATTTAGAATAAGAATTCCTTCCTATAACATCGGATTCCATTTGATGTGGCGTGACAGCCAGGCTTGGAATATTAGAATGTTAGAAATCAATATACAGAGACTGCGTAGACAGCTGAGGAACTCTGACAACAATAACAAGTTTTGTTGATTTTCTAAGTGACAAGAACATCACGCTCCCTCTAGATATTTCTGCATATTTTAAGGCAAAGTTACTATGTATTCACTAAATGTACCTGACAGAATAAATAAAGTCAGAAATGGGACATATGCAAAAGTTTGGGCACCCTGTCCGGCAGCAATTAGTAAGATCACCCTTGGCAGATACCACAGCCTCCAAACACTTCTCGTAGCTAGTGCCACCTAACAGTCTTTTTATTCCTGTCTTATATATAATATTTCCTCTCCCTCCCTTACAACATGCTTCTAGCTCAGGAACATTCTTAGCCTGTCGCTCATGCAATGTGTGTTTGTATGTTTTGTCAACCCACAAATGTATTGATAGTGTTCAAATTTGGGGACTGCGAAAGCCATTCCGAAACTTTAATATTTTGTTCTTAAAGTAGTTTCGTCTGTGATTTTGAATTTAGTTTGGATTATTGTTAAGTTTAATTGCCCAACCTCTTTCAACTTCAGTTTTCTCACTGAATGTGGGACATTAGAATCAATTTCTCCTTCTGCTTTTTCAATAGTTCCACCGGCAGCCACACATCCCCAACATATAACAGGTCCCTCTTCATGTTGACATTTAAGTTGTTCTCTTCTACAAATGCTTCTTATATTTCCTCTCCAATTAGAGAAAACAAAAGTTGTACCATGATATTGGAGGCATATATTACTGTATTTACCAAAGACAGCAAAAAACAATAGCGCAAAATGAAATATGTAGAATGTATGTTAAAAGTATTCACCACTATTATATATCTTGGTTTGTGTTATGAAATGGAATTATTAAGCCAATAAGTAGGAAATAGAACATAATTTTTACCCGTTAATAAATATTAAGTATTAAGTATTATTAAGTTGCATTTAATTTTTTACTTGCAGGACTAATAATTTACTTTACCTTTGTTATTCTGTGCCCCAGGTGGCTATCAGTAAGAAACTTACCTGTATTTTGTAAACATGCTACCTCTCTCCATTGTCTAATCCCTCTCAACAAAGAGTCCTATCCTAAATTAAATAACCACTTCTTGTGTGTTCCTCTCACACCTCACCCCTCTGTCAGTCCTTACATTGGCTTCCTTTATCCTATAGGAGTCAATTCAAAGTTCTAACCCATATCTATAAAGCATGAAACAATCCTAGCCCCTATTATGTCTCTTCACAGATATAAAGGTATGCCCTTTCTCGGTGTCTCCGCTCTGCCCGTGAACTTCTCCTGTCCGCTACACGCACCCGTACAGCCAACTCACGCTTGCAGGACTTCTCGCGGGCGGCTCCTTTCCTATGGAATAGCCTGCCTACCGCCATCAGACTCTCCCCTAATGTTCAATCATTTAAGATGTGCCTTAAACCCAGAGTTAATGGTCCCAGAGTAACCTCTACCTCACATACCTGTCTCTTGCTCTCTCCTATAGGGCAGCACTTTACTCTCTCCTCCAGCTCTGCTTCACTCCCATCTATTTTGATTGCTATTCCCTGTCCTAATGTGTTTTATACCCCACCTCCTATGAACTTTAAGCTTGTTTGAGCAGGGTCCTCTTCAACCTATCGTTCCTGTAAGTTTTTATAATTGTCTCGTTAATTGTTAAATCTCACATTTTGCAAAGTGCAACAATATTAAATTACAGTTGTGTGCGCACAGATGTGAAAACGTGCAGTATCAAAAGTGTTAACATATAATTCTAAGTATGACTACGTGTATATCTTGTCATTACAAATCTGAGAATGAAGCAAGAAGTAGAACAGCGGTATGAAACGACTGAAAGATAAAAGTGAGAGAGAGGAGGAGGGAGGATTAATAGGGATGAGGACGTGTGAGGTAGGTTAGTGGAAGCGTATCCACCAAAGCACGGTAAAATACCATGAATTACTGCATATATTCCGCACTTCATGGAAAGAGTTGGTGATTTCATGAATGAGGGAAGTCGACTTAACCATCTGCATGTTATCATTCCTTTGTGATTGTCAAACCAGTTGGGTCACGCATTTTGTTTGTCACAAACTGACATCATTCCGTAAGGAGCAACACGCCATCAAACTTTACTATTAAATGTGTCAAGTTCCTTAGCCAAGCTTAAAATCGTGCTGACTAAGCCTTAAGTCCACTTCAGCTATTTAAGCTTTTTGTTTGACAGGGCATTTTTTATTAATGGAAGCACAAAGTTCCCCTAAGCAGTTGATCCAGTCCAACACTAAGAATAGCCTTATAATGGACGTTGTTTGCTATATATTTTAAAGTACTTGTATTATACATTGAACGCTCGACAAACTGTTCCTACCCTTTTAGCACTCAAAGGCTGCTTATTACACAGGAAGATGCAAGCACTTTTTTATTACCGGGATAAGGGCAAGCATTAACTTTCGTGACAGATGTAGGTGATTTAATACTGACGCCAGCCAAATTAACAGATTGAGGGCAAAGTTGATATTAGTTCGCTTTAACAGACAAATGTTCAGTAATGTTTAAGTTTTAAGGAAGAATATTTCAAGTGTTAAGCCAAATTTTAGGTACAGTATAACTCTGCAACAGTTTTATTTTGTGATTTTTTTTCTTCATAAACATCCGTAATGTTGGACCACACACTTATATTAAGATGGCCAAGTGGGCTATAGCTAGCTCATGGGATGTGGCAAGAGATCAGGTCTCCTTTTATTGAATATTATATGAGGGCTGATGTGGAGCACATGACATGACATGACATCATAGTCCTGCACTGACCTTTACTAGACCTCAGAACAAAGTATGTTACAAAGACGGTGACAATCATTGGCAAGAATTCCTTCATGACATTCCTATCATACTATTAGAATAAGATGCATCTGGTACTATTACTATATAATTATATAAAGTTTTAAAAAAATCAGCATACCTTAATGTATCTTCAAGGGATTGAAGATAATAGATCATGGAATCGATACAAAAATGGATAAAGATAATTTTGCAGGAGTCTAGACGGGAATGAAATACTGCATACAAAAGAATCCTGATTTTTATTACTAAAACAGACATATGTAGATGTCTGTGTTGGACCCCCGAAAGAGACCAACTGCCACCACCTTTCTCCTGGAACTATTTTGGGCAGGCGCCACGTGTGTGGTCAATCAAAACTTTGCCCCGGTGGCGATTCGGCTGTTTTCGTGGGATCTGAGCGCCTTTTGGATATGTTGGGCACTCAGATCCAGGCTATCCGGGGATATAGGACTTGAGGGGGTCCCTTGTAATATTGTATCTGCTTTGGGGTGTTTTGTATTTTTTACATTGTACCTCTGTGCCTGAGAGATAATTAGTTTATGCAAAATACACTCTATTATCTCTCAGACTCAGGGATGCCGGGGAGGAGTTTGTATGTAACTGTATGGAGACACCCTGCTGGGGGTCTGTGTATAAATTACCTGTTCCTTGACCCATTAAACCAGTTGACTCCCAGCATTAAGTCTCCGCTAATGTCTGTGGGGGAAAGGCTTTAATCACTCAAGAGCTTTAATAACTTGGCAAGCTATACTCACTTGGCAGTTAAATAACTGAATCCGACGCAGCAGAGATCCAGCAAAGCAAAAGAGGACATCCTTGGTGGCGAGACCCGTGTCCCAATCCGGGTGGCCGCCACAGTGGAAAACTGAAAAACTTGTCGCAAAAATAGCTCAACTGGACCCAATCATATTTCACACTTTCACCCTTACCTCCCTCCCACACAGTCACCCTTCCCCCCCCAAACTGTCACCCTCACCTCTCTCCCACACTATCACCCTCACGCTCCCCCCCACACTGTCACCCACACCTCCTTCCCACACTGTAACCATCACCTCCCTACCACACTGACACCCTCACCCTTCCCCACACTGTCACCTTAACCTCCTACCTCCACTGTCACCCTCACCTCCCCCCACACTGTCAGCCTTCTTCTCCCCCCTAGACTGTCACCCATACCTCCTTCACACACAGTCACCCTCACCTCCATCACTCCCACACTGTTACCCTCACCCTTCCACCACACTGTCACCCTCTTCTCCTCCCCACAAGGTCACTTTCAGCTTCTGTGTCTGTGTGTCCTTTAGTGTCAGTGTGTGTGTTTCTGCGTATTTGTGTGACCGTGTGTGTGTTGTGTCAGTGTGTATCTGAGTGTCTGTGTATCTGTGTCAGTGTGTGTAACATGTATCATTGTGTGTGTATTGCTGTGTCAGTCTGTGTATTGGTGTGTCTGTGTATTTGCATGCATGTTTGTGTCTCTGTATGAATGTGTGTATGTGTTTAAGTGTTTGTGTAAGTGTATACACTACACACAAATGCATACCTGCATTTAAACACGTACATTCACACACATACTCCATACAAAAACATGCTTACATTCAAACACACATTGTATATATTTGTATATACACAATATACACACACTGCATCCACTACAAATGCAATGCAGTCAAACGCAACAAACACACCCCTGTATTAAAACACTAAAATTATATGCAAACACCCCTTCATTCAAACACCAACACTATACACAAAAGCACACCTGTATTTAAAATCCATAACTTCATACAAATACCCCTGCATTCAGACACAAACAATGTAGTGTGTTTGTAGTGAATGCAGAGTATGAATAATGAATGTAGTGTGTTTGTAGTGAGTGCAGTGTGTATAATGAATGTAGTGTGTTTGTAGTGAGTGCAGTGTGTATAATACATTTAGTGTGTCTATAGTGAGTGCAGAGTGTGTATAATGAATGTAGTGTATTTGTTGTGAGTGCAGTGTGTGTATAATGAATGTAGTGTGTTTGTAGTGAGTGCAGATTGTGTATAATAAATGTAGCGTGTTTGTGGAGAGTGCAGAGTGTGTATAATGATGTGTTTGTAGTGAGTGCAGTGTGTATAATAAATGTAGTGTGTTTGTAGTGAGTGCAGAATGTGTATAATGAATGCAGTGTGTGTAGTGAGTGCAGTGTGTATAATGAATGTAGTGTGTAGTGAGTGAAAATTGTGTATAGTGAATGTAGTGTGTTTGTAGTGAGTGCAGAGTGTGTATAGTGAATGTAACATGTTTGTAGTGAGTATAGTGAATGTAGTGTGTTTGTAGTGAGTGCAGTGTGTATAATGAATGTAGTGTGTTTGTAGTGAGTGCAGAGTGTGTATAATGAATGTAGTGTGTTTGTAGTGAGTGCAGAGTGTGTATAATGAATGCAGTGTGTTTGTAGTGAGTGCAGTGTGTATAATGAATGTAGTGTGCTTGTAGTGAGTGCAAAGTGTGTATAATGAATGCAGTGTGTAAAATGAAAGCAGTGTATGTAGTGTGTTTGTAGTGAATGCAGAGTGTGTATAGTGAATGCAGTGTGCATAGTGAATGTAGTGTGTATAGTGAATGCAGTGTATGTAGTGTGTTTGTAGTGAATGCAGATTGTGTATAATGAATGTAGTGTGTATAATGAATGTAGTGTGTTTGTAGTGAGTGCAGAGTGTGTATAATGAATGATGTGTGTTTGTAGTGAGTGCAGAGTGTGTTTGTAGTGAGTGCAGTGTGTATAATGAATGTAGTGTGTTTGTAGTGAGTGCAGAGTGTGTATAATGAATGTAGTTTGTAGTGAGTGCAAAGTGTGTATACTGAATGCAGTGGGTTTGTAGTGAGTGTAGAGTGTGCATAATGAATGCAGTGTGTTTGTAGTGAGTGCAGAGTGTGTATAATGAATGCAGTGTGTTTGTAGTGAGTGCAGAGTGTGTATAATAAATGCAGTGTGTTTGTAGTGAGTGCAGAGTGTGTTTGTTGTGAGTGCAGTGTGTATAATGAATGTAGTGTGTTTGTAGTGAGTACAAAGTGTGTATAATGAATACAGTGTGTATAATGAATGCAGTGTATGTAGTGTGTTTGTAGTGAATGCAGAGTGTGTATAGTGAATGCAGTGTGTATAGTGAATGTAGTGTGTATAGTGAATGCAGTGTATGTAGTGTGTTTGTAGTGAGTGCAGAGTGTGTATAATGAATGCAGTGTGTTTGTAGTGAGTGCAGAGTGTGTATAATGAATGCAGTGTGTTTGTAGTGAGTGCAGAGTGTGTTTGTAGTGAGTGCAGTGTGTATAATGAATGTAGTGTGCTTGTAGTGAGTGCAAAGTGTGTATAATGAATGCAGTGTGTAAAATGAAAGCAGTGTATGTAGTGTGTTTGTATTGAATGCAGAGTGTGTATAGTGAATGCAGTGTGTATAGTGAATGCAGTGTGTTTGTAGTGAATGCAGAGTGTGTATAATGAATGTAATGTGTATAATGAATGTAATGTGTATAATGAATGTAGTGTGTTTGCAGTGAGTGCAGAGTGTGTATAATGAATGTTGTGTGTTTGTAGTGAGTACAGAGTGTGTTTGTAGTGAGTGCAGTGTGTATAATGAATGTAGTGTGTTTGTAGTGAGTGCAGAGTGTGTATAATGAATGTAGTTTGTAGTGAGTGTAAAGTGTGTATAATGAATGCAGTGGGTTTGTAGTGAGTGCAGAGTGTGTATAATGAATGCAGTGTGTTTGTAGTGAGTGCAGAGTGTGTTTGTAGTGAGTGCAGAGTGTGTATAATGAATGCAGTGTGTTTGTAGTGAGTGCAGAGTGTGTATAATAAATGCAGTGTGTTTGTAGTGAGTGCAGAGTGTGTTTGTTGTGAGTGCAGTGTGTATAATGAATGTAGTGTGTTTGTAGTGAGTACAAAGTGTGTATAATGAATGCAGTGCGTATAATGAATGCAGTGTATGTAGTGTGTTTGTAGTGAATGCAGAGTGTGTATAGTGAATGCAGTGTGTATAGTGAATGTAGTGTGTATAGTGAATGCAGTGTATGTAGTGTGTTTGTAGCAGGCCCGGACTGGCCATCGGGCATACCGGGCAAATGCCCGGTGGGCCGCGATGGCCGCGGGGCCGAGGCCGGCAGGGGAGATCACAGGATCTCCCCGGCCGGCCGCTGCAGGGCCAGCGCTATCCGAGCGCCGGCCCTGCTGTGTGTCTCCATGGGCCGGTGGGGAGATCAAAGATCTCCCTCACCGGCCCAGACACACTGAGATGCGGCCGCCGGCAGGGGAGGGAGGGAGGCAGGAGAGAACACCGGCGGAGCTCTAGCCAGCAGCTCCGCCGGGTCCTCTTGCGAGGTCTGAGTGTTGCCGCGGTTACCGCGGCAACGCTCAGATCTCGCGAGAGTGAACTCTAGCCTCCAGGCTAGAGTTCACTCTCACCACTAGGACCACCAGGGAAGGACGCTGCAAAAAGGATCCCCCCTCCCAGGCATGATGTGATAAGGGAGGGGGAATATTTAGCAATCTGCCCCACCTCCACTAGGACCACCAGCGATCAGGCACCCCCCCATGGAAACCCGGCTTCCCACCCCCTAAAGGTAAGAAGGGGGGGGGGGGTATAACTTTTAAATTTTTTATTATTAATAAAAAATATATATTTACATTTAAATACAAAATACACTCACACTAACAGCCCCCCAGACACACACAGCACCCCCAGACACACACACAGCACCCCCAGACACACACACAGCACCCCCATACACACACACAGCACCCCTAGACACACACACAGCACCCCCAGACACACACACAGCACCCCCAGACACACACAGCACCCCCAGACACACACAGCACCCCCAGACACACACAGCACCCCCCGACACAGCGCACCCCCCGACACAGCGCACCCCCGACACAGCGCACCCCCCGACACAGCGCACCCCCAGACACAGCGCACCCCCAGACACAGCGCACCCCCAGACACACACAGCTCCCTCAGACACACAGCAAACAGCACCTTTAGACACACACAGCACCCTCACTCACACACAGCACCCTCAGACAGACAGCATCCTCGCTCACACACACAGCACACTCCCACACATATACAGCACACACACACACACACATATATATATATATATATACATACACACACACACTACAGCACCCCTCACACTGCACCACTACATACATTACGCTCCAGATAAACGCTAGATCCCTTACCCTATATGCACTCTTAATCCTCTACACACACACACACACACACACAATCTCCTATACACACACTACATTCCTTGTCAGCAAACACATACAACATTCTCGAAACACACCCTCTCTACAACCTCTACACACACGTCACCTATACACACACACTACAGCCCGTAAGCACACACTCGCACAAATGAAATTGACCTATTTACACAATACCACACCACACTCTACACACACGCAATCCCACAAGCAGGCTCCAAACATATGCACCATGCACTTTACTGGCCCTTTTGTCCTCTGGTATCCCACTTGTGGAGAAACCAGAGACAATTTAAAAGCAAACACAGCGCAAGCATGTTATTAAATTTGCTTGCGCTGCGCAGAACAAATTCAGGGCTTTTTTCTAATGCCAGAGCTCTTCAGCGGGGCTCTGCGCATTGAACTAACATGCTCACTTTGAGAGGGGGCGTGCTTGTCATTAGTGATGACAAAACACACCCTCTCTGGCCCCGCCCCCTACTTAGGGGGCCGCTCTGATTGAAAAATGCCCGGGCCTAATTTTTTTCCCAGTCCGGCCCTGGTTTGTAGTGAATGCAGAGTGTGTATAATGAATGTAGTATGTATAATGAATGCAATGTGTTTGTAGTGAGTGCAGAGTGTGTATAATAAATGCAGTGTGTTTGTAGTGAGTGCAGAGTGTGTATAATAAATGCAGTGTGTTTGTAGTGAGTGCAGAGTGTGTTTGTTGTGAGTGCAGTGCGTATAATGAATGTAGTGTGTTTGTAGTGAGTACAAAGTGTGTATAATGAATACAGTGTGTATAATGAATGCAGTGTATGTAGTGTGTTTGTAGTGAATGCAGAGTGTGTATAGTGAATGCAGTGTGTATAGTGAATGTAGTGTGTATAGTGAATGCAGTGTATGTAGTGTGTTTGTAGTGAGTGCAGAGTGTGTATAATGAATGCAGTGTGTTTGTAGTGAGTGCAGAGTGTGTATAATGAATGCAGTGTGTTTGTAGTGAGTGCAGCGTGTGTTTGTAGTGAGTGCAGTGTGTATAATGAATGTAGTGTGTTTGTAGTGAGTGCAGAGTGTGTATAATGAATGTAGTTTGTAGTGAGTGCAAAGTGTGTATAATGAATGCAATGTGTTTGTAGTGAGTGCAGAGTGTGTATAATGAATGCAGTGTGTTTGTAGTGAGTGCAGAGTGTGTTTGTAGTGAGTGCAGAGTGTGTATAATGAATGCAGTGTGTTTGTAGTGAGTGCAGAGTGTGTATAATTAATGCAGTGTGTTTGTAGTGAGTGCAGAGTGTGTTTGGAGTGAATGCAGTGTGTATAATGAATGTAGTGTGTTTGTAGTGAGTGCAGAGTGTGTATAATGAATGTAGTTTGTAGTGAGTGCAAAGTGTGTATAATGAATGCAGTGTGTTTATAGTGAGTGCAGAGTGTGTATAATGAATGCAGTGTATGAAGTGTGTTTGTAGTGAATGCAGAGTGTGTATAATGAATGCAGAGTGTGTATAATGAACGCAGAGTGTGTATAATGAACGCAGAGTGTGTATAATGAATGCAGAGTGTGTATAGTAAATGTAGTGTGTTTGTAGTGAGTGCAGAGTGTGTATAATGAATGCAGTGTATGTAGTGTGTTTGTAGTGAATGCAGAGTGTGTATAATGAATGCAGAGTGCGTATAGTGAATGTAGTGTGTTTGTAGTAAGTTCAGATTTTGTATAATAAATGCAGTGTGTGTGTGTGTGCTGGATGGTGTGTGTGTGTGTGCTGGATGATGTGTGTGTGTGTGTGCTGGATGAGGTGTGTGTGTGTGTGCTGGATGATGTGTGTGTGTGCTGGATGATGTGTGTGTGTGCTGGATGAGGTGTGTGTGTGTGTGTGTGTGTGTGCTGGAGGATGTGTGTGTGCTGGATGGTGTGTGTGTGTGTGCTGGATGATGTGTGCGTGTGTGTGTGTGTGCTGGATGATGTGTGTGTGTGTGTGCGCTGGATGATGTGTGTGTGTGTGTGTGCGCTGGATGATGTGTGTGTGTGTGCACTGGATGGTATGTGTGTGTGTGTGTGCTGGATGGTGTGTGTGTGTGTGCGTGCTGGATCGTGTGTGTGTGTGTGTGTGTGCTGGATGATGTGTGTGTGTGTGCTGGATGATGTGTGTGTGTGATGATGTGTGTGTGCTGGATGATGTGTGTGTGTGTGCTGGATAATGGGGGGGATTTTTTTTTAACTTTATGTGTATATATTTTTTTATTTTATCCCCCCTCCCTGCTTCTTACCTTGTTAGGGAGGGGGGACATCGCCCGGTGGTCCGGTGGAGGGAGGCAGCCGCTGCACACAGGGGCCATCACACGCTGTGTTCCCTCTCCAGCTCTAACTCTCGCGAGACTCGCCAGTGTGAAGCGTTGCCATGGTAACCTGTGGCAACGCTCTGACAGCCGCGGGTCTCGCGAGAGTTAGAGCTGGAGAGGGAACACAGCGTGTGATGGCCCCTGTGTGCAGGTAGCAGGGCAGGTCCTGCAGGATCACTAGCGGGAACGGCGTTCCTGCTTTGGAAAAAGTGCAGGAACGCCGTTCCCATGCATTCCTGCAGGACTCGAGCCCTGACACATATACTTCATACAAAAACATGCTTACATTCAAACACTCAAATACTGCTCACAAATACAACCCTGCAACGGTGGTCAAATGGTAGATCCTCAGCTGGCATAGCATTGTTGGATTTCTCTAACAGATGGGGATGTACCACTGGGATACTCAACGTGAGATGCCTGGATGAAAGAGAGGGACACCGCACTTCTGATTCTGCCTAAGTCTGTGGGTAACTAGTTGTATGCCTCTAAAACCAATTGCCATGATATGCTAAGTTCCTGCCTCTAAAACTGCCATGATATATCAAAATGAAGCATCTAAAACTGCCAAATCCCAGAATGATGCCTCTAAAACTTCCATGATATACCAAATGATGCCTCTAAATCTGCCATGATATGCCAATTGTCTGCCTCTAAAATTGCCAAGATATACCAAATTGATTCCCCAAAAATCTACCATGATATGCCAGGTTTATGCATCTAAAACTGGTTGCCATGGTGTGCCAATTATATCCCTCTCAATCTATTTGCCATGGTGTGCCAGTTGTATGCCTTTAAAGCTGATTGCAATAGTGTGCCAATTTTATGTATCTAAAACTGATTTCCATTATGTGCCACTTTTATTCATCTAAAACTGATTGCCATGATGTGCCTAGTTTATGCCTCTAAAACTAATTGCCATAGGGTGACAATTGTATCTATCTAAAGCGGATTGCCATGATGTGACAATTTTATGCCTCTAAAACCAATTGCCATGGTGTGCCAGGTGAATGCCTCTAAAATGGATTGCCATGGTGTGCCAGTTTTATGCATCTAAAACTGATTTCCATTATGTGCCAATTATATGTATCTAAAGCTGCCATGATATGCCAATTGTATGCATCTAAAACTGATTGCCATGATGTGCCTAGTTTATGCTTTTAAAGCTGATTGCCATGGTATGCCAATTTTATGCATCTAAAGCTGATTGCCACAGTATGCCAATTTTATGCATCTAAAGCTGCCAAGATGTTGCAATTTTATGCATGTAAAACTGGTTGCCATAGTGTGCCAATTGTATGCCTCTAACGTGGATTTCCATGGTGTGCCAATTTTATGCATCTAAAACTGATTTATTTCCATTATGTGCCAATTGTATGCATCTAAAACTGATTGCCATGATGTGCGTAGTTTATGCTTCTAAAGCTGATTGCCATGCTGTGCCAATTGTATGCATCTAAAACTGATTGCCATGGTGTGCCTATTTGATGCTTCTAAAGCTGATTGCCATGGTGTGCCAATTTTATGTATCCAAAACTGCCATGATATGCCAATTTTATGCATCTAAAGCTGATTGCTACAGTATGCCGATTTTATGCATCTAAAGCTGCCAAGATGTTGCAATTTTATATATCTAAAACTGATTGCCAGGATGTGCCAATTTTATGCATCTAAAACGGATTGCCATGGTGCGCTAAATTTCTGCCTCTAAAGCTGCCATGATGTGCCAAATGTATTCATTTTTAAAATATGCATTAAAAGCAAGTGGGTCTTGAAAAATTACTGTTTTCAAAAGTGGGTCTCGGTCCATAAAAGTTTGGGAAGCCGCACTAGGGGTATGTTAACCCTGTAATAAAAACCTTGCAGTTTCTACAAAACTGTAGAAATTCAAAAATGTTTGACATCACAGGTTTACAACACCCAGACCACTTCATTGAGA
Source organism: Pelobates fuscus (assembly GCF_036172605.1). Classification (NCBI taxonomy): domain Eukaryota; kingdom Metazoa; phylum Chordata; class Amphibia; order Anura; family Pelobatidae; genus Pelobates; species Pelobates fuscus. The sequence continues at coordinate 370,461,516 of NC_086320.1, read as the reverse complement.
TGGTCTGTGTGACTAAGGTCCTTTAAGTTTTACATTTTTTATTATAAATGTTTGGTATAAGTGCTAAACTACTAAAAATTACTTTAGTTATGTTTTAGTTTGTTAAATAGATTCAACCTTTTTGATGGTTATACATTCAATAAAAATGTGTGCACACACTAATAGAAAGTTCTGTGTAGGCCAAGTGTGTTGTACAAGAGGGAAATGGTGAAATGCGACACTACAAAAGCACAATTTGGATTTAATCACTGGATTAATAAGTATTCATACAGATTGATTATTTAGTTTCGTTATTTTCTTCAAATTTTTACTTTAAAGAACTGTTATGTGTTTTAACCCTTGAAATGGTGCATAGCTAAAACATGGGGAAAGGGGATCTGAACTTCATGTCTGTTATCTAGAATGTTTTTTTCTTTGAGGAGTTTGTTCTAGACTTTTTTTTATTAAATATCTTTCTATGAGATTCCAATTGTTTAACTGGACAATTATTTTCTTTTCAGTAGTGGATAACAATTGCTGTTTGCCGAGTTTATAAATAAAAGTAAAAACGTAACTTTTGTAATACAAGAGACTTCTTAAGGTGACAAAAACTGTCACCAGCTGTAATTTATCGAGGCTGTCGTTAGTCGTCGCACGGACATCCACTTGGCTCATGTCACCACTTAAGCTTTTGAAAAAAACTTCAAAAACTTCAAAGAAGCAGATAAAATATATTTAGCCTAAAACTGATCATCAAAGCTTCCCGTAAAGAATTCACTTTTTTTTTTTTAAACTTTCTTACGTAATAATGAGTGTGAATAAAAAAATACGACCAATATATTTGAATATTTACAAAACAAATGTAAATAAGGATGAAAAGCCAAAAATTCCAGTAGAATTATATGATTTATTTTCACTGGGAGAGGATCTAATATTTCAGATTTCCATTTAACATTAAATTTGTAAAAAAAAAAAAAAAGCAAACAATATTTTCTCAAATATATATATATTTAATATAATTCTTTATTTTTGTAGTGCAGGTATAAAAAGGTATGAACAACTGAAAACATGTCATTAGTTCAAGCAAAAAAATAACATAGACATCAAGGAATAGACGCACTTTTTATTTTATTTTATATATAAACAATAACTTTATCCTGGAATGTGTCCTGCTTGTGAGGATTGGTTTATGAGTAGATATAGAGTATTTTGCAGGCTAGGGTGAAAGGCTCTACGTAGTGAATTAGTAGTAAGTAATAAGTGGTGGTATGGTAGGTGTTTGAGGGTCATGTAGTATGGGCGACTAACATTTTGGAGTTATGTAGGGTTTGGAAAATTATATGTGGGGTTCTGTTGAGCCGTAGGTGGGTCAAAGAAGAGGAGAGGTATGAGTCGGGGTAGCCCAAGGTGTTGAGGCGAATTTGCCCTGTCAATCAGCCAATAGCCCTTCTCCCACTCACCCCTCCAGCCCTTTGAGTGACGCCAGAAAGGGCAGAGGGTTTATTAACCCTTGCACTTTGGGTGGTGGAGCCATGGGGGGCGGGGGGTAGTGCGTGAGGGAGCCATAGTGCTAGAAATACAACTATGCATTTTAAGCACTATAGTACCCAAATGTGCACATAGAAAGAACTGGGGTTATATAACTAGAACATACATTTTTTAGCAATGGTTGAAAAAAAAAACTTTCAAGCTCCCTACCCCACATAAAAATGGACCAGAGTATATTCAATCTACGGGTCAACTAAATACTCAGCTAGAGTGTTCCTTGGTCACAGTGTGGGGCACAGACACAGCGGCCTTTGGTTCTGTTTCTAGACAGGAAGAGCAGCTCTAAATGTCCAGATAAACCTAACTCAGTAAGTGAAGAGTGCTTCTCCCATTGGCACCATTACTTCTCAATTTCCAGAGATTTCCTAATATATAATATATTGTAATCTGGTCCTTAATTGTCGTGTGACATTAGGCCTTTGATACTGTAGACAAAAATACTGTATTTACTGGGTGTTTGTTAAAATACACCCGAGAATATGATTTCCCCCATCTATTTTTTTACTTCTGTGTAAAAGCTGTGCAGAATGAAAGCCAGTGGGAGCAAACACAACGCCAAACGTAACACAGCGTTAAATTACTGTGATGCACAAATATACATAAACTATACTGTCAATGATTGCATACCTTGAAAGTACAACAAATCAGGAAAAAAATCATTTTTGATATGTTATGATATGTTACCACATTTATTGAACCAGACATGTCAAGTCACATGATTTTCTTGTGCGACACATAAACTGTAATCAGTCCTTTCAATCAGCCAGCCTTCGTCAGCCAGTGTCAGACGCGACGATGGAAAGTGCACACTGCGAGCGCATGATATTCTGCATTTTGCTGCATTTAGATGTTATTTCAGGGAGTTTAAAACACTAGAGCAGCGCTCAGTAAATGACCCGTTCTGATTTGGCTGCACTGTTGTGCACTCTACCATACTGGCATGCATGCGCACGTGCCCCATTACTTTGGAGGTAAAATAGTTGTTGGGACGTGCAGGTGTGAGCAGTTCCATGTACAGGGCTTATTCTTCCATGAGACCATAGCGTCTAAAGCTTTTTCCTTGAGTGTCGACTAGAAGACGTCATGAGATCAGCGGATCGGTCCGGAGAATCCGCCTGTAAAGAATTTCTCTTTAACTGACAGAACATTTATCTTTTCCACTTATAAACAAGCTTTACACTTGCCTAATATGAGCCTCTGTGTCTTGTAATAAAATTCCAGGAAGTCATGACAGAAAGCATCAACCCTCCCTTGTTTCATAATAAATATTTTTCCCTCCTTGTTTCCTAGTCTCAGGAATATTCACTCTGGCGGTTATCAGTTTCATTCTGATCTGCATTATGACGTTTCTCAGAGTTTTTTTTATATCTATTCCATCATTGTCCGTTTTCTCTTATCTTTTCAATCTGACGTTTTGAAAATGGAAGGTTCTTTAACAGCAATGATGTATATAGACCTCTATTGAAAGTTTGATGCAAATGTTTTGGTTCTGAAGGACATTTAACACTTTTAAAGATTAAATAAACACCATAGTTCTCAGAACCACTACAGCTTAATGTCCACAGCTGGTGTCTATTGCCTCTGCCTGGAGGCTGAGCACAGTAAACACCACCTTGTGAGAAAAAAGGCAGTGTTTAAATGATGCCTAGTAGCACATCCAGTGGCAGTCACTCAGACAGCCACTAGAGGTGCTTCCTGTGCCAGTGCTGCATGGAGGCGATGAACGCTCCCCATAGAGAGCATTGATTCAATGCATTACTATGTATTACTAACACTATTGTGTTCCTTTAAGTATAGCAAGTTTATTCACAATGAAAGAATGCGACACTGTTATTTATAGCTGAGAGATGATCGGTGATGTCACCAACTATACACTTTTAACTTTTACACCTTTCAACCAGCAGAACAATAAGTAAAATGTATTAACTATGGCCATTAAAACATCACAAAGTCGCATATTTCTACACATAATGCAACATACAACTCCAAAAGCCAATTTATTGTGATTAATATTTTTAATAGAGGGCTACTTGTGTCTCTCAGTATTGTATCATTTGTTTTATAAATCTAACATACATCTTTTTTTCTAAATTTGATAAATGGACAGACAGATAACATATATAATAAATAGAGATCTACAAGGAGATAGACAGCTAGTTTCATTTACATTCTACTCTATCTTTTTGATAAACTGTCACATTCTCTGATCAAAGGCAAACATTCGAAACATGAAGAATTTCCTAAATTTACTGGAACATAATTCATTCATCTTTCAACATTTTGGACAGGGGTTAGCTGTTCCCTTTGATGTCCTATTCATGGCATCTAAGTGGTTAAAAAGATCATTGAAAGGATGTGTAAACAAAGCTTGCAGTCCATACAGAGAGTGCTGCATTACACGAGGTGGGGTCCGTGACAGCCTCAAGTAGAGCACTCATCACCATTAGATACAGTGTGCCGTACGCGAGTCCTCCATTGGTGTCCGGAGACCTACAAGACATTTTGTACTTGTCACTTATTAAATGCCATCTTTGCAGGAATAGGTCATTGCATATTTCAATTCTAAAAATGGTGAGAAAGCCGAACGTGTGTATGTCGACACTTAGTTGCTAAGTGACTGTTAGATTTCTTTCCTTCGATGCAATAGTAAGATTAAAAATATAGAATCACATAAATAGTCACAGTTTATTATTATTATCATTATTGGCATTTATATATCTCTAACAAATTCTGCAACACTTTACAATATTCTAAAGGGGGAAATGTAACAATAAATGAAACAATCGCAGAATGTTACAGGAACAATAGGTTAAAGAGGACCCTACTAATAAGTTCAAACTCGTCCGTTTATAATCATGTAATGGGAGAAGAACACAATTTTATTTCTCCATACCCAGCAGAGCTAGAATTAAAAATATGAACTCATGAAATATCAGTCTTATAGTTGCCTTACCTCCCCAACTCTTCAAAAATAGTGTAATCTGTTAGAAAAAACAAAACAAAACATACAACGTTTTAAATTATTTATCTGCAAAAATTCCCACAGGCTTTAATGTTGACTTCAATAGATAAATCATTTGAAAAGTTTTTTTTCTAACAAAATGTAATAATTTCTGATGCAGATTCAAATTAATTCAAACAAGAGCTAAATTTGAATGACAATAAAGAGGCCATGGCTTTGAATTCATTTGTTTGAATCAGCATCAGAAATCATTACAATCTGTTAAAAAAAAATCTGTTCAATTGGTTAATCAACACAACACACTCATTAACATTATGAGATTTTAAAATGTTTTTTTTTATGGTTTTACTAGGAGAGAGAGACATGAACAGTAAATGTTCAGTTTCGTAAAATCAGGTTGATAGTAGATAAGGTATGTTCTCGTACAGGTATCATGATGACAAATATTGCAAGTAATTTAATTGAACATTTAATCATGATCTAAAACTCTACCATTTGTATTTCTATCATTAAGGGGATTCTATGGGATTTTTTTTAGGTAAACCCTTTGTAAATGTTTTTTTTTTCCCATAGATTAGAATAATTTCTGACGTTGATTCCAACTAATTAAATTGAAGCCCAAAATGATTGATAGTCAAAGTTAAGCTATTTTAGCTTGAATTTTGCCTTGAATTTAATGCACTGAAATGTATTAAATATCCTGGAAAGTGCTTAACTTCCCCTTCTCATACGAGGACCGAAGTGTTACTTCTCCAAATTGCACATTTTTGGGATGAAAAAAAAAAATTAGCTGCAAAAGTAAAAATATGACCTTAAATTAGAAACTTGCTCTTATATTTTCCACGGGTCTCACTTTAGTGAATATATTTGAGAAATAAGTGCAAAACACGCAGAAATCTGTTACTGTTAGTAAATAATGTAAGAACTCCAGAGCCCCCATGAGCTTATATGTCCCCCCAGCCCTGACCACCTATGTTCATTGTGGTTACTCTACTAGACATTAGCGAGGCTCGCCTTACGTCTTTGAAGCCCATTTCTAATGATAAAGCCCAGGGGTTGCTGGGATGTGATCTTAGATATCGGCTTAAAAGCAATGCATCAAGTTAACTCTGTAACTTAAGTGTGCATTAGCTAAAAAAGCCCTAGAGAGCTGGATGGTGATGTGTATATCATACTGATTTAGATTATTAATGTGTGTAATTGTTCCATTTGTATTATGAAACGCAGTTTTGCTTTTATCATTCTTTTGTTTTCTTTCTGCTGTTAGCCTCATATTTCAGCTGAATTTGCTTTTTTTTTTTTTAAACTTACTGTTAGATTTGAAACTCGCTGAATCTCGATTTGCAGTAAATTAACACGTGCTTGGCAGAAATTGTTTTCTCTGACCATTTCTATTAATTCCTGCTTCTATATCAGCATCAGGAAGCTTAAAGTAAGAACAAATCTCAAAATAAACAACTAATACATTCTTATTTTAATAACTATGTGTGAAAAAATCAATTTTGTATCCCACACTTTTCCTAACTCCATTTAGAAAAGCGATAGCTGTGTGCAGAACACCAGGTAGTATAATTTAAGGCAAATCAAATGAGTTTATAAATTCTGTACCATAATCTGGATACTTTTACAAACAAAACTCTAATGGCCTTAATTTCACAACTTAGTTCCCTACAAATAATTTTTTCGTGGATACATATCTATATTTTATTCCTATTAAATCAGAAAAGAAATCCGCTACTGTGTAGCCTTCAGCTGATAAAATTAATTTAACTTTATTAGGGTCATTCGGTAAAGTCAGAATGCCCCTGGTCTGGGTTAGCAAAAAAAACCAGCACAATCTGGGGGTGTTCAAAACAAAATAATTTGAACATTGTTTTCATGATTTACCAATATAATGCAATCTTTGCAATAAAACCATTAAATTACAGTCAATGTAGACAGGATTTCAGCCCGTCTAGATACAACCAGACGGCTCCTATCTGGAACCAAACAATTGGAATAATCAATGGAATGTCCAAATACAATATGGTTGGCTGAGGTCTGCATACGAATTTGGTCCAATCAAATTTGTACAATTCAGTTGGACAGAAATTGTAAACAGTTAGCTGTCAAGTCTTGTAGAATCTTGTATTACAAAAAGCTGTCATTAGCACCAATTTACATAGAAACCTAGAATGTGACGGCAGATAAGAACCATTCGGCCCATCTAGCACTTCCATTAGTCCCTGGCCTTATCTTATAGTTAGGATAGCCTTATGCATATCCCACACATGCTTAAACTCCTTCACTTTGTTAACCTCTACCACTTCAGCTGGAAGGCTATTCCATGCATCCACTACCCTCTCAGTAAAGTAATACTTCCTAATATTATTTTTAAACCTTTGTCCCTCTAATTTAAGACATGTCCTCTTGTTGTGGTAGTTTTTCTTTTTTTAAATATAGTCTCCTCCTTTACTGTGTTGATTCCCTTTATGTATTTAAATGTTTCTATCATATCCCCCCTGTCTCGTCTTTTCTCCAAGCTGTACATGTTAAGATTAGTGATGTCGCGAACATAAAATTTTCGGTTCGCAAACGGCGAACGCGAACTTCCGCAAATGTTCGCGAACCGGCGAACCGGGCGAACCGCCATAGACTTCAATGGGCAGGCGAATTTTAAAACCCACAGGGACTCTTTCTGGCCACAATAGTGATGGAAAAGTTGTTTCAAGGGGTCTAACACCTGGACTGTGGCATGCCGGAGGGGGATCCATGGCAAAACTCCCATGGAAAATTACACAGTTGATGCAGAGTCTGGTTTTAATCTATAAAGGGCATAAATCACCTAACATTCCTAAATCACAATGGATATGGATTGACACCTGACATATGACATATTGACACCTTGACATATGGATTGACACCTGTCCTCAGAGCCCCTGATGCACACGGACACAGAGCAGAATAGGGACTGTTCCCCCTACATAGGGTCACTTGGCAGATATGGATTGACACCTATCCTAATGATACCTGATACACACTGACACAGAGCAGAATAGAGACTGTTCCCCCTACATAGGGTCACTTGGCAGATATGGATTGACACCTGTCCTCATAACCCCTGATACACACTGACACAGAGCAGAATAGAGACTGTTCCTCCTACATAGGGTCACTTGGCAGATAGGGATTGACACCTGTCCTCAAAACCCCTGATACACACTGACACAGAGCAGAATAGAGACTGTTCCTCCTACATAGGGTCACTTGGCAGATAAGGATTGACACCTGTCCTCAAAACCCCTGATACACACTGACACAGAGCAGAATAGGGACTGTTCCCCCTACATAGGGTCACTTGGCAGATATGGATTGACACCTGTCCTCAAAACCCCTGATACACACTGACACAGTGCAGAATAGGGAATGTTCCTCCTACATAGGGTCACTTGGCAGATATGGATTGACACCTGTCCTCAAAACCCCTGATACACACTGACACAGAGCAGAATAGGGACTGTTCCCCCTACATAGGGTCACTTGGCAGATATGGATTGACACCTATCCTAATGATGCCTGATACACACTGACACAGAGCAGAATAGAGACTGTTCCCCCTACATAGGGTCACTTGGCAGATATGGATTGACACCTGTCCTCATAACCCCTGATACACACTGACACAGAGCAGAATAGAGACTGTTCCTCCTACATAGGGTCAATTGGCAGATATGGATTGACACCTGTCCTCAAAACCCCTGATACACACTGACACAGAGCAGAATAGAGACTGTTCCTCCTACATAGGGTCACTTGGCAGATAAGGATTGACACCTGTCCTCAAAACCCCTGATACACACTGACACAGAGCAGAATAGGGACTGTTCCCCCTACATAGGGTCACTTGGCAGATATGGATTGACACCTGTCCTCAAAACCCCTGATACACACTGACACAGAGCAGAATAGGGAATGTTCCTCCTACATAGGGTCACTTGGCAGATATGGATTGACACTTGTCCTCAAAACCCCGATACACACTGACACAGAGCAGAATAGAGACTGTTCCCTGTCCACAGAGACCATGATACACACTGACACAGAGCAGAATAGAGACTGTTCCCCGTCCACAGAGACCATGATACACACTGACACAGAGCAGAATAGAGACTATTCCCCCTACATAGGGTCACTTGGCAGGTATGGATTGACACCTGTCCTCAAAGCCCCTGATACACACTGACACAGAGCAGAATAGAGACTGTTCCCTGTCCACAGAGACCATGATACACACTGACACAGAGCAGAATAGAGACTGTTCCCCGTCCACAGAGACCATGATACACACTGACACAGAGCAGAATAGGGACTGTTCCCCCTACATAGGGTCACTTGGCAGGTATGGATTGACACCTGTCCTCAAAGCCCCTGATACACACTGACACAGAGCAGAATAGAGACTGTTCCCTGTCCACAGAGTCCATGATACACACTGACACAGAGCAGAATAGAGACTGTTCCCCGTCCACAGAGACCATGATACACACTGACACAGAGCAGAATAGAGACTGTTCCCCGTCCACAGAGACCATGATACACACTGACACAGAGCAGAATAGGGACTGTTACCCCTACATAGGGTCACTTGGCAGGTATGGATTGACACCTGTCCTCAAAGCCCATGATACACACTGGGGGGAGCTACTGTCCTCCCCAACCCCTGCGCGGTGGGTGGGGGCCATAAATCACAATGGGGGGACCTACTGTCCTCCCCCCCTCGGCCCCCACCCCTGCGCGGTGGGAGGGGGCCATAAATCACAATGGGGGGGCCTACTTTCCTCCCCCCCGGCCCCCATCCCTGCGCGGTGGGTGGGGGGCATAAATCACAATGGGACGGACCTACTGATAGGAGTGGAGTATTGTTCATATCAGTTTAATACCTTCCGCGTCTCCTATCAGTGGACGTGTATATGGCAGCCATTTTAGGAACCGCACACCTGGGACCCGAGCAAGGTCACCTCGTTCAAGCTGCTCTGGTTCCTTGATGAGCCAGCTGCCCGTGAGTTAACATGTCCCGTGGAGAAGCACTCTGTCCTGTAAAGCCTCACCACAAAAAAATTAAATAAATAACAGCACTCGGAGTGGTGAGTTTAGTAAATGTTCATATCAGTTTAATACCTTCCGCGTCTCCTATCAGTGGACATGTATATGGCAGCCATTTTAGGAACCGCACACCTGGGACCCGAGCAAGGTCACCTCTTTCAACAGGCGACATGATTTGGCCCTGTAAAACTATCCTGGATATTATGTACAATTTCTATGGATATGGCATTGATTTATGTAACAGGGAGATGGAAGAAGATGCTTGGTCGGTCCTTTTACTTGAAATTTGGGGCACTGCGCGGGCAAGCTAATGTGCCACCAGATAGGAGTGGTGAGTTTAGTATTGTTCATATCAGTTTAATACCTTCCGCGTCTCCTATCAGTGCACGTGTAAATGGCAGAGATTTTTAATTGTTGAATCACCTCCCCTTTTTAGGCCAAGGTGGGAAGATGCTTAGACCACTGGTATATTGGTGCCATCTTGGAGGATTTTTTTTTGGTTTGGTTTTTGAAGCCACAGTGCTGCACCAGTGGGCCTAAAAATTAGGCATGTACACATGCCTGAAAAATTTGGTATTGTTGCAGCCGCAACTGTCAAAGCACGCTGGCACAGGTGTGCAGAGCACACGCTGAAGTAGGCCTGACACCCAGACGCTTGCAGACAACTAACTGCTCTTCTATTACAGTGAAAAAAAATTATTTCTTTTAAATCTAAAGCTTAAGCTATTGTAAAAACAGATATGAGTGGTGGCACTGGGCAAGTGGGCACAGTATCCAATGTGAACCTCACACAGAAGCTGGCAGGCAGGCACCTGCAATTACATTACACAGGAAAAAAAAAAAAAAAAAAGCAGCCTGATGTTCTAGCCCTAAAAAGGGCTTTTTGGGGTGCTGTCCTTACAGCAGAGATCAGATGAGTCCTTCAGGATTGTAGTGGACAGGGCCGCCATCAGGGGGTGACAACCGTGACAGTTGTCACGGGCCCGGCGGCCCTGGGGGGCCCGGACTGCTCTGGCAGTCCTGGGCCCCACTTTCCTTCCCTGCACACATAGATAGCGAATATCGCTATCTATGTGTGCAGCCGCGGGCCCCCCAGCTCCCTGTTACCGCAGAGGGGGCCCAGGCAGCACACAGCTTCTTCTCTCTTGTAATAACTCTTGCGAGACCCGGTTGCCATGGCAACGCTCCGCGGGTCTCGCGAGAGTTATTGGAACAGAGGAGAGAAGAGAAGCTGTGTGCTGCCTGGGCCCCCTCTGCGGTAAAGGGGAGCCGGGGGCCCACCCACCGGACCACCAGGGATCATGGAATCTCCCCCCTCCCTGGACAAGGTAAGCAGGGAGGGGGCAGAAACCATTTAATTAAATTAAAAAATTATGTAAAAAATTTCCCCCCGTCTTCTGAGTCCCACCGGGTGGTCCATGCACTTAGGGCCACCCGGAGGGCTTGTATCAGCAGGGGCCCGGTCGGGCGCTCTTTCCCCCCACGACCGGGCCCCTTGCTTTCCGGCAGCCGGCTGGGAGGGAGTGAGGATGGGGGATCCTCACTCCCATCATCCTCAGGCACCACACTGGACCCCATAGAATCCACCCTCCAGCAAAAGGTACGAAACTGGAGGGTGGGTTTAAAAATGTACATTTTACATGTGTGTCAGTATGTCTGTGTGTCAGTATGTCTGTGTGTCAGTATGTCTGTGTGTCAGTATGTCTGTGTGTCAGTATGTCTGTTTGTCTGTGTGTCAATATATCTGTCTGTGTGTCTGTATATGTCTGTTTGTCTGTGTGTCAGTATGTCTGTTTGTCTGTGTGTCAGTATGTCTGTTTGTCTGTGTGTCAGTATGTCTGTTTGTCTGTGTGTCTGTGTGTCAGTATGTCTGTTTGTCTGTGTGTCAATATATCTGTGTGTGTCAGTAGGTCTGTCTGTGTGTCAAAATATTTGTGTGTGTGTCAGTATGTCTATGTGTGTGTGTCAGTATGTCTGTCAGTGCATGTGCATGCATGTGTCAGTCTCTGTATGTGTCTGTGTGTGTCAGTATATGTGCCTGGATGTGTGTCAGTATTTCTGTCAGTGTATGTGTGTCAGTCTGTTGATCAGTGTGTGTGTCAGTATGTCTGTATATAAGCCTGTGTGTCTGTCAGTACGTCTACCAGTGTATGTGTCTGTGTGTGTCAATATATGTACCTGTGTGTCAGTATGTCTGTCAGTGTATGTGCCTGCTTATCTGTATGTAGTCAGTGTATGTATCTGTGTATCTGCTTGTGTGTCAGACTATGTACCTGTGCATCTGAGCCGCAGCTTTATATACAAATACACCCCTCCATTCAAACTTCAACACCGCATACAAGCACACTCCTACATTCAAAAACAAACACTACACATAAATGCACACTTTCATTCAAACTCCAGTACCACATACAAACACATTAACACAAACATACTTCATACAAACACATGCTTACATTCAAACACACAAAACAGTGCTAAATACAACCCTGCAAGCATGGGAAATTGGTAGAGCCCCACCTGTCAAAGCATTGTTAGAGTTGCACGACAGATGGGGTTCTACCTTTAGTCCAATCTTGCAATTGGGTGTCCCAATAAAATTCATTCTATTTAATGCCGCCACTGTATTGGGATGGATGCCGTGATTGCATACCAGGGAGTGAGGGGCGACGGCGGCAGGGCCCAGGGGGCCCAAGCAAGCGGGTCCAGTCGTTATTAAAGACGGCCCTGCACACACACACTGCATACACTAACACAACACACACTGCATACACTAATACAACACACTCTGCATACACTGACACAACACACTCTGCATACACTGACACAACACACTCTGCATACACTGACACAACACACTCTGCATACACTGACACAACACACTCTGCATACACTGACACAAGACACACTCTGCATACACTGACACAAGACACACTCTGCAAACACTGACACAACACACACTCTGCAAACACTGACACAACACACACTGCATACACGAATACAACACACACACACTGCATACACTAACACACACTGCATACACACACTGCATACACTAACACACACACACTGCATACACTAATACAATACACACACTGCATTCACTAATACAACATGCACTCTGCATACACTACACACTAACACACTCACTGCATCCACTATACTGACACACACTCTGCATTCACTACACTAACACACACTCTGCATCCGCTACACACTAACACACTCTCTGCATTCACTACACATTAACACTCTGCATTCACTACACTAACACACACTCTGCATCCGCTACACATTAACACACACTCTGCATCCGCTACACATTAACACACACTCTGCATTCACTACAAATTTACACACACTACATTCATTACACTGACACACTCTGCATTCACTACACCCTAACACACACTCTGCATTTATTACACCCTAACACACACTCTGCATTTATTACACCCTAACACACACTCTGCATTTATTACACCCTAACACACACTCTGCATTTATTACACACTAACACACACTCTGTACACACACTACATCCACCATAAATTTAAACACTCTGCATTCACTATACACAGACACTGCGTCTAATACACACACTACATCCACTACAGACACTGCATCCACTAAACACATTTCATATAGTACATACAAACACTACATCCACTACACAAACACACACTACATCCACTACTCAAACACACTCTATGTTCACTATACACACTGCATCCGCTACACAAACACACACTCTGCATTCACTGCACAAACAGTATCTAATACACACAAACACTACATCCATTACACACATTCTAATTTACTTCCACCATACACACCACATTCAGTCCTGCATCATTGTCAGCGAACTAGGTAGGGCGTGGGCGGGCCCGGGAGGGGGGGGGGCCCAGACTTTGTGCTTTGTCAGGGGCCCCAAAATTTCTGATGGCAGCCCTGGTAGTGGACACTGAATACCCTAGCCTAGCTATCAATTTCCCTATCTAATCAGCAGCAGCTAAACTTTCCCTCCTCTCACTAAGCATGCAGCTTCAGAATGAATCGAAAATGGATGCTGGGAGGGAGGTTGGAGGGTGTGGAAGGGAGGGAGTGCTGCTGATTGGCTGGAATGTGTCTGCTGACCGAGAGGCACAGGGTCAAAGTTTGCCCAATGATGACGAATAGGGGGCGGATCGAACTGCGCATGTGTCCGCCCGCCGCGGACAGTTCGGTACATCACTAGCTATAAAGACTCAGAGAGGTCTAAGAAGAATCCTCTAAACTAACCCTAATTTCCTTAAACACCTTCAAGGGTGTTCTAAGCTAAAGCTCAATCTAAACGTTTAGATGACTGCCTGATTTCCCATCACAGATGCTGGCTAGGAATAACACTGTGCAAGACAAAGAGTGGGTCTAAGTGCCCATAGTGCAGTAAAGTGTCCCAAATGAAGTGAAAAAGAGAATAACGAGCTGGCGCCCAAGAGAATAACGAGCTGGCGCACTATCAGGGGACGTGTATATGGCATTGATTTTAGGAACCGGGAGATGAAAAAAGATGCTTGGTCGGTCCTCCTACTTCAAATTTGGGGCACTGCGCGTGCAATCTAATGTGCCACCAGATAGGAGTGGTGTGTTAAGTAGTACTATTCCTATCAGTTTAATCCCTGTTATGTGCCTTTTTTTTGGTTTGTTTTTTGAAGCCACAGTGCAGTACCAGAGGACCGAAAAATTAGGCATGTACACATGCCTGAAAAATTAGGTATTGTTGCAGCCGCTGCTGTAGCAGCGGCCAGAAAAATTGATGTTTGTTTCCCAGGCAGAAAGTGCCCTAAAACATTGCGGCTTGAACCCTAGTTGCTGGCAGATAAGTCACGCAAGTCAACCGGCATTCAGAGCTAAAATACAGCAGCGTGTGGACCATTTTTAGCCCAAGGCAGCTCATCTCATCAGGCCTTTTTCAGTCGAATGTATCGCCCACTGTCAGTCCCTTCGGGATCCATCCCTCATTCATCTTAATAAAGGTGAGGTAATCTAGACTTTTTTGACCTAGGCGACTTCTCTTCTCAGTGACAATACCTCCTGCTGCACTGAAGGTCCTTTCTGACAGGACACTTGAAGTGGGGCAGGCCAGAAGATCTATCGCAAATTGGGATAGCTCAGGCCACAGGTCAAGTCTGCACACCCAGTAGTGAAGGGGTTCATCGCTACTCAAAGTGTCGATATCTGCAGTTAAGGCGAGGTAGTCTGCTACCTGTCGGTCGAGTCGTTCTCTGAGGGTGGATCCCGAAGGGCTTTGGCGATGCGTAGGACTTAAAAAGCTCTGCATGTCCTCCATCAACAACACGTCTGTAAAGCATCCTGTCCTTGCCGGCGTGGTCATGGGAGGAGGAGGATTACTTTCACCTCTTCCCCTGTTAGATTCCCATTGTGCTGTGACATCACCCTTATATGCTGTGTAAAGCATACTTTTTAATTTATTTTGCAAATGCTGCATCCTTTCCGACTTGTTGTAATTTGGTAACATTTCAGCCACTTTCTGCTTTTACCGGGGGTCTAGTAGAGTGAACACCCAGTACAGGTCGTTCTCCTTCAGCCTTTTTATACGAGGGTCCATCAACAGGCATGACAGCATGAAAGACCCCATTTGCACAAGGTTGGATGCCAAGCTACTCATTTCCCATTCCTCCTCCTCAGTGATCTCAATGAAGGTATGTTCTTCCCCCAGCCACGTACAACACCACGGGTACCAGATAGGTGACAACGAGCACCGTGGGATGCCTGTTGTGGTTGGTCTTCCTCCTCCTCCTCAAAGCCACATTCCTCCTCTGACTCCTCTTCCTCACAATCCTCTTCCAGGTCATACAAATATTCATTAACAGCTTTTTCTTGTTGGAGCAGGCGGTCGAACATTAGGAGTGTTGAATTCCAACGTGTCGGGCTGTCGCAAATCAAGCGCCTCACTGGCATGTTGTTTCGCCGCTGGATATCTGCAAAGTGCCCCATAGCTGGGTAGGAATGCCTGAAATGGCCACACACCTTCCTGGCCTGATTCAGGACGTCCTGTAAGCCTGTGTATTTATGCACAAAGCGTTATACAATCAGATTACACACATGTGCCATGCACGGCACATGTGTCAACTTGTCCAACTTCAATGCCGCCAACAAATTTGTTCCGTTGTCACAAACCACTTTGCCGATCTCCAGTTGGTGCGGAGTCAGCCACTTTTCCACCTGTGCGTTCAGGGCGGACAGGAGTGCTTGTTCGGTGTGACTCTCTGCTTTCAAGCAATCAAACCCAAGACGGCGTGACACTGCCGTATCCGGGATGTGGAATAGTACCTGGGGAGCTGGGGGGGTGCCGTTGATGTGGAGCAAGAAGCAGCAGCAGAAGAGGACTCAGCCGAGGAGGTTATGGAAGAGGATGGAGTAGGAGGAGTAGAGGAGGTGGCAGCAGGCCTGCCTGCAAGTCGTGGCGGTGTCACCAACTCCTCTGCAGAGCCACACATTCCATGCTTGGCAGCCGTCAGCAGGTTTACCCAATGCGCAGTGTAGGTGATATACCTGCCCTGACCATGCTTTGCAGACCAGGTATCAGTGGTCAGATGGACCCTTGCCCCAACATTGTGTGCCAGACATGCCATTACTTCCTTTTGCACAATCGAGTACAGGTTGGGGATTGCCTTTTGTGAATAGAAATTTCATCCGGGTACCTTCCACTGCGGTGTCCCAATAGCTACAAATTTTTTGAATGCCTCAGACTCCACCAGCTTGTATGGTAAAAGCTGGCGGGCTAATATTTCAGACAAAAGCCAGCTGTCAGACGCCGGGCAAGAGGGTTACTTTCTGACATTGGCTTCTTACGCTCAAACATGTCCTTGACAGACACATGACTGTGGGCAGATGAGCGGGAACTGCTCAAGGTGAGAGATGGAGTGGCGGATGGTTGAGAGGGGGCAAGGAGGACAGCAGTGGTTGATGTGGCTGAAGATGCTGAACCAGGAGGAGGATGGCAGCTTTGAGTTTGCGTGCTGCTTGTACTCAAGTGTTGATCCCATAGGCGTTTGTGATGTGCGATCATGTGCCTACGCAAAGCAGTTGTACCTAGGTGGGTGTTGGACTTCCCACGACTCAGTTTATTTTGGCACAGGTTGCAAATGGCATCACTGTTGTCAGAGGCAGACACACCAAAAAGATTCCACACTGCTGAGCTCTGCAATGACGGCATTATGGTGGTGGACACAGCATGCATTGATTGGCGTGCTGTCGGGCTGACCCCGGGTGCCGAGGCATGCTGTCTGACTGTGCCACTAGCTCCTTGCGACGACCTCCCCCTGCTTCCAACTCGTCTCCTCCTCCTCTCTATCTCCCCATCTGAACTTTCACCCTGTTCTTCTTCTTGCCGAGCGGGCACCCACGTGACATCCATGGACGCATAGTCATCATCAACCGCTTCACTTGCATCTGACAACTCAGCAAAGGAAGCAGTAGCGGGTTCAACATCATCATGATCACACCGTACGTCCATGTGTGTAATGCTGCCTGACTGAGACATATCCCTGTTATCTACATCCTCTGGCAATAATGGTTGCGCATCATTTATTTCTTCAAACGGATGTGTAAATAACTCCTCTGACAGATAAAGTGAAGCGGCTGTGGTGATAGTGTTGGTGGTGTCGGCAGGCGGGTGAGTGGTATCTTGAGAGGTGCCCGAAGCTAAGCTGGAGGAGGATGGTTCGTCAAGGTTCTGAGCGGAAGTTGTAGAAGATTGGGTGTCCTGTGTTAGCCAGTCAACTATGTCCTCAGAACTTTTCAAGTTCAGGGTAAGTGGCCTCTGAAAACTGGTAATTATTCTAGGGCAAAAGGGAATCACAGCACCACGACCACGATGGCCCCTGCGGGGTGGCCTGCCTCTGCCTGTCATTTTTTTTTGGATTAGTGGTACTATGCGTGCAAGCTACTGTGAGACCAGATATGAGTGGCACTGTGCACTGACAGAGGTTGGCAGAGTAGACGCTGTAGGCCTGACACATCCGCTTGCAGACAACTAACTGCTATTCAATCTATAACAGTGAAAAAAGTTTTTGGGTTTTTAAATGCAATCTATTGCGACACCAGATAAGAGTGGCACTGTGCACTGGCAGAGGTTGGCAGAGTAGACGCTGTAGGCCTGACACATCCGCTTGAAGACAACTAACTGCTATTCAATCTATAACAGTGAAAAAAGTTTTGGGGTTTTTAAATGCACGCTATTGTGACACCAGATATGAGTGGCACTGTGCACTGGCAGAGGTTGGCAGAGTACACGCTGTAGGCCTGACACCCGCTTGAAGACAACTAACTGCTATTCAATCTATAACAGTAAAAAAAAAAGTTTTGGGGTTTTTAAATGCACACTATTGTGACACCAGATATGAGTGGCACTGTGCACTGGCAGAGGTTGGCAGAGTACACGCTGTAGGCCTGACACACCCGCTTGAAGACAACTAACTGCTATTCAATCTATAACAGTGAAAAAAGTTTTGGGGTTTTTAAATGCAATCTATTGCGACACCAGATAAGAGTGGCACTGTGCACTGGCAGAGGTTGGCAGAGTACACGCTGTAGGTCTGACACACACTTATGAAGGACACTGACTGCTATTATATTACAGTCAAAAACTTTTTTGTTTTTAAATGCAAGCTATTGTGACACCAGATATGAGTGGCACTGTGCACTGGCAGAGGTTGGCAGAGTACACGCTGTAGGCCTGACACCCGCTTGAAGACAACTAACTGCTATTCAATCTATAACAGTAAAAAAAGTTTTTTGGTTTTAAATGCACGCTATTGTGACACCAGATATAAGTGGCACTGTGCAGTGGCAGAGGTTGGCAGAGTACACGCTGTAGGCCTGACACACCTGCTTGAAGACAACTAACTGCTATTCAATCTATAACAGTAAAAAAAAGTTTTGGGGTTTTTAAATGCACGCTATTGTGACACCAGATATGAGTGGCACTGTGCACTGGCAGAGGTTGGCAGAGTACACTCTGTAGGCCTGACACCCGCTTGAAGACAACTAACTGCTATTCAATCTATAACAGTGAAAAAAGTTTTTTGGTTTTTAAATGCAATCTATTGCGACACCAGATATGAGTGGCACTGTGCACTGGCAGAGGTTGGCAGAGTACACGCTGTAGGCCTGACACCCGCTTGAAGACAACTAACTGCTATTCAATCTATAACAGTAAAAAAAGTTTTTTGGTTTTAAATGCACGCTATTGTGACACCAGATATGAGTGGCACTGTGCACTGACAGAGGTTGGCAGAGTACACGCTTAACTGCTATTCAATCTATTGTGGTGGAATCTCGGTAAAAAAAATAAATTTAGTAGGCCGAGATTACCACGTGGCATGTGTACGTGCATATGCTGACGTATCGATCAGTTGGTTGCACGAGGCAAGATACGATCAGTAGTGTACGGAGCATGTGCAAGAATACAGGATGTAGTATTCCCCTCCTCCATTGTGCTGGACAGGCCATGCGGTCAAGCAGGAAGTTAATTCTTATTTGTATTGATTGGTCAAGAGAATGTGCGGGTGGAGCTTAATATGGGAGGAGTTATGTGCCTATATAAGGAGCCTGCACTATTGTCCGGGGCTCAGAACTTGTTGTATTTTGGTGACATTAGTCCCTCTGAGTCCCGATCGGTGAACCGAATAAAGAATCTCTTCCTTCCTGAAGAAACCTGTGTCCATCTCTCTGTGCTTGGCTTCCGTCAGTTTCTCCGGTATCATTTGGTGCATTGGCCGGGAAGCTCATCGTTCAACGGTAGCTGAGAGGCAGAGGCGTGAGACGGTCTATCTTTGCCCACGTTCTCTACGGCTGCACCCCTGAACTTCTGCGTGGACCTTCCTTCGTCTCGGCTCCACTGGTCTGTTGTCCAGGAGATCATCGGCCTCTACGTAAGAAGTGCTGGGGTGTCCCCGTCGATGAGTGTGAACTCAGGTTCAGGAACGAGGAGGTAAGACGACCGCTGTTTTAGACGGCGGACCCACTAGGGGTATACCGATTGTGCGGTAGGCCCATAAGGGGTTTAAATCTGTGTATGGAATCTGCCCCCTCTGTCGGAGGGAAGGAGCGAAGGCGCACCGCTCAATCGAACGCTCTTTAGTAAGACCGTTTGATTTGGTTTGAAGTCAGGCGGGGTCCTGTGTAAATAGCCCTAGCCGGACACCGGTGTCTTGTCTAGACTAGCGTTCTAGGGTGTATATTTTGTTCGCTAGATCGGAGGGACCGGGAGACTAAGCGGCGCCTGTGTAAATTCGGTCCGCTAGATCTCAACCTATCTTGGCTAAGTGGGAAGGCGTGTAAATTTGGAACCCACTAGACTATTGATAGAGTAGAAAGACTAAAAGGGTTCTGTTGTAAATTCCGCCCTCTAGTTCGCTATATGTGGTGCTTGGGCAGTGTGGCTAACCAAAACGGATGTAGATAGTTTTAGGTAGTCCATTCAAGGTACTGGCCAATAGTTTAGTTGGAATTGTATATGTGTTAAAGATTGTTAGTAAAGTGTATATCTTGTTAGATAGCGCGAGCTCAGCCGTCTAGCGAGTGTTAATAGTGTGTTGCTGTATCATAGTGCACGGTACCATAACCCTGTATATTTACTGACACTGTATATAAGTACTAATCATTGTCGTCTATTGCATGTTTAACACCATAACCACTAATAATTGTATTGTGACCTTAAATTGTGCTTTGACCTATGCTAACCGTACTGTAACCGCTATTTGTAAAAGACGATGTTACTGGGGTGTGTTATAGACGGGTAATTCATATATAGAGAATTATAGCGTGGGTGACTGTATAGTTTCGCCAAAGGGCATAATATTGATTATTTAGTGACTGGTGTAACAGCTGTGTGTGTACGGGAATTCCTTGAGTGTTTATTGTGTTATTGTGTACGTTTCACTTGGTAACCGTACCACGTGGTGCTGTTGCCGGAAGAAACGGGTGTGACTGTTGAATAGAACGTGTGCATAGTATTCGTTGTCAACGACGCTCCATTGATAAGTATGGGCGCGTCGGAGTCAACGATCTTGGATCCCTTAGGTTGTATGGTAAAGAATTTCAAAAAGGTATTTAAAACCTGTGATTTTGGGGTTAAAATGTCCCCTGTACGTTTGGTCACTTTGTGCACTAGGGAGTGGCCTACTTTGGTTGCGGCATGGCCGCCACGTGGCAGTTTGGATCCAACTCTGGTACAACGTGTGCACGTGGCTGTATCAGGTAGGCCTGAACTTTACGGACAGTTTCCATATATTGATTGTTGGAGACAGGCCGTAAACGACTCGCCAAGATGGATTCGGATATGCCACGAGGAGCAATGTCGCCTCATGGTGGCCAGGACTTGTTTGTCCACTAGGACTATGGTTAGGCCCATTTTGGACACGCCCCCTGAGTCTGAGATCCCTTTGCCGCCCCCTTACTTCCCTTTAGGAGGAAGTGATACGAGTACAGGAAGCTCTACACCCCTTCCCCCATTGCCCCCATCCACTTCCGCTTCCTCCTCCAGTGCAGAATCCACCCCCCCTCGTATTAAACCTTCCCTTCCGGAACCAACCCCCGTTAGATCTGAATATCCTGATTTGGCGCCACTTCAAACTTCCGGTCAAGCTTCTTCTAGCTCGGCTCAGAATATTCTATTCACCGACCTTTCCCAAAATCAAGCTCCCACATCCTCATGCCTTACCACCCCCCGACTGGAACCTCTAACCGATGCCCCTTCACGTAGCCCTATACCAACCCGACAACTGACCGGTACCCAACGACCCAGATGCCTCTTCGTCTGAATCCTGGGTCAGCCTATCTCGATGCCGCAGGTCAAATGGTATATGCTGACCCAGTCTTCGTATATGTCCCGTTCACGACTACCGATCTCTTGAATTGGAAGACCCACAATTCCTCGTACACTGAGAAACCACAAGCTATGACCGATCTGTTCACCTCGATAGTTCAGACACATAATCCGACATGGGCTGATTGCCAGCAGTTATTAATGACATTGTTCAATAATGAGGAAAGGACTAGGATTAACCAAGCGGCCATTAAAGCGCTAGAGGATGAAGCCCGTGCTTTAAATCAAGCCAATCCAGCAGCATGGGCCGCAACACATTATCCTAATACCGATCCTGACTGGAATGTTAATGGCGCAGATATGGTTCAACTAAAAGCCTATAGAGACGCTATAATTGCTGGCATGAAAGCCGGAGGGAAGAAAGCCATTAATATGTCGAAGACAGTTGAGGTGATTCAGAAAAGTGATGAAGCGCCCAGTGTCTTTTATGACCGATTATTGGAGGCATACCGCTTGTCCTTTAATCCGGAAGACGCTGATAATTCCCAAATGGTAAACTCCGCCTTTGTGAGCCAAGCTTACGGAGATATTAAGCGCAAGCTACAAAAGTTAGAAGGGTTTGCAGGTATGTCTATCACCCAACTAATGGAGGTAGCAAATAAGGTGTACATGAATAGGGAAACAGAGACAAAGAAAGAGGAAGAGCGCAAGATGCGTAGAAAGGCAGATATGCTAGCGGTAGCAATCGCAGGCGTAGATAGACGGGGAACAGATAGAGGCGATAGTAGGTGGAATAGGGAGCCCCTGAGTAGGAATCAGTGTGCATATTGCAAGGAAGAAGGGCATTGGAGAAGTGAGTGTCCGCAAAGAGAGCAGTATGAGAGAGACCCACCCAGGGCAGGTTATGGAAACTTTAGAGGCAGAGCGAGAGGTAGAGGAGGCCCCGGAGGGAGCAATGGTAATAGAGGAAGTAATGGGAACAGAGGAAGTGTAAGAGAAGACAGGTACTATCCAGCAGCGCAAAGGTCCCGCGATAGAGAAGGTAGGGACTTTGTAGGATTGGCTGACACGGTCATGGAGGACTATTGATACCGACCGGGCTCCATCCCCCTTGGTCGAGCGGAGCCTATGGTCGATGTATCAATAGGGGGAAAAAGGAGTGCGTTCATGATCGACACTGGTGCTGAACATTCGGTGGTGACTAACCTAGTTGCTCCTCCATCTGGAAGAACTATTACTGTAATAGGAGCAACTGGAAGAAGTGCTGCAAAACCGGTTCTTAAAAGTCGACTCTGTACATTGGGAGGCCACGTAGTAAAACATCAATTCCTTTACATGCCTGAATGTCCAGTCCAATTGCTGGGACGTGATATGCTATCCAAATTACAAGCGCAGATTACGTTCCTACCAAATGGAACAACATCCTTAAAGTTTAATGGACCTTCAGGTATTATGACATTATCTGTACCAAAGGAAGAAGAGTGGCGACTTTATACAGCGTTGACTAGCCAAAACCCTAGGAGTGATGAATCCTTATTCAACATACCAGGAGTTTGGGCAGAGAACAACCCACCAGGACTGGCCCGCAATATTCCACCTATTAAAATCGAACTAAAACTTGGGGTGTATCCAGTGAGCCTACGGCAATATCATCCCGCAGAAGGCTAAGAAGAACATCCAATCTTATCTGGATAAGTTCATACGGTATGGTATCCTAAAATTCTGTACTTCCCCCTGGAACATCCCATTGCTGCCTGTTCAAAAGCCCAGTACAGATGAGTATCGACCTGTGCAGGACTTAAGAGCAGTCAATGATGCGGTTGTTAGCATACATCCAGTTGTGCCCAATCCATATAACCTGCTTGCTTTAATTCCGGGCGGGGCAACTTATTTTACAGTCTTAGACCTCAAAGATGCCTTCTTTTGCCTCCGAATTGCCGCAGAAAGCCAATGTATCTTCGCTTTCCAATGGGAAAACGCTGTGACGGGCTCAAAACGCCAAATGACTTGGACAAGACTGCCCCAAGGGTTTAAAAATTCACCTACCCTATTTGGTTCAGCTCTAAGTCAAGATTTACTGGATTTTGAGTCCATCCCAGGAGAGTGTGTATTGTTACAATATGTAGATGACTTGTTGATAGCAGCAGTTACAAAGGAAATATGTCAGCAAGCACGATCTACTACACATTCGCTGGAAGGCAGGATACAAGGTGTCTAGAAAGAAGGCTCAGTTGTGTTTGCCAACTGTCAAATATCTGGGATTCCATATCTCTGAAGGTCAAAGAATTATGGGGCCAGAGAGAAAAGAAGCTGTGTGCCAAATACCGATACCCAAGAATAGAAGACAAGTGCGAGAATTCTTGGGGGCAGCAGGCTTCTGTAGGATATGGATTCCCAGTTACGCGATACTGGCAAAACCTCTGTATGCAGCTATCAAGGGTACAGAGCACGACCCCTTCTTATGGACTCAAGAACAGCAAACGGCATTTGAAGATGTGAAGAAGGCTTTGATGAGTGCCCCAGCATTAGGTCTGCCTGATCACACACGACCATTCTACCTGCATGTACATGAGCAAAGAAGAATGGCTGTGGGAGTATTGACACAGTACTTGGGATCATGGCAAAGACCTGTTGCCTACATGTCTAAGCAACTGGATGCGGTGGCCAGCGGACTTCCACCTTGTCTAAGAGCAGTAGCTGCAGCCGCCCTGCTGGTAGCTGAAGCCGATAAACTCACTCTGGGTCAAGAACTTTATGTACGAGTCCCACATGCAGTACAGACGTTGTTGGATTACAAAGGAAATCATTGGTTTAGTAACAGCCGTATGACCAAGTATCAAGCAATGTTGTGTGAAAACCCAAGAGTGCATTTAGAGACTGTAAATACCTTAAATCCAGCTACCCTTTTGCCACAACCTATTGAAAGTCAACATGATTGTTTGGAAGTGATGGATGAAGTATTTTCAAGTAGACCAGATCTTCGTGATTTTCCCATCCAGAACCCCGATGTTCAATATTACACCGACGGCAGTAGTTATGTGAAAGAAGGGATCCGCTATGCAGGATATGCAGTAACAACGATAGATAAGGTGATAGAAGCTCGGCCACTGGCAAAAGGAACATCAGCACAAAAGGCAGAATTGATAGCACTGACACGAGCGTTACAATTGGCTGAAGGTT
This sequence comes from Pelobates fuscus, assembly GCF_036172605.1. NCBI lineage: Eukaryota > Metazoa > Chordata > Amphibia > Anura > Pelobatidae > Pelobates > Pelobates fuscus. The sequence goes on along the minus strand of NC_086320.1, from coordinate 370,436,932 downwards.
TAAGAGTGAACATCTACACGGACTCCAAGTATTCGTTTTTAACCACTCATGCCCACGGAGCTTTGTATAAAGAAAGAGGACTATTGAATTCAGAAGGCAAAGAAATCAAGTACGCAGCTGAAATCCTACAACTATTGGAAGCAGTGTGGGAGCCGAAAGAAGTCGGTATTATACATTGTCGAGCGCATCTGAGAGGAGATGGTGATGTAACCAAAGGGAATCGGATGGCAGATAGTGCAGCTAAGCGTGCCGCTGAATCAGAAAGACAGGAATATGTGGAGCATATAGCTGCTCTTATACCAACTCCACTGTCTCAATGGACTCCAGTTTATACAGCTCAAGAAGAGGAGTGGTTAAAGACTGAACCTGGAAAGTATTTGGAGAACAAATGGTATCAGTTAGAAGATGGAAGAATAGTCATTCCTGCATCACTAGCGGTAGAAATTGTCCAAAACTATCATAACGGGACACATTCTGGGAGAGACAGTACTGAAGAATCTCTCAGAAAATATTTCTATATACCAAGATTGTCCAACTTGACTCAGGCCATTGTACGAAGATGTGTAACGTGTGCTAAAAATAATGCAAGGCAAGGACCAGTAAAGCCACCAGGAGTTCAGTTTATGGGGGGACTCCCCATGTCCGATCTACAAATTGACTATACAGTAATGCCTAAATCTGGTGGACATCGCTACCTACTGGTAGTTGTGTGCACCTATTCAGGCTGGGTAGAAGCATGTCCTACTCGTACAGAGAAAGCAGGAGAAGTTGTGAGATTCCTGCTACGAGAAATAATACCCCGATATGGACTACCCTGCTCTATAGGATCGGACAATGGTCCAGCTTTTGTTCATCAGTGCCTACAACAACTGACTCATATGCTTGGTATAAAGTGGAGGCTTCATACGGCATATAGACCCCAGAGTTCTGGTAAGGTAGAGAGAATGAATAGAACTATTAAGAACCAGTTGGCTAAAATGTGTCAGGAAACCCAACTTAAGTGGAACGTTCTCTTGCCCATAGCTCTATTGCGAATCCGCAGTACACCTACCAGAAGGATGGGCCTCTCTCCTTTTGAGATCATGTATGGGCGACCACCTCCCGTACTTGGTAACTTAAGGGGGGATTTGAGTCAGTTGGGAGAAGGAATTACCCGGCAGCAGGTTGTAGAGTTGGGTAAGACTATGGAGGAGGTACAGAAATGGGTACAAGATAGATTACCTGTGAATATTTATCCCCCAGTTCATAGTTACCACCCAGGAGACCAAGTGTGGATTAAAGAGTGGAATAATGTACCGTTAGGGCCCAAGTGGAGAGGTCCTTATGTTGTTCTTTTGTCTACCCCTACAGCGATAAAAGTAGCCGAAGTGACTCCGTGGATACATCACTCCAGGGTTAAACCAGCAGCAGTCGATTCTTGGCAAGCTACAGCAGATCCAGAGAATCCCTGCAAGATCCGGTTAAAGCGCACGACTCAGTCGGAGTGACGAGGAACCTTGTGGATTACAAATTTTATTGTTTCAGAGATTGGTAAGTGAGTGAGAAGGCCATAATAAAGCCTGTCCGCTCACCGACGTATAGTGTATAAGTCAGGAAAAGTCTCGAAGGGACCCCTGTGAAGACGAGCAGAACTCCATTCCCTGCAGCCCTTACATCCTGGAAGCTGAGGTGCCATCGCACGGACGAAGACTGAGGATGACGACGAAAGATGTGTTTCTAATAATGTTTTTATATGTGTATTTTTATATTCAGGAAGGTAGAGGTACCGACACTCCTAGCTGTGAGGTATGCATTAAGACTACAAGAACAGGTAACCATATTTCCCAGACCCTAATTTGGCATTCGCAATACGAGTGTAAAGGAGATGTATCAAGATGTAGATACTTAAATATAGAATGTAGTGTGTGCCATTTAGGAGTAGGAGAACCTAAGTGCTTCAGTCCAGAGTATCAACCCCGTACAATTTGGTTGACTCTCAGGAATGGAGATCCTCAGGGGACCCTAATTAACAAAACAGTATTAGAATCCGTATATTCTTCAGGTGTTCTGCTATTTGATGCGTGTAAAGCGATATCAAGTGGTAGAAAGCCGTGGAATGTATGTGGGGATCTTAGATGGGAGAGAACGTATGGGTCTAACGATAAATATATTTGTCCCAGTAGTAAAAATAAGTATGTGAGTCCTAGATGCCCAAATAGAGATTATAACTTTTGCCCATATTGGTCTTGTGTGGGGTGGGCAACTTGGGGACAGACAGCAGACAAGGACATGATTGTGACTAAGTTGCCTACCAATCCATACTGTAAGTCTATGGAATGCAATCCAATCCATATACTTATAAATAACCCTGACAAGTTCTTAGATAAATATGGTAATTTATTTGGGTTTCAAATATATGGGACGGGTTTAGACCCTGGGACAGTATTGTTTATAGGGATAGAGACTGATACGGTAACCTCCCAGACTCATCAGGTATATCATTCCTTCTATGAAGAAATGAGTATAGATAATAAGATCCCCCATAATGCTAAAAACCTGTTCATTGATTTAGCTGAAAGTATTGCCGGTAGTCTTAATGTTACCAACTGCTATGTGTGTGGAGGTACTAACATGGGAGACCAATGGCCTTGGGAAGCAAAGGAGGTAATGTCCGGTTCTGAGGCAGTTACCAATTAATATCTTCACAAGCCGATTATCATATGAGTGTTAGAGGTAAATCTGAGTGGAGATTAAAGACCTGGAATGATGTATAATACTTCTGTAGGAGAATTAACTTGTCTAGGGCAAAAAGCTTATGATGATGATACAAAGAATACAACTTGGTGGTCGGCTTCAAATGTCTCAGAACCATCTAACCCGTTTTCAAGATATGCCAATTTAAAGGATGTGTGGTTTGATCTATCCATCACATCTAATTGGAGAGCCCCAGCAAATTTGTACTGGATCTGTGGTAAGAAAGCCTATTCGGAGTTGCCACAGGACTGGGAAGGGGCATGTGTGTTGGGTATGCTCAAACCATCCTTCTTCTTGTTACCTATCGAAACAGGTGAGACTTTAGGTGTTAAAGTGTATGATGTGAATCATAGGAAGAAAAGGGGACCCATAGAGATAGGCGCCTGGGAAGATGATGAATGGCCTCCCCAGCGTATTATAGATTACTATGGGCCAGCCACATGGGCAGAGGATGGTACTTTTGGTTATAGAACCCCAATTTATATGCTCAACCGTATTATAAGATTACAGGCAGTGGTTGAGATTATTACTAATGAGACCTCACAAGCGCTCAATCTTCTAGCGAAGCATAATACCAGGATGAGGACAGCAGTATACCAAAATAGATTAGCCTTGGATTACCTATTGGCAGTAGAGGGAGGTGTATGTGGGAAGTTTAACCTGAGCAATTGCTGTCTTCAAATAGATGACGAAGGGCAAGCAATAGCTGAGCTTACTAGCCATATGGTTAAACTAGCGCATGTGCCTACTCAGGTATGGAAAGGGTACAATCCAAGTAGTTGGTTTGGTAGCTGGTATGAGTGGTTTGGAGGGTTTAAGGCATTGGTAGGTGGAGTCCTACTGATTTTAATGTTGTGTCTACTCTTGCCATGTCTTATACCCTTAGTAGTTAGGTCTGTGCAAAGCCTGATAGAAAATATAGCAGAGAGGAAGGCTGCTGCACAGATAATGGCAATTTCTAAATATAAGGCTCTAGATCAGGGAGAATCAATGCAGGAAGATGAGTGTTGAAGATTCACATCATAGATAAGTCTGGTCTGGTTCATGGTAACTTGCGGTGTATGCAAACCAAGGTTAAGTGATGCCTCAAGTAATTGTGAAATATCAAGAGGCATCAAAGGGGGGAATGTGGTGGAATCTCGGTAAAAAAAATAAATTTAGTAGGCCGAGATTACCACGTGGCATGTGTACGTGCATATGCTGACGTATCGATCAGTTGGTTGCACGAGGCAAGATACGATCAGTAGTGTACGGAGCATGTGCAAGAATACAGGATGTAGTATTCCCCTCCTCCATTGTGCTGGACAGGCCATGCGGTCAAGCAGGAAGTTAATTCTTATTTGTATTGATTGGTCAAGAGAATGTGCGGGTGGAGCTTAATATGGGAGGAGTTATGTGCCTATATAAGGAGCCTGCACTATTGTCCGGGGCTCAGAACTTGTTGTATTTTGGTGACATTAGTCCCTCTGAGTCCCGATCGGTGAACCGAATAAAGAATCTCTTCCTTCCTGAAGAAACCTGTGTCCATCTCTCTGTGCTTGGCTTCCGTCAGTTTCTCCGGTATCACTATAACAGTAAAAAAAGTTTTTGGGTTTTAAATGCATGCTATTGTGTCACCAGATATGAGTGGCACTGTGCACTGGAAGAGGTTGGCAGAGTACACGCTGTAGGCCTGACACACCCGCTTGAAGACAACTAACTGCTATTCAATCTATAACAGTAAAAAAAAGTTTTTCGGTTTTTAAATGCACGCTATTGTGACACCAGATATGAGTGGCACTGTGCACTGGCAGAGGTTGGCAGAGTACACGCTGTAGGCCTGACACCCGCTTGAAGGACACTGACTGCTATTAGATTACAGTCAAAAACTTTTTTGTTTTAAAATGCACGCTATTGTGACACCAGATATGAGTGGCACTGTCCACTGGCAGAGGTTGGCAGAGTAGAAGCTGTAGGCCTGACACACCCGCTTGAAGACAACTAACTGCTATTCAATCTATAACAGTGAGAATTTTTTTTTGTTTTTAAATGCACGCTATTGTGACACCAGATATGAGTGGCACTGTGCACTGACAGAGGTTGGCAGAGTACACACTGTTGGCCTGACACACAGACGCTTGCAGACAACTAACTGCTATTCAATCTATAACAGTGAAAAAAAGTTTTTTGGTTTTAAATGCACGCCATTGTGTCACCAGATATGAGTGGCACTGTGCACTGGCAGAGGTTGGCAGAGTACACGCTGTAGGCCTGACACACCCGCTTGAAGACAACTAACTGCTATTCAATCTATAACAGTGAAAAAAGTTTTTTGTTTTTTAAATGCAATCTATTGTGACACCAGATATGAGTGGCACTGTGCACTGGCAGAGGTTGGCAGAGTACACGCTGTAGGCCTGACACCCGCTTGAAGACAACTAACTGCTATTCAATCTATAGCAGTAAAAAAAGTTTTTGGGTTTTTAAATGCACGCTATTGTGACACCAGATATGAGTGGCACTGTGCACTGGCAGAGGTTGGCAGAGTACACGCTGTAGGCCTTACACCCGCTTGAAGATAACTAACTGCTATTCAATCTATAACAGTAAAAAAAGTTTTTTGGTTTTAAATGCACGCTATTGTGTCACCAGATATGAGTGGCACTGTGCACTGGCAGAGGTTGGCAGAGTACACGCTGTAGGCCTGACACACCCGCTTGAAGACAACTAACTGCTATTCAATCTATAACAGTGATAATTTTTTTTGTTTTTAAATGCACGCTATTGTGACACCAGATATGAGTGGCACTGTGCACTGGCAGAGGTTGGCAGAGTACACGCTGTAGGCCTGACACCCGCTTGAAGACAACTAACTGCTATTCAATCTATAACAGTAAAAAAAAAAGTTTTGGGGTTTTTAAATGCACGCTATTGTGACACCAGATATGAGTGGCACTGTGCACTGGCAGAGGTTGGCAGAGTAGACGCTGTAAGCCTGACACACACGCTTGAAGACAACTAACTGCTATTCAATCTATAACAGTGAAAAAAAATGTTTTTAAATGCACGCTATTGTGACACCAGATATGAGTGGCACTGTGCACTGGCAGAGGTTTGCAGAGTACACGCTGTAGGCCTGACACACAGATGCTTGCAGACAACTAACTGCTATTCAATCTATTACAGTGAAAAAATTTTTTTTTTTAAATGCAAGCTATTGTGACACCAGATATGAGGGGTGGCACTGGGCAAGTGGGTACAGTATCCACTGTGAGCCTGACACAGAAGCTGGCAGGCAGGCAACAGCAATTAGATTACACAGGAAAAAAAGCAGACTGATGTTCTAGCCCTAAGAAGGGCTTTTTGGGGTGCTGTCCTTACAGCAGAGATCAGATGAGTCCTTCAGGACTGTAGTGGACACTGAATACACTAGCCTAGCTATCAATTTCCCTATCAAATGAACAGCAGCTACACTTTCCCTCCTCTATCTAAGAATGCAGCTTCAGAATTAATCTAAAATGGATGCTGTACAGGAGGTGGGAGGGTCTGGAAGGGAGGATCTGCTGCTGATTGGCTGTAATGTGTCTGCTGACGGTGAGGCACAGGGTCAAAGTTTACTCAATGATGACGAATAGGGGGCGGATCGAACCGCGCATATGTTCGCACCGCCATGGCGAACGCGAACACGCTATGTTCGCCAGGAACTATTCGCAAGCGAACCGTTCGGTACATCACTAGTTAAGATCCTTTAACCTTTCCTGGTAAGTTTTATCCTGCAATCGATAAAGCAGTTTAGTAGCCCTTCTCTGAACTCTCTCTAAAGTATCAATATCCTTCTGGAGATACAGTCTCCAGAATTTTATAGCTAATTCCATGAGAGAGAGCTTTAATTCCATAGTAGATTCCAAAACACCCCACTAATCTAAAACAAGTTTGTTAAAGCTAGTTAATTTATTTGATATTATTAATTTATTAATATTATCTATTATTCACACTATGTATTCGGAATTTCGAACGGGTGAATTTAAATTGCAAATTTACCTTCTACCGCATTTGTTTAGATACAATTAAAATTTGACATTTGATAAATATTACATATAGGATTAGTATGTGAGAGTTTTGTTAGGTGAAATACTTAAATTTCAATTTAATTTGCCTTTAGGAATTATGAAAATTCTAAGCTCATTAGAAAGTTTGTAATTGTAGCGGACTGGACCCTGCACCAGAGTCTGCCCCAGTTTCCTGGAGGGGACTGCTTGCTCGCCTCCTGCCCAGTGATTATGGTCCCGGGAAGATGGGACCCTTTAAAGAACTGCATTTGGACATATTGTACTTTATTGTACTGTGCTGGCCTTTTAACAACAGTGAAGGGAAATACTGAAACTTTTTGGACACTTCCTCTTCCCCTCCCCCGGATCCATTGTTCTCCAGCAGGGTGTTGTCCCAGGGACACTGCCAAACCAGTGGGAACTGTTTTGAAAAGGAAAAGCCATGCTTGCAAGTTAAAACAAAGGCCTTCAACCTAACTGTTAAACCCCTGAACCTATTCAAGTGAATTTTGGATATGTTTGTCCCCAAGTTATACTGGTTAAAATAATATAAGTTTTATCTATGTACGATGTTAACTCACAAAGTTATAAAAATGTATAAAAAGTGTAACTTTTCAGCTTGGAGATAATTGAGTAGATACAGTAATTGACTCAATTATCTCCTAAACAGAGGAGAGGAATATGCTGGGTGTGTTTCTATTGTCCCATTGTGTCTTATTGCCCGCTGTACTTGCATTGTATGAGTTGTAATGTGTTTATTGGTTGTTCTGCAAAACCCTGTGGGCTGTAATGTGTTTGGGGGTTGGGAATAAAAGAGGCTGTATGGGCCAGTACGGGGAGTTCCTGTTTTAACCCTCAAAATTAAGTGTCGTCTCATTCTTGGGGGAGGATTTATTGCATGCTGTTCCAGTTTGACTGCTAGGAGTGCAAACCTATTCGTATGGTTCCTATTCAACTGTCTACAGCATTCAGAGGCTTGAGAGGATTCATATGCTTCTCCGATACAGTGATTGTGGTGTCTGCCAGAGTGCTTGGAGTCCTCAGGAAACGCTAGGAGCATCCTTTAACGGAGGTACCCAGTCGGGGTGCCAGGCGATCCGTTACAGTAATTTTAACAAAATGTTGTTAATTTGGACTTCGTTTGTACCTTAATTAATGATCCTAGGAGGGGTGTGTACAGTAAATAGCAAATTGTGATTAAAAAAAATTAAACCAGGAGGATTTTGAAGTTTTGCAATATATTGTATAAGTTGATTCTCAAGGCATCATCTGCCGTTACCCATCAACGCTATTCCCATAATAATTAAAAGCAATTATATACTACATCCAACATCCAACTCGGCGATACTGCTCTATGCCCAACTTGTCTATTCTGGCTTAAAGGGCCAAACTACGACAACTACAGTGGTTATGGTGCTAGATTTTTTTTTTTACAATATTTAACACAAACTTTTGTTTTGTAATCCTTTATTTTAAGGTGCCAAACAAAAAGGTTTTACTTTGTCACCTTAAAATAAAGGATCAAAAGACAGAGGTGAGTGCTCGACAATGTTTATGGTATTCATTTGAGCAGAGCCTGGTCCGTGATCTACTTGGGACATGATCTTTATACTTTCTCTACAGTGGTTATGGTGCTAGCATGCCCATGGCACCATCTCCTGGTTTTAAGTCAAAAACTATTTGAGCTGTTTGATAGAAACTGGGGTTCCCTAAGCATGTAACTAGTCCCCATTCTGCCATACTGTTATTGTAGAAGTTACATTTTCTCATTAGCAATACCAATTCAGCCCATATGTGGACGACACCTTGAATGAAGCCAGGGGTGGGTTGGCACCATAACCTCTACAGCGGACTGTAGAGTGACACTTTAAATCCTGTAAATCCAGTATCCAATTTATAACGATTCTTCGTTGGATGAAAAAAGAAAAAATACTGTATCATAATTTTTTTAGAAAATGTAAAAGAATATAAATAAATTCACACACACTAGAAGGACGCCTACACAACTTTTCGTATTTTTTTAGAAAATAACTGAATATAATAAAAGCAGAGGAAACTATAATGATTTTTTTTTCTCTCTGTTTAAATAGATAGTTGATAAGGATTTCATATACAGACAATGTGCTGGCTTATTTCATTTCATTTCTTTTCATCTTAGAGATGTGTGTTTTTTCAGAACGTGGGAATATTATACTTGTTTGATACCTGGCTACACATACAAATGAGGAGGCTTTATAAAGGAGATATGACAATCAGACTTTCCTTTCAATGCATAAATCGAGTGATTAGATTGATTGCTGGGGGTATTGATAGTTCCCTATTATTTAATGAGCCCACTAACCCAGGTGACCTAGACTGAAATTATCCTTTCTGTACAGTCAAAATAATAATACTATGCACAGAGAGATAATAGATACAACACAGTAAGACACAAAAGAGAAGATTGAATATATTTCCTAGAGAAAAGCGTGTTAAAACGGTTGAAATTGCTCTTTATAATGTTTAACAAAAGTTACTTGTCTGTAAAGTGCTGCATTATCACACCATGAAAGAGGAGGATGATATTTCATAGTTGGTGCTTTAACGTTACACTTAAATAATTAGACTTTAAGTCTCCTGTTCCATTAAACAGGCTAGGAGAAAGCAAGTTATTACGAATATTAGTATGGAATTGAGGGGTCTTCGCATTTCCCAAATGAATTCCGTGGTGATGCCTGGAAGTTCTCCTATCTTGATGCTTCCAATATTTTTTTTTCAGCACCACATCTAGCTTCTGGTGGTTTCATCTGACAAAAGTCCATATCACATGTGTACTCTCCTATATGAGCAAAAATGCTAACCATGGGTCTATGGAAGACCATCTTGTGAGATAATTCACGTTCCCATCAGCTCACTCCCAACAACAAGGTAACTCAATCAGCATTGCCCTAAGATCTAGCACATAATGAAGCAATAATGATGCACTTTGAAGGATGTTTAAACATATAACTCTTAAAGGATCACTATAGGGTCAGGAACACAAACATGTTTTCCTGACCCTACAGTGAAAACCCGCCATTAAGGTTGCTTGACCCCCTTTATCCCCCTCAGAATGGGTTAAAACTCACCTTATTTTCAGCTCTCCACGGGTCTGCCGGTGCTGGCCCTGGCTCCTTGGTGACATCATCAAAATAGTCGATTTTAGCCAATTCCCATGGGGAAAGCATTGGATTGGCTAGAATCGGCACCGGGACGGGGCCAAATGCCATTTTGGCCAATCAGCACCTCCTCTCTGAAAAGGCAGCGTTTACATGAAAATTCCTGTAGGGAGCTATTATACTCACCAGAACTACTACATTAAGCTGTAGTTGTTCTGGTGACTATAGTGTCCCTTTAACCACCTCCTCCACGCAACAGAACCCAGGCACACATAATAAAAATATGGTACCCCTTTATTGTTAAGAAGATTGAATCATCGATTCATTATTGCAGTTCTAATATTTTTCTGAAACTATTGTAGCTTGTCGAATGCAAAAAGAAACACAAAAGAAAATCCTGATCGCTTGCCAAATCAGTGAGTTGTGTGCTATTAGCCATCAAGATAATCCAGCTAGGCTTACTGCGCTAGATGTGCCATGTGAACAATACCTCTCTTATTTAGAATTAAAAAAACAAAGTGCTTAATGGACTTTAATTAAAATAAGTTGAGTAATAAATCTGAACATGTTCCAAATACTGTTATGATGAAACGAGATTTATCTGACCTCTGATGTACTCAGAAAAAGAACAGTGAATGTCAGGTCACTTGACAATCGTACATGTAGCATTATTTACAGTATCTTATTTCCAGTTTATTGTGCTTTTTATTTCAAGATAAACCTGTAAAATTATTCAGAAAAAAAATTCAAAATGTATAAATATTGTATTATTTTTAATGAGCCACATAGAAAGTTTATTTATTTAATTCTCTCTTTAGGAGAACTCTCAGGGAGGACGTAGTATGGACTTAACATGTGCAGAAAGAATTTGTGTCGAAGGTGGCAGGAAAACGAATAAAGATAGCTGCTGATAAATCTGGTAAGATAAAGGTATGTTTGTACATGATAATTGGTGAGTAATTGTCCACAGGTTGTCATGGTCTACCATGAGAAACAAGTAGAGTCATCTTCGAGGTCCAGAATTTGCTCCTGGGATAATACAGTGTCAAATAATTCACTAAAATGAGACTTTAAAAGAACACTATAGCTCCGCCTCCATGGCTGAGATAATCAGTCTTGATGATCTCAGCCAATCCCATGTTTTCCCACAGGAAAGCATTGGGAGGCTATTGCACAGGTACGGCAAAACTCTGTGCTGTGCCAATCAGCATCTCATCATAAAGATGTATTAAATCAATGAATCTCTATGGGGAACGTTCAGTGTCTCCATGTTCTGACCGCAGGTGCTGCATATTGTACAGCACAAGACTAGTAAGCACTTCTAGTGGCTGTCTGAGTGACTTTCACTAGAGGTGTTCCTGGGCAGCAATGTAAACGCTGTCTTTTCTCTGAAAATGCAGCGTTTACATTGAAATGCCTGCAAGGACAGGCTATAGACACCAGAACAACTACATTAAGCTGTAGTGGTTTTGGTGACAATAGTGTCCCTTTAAAGTGAGTTTCAAATTTAAAGCCAAAGTGAAATGGAAGAATAGCTGACTTAGAGAATTTTTCCACTTTGGTTATTTTTTCCTTGAATTTGAAATTTACTTTGAATTCTCACTTCAGTGAACAACCTAGATAGTGTCTCTGTAGAAAACTCACGTTGCCACCATATTGCTATACAAACAAATGAAAGTGTAGCTTCTCCCGGATGAGACCCAAACAAAGCATGAACAAAGCACAAAAGAAAACACACGCAAACATTCTCTCGGGATGCCAGTCGATTGCGAATGTGCAAAGGATGTCATTCGAGGATCGTGAATTCTGGATTTTTATACATATTTTGTGAAGTGAATAAAGAAGTTGATTGTGCATACTGGTTCTCAATCTGTGCTATTCTTTTTGGTAGACTGCATGTCCACATAAAAGGTGAGCAGATCTAGATCGGTGGTGCTGGTTACTATAATACTCTATTGCAAGCCGTAGTTACATCAGAGGAACAAGAGTAGAGGTATACAGTTAAAATTGATTATACCATAAGAAAAGAGTGATTGTCCCGAGAACAGGTGAGGGCAATACTCACCAGGGGGAAGATGAAGGGAGTCCACGGTTTGATAGACATACTGCGCTATTGTAATTTTTCTCCTTTGCAGATCTGTAGTTTTCCAGAAGGTCATCCCATTTTTTGGACTTATTAATGGAACAAGCTATTTGGCAATTATGTAGCATTCTACTGAGTGACATTCTACTCTGCATACTATAGTGCGAAATATTGCTTAGTATTTTTTGATACTTATTACAGAGTGCATATTACTGGGTACATTTAATCACCGATTGCAAACTTCACTTCCATTTGTTTCTGTGAGTTTGATAGTAGGTGATTTTTCAAGCATCGATAAGAGCTGCATATAATAAGGTTTATATTTTATATTGATATCGAATTGCTTCAGCATCACAGAATATCAGTGTTCACAATAATGCTATAAACTAGAACTGTATGGTTTACCTGAAGTCATGTTAGAGGCTGAGCAAAATCCACACATTCATTTCCGTGTTTATTCATATATAGTCATAGAGGATTTACCAGCTTAAAACCATCATCTGAACAGCCAGTCTACTCACCAGCGGGCAGAGATTATCCACCAAAATACATCTAAATCTTAAAAAACTGAGGCATTTTTTTTAACTCAAAGTCTATAAACTTCCCCATAAAATCAGATAATGTTCAAAGTGAAGGAATTTGAAGGGGGGAAACATTGATTGTTATCTTTGTAATTACAAACATCATGATTTCTCACTGAGATGTTCAGGAGACAATTGTTCTTTGAAGTCGAATGCAAATCAAGCAACTGTTGCAAAAGGCTGTCGGCAGGTTTCTTTTTTTTTTTTTTGTGCTGTGGTTGTTTAACTGACACTTTGTACGAATGTACAATAAAATGATTATTTTAACATCTTGTCTCCTGATAGCATTTTAACCTTAAAGTTGCTCTGCAAAGTAAAACATAATTTAGCCCATACAGCTCCAGAGGCAGATATAGTAGTCCTCCCAGGCTGAGGATTATGTGTCTCCCACTCTCAGAGCTCAGCCGACCCAGTCATTTTGTTTCCTTTTTACTATCCGATAGGGGAAACAGAACAGAACTGATCAAATAACAGACTTCACCTATAGATAATGCTCCAGCAAGGGCGTCAATTAAGCCACTCTGACATTGGGAAGAAGTGTTATGGAAGTCTCAGCTCTCTCCCAAAGAGTAAAGTGCTGAGTACACCTGTTAGCGCTATATAAATAAAATATACATACACTGTATACCTACTGCACTTACTGTATCTCCCTCTACTGTAATTTAACATGTAAAGTGCTGAGTACACCTGTTAGTGCTATATAAATAAAATATACATACACTGTATACCTACTGCACTTACTGTACCTCCCTCTATTGTAATGTATCCTGTAAAGTGCTGAGTACACCTGCTAGTGCTATATAAATAAAATATACATACACTGTATACCTACTGCACTTACTGTACCTCCCTCTCCTGTAATGTAACATGTAAAGTGCTGAGTATACCTGTTAGCGCTATATAAATAAAATATACATACACTGTATACCTACAGCACTTACTGTACCTCCCTCTACTGTAATGTAACCTGTATAGTGCTGATGTACACCTGTTAGCGCTATGTAAATATAATATACATACACTGAATACCTACTACACTTACTGTACCTCCCTCTACTGTAATATAACCTGCAAAGTGCTGAGTGCACCTGTTAGCGCTATATAAATAAAATATACATACACTGTATACCTACTGCACTCACTGTACCTCCCTCTTATGTAATGTATCCTGTTATGTACTGAGTACACCTGTTCGTGCTATATAAATAATATACATACACTGTATACCTACTGCACTTACTGTACCTCCCTCTACTGTAATATAACCTGTTGAGTGCTGAGTGCACCTGTTAGCGCTATATAAATAAAATATACATACACTGTATACCTACCACACTTACTGTACCTCCCTCTACTGTAATGTAACCTGTAAAGTGCTGAGTACACCTGTTAGCGCTATATAAATAAAATATACATACACTGTATACCTACCACACTTACTGTACCTCCCTCTACTGTAATGTAACCTGTAAAGTGCTGAGTACACCTGTTAGCGCTATATAAATAAAATATACATACACTGTATACCTACTGCACTTACTGTACCTCCCTCTACTGTAATGTAACCTGTAAAGTGCTAAGTACACCTGTTAGGTCTATATAAATAAAATATACATACATTGTATACCTACTGCACTTACTGTACCTCCCTCTACTGTAATGTAACCTGTAAAGTGCTGATGTACACCTGTTAGCGCTATGTAAATATAATATACATACACTGAATACCTACTACACTTACTGTACCTCCCTCTACTGTAATATAACCTGTAAAGTGCTGAGTGCACCTGTTAGCGCTATATAAATATAATATACATACACTGTATACCTACTGCACTTACTGTACCTCCTTCTACTGTAATGTAACCTGTAAAGTGCTGAGTGCACCTGTTAGCGCTATATAAATAAAATATCCATACACTGTATACCTACTGCACTTACTGTACCTCCCTCTACTGTAATGTAACCTGTAAAGTGCTGATGTACACCTGTTAGCGCTATATAAATAAAATATCCATACACTGTATACCTACTGCACTTACTGTACCTCCCTCTACTGTAATGTAACCAGTAAAGTGCTGAGTACACCTGTTAGCGCTATATAAATAAAATATACATACACTGTATACCTACTGCACTTACTGTACCTCCCTCTACTGTAATGTAACCTGTAAAGTGCTAAGTAAACCTGTTAGGTCTATATAAATAAAATATACATACATTGTATACCTACTGCACTTACTGTACCTCCCTCTACTGTAATGTAACCTGGGAAGTGCTGATGTACACCTGTTAGCGCTATGTAAATATAATATACATACACTGAATACCTACTACACTTACTGTACCTCCCTCTACTGTAATATAACCTGTAAAGTGCTGAGTGCACCTGTTAGCGCTATATAAATATAATATACATACACTGTATACCTACTGCACTTACTGTACCTCCCTCTACTGTAATGTAACCAGTAAAGTGCTGAGTACACCTGTTAGCACTATATAAATAAAATATACATACACTGTATACCTACTGCACTTACTGTACCTCCTTCTACTGTAATGTAACCTGTAAAGTGCTGAGTGCACCTGTTAGCGCTATATAAATAAAATATCCATACACTGTATACCTACTGCACTTACTGTACCTCCCTCTACTGTAATGTAACCTGTAACGTGGTGAGTACACCTGTTAGCGCTATATAAATAAAATATACATACACTGTATACCTACTGCACTTACTGTACCTCCCTCTACTGTAATGTAACCAGTAAAGTGCTGAGTACACCTGTTAGCACTATATAAATAAAATATACATACACTGTATACCTACCACACTTACTGTACCTCCCTCTACTGTAATGTAACCTGTAAAGTGCTGAGTACACCTGTTAGCGCTATATAAATAAAATATACATACACTGTATACCTACTGCACTTACTGTACCTCCCTCTACTGTAATGTAACCTGTAAAGTGCTAAGTACACCTGTTAGGTCTATATAAATAAAATATACATACACTGTATACCTACTGCACTTACTGTACCTCCCTCTAATGTAATGTAACCTGTAAAGTGCTGATGTACACCTGTTAGCGCTATGTAAATATAATATACATACACTGTATACCTACTACACTTACTGTACCTCCCTCTACTGTAATATAACCTGTAAAGTGCTGAGTGCACCTGTTAGCGCTATATAAATATAATATACATACACTGTATACCTACTGCACTTACTGTACCTCCTTCTACTGTAATGTAACCTGTAAAGTGCTGAGTGCACCTGTTAGCGCTATATAAATAAAATATACATACGCTGTATACCTACTGCACTCACTGTACCTCCCTCTTATGTAATGTATCCTGTTATGTACTGAGTACACCTGTTCGTGCTATATAAATAATATACATACACTGTATACCTACTGCACTTACTGTACCTCCCTCTACTGTAATATAACCTGTTGAGTGCTGAGTGCACCTGTTAGTGCTATGTAAATAAAATATACATACACTGAATACCTACTGCACTTACTGTACCTCCCTCTACTGTAATGTAACCTCTAAAGTGCTGATGTACACCTGTTAGCGCTATATAAATAAAATATACATACACTGTATACCTACTGTACTTACTGTACCTCCCTTCACTGTAATGTAACCTGTAAAGTGCTGAGTACACCTGTTAGCCCTATATA
Source organism: Pelobates fuscus (assembly GCF_036172605.1). Taxonomy (NCBI): domain Eukaryota; kingdom Metazoa; phylum Chordata; class Amphibia; order Anura; family Pelobatidae; genus Pelobates; species Pelobates fuscus. The sequence continues at coordinate 370,420,665 of NC_086320.1, read as the reverse complement.
AATAAAATATACATACACTGTATACCTACTGCACTTACTGTACCTCCCTCTACTGTAATGTAACCTGTAAAGTGCTGATGTACACCTGTTAGCGCTATGTAAATATAATATACATACACTGAATACCTACTACACTTACTGTACCTCCCTCTACTGTAATATAACCTGTAAAGTGCTGAGTGCACCTGTTAGCGCTATATAAATATAATATGCATACACTGTATACCTACTGCACTTACTGTACCTCCTTCTACTGTAATGTAACCTGTAAAGTGCTGAGTGCACCTGTTCGCGCAATGTAAATAAAATATCCATACACTGTATACCTACTGCACTTACTGTACCTCCCTCTACTGTAATGTAACCTGTAAAGTGCTGAGTACACCTGTTAGCGCTATGTAAATACAATTTACATACACTGTATACCTACTGCACTTACTGTACCTCCCTCTACTGTAATATAACCTGTAAAGTGCTGATGTACACCTGTTAGCGCTATGTAAATATAATATGCATACACTGTATACCTACTGCACTTACTGTACCTCCCTCTACTGTAATGTAACCTGTAAAGTGCTGAGTACACCTGTTAGCGCTATATAAATAAAATATACATACACTGTATACCTACTGCACTTACTGTACCTCCCTCTACTGTAATGTAACCTGTAAAGTGCTGAGTACACCTGTTAGCGCTATATAAATAAAATATACATACACTGTATACCTACTGCACTTACTGTACCTCCCTCTACTGTAATGTAACCTGTAAAGTGCTGAGTACACCTGTTAACGCTATATAAATAAAATATACATACACTGTATACCTACTGCACTTACTGTACCTCCCTCTACTGTAATGTAACCTGTAAAGTACTGAGTACACCTGTTAGTGCTATATAAATAAAATATACATACACTGTATACCTACTGCACTTACTGTACCTCCCTCTACTGTAATGTAACCTGTAAAGTGCTGAGTACACCTGTTAGCGCTATATAAATAAAATATACATACACTGTATACCTACTGCACTTACTGTACCTCCCTCTACTGTAATGTAACCTGTAAAGTGCTGAGTACACCTGTTAGCGCTATATAAATATAATATACATACACTGTATAACTACTGCACTTACTATACTGCCCTCTACTGTAATGTAACCTGTAAAGTACTGAGTACACCTGTCAGCACTATATAAATATAATATACATACACTGTATACCTACTGCACTTACTGTACCTTCCTCTACTGTAATGTAACCTGTAAAGTGCTGATGTGCACCTGTTAGCGCTATGTAAATATAATATACATACACTGTATACCTACTGCACTTACTGTACCTCCCTCTACTGTAATGTAACCTGTAAAGTACTGAGTACACCTGTTAGTGCTATATAAATAAAATATACATACACTGTATACCTACTGCACTTATTGTACCTCCCTCTACTGTAATGTAACCTGTAAAGTGCTGAGTACACCTGTTAGCGCTATATAAATACAATATACATACACTGTATACCTACTGCACTTACTGTACTGCCCTCTACTGTAATGTAACCTGTAAAGTGCTGAGTACACCTCTTAGGTCTATATAAATATAATATACATACACTGTATACCTACTGCACTTACTGTACCTCCCTCTACTGTAATGTAACCTGTAAAGTGCTGAGTACACCTGTTAGGTCTATATAAATATAATATACATTCACTGTATACCTACTGCACTTACTGTAACTCCCTCTACTGTAATGTAACCTGTAAAGTGCTGAGTACACCTATTAGCGCTATATAAATATAATATACATACACTGTATACCTACTGCACTTACTATACCTCCCTCTACTGTAATGTAACCTGTAAAGTACTGAGTACACCTGTCAGCACTATATAAATATAATATACATACACTGTATACCTACTGCACTTACTGTACCTCCCTCTACTGTAATGTAACCTGTAAAGTGCTGATGTGCACCTGTTAGCGCTATGTAAATATAATATACATACACTGTATACCTACTGCACTTACTGTACCTCCCTCTACTGTAATGTAACCTGTAAAGTACTGAGTACACCTGTTAGTGCTATATAAATAAAATATACATACACTGTATACCTACTGCACTCATTGTACCTCCCTCTACTGTAATGCAACCTGTAAACTACTGAGTACACCTGTCAGCACTATATAAATACAATATACATACACTGTATACCTACTGCACTTACTGTACCTCCCTCTACTGTAATGTAACCTGTAAAGTGCTGATGTGCACCTGTTAGCGCTATGTAAATATAATATACATACACTGTATACCTACTGCACTTACTGTACCTCCCTCTACTGTAATGTAACCTGTAAAGTACTGAGTACACCTGTTAGTGCTATATAAATAAAATATACATACACTGTATACCTACTGCACTCATTGTACCTCCCTCTACTGTAATGCAACCTGTAAACTACTGAGTACACCTGTCAGCACTATATAAATACAATATACATACACTGTATACCTACTGCACTTACTGTACCTCCCTCTACTGTAATGTAACCTGTAAAGTGCTGATGTGCACCTGTTAGCGCTATGTAAATATAATATACATACACTGTATACCTACTGCACTTACTGTACCTCCCTCTACTGTAATGTAACCTGTAAAGTACTGAGTACACCTGTTAGCGCTATATTAATACAATATACATACACTGTATACCTACTGCGCTTACTGTACCTCCCTCTACTGTAATGTAACCTGTAAAGTGCTGAGTACACCTGTTAGTGCTATATAAATAAAATATACATACACTGTATACCTACTGCACTTATTGTACCTCCCTCTACTGTAATGTAACCTGTAAAGTACAGAGTACACCTGTCAGCACTATATAAATATAATATACATACACTGTATACCTACTGCACTTACTGTACCTCCCTCTACTGTAATGTAACCTGTAAAGTGCTAAGTACACCTGTTAGTGCTATATAAATAAAATATACATACACTGTATACCTACTGCACTTACTGTACCTCCCTCTACTGTAATGTAACCTGCAAAGTGCTGAGTACACCTGTTAGTGCTATATAAATAAAATATACATACACTGTATACCTACTGCACTTATTGTACCTCCCTCTACTGTAATGTAACCTGTAAAGTACTGAGTACACCTGTTTGCGCTATATAAATAAAATATACATACACTGTATACCTACTGAACTTACTGTACCTCCCTCTACTGTAATGTAACCTGTAAAGTGCTGAGTACACCTGTTAGCGCTATATAAATATAATATGCATACACTGAATACCTACTGCACTTACTGTACCTCCCTCTACTGTAATGTAACCTGTAAAGTGCTGATGTGCACCTGTTAGCGCTATATAAATATAATATACACACACTGTATACCTACTGCACTTACTGTACCTCCCTCTACTGTAATGTAACCTGTAAAGTGCTGATGTGCACCTGTTAGCGCTATATAAATATAATATACATACACTGTATACCTACTGCACTTACTGTATCTCCCTCTACTGTAATGTAACCTGTAAAGTGCTGAGTACACCTGTTAGCGCTATATAAATATAATATACACACACTGTATACCTACTGCACTTACTGTACCTCCCTCTACTGTAATGTAACCTGTAAAGTGCTGAGTACACCTGTTATTGCTATATAAATAAAATATACATACACTGTATACCTACTGCACTTACTGTACTGCCCTCTACTGTAATGTAACCTGTAAAGTGCTGAGTACACCTGTTATTGCTATATAAATAAAATATACAACGAAAGTCTATTATTAAACTGGGAACTGGCAGAAAAAAATGACAGTAGAATTTGACATTTTAGAGCAGAATAGCTCAGATAATGTGCTGAAAAATCAGGAATTTCCTGCTAATTCACTGACAATTTGATTTAGTAAATAACCCTGAGTATTAGTGTTGTCGCAAACCGCCATAGACTTCAATGGGCAGGCAAATTTTAAAACCCACAGGGACTCTTTCTGGCCACAATAGTGATGGAAAAGTTGTTTCAATGGGACTAACACCTGGACTGTGGCATGCCGGAGGGGGATCCATGGCAAAACTCCCATGGAAAATTGCACAGTTGATGCAGAGTCTGCTTTTAATCCATAAAGGGCAGAAATCACCTAACATTGACACCTGTCCTCAAAGCCCTGCCCTGATACACACTGACACAGAGCAGAATAGAGACTGTTCCCCGTCCTCAGAGACCAGAGTTTTTATAGTTTTCACGCTGCTTGTAGTTTATATATGGTTCACAAAAATCAAACAAACGATAAAGTAAACATGTAAGGATTCAGAATATTCTTTCAAACACTTACACATTGTGTGTACATACTTTTTGTCTTAAGTTTGTGGCTTTAAAGAGGTTCACGTTGTTTCTATGATGTGCATAACATGTTCTTGTAAATGTTTGTTACATTTTTCCTGGAATTGTAATTTTTGAATCTGAATAAAGATAGTCAAATCCCTGATACACACTGACACAGAGCGGAATAGAGACTGTTCCCCCTACATAGGGTCACTTGGCAGATATGGATTGACACCTGTCCTCAGAGACCATGATACATACTGACACAGAGCAGAATAGAGACTGTTCCCCATCCACAGAGACCATGATACACACTGACACAGAGCAGAATAGAGACTGTCCCCCCTACATAGGGTCACTTGGCAGGTATGGATTGACACCTGTCCTCAAAGCCCCTGATACACACTGACACAGAGCAGAATAGAGACTGTTCACCATCCACAGAAACCATGATACACACTGACACAGAGCAGAATAGAGACTGTTCCCCGTCCACAGAGACCATGATACACACTGACACAGAGCAGAATAGGGACTGTTCCCCCTACATAGGGTCACTTGGCAGGTATGGATTGACACCTGTCCTCAAAGCCCATGATACACACTCCTCCTCTGACTCCTCTTCCTCACAATCCTCTTCCAGCGTTGCCGCAGGTCCAGCAAGCGATGCTGATAAGGCTGTTTCTGGTGGTGATGGTGACCACAACTCTTCCTCTTCCTCTTCACGCTCATCTACAGCCTGATCTAGCACTCTTCGCAGGGCACGCTCCAGGAAGAAAACAAATGGTATGATGTCGCTGATGGTGCCTTCGTTGCGACTGACTAGGTTTGTCACCTCCTCAAAAGGACGCATGAGCCTACAGGCATTGCGCATGAGCGTCCAGTAACGTGGCAAAAAAATTCCCAGCTTCCCAGAGGCTGTCCTAGCACCCCGGTCATACAAATATTCATTAACAGCTTTTTCTTGTTGGAGCAGGCGGTCAAACATTAGGAGTGTGGAATTCCAACGTGTAGGGCTGTCGCAAATCAAGCGCCTCACTGGCATATTGTTTCGCCGCTGGATATCGGCAAAGTGAGCCATGGCCGTGTAGGAACGCCTGAAATGGCCACACACCTTCCTGACCTGCTTCAGGACGTCCTGTAAGCCTGTGTACTTATGCACAAAGCGTTGTACGATCAGATTACACACATGTGCCATGCACGGCACATGTGTCAACTTGCCCAACTTCAATGCCGCTATCAAATTCTTTCCGTTGTCACACACCACTTTGCCGATATCCAGTTGCTGCGGAGTCAGCCACTTTTCCACCTGTGCGTTCAGGGCGGACAGGAGTGCTTGTCTGGTGTGACTCTCTGCTTTCAAGCAAGTCAAACCCAAGGCGGCGTGACACTGCCGTATCCGGGATGTGGAATAGTACCTGGGGAGCTGGGAGGGTGCCGTTGATGTGGAGCAAGACGCAGCAGCACAAGAGGACTCAGCCGAGGAGGTTATGGAAGAGGATGGAGTAGGAGGAGTAGAGGAGGTGGCAGCAGGACTGCCTGCAATTCGTGGCGGTGTCACCAACTCCTCTGCAATGCCACGCATTCCTTGCTTGTCAGCCGTCAGCAGGTTTACCCAATGCGCAGTGTAGGTGATATACCTGCCCTGACCATGCTTTGCAGACCAGGTATCAGTGGTCAGATGGACCCTTGCCCCAACACTGTGTGCCAGACATGCCATGACTTCCTTTTGCACAATCGAGTACAAGTTGGGGATTGCCTTTTGTGAAAAGAAATTCCGGCCGGGTACCTTCCACTGCGGTGTCCCAATAGCTACAAATTTTTTGAACGCCTCAGACTCAACCAGATTGTATGGTAAAAGCTGGCGGGCTAATAGTTCGGACAAGCCAGCTGTCAGACGCTGGGCAAGGGGGTGACTTGGTGACATTGGCTTCTTACGCTCAAACATGTCCTTGACAGACACATGACTGTGGGCAGATGAGCGGGAACTGCTCAAGGCGGGAGACGGAGTGGCGGATGGTTGAGAGGGGGCAAGAAGGACAGCAGTGGTTGACGTGGCTGAAGATGCTAGACCAGGAGGAGGATGGCGGCTTAGAGTAGGCGTGCTGCTTGTACTCATGTGTTGAACCCATAGGCGTTTGTGATGTGAGATCATGTGCCTATGCAAAGCAGTTGTACCTAGGTGGGTGTTGGACCTTCCACGACTCAGTTTCCTTTGGCACAGGTTGCAAATGGCATCGCTGTTGTCCGAGGCAGACACACAAAAAAAATGCCACACTGCTGAGCACTGCAATGACGGCATTCTGGTGGTGGACACAGCATGCGTTGATTGGCGTGCTGTCGGGCTGACCCCGGGTGCCAATGCATGCTGTCTGACTGTGCCACTAGCTCCTTGCGACGACCCCCCCCTGCTTCCAACTCGTCTCCTCCTCCTCTCTGTCTCCCCATCTGAACTTTCGCCCTGTTCTTCTTCTTGCCGAGCGGGCACCCACGTGACATCCATGGACGCATCGTCATCATCAACCGCTTCGCTTGTATCTGACAACTCAGAAAAGGAAGCAGCAGCGGGTACAACATCATCATCATCACACCGTACCTCCATGTGTTTAATGCTGCCTGCCTAATACATATCCCTGTTATCTACATCCTCTAGCAATAATGGTTGCGCATCACTCATTTCTTCAAACGGGTGTGTGAATAACTCCTCTGACATACCAAGTAAAGCGGCTGTGGTGCTAGTTTTGGTGGTGGCGGCAGGCGGGTGAGTGGTATCTTGAGAGGTGCCTGAAGCTAAGCTGGAGGAGGATGGTGCGTCAATGTTCCGAGCGGAGGCTGTACAAGATTGGGTGTCCTGTGTTAGCCAGTCAACTATGTCCTCAGAACTTTTCAAGTTCAGGGTACGTGGCTTCTGAAAACTGGGCATTATTCTAGGGCAAAAGGGAATCACAGCACCACGACCACGACGGCCCCTGCGGGTTGGCCTGCCTCTGCCTGTCATTTTTTTTGGCATTAGTGGTACTATAAGTGCAAGCTACTGTGAGACCAGATATGATTGGCAATGTGAACTGTAAGAGTTCTGCAGAGCACACACTGTAGGCCTGAGACACCCGCTTGAAGACAAGTAACTGCTATTCAATCTATAACAGTGAAAAACAAATTTTGGTTTTAAAAGCACGCTATAGAGACAGCAGATATGATTGGCAATGTGCACTGGAACAGTTCTGGAGAGCACACGCTGAAGGAAGGACTGACAGTGCCGCTTGAAGGACACTGACTGGCTGCTATTAGCTTACACTAGAAACCTTTTTTCTTTGTAAAAGCACGCTAAAGAGACACCAAATATGATTGGCAACTGTCAAAGCACGCTGGAACAGGTCTACAGAGCACACGCTGAAGTAGGCCTGACACCCAGACGCTTGCAGACAACTAACTGCTCTTCTATTACAGTGAAAAAAAAATATTTCTTTTAAATCTAAAGCTTAAGCTATTGCAAAAACAGATATGAGTGGTGGCACTGGGCAAGAGGGCACAGTATCCACTGTGAACCTCACACAGAAGCTGGCAGGCAGGCAACTGCTCTTCTATTACAGTGGAAACAAAATTTTGGTTGTAAAAGCACGCTATAGAGACACCAGATATGAGTGGCAATTGTCAAAGTACGCTGGCAGGGTTGTGCAGGGCACACGCTGAAGGAAGGCCTGACAGAGCCGCTTGAAGGACACTGACTGGCTGCTATTAGCTTACACTGGAAACCTTTTTTCTTTGAAAAAGCACACTATAGAGACACCAGATATGAGTGGCAATTGTCAAAGTACACTGGCAGGGTTGTGCAGGGCACACGCTGAAGGAAGGCCTGACAGAGCCGCTTGAAGGACACTGAGTGGCTGCTATTAGCTTACACTGGAAACCTTTTTTCTTTGTAAAAGCACGCTATAGAGACACCAGATATGAGTGGCAATTGTCAAAGTACGCTGGCAGGGTTGTGCAGGGCACACGCTGAAGGAAGGCCTGACAGAGCCGCTTGAAGGACACTGACTGGCTGCTATTAGCTTACACTGGAAACCTTTTTTCTTTGTAAAAGCACGCTAAAGAGACACCAGATATGATTGGCAACTGTCAAAGCACGCTGGCACAGGTCTGCAGAGCACACGCTGAAGTAGGCCTGACACCCAGACGCTTGCAGACAACTAACTGATCTTCTATTACAGTGAAAAAAAATGATTTCTTTAAAATCTAAAGCTTAAGCTATTGTTAAAACAGATATGAGTGGTGGCACTGACTGTGCAAATGGGCAAGGCATCCAACCTGACACAGAAGCTGGCAGGCAGGCAACTGCTCTTCTATTACAGTGAAAACAAATTATTTATTTAAAATCTAAAGCTTAACCAATTGTTAAAACAGATATGAGTGGTGGCACTGACTGTGCAAATGGGCAAGGCATCCAACTTGACACAGAAGCTGGCAGGCAGGCAACTGCTCTTCTATTACAGTGAAAACAAATTATTTATTTTAAATCTAAAGCTTAACCAATTGTTAAAACAGATATGAGTGGTGGCACTGGGCAAGTAGGCACAGTATCCAATGTGAACCTCACACAGAAGCTGGCAGGCAGGCACCTGCAATTACATTACACAGGAAAAAAAAAAAAAAAAAGCAGCCTGATGTTATAGCCCTAAAAAGGGCTTTTTGGGGTGCTGTCCTTACAGCAGAGATTAGATGAGTCCTTCAGGATTGTAGTGGACACTGAATACCCTAGCCTAGCTATCAATTTCCCTATCTAATCAGCAGCAGCTAAACTTTCCCTCTTCTCACTAAGCATGCAGCTTCAGAATGAATCGAAAATGGATGCTGGGAGGGAGGTTGGAGGGTGTGGAAGGGAGGGAGTGCTGCTGATTGGCTGGAATGTGTCTGCTGACCGAGAGGCACAGGGTCAAAGTTTGCCCAATGATGACGAATAGGGGGCGGATCGAACCGCCCATGTGTTCGCCCGCGGTGGCGAACGCGAACACGCTAAGTTCGCCGGGAACTGTTCGCCGGCGGACAGTTCGGTACATCACTACTGAGTATATTAAGTACTGTGTAACAACGCAAGTAATCAAAAGGATGAAAAGAAGCAACGATAGCATAAATACAGTACGTTGTCCTCATTTACACAGCTTAGCTCTGGTCCCATTCTCTAATGATATAAAGTACATTTTGTTAATGTTTCAATTAAAAGGATACTCTTTATTCTGCTAAGTGTTGTGTCACCGTGTTAATTGCATTAATTCCTTTTTATGAGTAAATGTTTACACGTATCTGTAATTCTCATCTGTTAGCCAGCTTTCTGTGTGTGTGAGAATTTTCTCTCCTTACTTTTCGGACAAAGAACTCACAAGGCCAAACCACACCACACAGTCTCCATGTTACTCGGGCAACTGTGTCTGGGTGCGAGATTTTAGATTTCATTTTGTTTGTTCAATCTTAGAATGCAAACCTCATTAGCTAGAAATGAGTTGTAGAGTTAGACAAATTAAAGTTGAACTGCCACTTGGGTTTTTTGCACTGTGAAAAATCTATAAAATGTTTTTATTTTTAAATGTTATAATTTAAATTGCATATCTGAATCTCCTGGCACAGCCAAGGCATGCCATGTAAATTATTTTATCCTAGAAATATGTCCCAAGATAGAACACAAAATGCACATGACCCAAGATCTAGATATTATCACACTAGAGATAGATCACAAGAAAGATCATACACACACAAAAATAAATATGAGCCTTTGCGTAATATAGAAGAACCTTTTTTTTAGGGGTTCCAAAATCCCTTATAAGACCTCCCCGTTCCCCTCTGAAAAGAAGACGTTCCTCTGGGGCAGAGGAACAAGAGGAGGAAAGGGGAAAAAGAAGAATTAGGAATGTGTAGATAGGGACAGTCAAAGAAAGGAACCAATAAAAAAATTTAATCTTTCAGATAAAACCTTAAATGAAAATCATATAAAAATCTTGACTAAGGGATTCAAATTTGCCCCCAGTTGCAATATTAATAAATTTGATACGTTTATGGACCTTAACAGATTCATGCGAAAATTATGTCTCAAAATTTTTGTTGCCACTAAGAAAGATCAAGAACTTGCTACACTGGGGGCGGGGCCGGGCCTCCGAGCCGGGCGGCAGCCACCCATGCTGGCTCCGGCTACAAACTGCATCAAACAGCTTAAAAATATCACGATTGGACCCGAAATCGTTTCAACCAACCGAGGGAATGACAGGTGGTCGGATAGTGAGGAGCCGGAGAGCGGGGAGCTGCGGCACAAACCCGGCGGGCACCGCTAACAGAGCGCATACAGCCAGTGACAAGCCGCATGAGCGGGAACCGCAATGCACAAGAGGCAAGCAGGGGGTCAGATCCGGCCCCGCTCCCCCCCCACCCGGCCGGGGGGGTGATCCCGGCCCAAGAGTCCGAGCTTCGGAGACTGGAGGAGGGGACCCATCCGGTGAGTGTTGTCCTCCCTCACGGAGCCAAAATGGCGGACGGACATCCCGCGCACGAATGGCGATGGGGAGGGCACCCCACGCACACAATGAAAACCCAGACCAGGGCACCTCGGCGCCCCGGGACAGCGGGCCCCACAACTAGTCTCCCCTGGGCGACGAACCGACTGGCATGGAGCCGGCCTTGTTTTTCGGGTTTAGTGGTGGCCCGGGAAAATGCCCCCAAATCTGTGAGCCCTGTGGAGCTGGGGTGCGCAGACCACTCAGTGAACCGGTGACCGGGAGGGCTGCGTGCCGGCACCAAGTATGAGACCGGAGGAGGGTGAGGCAAGACGAGGCAGGTACTCCGAAGAGGCCTTAGCGGTGCTGGGGAGGTGCAGGGGACTGAAGTCCTGGCGGACTCTACGGGGGGGGGGGGGGACGCTGGACAGCTGCGGTCCCTGAGTGCCCACAGCATGGTGGTCCTTACCGTGGGCACGTTCGACAGCTTTGGGGGGGGAAGGAAGGGGGCTTTCTGTGACTGGGGACGCCTGGGGGACTGGAAAAGGTACCGCATGGTGAAGCAAAACCGAAGAGTGGTCCTTGGAGGTTCAGAACTCCGGGCTGGTTGGCGCCCTTGTATCAGGCGCCATCTAGCCCCCCTCCAGCGAAGTGACTCACATATAAATTTTTTTTCTTTTTATTTTGTATTTATTTATTTTAATTTTTTTTTAATTTTTTTTTATTATTAAGGCTGCTATTGTTTTCTGCTTGGTTTTTGCTGCTTTGCTTTCGCCCCTCCTTATTGGAGGAGCCCATACGCACTCCACCTAACTAAAGGCTGTGCAGCAAGAATATCTACAGTATAAGGCATTAACCGTTTGCATTTATTAAAGGATGCTGATAAAGCCCAAGATAATTCTCATTAATCTGCAACTCGAATCAGTCTTGTTAAGGCTATTTATGTTAATGCTTCCTTTTGTTGTTTCTGCTCATACTATATATATCTTAAAGCCCCCAGGGCCCCTGCTTAATGCTGTTTATTTTTGTTGTTGGATAAATAGCCAGAAGGGTGTACCATATGATGTATGTCAAAAGGCTAACATTTCCCAGGAGGACGACACACGCTGCACAGGTAGCCACGTGTTAATAGTACTGCGGTCACGACGACCGACTTACAGAATAGGCCTTATTCATACCTCAACTTACATCACCTCTCGGGCCATACTCTGATTATAATGCAGCAAAGTATTGCTACTAGATGAGTGCATGACCTCACCGATTAAGCACACACGGCAGCTTACTTAAAGATAACCGCTTTTTTTACATATTAACGTTCTAAGTCCATACAGGCTTCAGTTAGCAATACAATTCCATATTCATAAAATGCTGATACTTAAATTTAAACAAATAACGCATTTGCTCAGATTATATAGCTCATGTTGTAATGCCTATAAGAGTACCCGTACTAAGTCTAGTATGTGCATAAGTTTATGTTTTGATCAATATGCCTTTGCACAGGCGATAATCTGCATTTTTCCTTGTGCGCTAACAATTAAGCCTCTACGCAGGCGACTGTTCACATTAATGTTTGATGTAAACTACTGCTTGAGCCCCTGCGTGGGCAACCGCTTGCTCTTTTCGAACCAGTTTGCAATATGCATTCCTATATGAAACAAGAACTTGCTACACTGGAGTTAGAAGGGTTTAAACACACTGATTTAAGACCTAAATCTTCTTTTTTCCCCCATTATTGAAAAACAGCTAGCATGAAAGCTTTTGAAAAAGCCTGTATTATTGACTTAAAAAAAATGAAACCTCTCTCTAAGTTCCAACAAAACCTTACATAGGGCGAGAGAAAGGCCTTAGAGGATCTTAGGAAGGATGAAAAAATCATCAAACCGGCCGATAAGGGGGGGGGGGGGGGGTGGTCATTATGAACAGGGAATTTTATATAGAAGAAATTCATAATCAACTTAAAGAAGAGACCACATATGGCAAACTGTCTACCAACCCAGAATCCAATATTAAAAAAGCTCTTAATATATTCTTGAACCAGGGGGTGGAGGAAGGTGTCTTGAACCAGGACGAATATAAATTTTTAAATATGGATAAGCCTGTTATCCCAGTAATTTATATCCTGCCCAAGATGCATAAAGACCCGGTACACCCCCCCGGTCGACCTATAGTGGCAGGGGTGGATTCGCTTCTTTCACCTCTGTCCCACTATATAGATACTTTTTTGCAACCTATAGTGGTTAGTACCCGTGCGTACTTGAAACATTCTATTCACGTTCTCCAAACACTACAGGAGATCACTTGGTCAGAAGAATATTTTTTAGTGACCAGTGATGTGAGTAGTTTATACACTATTATAGAACACCTGAAAGGTTGTGAAGCAGTGGAATTTTACTTGAGAAAAACTGAATCTTTTAAGGAACAACAGATTAATTTTATCATAGGGGGCATTTCTATGATTTTACAGAACAACTTCTTTTGGTTTGAGGATAATTTTTATATTCAAAGGAGGGGTACCGCCATGGGGACCAAGTTCGCGCCCAGCTATGCCAATTTGTTTATGGCATACTGGGAAGACTCTTACGTGTATATTTTCCTCATTTGGAAGGGTGATTTACCCTCTCTTAATGATTTTTTGGCCCATCTTAATGACAACTCTTGGGGCATAAAACTTACCTCTGAGATCAGTAACCAAGAAGTACATTTATTGGATCTAAGGATTTTTATTAAAAATAATAAGATCATGACAAGCACCTATTTTAAAACTGTTGATGTGAACAGCTATATTAATTGTGATAGCTGTCACTTCAAGCCGTGGCTCTCTAATGTCCCTAAGGGTCAATTCATCAGACTTAAACGCAACTGCACTGAGAATGGAAGATATGTTTTTAGATCAATCTGAGTTTTTAAAAAAAAAAAACAGTTCATCCAAAAAGGGTATGAGAGAGATGCCATAGAAGAACAATTTAAAGTAGTACATACGAAGCCTAGAGAAGAATTCCTAACATATAAAAAGAGGAATAATGATACCAGAGAAGAAAAAGTTTATTTTATTTGTGATTTTATTTCTCAGAGCCACTCTTTTCATAAAATTTTAAAAAAGCACTGGCACATTTTAAAACAAAATGAGGATTTACATTCTTTTTTAGGCGATAAACCACGGGTAATATACAGAGGCGCTAATAATTGTAAAAATATTTTAACCCATAGCTATATACCCAAAGAAATAGGGTCAAATAAAGATGTGCATGGAAATACCCTTAGAGGCTTTTATAATTGTGGAAACTGCAGGGCTTGTAAAATTAGTAGAATTTTAACTAGAAAAACAGAAAAATTCCAATCTACCACAACCAAAAAAGAATATAGTGTCAAAGAATTCATAACCTGTAGTTCCAATAACATCATCTATTTATTAACATGTATATGCGGTTTGCAATACGTGGGGCGAACTATCCGACCATTAACCCCTTAAGTCCGGAGGGCGTACTATTACGTCCTTTTAAAAGCGGCTCTAAACGCCGCCGGACATAATAGTACGCCCTCCGGTTTTTAGTAACTTACCCGGTCGCCGGGGGTCCCACGCCGGCGATCGCGGTTGGGGGGACTCCCAGGGAGCCCCCCCGCGGCACATCTTCCTCCTCCGGTGCCTCCCGGTCATGTGAGAGTGAGGTCCTTGCGAGGACCTCACAATCACATGGCCGGTATAGCTGGCTGCAGCATTGCCAGCAGGGGGACCAACTGTAATGACAGTTGGTCCCCCTGCTGGCTGAAAATAAAATAAAAATAATGTTAAAAGTGTAAAAAAAAAATTATAAAAAAATTTATACTTAGATCATATATATATATATATTATATATATATGATCTAAGTATATATATACACATATACACACACACACATACACCGTCTAGGTGTATTTTAATATTAATATATATATAATAATATATATATATTAATATCAAATTACACGTAGACTGATACTGATTAAATATATATATAATTATTGTTATATATATATTTATAAATAATATAAAAAAAATAAATATGTAAATACGTAAAAAAATAAAATAAAATAAATAATTAAAAATAAAATATTAAAAAATATATAGATGTGTTTTATTTCGTTCTAACTGTATTGTGATATTAATATATATATATTTATATCAAAATACACGTAGAACGAAATAATATATATATCTATATACATAAATATATACGTATATATCACTATATATATACCTATATATAAATAAAAATATTAAAAAAAAATATATATATATATACGTATATATACACATATGTATATATATACATATATTAATTCTACACATATATTTATGTAATAATTTTACATAATTAGGTATCCTAATTAATTACAATTAGCGGGACCTGCCTGACCACCCATGCCGAAAGTATAGGGAATTTAATTTGCTAGCACTATATTTAACCCTATAACTTTCCAAGACACCATAAAACCTGTACATGGGGGGTACTGTTTTACTCGGGAGACTTCGCTGAACACAAATATTAGTGTTTCAAAACAGTAAAATGTATTACAACCATGATATCGCCAGTAAAAGTGACGTTTTTTGCATTTTTCACGCACAAACAGCACTTACAGGGACGATATTATTGCTGCAATACTTTTTACTGTTTTGAAACACAAATATTTGTGTTCAGCGAAGTCTCCTGAGTACAACAGTACCCCTCATGTACAGGTTTTATGGTGTTTTCAAAAATTACAGCGTCAAATATAAGGCTTGTGTTTAATTTTTTTCACATTAAAATTCGCCAGATTGCTTACGTTGCCTTTATGACCCTATGGTAGCCCAAGAATGAAAATTACCCCTATGATGGCATACCATTTGCAATAGTAGACAACCAAAGGTATTGCAAATGGGGTATGTCCAGTCTTTTTTAGTAGCCACTTAGTCACAAACACTGGCCAGAATTGGCGTTTTTTGCATTTTTCACACACAAACAAATACGAACGCTAACTTTGGCCAGTGTTTGTGACCAAATGGCTACTAAAAAAGACTGGACATCGCTTATTTGCAATACCTTGGGTCGTCTACTATTGCAAATGGTATGCCATTATGGGTGTAAATTTATTTCCTGGGCTACTATACAGTCTCAAAGGCAACGTAACCAATCTGGCGAATTTCAATTTCAAATGTAACACGCTATATTTGACCCTGTAACTTCCCAAAACACCATAAAACCTGTACATAGGGGGTACTGTTTTACACGTGAGACTTTGCTGAATACAAATATGTGTATTTTATTGCAGTAAAAGCAAACAGTATTATGACATTGACAGTTAAAATGTCATGTAGAACGAAAAAAATCAAAAAAAATCTTATTTTGTCCCATTTTTTTCATATTAAATTATGTTTCATAGCTAAATATTTGATATTAAATGAAAGCCCTGTTTCCCCTGAATAAAATGATATATAATAAGGGGGGTGCATTTAATATGAAAGAGGTGAATTACGGTTGGACAGACATATAGCGCAAATGCCAGGTTTTGTTTACGTTTTGTTTCGTTCACAACTTGTACATTTGGCTGCGGTGTTAAGGGGTTAAAAACTAGAATCGGTGAACATCTAAGAAATATACAGAATGGGGTTTTAACCCATTCTGTATCGGCTCATATCCACCAAAAACATAATGGAGATGTAAAAGCACTGCACTTTATGGGCATTCAGAAAGTTTTAAAACCTTAGAGAGGGGATGACCATTTGAAGATCCTCAATAAAACAGAAATGAGATGGATCTTCGATCTGGAAACCCTCTCTCCTCAGGGGTTAAATATTGATTTTGACATGTATAATTATATTTAGCTTTAAGATTTGCACTATATATATATCAGATACTTTTATTACTTTTTATATGCTGCTATTTTTTTATATGCTGCTATTTTCTTACTATTTTATCTATATTTTCCCCCCTTATTCATGGACTGTTTGTTATTTATCTTTATGGACTGAGCTGTGAGTGTCACAGCCTTTTTGGCATTTAAAGACTGTATTCACGATCTGTGGAACGCATGGAGAGTGTGATTGGCTATCCGTGGAACGCAAAGAAACCCAGAAGTGAACTCGGCCGACGCCAAGTACCGGAAACCGGAAGTAAAACAGCCGCGATTATAGAAGATCTAAAAGGGAAACGAGCATATTCATTGCTGATTGGCTGTTGGGTCGAAGGGGGCGGGTTGGAAGTACCCGTTTCCCGCTCTATTTTTCATTTAAATGTATTTTGAAGCTTGTAATGTATTGCTGCACCTGAGGAAGACTATCTAATTCATCGAAACGCGTTGTGCTTTGGACATTTACCTGTGAACGGCATCAATATTACTTATATGTAAGACTTTTATATTTTTCTACCAATAAATGTGTATATTGTATACCTAATTGGTGTGCCTGTTCTACACTATTTATTTTGAGGAACAAGCTTCAAACAAAGGAACACCTTTGTGATTACCACCTATACACCACCACCCAATACAGAGTTTCAGAGATGGGATATACTACAGAATTTTACCATATTTGACTGTATGTGTGTTTTTTGATTGGGTATATACACCACCACAGTGCTTGTTTTGTATTTCATTTTGTGGTATAATTAGCGCTGCACACTTTTATCTATATTTTTTTCACTGTTGTATTGTGGGATTTAGTGATTATTCCCATTAAGTGTGTCCTAGCTGCTTCTTACAGCGCCACGGTTTATACTGCTTTTCACCTTTGTAAATTATTTTATCCCCTGAATTTCTTATTCATGAATGTAGGGCACTATGGATGGAAACCAAATGAACAAAGATGCACAGTGAAGATAAGTTCCTTTTTTTGTTACTTACCTTTTCAACAATATTCGCCCCAGTAAATGCTTCAATTACTGAATTACTTAAATAAACAGTCTTTCAGGAAGAATATTATTTTCCAACATATGCAATATGAGAAATTCCTGAAATTTACATTTACAAGATTCATTCTGGTTTCTCCCCTCCTGGAACCTGTCTACTCTTTGAGTGTTACTCACTGCTCCCACAGTTAGAGACACTCACATTTCACATGTAGTCAGCATAAAAGGATCATTAGTTAGTAAGTGTAAGATTTCCATGTTAGTACACGTCACAGTTAAAGATTATAAAAATTCTTATACCTTGGCAAAAACCTCCTTATTCAGGCCATTTCTGGTTATTGAGTGGTTTGTTTTGTATTCGTTTCCAGCTACGATTACAAAAATATCTGGCAAAATAGACGAGTTGGAAAAAACTCTTCAGTTCACCTTTTTCCCATTTTGGATATTTTATCATGGTGTTTCCAGTTCTGCTTAGAATTCCCTGTAATTCACTTATTCATTTCTTGTTTGCTTCATTGTGAAGACAGAGTCGTGATACCAGCCCCCCTAGTCCAGAAATGCAATCCTTGACCAATGGCAGCGCTATATATTAGAAATCTGCATTTGTTTCCTAACTAATCGTGGCAAAATCACTTATGGGTAACTCTTCCCGCAGCCAAAACAGGGCAGGAAACAACTAATCAGTTAATTTGACTAAAGGAATTACAGGTCCCTTCTCCTTCCATACCACATCATTTTTCTTTTCTCAGACAGACAGGTTTTCCTATAAAATTTTACTTTTTTGGCCACCTCCCATGAGCATACCAGATGAAGTTCAGCCTCTCTTTTTTTGAAGAACTCAGTAAACAGCCTGCAAGAGCAAGACTAATTGAGTTACTTACTGAACTGGTTGACTTACTGAGTTACTTACTGAATTGGTACCTGCGGCCTACGAGGGTAAATAGCGGGTCGGCTGGCCACCGTCCCATCTACATGCCTGGCTACCATACAGCGACCTGGTGATACTCCTCACAGGCTCTGCTTCCCCCCCTATGGGCTGGGGGGGTTATTCCGGTCCCCACTGCAGGGATTTAACACCTAGCAGTTAACTCTCATCAAGCATACCTAGCAGGACAATATGGAGGCAATGTGGCTTATATTGAGCATGGTGAAGAAGCCTGTCTGCAGATCACTGTATCAGCTCAAATAACTGCTACACACAACTCCCTCTTTCCACCTACTGGCACACAAACTATCAGTGGTGGATACCCTGCCTACTTACCTGCAGATCGGGCCTGGTCCCCATGACTGCCCTCCTAGGGACTCCAGAGGTAACACCTCAAACCCCAACCCTATGACTAGGATGGACCATCACCTCCAGGATTCCGTTGTTGGCCATGCAGAACCAAGACCGAGGGCGCGGCTCGTGGGCTCATGTAGCACCTTGGGCTGGCGGGAGCCTTCCAGACTCGCCACCATGTCCAGTGGGAGGCAGGAGCGGACCGCAGCCAGAAGATTAGGTGTATCTGATGGCAGACCGGTTCCAGCGATCATCTTGTGGGACTCCAGTGAACTCTAAAAGTTTTACTGCATGCTTTATTTTATAAAATAGTAAAAGTGGTGAGAGCACACACAAGATAAAATAACACAATATGTTCAATTAAAATCCTGTAGAAAACAAAATCAGGAAAAAAGGCATAGGGCAATAACGTACAGCTAATTGATAAATTAATGAATAAATGTGCAAATTCACGTATTTCTGAGCCACTTAAAATAAAAGCTGGCTCAGACCAGGGCCGGATTAAGAGCCCAGTGGGCCTGGTGCTGATAATTATGATGGGCCTAATTACAAAATCTTATTGACCAAAAACACTAAAACAGTCCTACCTCCTAAGCGTCATGTATCTGATGGAGATGATGCTGTAGGGAAACTCATAGGATGCAACTATGAGAAAACACATACTCTTTGCTAATCTCATGCTTTCATCTTTCAAGTAAACCCATACCCCCTAACAGCAGTGTCCAGTAAAGCAGGAAGTCTATGGATGCGGTAAAAGGGTGGGCTACTGACACAAATCACATAACCAGAACGGCCGAAAGGACGAACATACACAAAAAGGGGGAATGTCTGTGTCCCTATGTCTCCCAGTCCCTTAGTGTTTGTGTCCTCATGTCTCCCAGTGTCCCCATGTCACTAGGGGACATTGAGAGACATTGGGACACTGGGAGACATGGAGACACAGATACTAGGGAACACTGGGAGACCTGTGAAATCTGAGACTCTTGGGGACACTGGGTGACAGACACGAGGGGACACGGGGAGACATGGGGCACTGAGACACTGTGATATATAGGGGACACTGGAAACTTGATAAAAACCTGGGTACAGGTCAAAATGTTGTGGTGTCCAATAAACCTGCTTAAAGCTATCACAGTGAGTGCCTGAGATTTTTTTCTTTTATACTAGGGGACACAGACACTACGGGCACAGAGACACTATGGGCACAGATACACTATGGGCACAGATACACTACGGGCACAGAGACACTATGGGCACAGAGAGACATGGGGCACTGAGAGACACTGATACATAGGGGACACTGATACATAGGGGACATTGGAGACTTGATAAAGACCTGGGTACAGGTTGAAACGTTGCGGTGTCCAATAAACCTGCCTAAATCTATCATAGTGAGTGCCTGAGATTTTTTCTTTTATACTAGGGGACACTGAGACACTAGGAGACATGGGGACACAGAGACATTGGGAGACTAGGGGACTTTGGGAGTCTAGGGAACACTGAGACACTAGGGACACTGGCACACTACAGACACTGAGAGACACCAGGGACACATGGGGATACTGAGATACTAGGGACACTGCCTGGGAGACATGGGGACACTGCCATGTCTCCTATGTCTCAAAGTCGCCCAGTGTCCCCATGCCTCTCAGTGTCCCCATGTCGCCCAGTGTCCCCTAGTGTTTGTATCCCCATGTCTCCCAGTGTCCCTTAGAGTCTGTGTACTCATGTCTCCCAGTGTCCTGATGTCATTAGGACACTAGGGGACACTTAGAGACATGGGGACACTGGGAGACATGGGGCCACTGAGCAACTAGGGACAGTGGCTGGGAGACATGGGGGCACAGACTAGGGGCCACTGGGAGACATGGGGCAACTGTGTACCTAGTGTCTCAGGGTCATGGGCGTCCGAATGGGGGGCAAAAGGGGGGTACTTGCCTCCCCCTCCCCCCTCCTGGATTTTTCAGCTTGTCCTGCTATTTTTCGTTTTAGTGTGAGAATACAGTGCAATACCAGCGCTGTCCAGTAGCTGTCCAGTAGGAAGCTACAGCTTATCCCTGCCTCTCTCTCTCATGACTGAAACCGCAGGGGAGCAGCACAGAGGCAGCCTACAGAGCAGGTAAGTGAGGGATGGGGGGTGGGGGAGACCGCATAGAGGAAGGTAAAGTTCTGCAAGGGGCAGGAGGGGTCAGGAAGGAATAGAAAGGGGCAGCAAGAAGCAGGAAGGGGTTGAAAGGTTTTCAAGGAGCAGGAGGGTAAAGTAGAAGGAGCAGCAAGGAGCAGGAGGGGTCAGCAAGGAGCAGGAGGGGTCAGCAAGGAGTAGAAAGGGTCTGCAAGAGGCAGGAGGGGTCAGCAAGGAATAGGAAGGGGCAGCAGGAAGGGGTAGGGACGGTCTGCAAGGAGCAGGAGGGGTCACCAAGGAGTAGGAAGGGTCTGCAAGGAGCAAGAGGGGTCAGCAAGGAATAGGAAGAGGCAGCAAGGAGCAGGAATGGTCTGCAAGGAGCAGGAAGGGTCTGCAAGGAGAAGGAAGAGACAGCATGGAGTAGGAAGAGACAGCATGGAGTAGGAAGAGGCAGCAAGGAGCAGGCGGGGTCAGCAAGGAGTAGAAAGGGTCTGCAAGGGGCAGGAGGGGTCAGCAAGGAGTAGTAAGGGTCTGCTAGGAGTAGGAAGGGGCAGCAAGGAGAAAGAAGGGGCAGAAAGGAGTAGGAAGGGTCTGCAAAAAGCAGGAAAGGTCTGCAAGGAGCAGGAAGGGTCTGCAAGGAGCAGGAAGGGGCAGCAAGGAGCAGGAAGGGGCAGGAAGAATCAGAAGGAACAGAAAGGATCAGCAAGGGGCTGCAAGAAGCTGGAAGGGGCAGAAAGAAGCAGGAAGGGCAGTAAGAAGCAGGAATGGTCTGCAAGAAGCAGGAAGGGCCATCAAGGAGCAGGAAGAGCCATCAAGGAGCAGAAAGGGATCAGAAAGACAAAGGAGCAGAAGGGCGCAAAATAAGCAGAAAGTAGCAGAAAGGTAAAGGAGCAGAAGGAGCCTCAGAAGACAAAGAAGACTGTGTCAAATGAAGGAGAAGAAAATGAGATTGGAGCACTTCATTCTGGACACCACATCATAAGGCGTTGGTACCTGGGCCTGGCAGTGAAACTTTGGACCTTCTCATCTCCCCAGGTAAAAACAAACAATATCAGTGTTAATGTGTTCACTTTTATTTACTGAGTGTCAGGAAACACAGAGGGCCGCTGGGTAGGGGTGCCGCTGATTGGCTAGATGGGTCAGCTAGCACTCTAAGCCAATCAGTATCTCCCCATTCATAAAAACGTAAAACATTTTTATGAATCGGGAACTAGCGATTGGCTTAGAGTGTCAGCTGACCACTCTAGCCAATCAGCGGCACCCATGCCCAACGTCAATCTGCACTTCCTGACACTCTGTTTCAGAAGTCGAATAGCATTGAGCGACCTGGAGAACTGGAGCTGAAGGAAGCCTTTGGGGGTAAACCATTTGAGAGCGGTTTCACCCCTTCAAAGAAAGAGCACCCGGGGGCCTCCTTGCATCACAGCATTTTCATTTAGATAAAGTTGTTATGGTGACCAGAATGTTCCTGTAATTTGATGAAAGGAACACTATAGTGTCAGGAATACAAACATATATTCCTGACACCATAGTTGTGAAAACGCTATTCATCCTTGCTTTATGTGAAAATGACTATGCTCCTTCCCTTTCAGGACACTGTCAAAAAGGGGCCAAGCATGGATGTCATTACAATTATGCCCCCCGCCCCCCCACGGAAAAATTCCTGCGGACGTCCATGCTCAGGGTCCCCATGTTCCCCAGTGTCCCAATGTCTCAGCGTCCACATGTCTCGGAGCTGCTGTCTGGACTCTCTGTGCAGAGCTGCTCCCCCGCAGATCAGACAGTAGAGAGAGGCAGGGAGGGAGATGCCGTAACTTCTTATCACTGCCTCTCTCCACACAAACAGCGACCCCTACTGGCCAGTGCTGGTATTGCAGAATAATCTATGTTTATACTGAGACAGACATTTGTATTGCAGGTATTACTGCAATACCGGCACCGGCTAGGAAGCCTCAAATACCTGAGAAATACTTCTGAGAAATACCTGGCAATCCTAAGAGATACATGAGAAATACCTGGCAACCCTAAGAGTAGTGTGTAAAAAAAAAAAAAAAAATTTTTTTTTTTTTTTTTTTTTTTTAAAACCAATGGGCCTATTCCATGGGCCTGGGCCTGGAGCTGCAGCTCCATCAGCCCCTATGTTAATCCGGCCCTGGCTCAGACTATGGAATGGATATGATGTAGTGGTAGCTGAAGTTCAATGCCAACTGCTTGTTCGTCCCTTCTTTTAAAAAAAAAAAAACAGGATGCAGGATCTTTGTTGAAAAAGGTTTATTATTCCAGAGTAAAAACAGCAGCAAAGTAAAAAATCAGCAATCTCACTCTCCACACACTGACGCGTTTCAGCCGAAGCTTTTATCAAAGTGTAAGTCCATTCAGTCTGTTTTTAGTTTTAATAGGAGCTTTTTCGCGCCTTTTTCCTGTTCGGTAATAAGCTTCTCCCCTTCAAATTAGACGCAGCCGACAACCGGGCATCCTTGTGTCTATGGTTACCTTCCTTTACTTCCGCATTCGTCATGATGACGTGGGGAGGATCTACTCGCTTATGCCGATTAATCTTTAATGTTGCGAAGAGAGTTTTCTGCTACAACATGCAGCATACATATTATCATATTTAATCATTAGAAACAATGTTATAACAGACTAAGTGTTTTTTATACATTAAAATTGAAGCTTTTTCTTTCCTACAGAGACACATAAGAAGATTAGTGGGAAAAAGGGACAAAAACATGCTGTTCCTGTTTTCTACACGATTTTAGGGGTAACAAATTTGTTATTTTATCTTGTGTTTGCTCTCACCACTTTTACTATTTTATTCACTTGACCCACATAGGTAATTGTAGCACTCTGTTTCTTATTGTTTTTTAACCTAATATACACACTATTTTTAATGCTTTATCTTATGCTCCTTTTATTTGTTTTTGCAGTAGTCAAGGTGAGAGAGAACAATGGCATGGACCAGCACCTTAGCCGGGTCCAGTGTTAAATAGGGGTGGACTTTAGTTCTAGAATACTGGATTCTAGGTCAATGGATAAGCTAATCAAGGTCTTGAAGAGAAATCAGATGTTCATGAATATTTTGTGGACATTAGATTTTGCTGCGTCAGGTACCAAGAGTTCACCCCAATCCCACCCAGTGGAGATTAGCGGCTTGGCTCTTGAAAAAGAAAATCCTCTGAGACAAGAAATGTCATCAGCAGTGGCTAATACTCTTTTACAATTATTCTACTTCAACTTGCTATCATCATATATGGGAAGTTTTTAAACTTTGAGCTGCTGAGAGGTCTGTTGATTTCCAGCATCCTTCCAAATATCATGTTTTGGATTTTCTTAAATGTAGGTTATAAAAGGGATTAAGCCTTACACTTTGAAGGTCCAATCTTTTTTTTTATTTTTTATTTTTGACAATCTTTATTTTTGGTTTAATCAAGGTATAGACACGAACAGAAGTCAAACATGCAAAAACATGAGGTTAACAGGTAGAGCAGTGTCTAGCAGGTGGTTAGAGATCGTGTATAGGAACAAACAGTAAGACTGACATTTGTTACACAGCAGCATGGTTGGGTGGAGAAGGCTGCCCCCCCACCCAATCCCACTATGTGAGGGTCCAATCGTTTGTGCTCTCTGTCCTCTGTAATATTTCATGGGCTTCAGATCCTCTTATTTCTAGATTCTTTAAAGAAAGCTGCTGTATGCATTAGATCACCTATAAGGCATTTGACTCCTCCTTGGGATTTATCTTTAGTTCTGGATGCTTTAACAGAACCTACTTTTGTTCCATTGGAAATTATGGTAACTATGAGTAGAATGTTCCCAATTTTCATTCTTTTTACTAAAAAATAATAACAGTTGAAATATTATCAACCAATTTCATTTAGTTTGGCCATTCACTGAACAATTGCTGCCATTGTGAGTGAATTTATACCTCTCCCCCCTTTTAATAGTGGTTGTGAATACCACCATTTGGATTCATTCTTTTCCATGGGAATTAGTGCTCGTTAAATAAATTAAAACGTTTTATTACATTTAAGATGAACCAAATAGAAATGAAAATGAATTTCAGACAAACTGAAATATTTTTTGCAACAAATGAATGTAATATGGATGTGGGTATTTATAAACCCATGAAGAGGCAGGTACTCCTGTTGAAATACTGGGAGACGCCGTCCACCTGCGCAGTAAGAACGTTACTTACAGATCATATCTGCCAAGACTTGTGCATCCACATATAGTCTGTAAGAATGCTTAGAACCTTGCCTGTTTATCCAGGGGACACCAAGCAGTGTGTTCAATAAACATGCCTTTTGGAATTCAGAGTTCATGGGGCTCATCATCAGGTAATTATAAACCTACAACTACAACTACAACACCTACAGCTCCTATCATCCCTAGCCAGCAGACAGAGTGCCAACATATGAGTTCTTACATCTTAGGACGTACTTGCCCCTGCCCACCAGAATCCATGTAGCTCTGACCAATTAGCTGGATAAGGACAGTGTAACAAGGTATGAAACCTCAGTTCTGTTTACGTCATGCTCCTCCTCTGTTTCTCTCCTCCTATACATCGTCTAATTCTTTTCTTGCAATGCACCTGCAGATACAAATTATTGTTCAATTGATGTAAAGGTAATTGGATTTTACGCATGAAGTGCTATCTATTGTGTGTAGGACCAAAAAAACGAATGATAAAAGCTTTGAAATTAGGAACATTGCCCTCATATTGCAAATATGGCACCATTTTTAATTATTTCTTTTAACACGTTTTCAATTAATTTTTGAGGTTACAGTAACATAAATGAGGGCATTAATGGGCATAAATGAGGGAATTAACAATTACAACACATAAATAGGGTAATGGAAAGAATATAGCAGCATTAATAAAGTCAGCAATTTGACCCATACGGGAGGCCACAGCTGCCAGTCTCTGCCTGCTAAGCTAAGTATTATAATGAGCACAGTGGGGCCTCAATAGCATTTGTCAATATATTGAGTTAATTTATATACACTAATTGTATGCATGGTTTACTACAACTCTGATATTTGGAACCCAAGCGAAAGAACTTGTTCATTTTCCACCCTCCCGATGTTTCCTTTATTTATTGCCATATTGATGGTTTCAGTCCTGGCCAACTCTTACAAACACAAACTGGAAGAAGTCGCCCATAATTGGGTATGGGAGATGATGGCCATGCTATGGCACCACTAGACCAGTACTCTTGAGATTTCATTATGTATCTGCCTTTGAACCAATATTGAAGTGACAGTACCTTTATTTAGATATTTTTTTACTGCCCTAGCATTAGAAGAGTCCCGGAAACCACACAGGTATGCTTTATGTCTGCACTTTGCTTCACAATTTTCTATCTAATGATTGTTAATGCATGAGTGTGCAATGTGTGTGAATGTCCAATGTGTGTGAATGTGTGTGTTTAATCTTTAAATATCATCGGCACAAAGTGAAGGTTGTTTTCATAGTGGTTCTGTATGATGGTAAATAGTGGGTGTAAATGATGTAACACAGAAAAAAAATTGTTAAAAATAAATAAGTAGAAAAAAATGTCCATTCCAAAAATGTAAAATATATATTATGTCTTTTTGTTTGCCATAGGTAGTAGAATGGGTCTCAATATTAAATATTCTGATTATATATATAATCTACATAATAGACCTCATTGAGAAGTATATGATTCGCAAACGTCATGCGCACCGGTGGACAAAAAGAGTTTATAGCACATTGCAGAAATTAGTTCTTCAGTTCCCCCACCCCCCCAAATTAAAATACAAAAAAATATTACATGCATGTTTTTGGGGGTGATATAGCTACTAGTGGAGTGTTCATTTAATTACCAATAGAAAATGTAATGTCAGCATAAAATGTTTTAGGTGGATGAGGTGGGTTCTTGCAGGAGAGACTGTGGTTTATGAATGCAACATTGCGCTGCATGTAAGTAATGCGTTTGAGAAGCCTTGGTTTAAAGTATGTCCCATGAATAATGTAACGTATTTTGAAGATCCTTATGAATTAACACTTAGAAATGTGTGGTTTTTGAAAGCTCTAGGTAATGCGTGCTAAACACAAGTTTACAAGACCATGAACGCTGGCTCACTCGCCTCTAATTTTTTTCAAGCAAACGGGAAGATAAATAAGTGTTTTCTCGTATGTGCATTCTGTATGCGCAAGTGGGCAATATACTGAAATATTGATGATGACGATTATAGAGCAGAACTTTTAAACTCCATAAAATAAAGGGGTTTATTCACTAAACGATAAATGTAAGTGCGTTGAAAGCTTAATCGCAAAATTACGGCTGATCTAAGCAAGTTGTCACTAGCTAAATTGGGAACTTATTCATATCAGCTATTTTGACCTAAATTTTAGAATGTGCTATTGTGTCCTCCTCGAGGTACGTTTAGGGAATAAACTATGAAGTGTTGAGTTTTAATTCAAGTTAAATTGTCCATAATGGTGACTTGACATTCACAAATCGTCAGGTATTATTGCCTACACTGAACTTCTGTACATCCGCATTGCTATCAAATGAATAGATTATTAGATGATATTTGTATATGAGCTTTAGTTCAAGCCCCTTCAGTGAGTTGGGCACACACCCACAATTCAATCACCTCAGAATATAAAAATGGAAACCATGTATTTGTAATTTATACATTAACAAGCAATTTGATCATGTACACTTTTTCATCTCTCAAAGTAAACACGCTTAACATTTCACATTTACAAATACCACCATTCTAATTGGCTTGACTTTTTTATTTAAAGCACAAATAAATCAGGCCCTCACCCCTCACCTGGCATGCAGAAGGGTGCAGCAAAAGGGCCCTAACTTTGGGCCTCAAAATACCACAACAAGACAATATGTGACACACAAGAGACAGTTATTCCTGGAAATGTTTTGTCCAATCAAGGTTTTGGTTAAGCCAGGCTTGACTGTCAGGGTGTCAGGGTACCTGTAGTCTCTACCTCAGAGGAGGTGAGAGACTTAGACGTTTATCCTCCCAGAGGGGTTGTTTCTTCCGTTCCTCTCGGTTCTCTCGGCCATTTACAAGCCGACCGCGAGGGATCCACTTCCTTATATGACGCGACGCTCAGTAATCGACGTCATGACGCCAACCCGGGTCGACCTGTCAGTCAAGTCCCGAGCACTAATCAGGACTCGTCGGGGGCGTGATTACCCTCTAGAATCAAGGTATAAAGTAAGGCTTTCGGCATCTGCTCATTGCCCTGTCGTGGTTCTAGCCTGTCTAGTCACTCAGTGCTCTTGTATTCTAGTTGTCTCTTTGGTTCTGACCCGGCTTGTTTGTTCTACCCTGTTTATCTCTGTTACCCTTTGACTCGGCTTGTCTCTCGCTTACCTGTCCTCTCGTTCCCTCGACCTCGGCTTGTTCCTAGACCATTCTCTACTTACTCCTTATGTTAAGTCCGGCCATTCTAAGGTCCGGTATACGTACCTACCACCTGTTTGTACTCTGCGTGTTGGATCCCTGTCCCGATCCTGACATTATGACAGGGCCAATGGATCCTGCAGGTACAAACACTCAGGTTGGTCCTTCTGACTCTAGGTTCGACGCCATGGATCACAGAATGGACCAGATGGCTCTAGCACTACAGGCGTTACTATCTCGTTCTGGTAATCAACCAGAGGAGATGCGTAATACTTCTATCTCTCCTGTGAGTTCAGGTCTAGAGGTAGCCACTGTAGGTGCTTCTTCCCGTATCACTCCACCTGTACGTTATGGTGGTTCTCCAGAGAAGTGTCGTGGTTTCTTAAACCAAATAGGTATCCATTTCGAATTACAACCCCGCTCCTATCCTACAGATAGGGCGAAGGTTGGATTTATTATCACATTACTTGTTGAGAAAGCTTTGAGATGGGCCAATCCATTGTGGGAAAATGATAATCCGTTAGTATATAATTATAATGCCTTTGTAGCTGCTTTCAGAAGAACTTTTGACCCTCCAGGTAGAAAGGTCAATGCAGCTAGATTACTGTTGCGCCTTAGACAAG
The DNA here is from genome assembly GCF_036172605.1 of Pelobates fuscus. Classification (NCBI taxonomy): domain Eukaryota; kingdom Metazoa; phylum Chordata; class Amphibia; order Anura; family Pelobatidae; genus Pelobates; species Pelobates fuscus. The sequence continues at coordinate 370,391,532 of NC_086320.1, read as the reverse complement.
AAAACCGAACACTTGTGGATTATGCACTAGAGTTCAGGTCCTTGGCGGCAGAGGTTAAGTGGAATGAACAGGCTTATATAGATGTATTTTTAAACGGGTTATCAGACATAATCCTTGACGAGGTTGCTACTAGAGAGCTTCCTGAAAATTTGGAGGATTTAATTTCTTTTATTTCTCGCATTGACGAATGTTTAAGAGAGAGGCAGAACACTCGAGAGAGAAACCGTAGACCTTCCTTTAAACTAGCTCCTTCATTTCAAAGTTCTGAATCCACAACCTCACTTGTTCCAGAACCTATGCAGATAGGCAATACTCGCCTCTCAGAAGAGGAGAGACAGTACAGGAGAAGGGAGGGGTTGTGTATGTACTGTGGAGTCAGAGGTCATTTACGCCTAAATTGTCCTAATCGCTCGGGAGACGCTCGCACCTAAGTTTCTCTAGAGGACAGGCCTTGGGTGTTTCTATTTTGTCCTCTAATCTTAATTATAAAGATCACAGGCTTCTGCTACCCGTTTCTTTAACTTGGGAGAAGGGAGTACTAGAAACTATGGCATTGATAGATTCCGGAGCTGCTGAGAGCTTTATCGACCAAGTTTTTGTTACCAAACACGCTATCCCATCCCAGTTAAGGGAGACACCCTTGGCCGTTGAGGCCATAGATGGTAGACCTTTAGTTGAGCCTGTTATTTTCCGTGAAACCATACCCGTTAAATTAACTGTTGGTATCTTACACGAGGAAGACATATCTTTATTGCTTATTTCTTCTCCTTCTGTTCCCATAGTCCTGGGGACCCTTGGTTAAAAAAACATAACCCTATTATTGATTGGGAATTAGGGGAGATAATCTCATGGGGTCAGGGTTGTCAGGACAGGTGCTTACGGACAGTGTCACCGCTTTGCGCAGTTAACACACCGATTAATTCTACCTACTCTACAGAGGTACAAATACCGCCCCTGTACCTGGATTTAAAGGCAGTATTTGACAAAAAGAATGCTGATACATTACCTCCACAGAGGTCTTTTGATTGTAAGATTAATCTACTACCTGGTACTATGCCCACCAGGGGTAATGTATATCCTTTGTCCACTAAAGAGAACTTAGTCTTAGAGGAGTATATTCGTGAGAACCTTGAAAAAGGATTCATTAGGAGATCCTCCTCTCCTGCCGGGGCTGGGTTTTTTTTTGTTAAAAAGAAGGATGGTACACTAAGACCTTGCATTGATTATCGAGGTTTGAACAAAATAACCATTAGAAATGCCTACCCAATTCCTTTGATTACCGAGCTCTTTGATCGTCTAAAAGGCTCCAAGATTTTCACCAAGTTAGATCTCAGAGGGGCGTATAACTTTGTGAGAATTCAGCAGGGACACGAGTGGATGACGGCGTTCAATACCCGTTATGGGCACTATGAATACACAGTAATGCCTTTTGGCCTCTGTAATGCACCGGCGGTATTTCAGGACCTGATCAATGAAGTTCTTAGGGAATTTCAACATGACTGCGTTATTGTATATCTGGATGATATACTTATACACTCTAGAGAGATTGAGACTCACCACAGACAAGTCAGAAGGGTATTGCGCAAGCTTCTTCAACATGGCCTGTACTGCAAATTGGAGAAATGCAGCTTTGACCAATCCCAGATAAACTTTCTTGGTTATGTGATTGCTGGGGAAGGGTTTAAGATGGACCCGGATCAGCTCCAGTCCATTTTGGATTGGCCTTTACCCAGGGGCCTCAAGGCCATTTTATTGGATTCTCCAACTATTATAGGCGCTTCATTAAGGGTTACTCTTCAATTATAGCTCCTATTACCAATATGACCAGACAGGGGGCTGACACTAAGAACTGGTCTACTGAAGCCCTTCTTGCCTTCAAAACACTCAAGGAACTGTTTGCTTCTGCACCAATTTTAGTTCACCCTGATACGACTCTGCCTTTCCTACTCGAGGTAGACGCCTCAGAGACAGGTATAGGTGCTATCCTGTCCCAAAGGTTAGGTGTGGATAAGCCCTTACATCCATGTGTTTTTTTTCCAAGAAACTATCAGGTCCTGAGAGCAGATATGACATTGGTGACAGGGAACTACTAGCAGTTATCATGGCTTTAAAGGAGTGGAGACATTTATTGGAGGGCACCTTACATCCTGTTACTATTTTGACAGACCACAAGAACCTGTCCTATATTGGGGAGGCCAAGCGCTTGTCCTCCAGGCAAGCTCGTTGGTCTTTATTCCTCACGCATTTCAATTACGTGCTCCCTTATAGACCTGGTTCTAAGAATTCTAAAGCCGATGCTTTCTCTCGACAATATGAACCTTCTGCGATATCTGAGCCGGTTTTGTCTTCTATAGTACCCAGGTGCAATATTATCGCCAACACGAGTCTTAAGATTCACTCTCCGTTGCTTGGTCAGATCATGAAGTTGCAGCATCTGGCGCCTAGACAGACTCCTGGGGCAAGGCATTTCGTTCCTCCTGAACTCCAACTGGAACTCTTACAGTGTTTTCACAACAGTAAGGCGGCTGGGCATCCGGGTATTCGCAAGACATGTTCCTTGATCTCTAAAGATTTCTGGTGGCCTTCTTTACGGAAGGATATTAGGGATTTCATCGGAGCATGTGAGGTCTGTATGAAGACTAAGCAACCTCATACGCTTCCATGTGGGTTGTTACATCCCTTGAACATTCCAGAGAGACCATGGTCCTGTTTGGCTATGGACTTCATTGTAGATTTGCCTGTTTCTAAAAAACAGACTGTGATCCTCACGGTGGTTGATAGGTTTACTAAGATGGCTCATTTCGTGCCCTTAACTAAACTCCCGACTTCTCCTGAATTGGCGGAGATATTCGCGAGAGAGATTTTTCGCTTACATGGGATACCTTCCGAAATTGTTTCCGATAGAGGTTCCCAATTTGTTTCACGTTTTTGGAGATCCTTCTGTTCTCAACTAGGCATCAAATTGAATTTTTCTTCTGCCTATCACCCTCAGTCTAACGGAGCTGCTGAACGTACCAATCAAAAGATTGAACAATATTTGCGTTGTTTTGTTTCTGAACACCAGGACGATTGGGTCGGTTTGATTCCTTGGGCGGAGTTTGCACACAATAATCTCGTTTGTGATTCTACTCGTTCCAGTCCCTTCTTCATGAATTATGGCTTTCATCCTTCCATTCTTCCCTCGGTTTCTCCTTCCCAAGGGGTACCGTCGGTTGATGTTCATGTTGCCAATTTGAGGAAGTTGTGGGATCAGACTCGACAAATTCTCCTACATAATTCCATGTTGTTCAAGAAACACGCTGATAAGCACAGAAGGGCGGCTCCGGTTTTTGTTCCAGGTGATAGGGTATGGTTGAGTACTAGAAACATTCATTTGAAGGTTCCTTCTATGAAATTCGCTCCTCGTTACATTGGCCCTTACAGGGTTCTGACTCGAATTAACCCAGTTGCGTATCGCCTAGCTCTTCCAGCTGCCTTACGCATTCCTAACTCCTTTCATGTTTCTTTACTGAAAAACCGCTAGTCTGTAACAGATTTTCCTCCACTATATCCTCTCCTCGCTCTGTTCAGGTTGAGGGTCAGGAGGAGTATGAAATCAACTCCATCATCGATTCTCGAATCTCCCGGGGGAAGTTACAATATCTTATTGACTGGAAGGGATATGGTCCTGAGGAGAGGACTTGGGTACCTCAGGAGGATGTACATGCTCCTCGCCTCCGCAGGGCTTTTCACTCCCGTTTTCCATCTCGTCCCGGTTCCTTCCGCCCGGTGGGCGTTTCTGAGAGGGGGGGTACTGTCAGGGTACCTGTAGTCTCTACCTCAGAGGAGGTGAGAGACTTAGACGTTTATCCTCCCAGAGGGGTTGTTTCTTCCGTTCCTCGCGGTTCTCTCGGCCATTTACAAGCCGACCGCGAGGGATCCACTTCCTTATATGACGCGACGCTCAGTAATCGACGTCATGACGCCAACCCGGGTCGACCTGTCAGTCAAGTCCCGAGCACTAATCAGGACTCGTCGGGGGCGTGATTACCCTCTAGAATCAAGGTATAAAGTAAGGCTTTCGGCATCTGCTCATTGCCCTGTCGTGGTTCTAGCCTGTCTAGTCACTCAGTGCTCTTGTATTCTAGTTGTCTCTTTGGTTCTGACCCGGCTTGTTTGTTCTACCCTGTTTATCTCTGTTACCCTTTGACTCGGCTTGTCTCTCGCTTACCTGTCCTCTCGTTCCCTCGACCTCGGCTTGTTCCTAGACCATTCTCTACTTACTCCTTACGTTAAGTCCGGCCATTCTAAGGTCCGGTATACGTACCTACCACCTGTTTGTACTCTGCGTGTTGGATCCCTGTCCCGATCCTGACACAGGGTTGTTCAATAAAGTGAGAATTCAATGGGAATGCAAATAGAGTTTTAAATTTAAGGTCAAAATAGCCCAATTGGAAAGATTCTTCAAGTTAGCTATGCTTTCAGATCAGCTACTTTGGTCTTTGATTTGAAATTCACTCTGAATTCTACTTTAGTGACTTATCCTAAATTACTTTATTATTAGGTATTGTTTGATTACTTGCTTGGCATTGGGCTACAGCATTGCTCCAGGGACCCCTGTGTGATAGCCTAGAGCCCCTGCGCTGGGGGAGCAGACAGCGCTATCTAAACTGGGCAGAATAGGCAAATGCCTACCTATATGGCAGGTGACTACTCTGCTCAAATATATCTGTGTCTGTGTAAGAAATTGATATGCCAAACTGCAATATTGTATCTAACTTTCTGTGTATGTGACTGGTTTCACAAGTTGGGGTCATTTCCTTGATAACAGTGTGATAAGGATCAAAGCTTTCAGTTGCATTTTACAACATCCCGCTAAAACAAAAGCTTACATCCCTCCAGTATTCCATGTATGTTATCAGAAGACCAAAGTAATTTACATCTAGGTGTAGCCATGGAAGTGTGTGTTTTCCCAAGCTGTCTAACCTACCCAGAAACAAACCCTAACTGGTCACTTTTTTTTAGAACGTTACAGTATAGCTGGAGGGAAGAGATCAAAGGGAAAGACTTGTGTAAAGACAGAACTCTCTGGAGAAAGAGGGCGGGATAAACCACTTTTGGGAGGGAAAAGGGATTCTGGGACTTGTAGTTTATTACTCCAAGAATCAGTCTTTAAAAGGACAACATCCAAGGAAGTCTCTCTCTCTCTCTCTCTCTTGGTCTCTTTTGGAGAGGACAGCACAGCAAGCACAGGTGGCTGTCCCAGATTACTACCAAGATGAAGGCACAAGGGGAAGACCTCAATTGAAATGCTTAAGTTTTGCCTTTTTTAATGCATCTTTTGATTATGTACTGAATATAATGTATAATGTATAATGTGTATATCCTTTTAAAATCTAACAGTATCCTTAAATTAATATTTACAATACATTTTATTTTACACTTGTGTTTGTGTCTTATTTGTCACACATTCCCTAAAAGAATATCCTTGTAAGAGGGTCATAATTTCTTACATCTGGTCTGAGTAGAGAGAGGGAGCCCTTTACTTACTGTACTCTTCCTGCACTGCTTCCTCGCATGTCCTGCAGTGTGCTTGCAGCAGGAATATGGCATCATCCTGGCACTGACATCACTACCATGGACAGGATCCACACCAGCCTTTCCAGAGTAAGGTAGGGAGGCTGGGTGGCCCTTTTAATAAATAAATGTGTATGTCAATGAATGGGATTTTGTGTGTGTGTGTGTGTCAGTGATTATGTTTGTCTGTGATTGTGTGTATGTGTGTTTGTGTGTCTGTGATTGTGTGTATGTCAGTGGTATGTGTGTCTGCAATTGTGTGTGTGTCTGTGATTATGTGTGTGATTGTGTGTATGTCTGTGGTTATGTGTGCGCATGTTCGCAATTGTGTGTGTCTGTGATAGGGTGTTTGCGATTGTGTGTATGTCCTTGGTTATACATGTGTAGGTCCATGAATGTGTGTGTCTGTTATTGTGTGTTTGTCTGTAATTCTGTGTGCGTGTCTGTGGTTATGTGTATATGTATGTAGGTTTGTGATTGTGTGTGTGTGTGTGCGCGCATTTTTCTGTGCTTGTGTGTGTGTGGGTCTGTGATTGTGTGATTTAACAAAATGGTCGAAAAAGCAACAAGGTTTTTATCACAGAAAAAATTTAATCACTTTTAAGTCTTTTAGTACCAAAAAATAATTTAAAATGAAATCAATGATTACATGTCATTCTAATAATGTCATATATCTTCTAACTTGTTCGTGTGGCCTCCAGTACGTAGGCAAGACATCAAGGCCACTTAAAGTTCGAATAGGGGAACATGTTAGGAATATCCAAAAAGGATTCACAAACCACAGTTTATCAAAACATTTTATAGAGAAACATGATTCAGACGCCAAATTTTTTTTGAGTCCCCATGTCTCACTGTGTCCCCATGTCTCACTGTATCCCCATGTCTCTGTGTCCCTAGTGTCTTAGTTTCCCAAAATGTCTGTGTCCCCATGTCTCACAGTGTCTGTGTCCCCATGTCTCTGTGTCTGTGTGTCTGTGATCCCATTTCTCTGTGTCCCCAAATGTCTGTGTCCTCGTGTCTCCCAGTGTCTCCATGTCTCCCATGGTTCCCATGTCTGTATCTACAAGTGCCCCATGTCTCTCAGTGTCTCAGTGTCCCCAAGTGTCTGTTTCCCCAAGTGTCTCAGTGTTCCCATGTCTCACTGTGTCCCCATGTCTCACTGTGTCCCCATGTCTCTGAGTGTCCCCTAGTATCCTAGTGACACTGGACACAGTGAGACATGGGGACACTGGGAGAAATGGGGACACAGACACTGGGAGACTAGGGAACTGGGCGACATGGGGACACTGACACTGTGATACATAGGGAAAATGATGCAGGCTGGCCTTCCAATTCTTTGGACAGACATGCCTCCTTTTTGGGCATGTTCGCCCCTTTTGGCAGTTCTGTTCACGTGATTCGCGTCAGTGGCCCACCCTTTTACCCCACCCCTTGACTTCCTACTGGACACTGCTGTAAGGTTGTATGGATTTACTTGAAAGATGAAAGCATAAATTAGAGAGGGATTAGTACAGAGTATGTGTTTTCTAATAGCTACATCCTTTGAGTTTCCCTCCAACACCAACTCCATCAGATACATGACGCTTGAGAGGTATGACTGTTTTAGTGTTTTTGGTCGATAAGATTCTGTAATTAGGCCCATCATAATTGTCAGCACCAGGCCCACTAGGCTCTTAATCTGGAGTTGTGGCAACTGACATTTAATGTGGATAAGTGCAAGATAATGCATCTTGGACGTAAAAACCCAAGGGCAGAGTACAGAATATTTAATAGAGTCCTAACCTCAACATCTGAGGAAAGGGATTTAGGGGTGATTATTTCTGATGACTTAAATGTAGGCAGACAATGTAATAGAGTAGCAGGAAATGCTAGCAGAATGCTTGATTGTATAGGGAGAGGTATTAGCAGTAGAAAGAGGGAAGTGCTCATGCCATTGTACAGAACACTGGTGAGACCTCACTTGGAGTATTGTACGCAGTACTGGAGACCGTATCTTCAGAAGGATATTGATACCTTAGAGAGAGTTCAGAGAAGGGCTACTAAACTGGTTCATGGATTGCAGGATAAAACTTACGAGGAAAGGTTAAAGGATCTTAACATGTATAGCTTGGAGGAAAGACGAGACAGGGGGGATATGATAGAAACATTTAAATACATAAAGGGAATCAACACAGTACAGGAGGAGACTATATTTAAAAGAAGAAAAACTACCACAACAAGAGGACATAGTCTTAAATTAGAGGGACAAAGGTTTAAAAATAAAATCAGGAAGTATTACTTTACTGAGAGGGTAGTGGATGCATGGAATAGCCTTCCAGCTGAAGTGGTAGAGGTAAACACAGTAAAGGAGTTTAAGCATGCGTGGGATAGGCATAAGGCTATCCTAACTATAAGATAAGGCCAGAGACTAATGAAAGTATTTAGAAAATTGGGCAGACTAGATGGGCCGAATGGTTCTTATCTGCCGTCACATTCTATGTTTCTATATTTCTATGTATGTCTGTGGTTATGTATGTATGTCTGTGATTGTGTGTGTTTGTGTGTGTGTTTGAGTGTCTGTAAGTGTGTGTATCTCTGTAGTTATGTGTGTATGTATATATTTGTGTATGTGTTTAGTAGATAGCTCCCTAATTTAGTATCCTTAAATATAGCAATCCCACATAAGGATAGCAAATGACTAAAAGATCCTTGATAATACAGTTGTTTAGTAGATAATTCCCTAAAGTGTTACCCTTCTGTGGGATTGCCATATTTAAGGATACCAAATTAGGGCGCTCTTTTGCAGATAGCTCCCTTATCTGGTGTCCTTAAATATGACAATCCCACATAAAGATAGCATATTGGGGAGTTATCCGCTAAACAAATTGAAGAGGTGTCATAAGCTAGCCCAGAAGAAGAATTCCAAGTGTCTATTGTTAATTCTATTCAAATTGGTTTTCTAATGTCAGCATGCACCCCCATGACAGCACGTTACACCAACACCCCTCCCCCCAGTGGAAATGATTAGTGTCTCCCAGTTATATTGACCTAGAGTCTCCACTGGCACTGGGTACATGCTCAAACGAATGCCACACTGATCTTCTGGGATACTGCCAGGGTTATTCATTATAGTGTGAATTGTTGGGAATTCAATGTGTATTTCTAGTATTCTATCTCACCATGGCAGTGAGTATATAGGGCTGCTATGATATTGTACATTTGCTTTGCTTAATTGCTTTACCTGTTTATTCTGCCAACAAATATCACTGAATTATGGAAGTTCCTGTATCAATATCCATGTGCAGTTTGATGCTGCCGTAATGAATTCTGGATTCCTTAACCCCTTAAGGACCAAGCTTCTGGAATAAAAGGAAATCATGACATGTCACACATGTCATGTGTCCTTAAGGGGTAGGACAAATGTCATCACATTTACACTTTTTGGTTTTTTTTTTTAAGTTTTACAATGAATGTAACTGAATTATATTTTTGTAAGCATATTGATTGTTTTTGAGAAAATGTAAATTTTATCTGCTTGAGTAGCCATGTTGGTCAGATAACAGAAGAGTCTGACCCAACGTGACTGCTCAGACTGATAATTAAAAAAGTAGCCTTCTCTTCAAAAAATCAGTATACATCATTTAAAAAAACAATATCCTTAAATATTTCCTTAAATGTACTAAACTTTAAAAAACAAACAAACAAGAATTTAAAAGCTGATGACAGATGTCCTTTAACCCCTTAAGGACACATGACATGTCTGACATGTCATGATTCCCTTTTATTCCAGAAGTTTGGTCCTTAAGGGGTTAAATATTTATATATATATCTAAAGGCTATATTCAGACTGCCACCATGTTTTACTGGACTCTTGGACTCTACAAAAAAAGCATGTGCTCTTGCTGATAGCGGTCACATATGACGGAAGATTTCATAGCAGAATTCATGTGCTCCTACAGACAGAAGCCATGTATGGCTGACACATCCATTGCAGTGAGCATGCATTCCTACTGTCACCTAACACCGATGTCTCACAGTAGTAACTCATATCTCTGTCCACGTACTTCTACTGATAGCTACCACACATCGGCAAAGCTCCAAGAAAGTGTGCGTATGCTCAAGCTGACAACTCACGTTTTCCCGAGATTTTGTGTCTCTTGTGGTGATAATCGGAGCACTGATCCTGACCATTTATGGTTTTCCTGAGATTCAATAAGTAAATGCTCCACAGAAGGAATTAGATGATTGTCTATATGTATGTAGGAGTATATAATTCATCGTTATTTTTCAGTCATTTCCTCTCCCCCAGGCTCTCCCCCACCCCCCATAGTAATCTTTGCAATTAATGTTTTAAGATATTTCAGTGCACTACCAATGATGTATATAGGATGCTTGAAAGAGAAAACATCCATTTATCCCCCTACTTGCTCCAAGGATTAGTGGAGAGGGCCTCTATTCAAAGCAAAACTCGCATAGAGCTCACGTTACTGAGTGCTTTGGTCCAGATATATTAAGGGATTTAACAAAGTACAAGTGGGAATTATTATTTTATATGGTGGGATGGCTGCTATAAGACGTCAGACAGGAAATAGTTTCTGGATAAATGCAATGGGTGGGCAGTAGACACAGCTACCGTACGACTGAAATCCATCTCTTCCTATTTTCTACACACAGACCTCCTGTTTGTAAAATCCTACGATATCTTCACGTGTAAAGCACGACTGTCACATGTCCTTTTAGTTTTCATTTGGACCACGATTCCAGGCAGTTAGTTACCAATCTTGGCTGATACAATCTATCATTACAAATATCATTAAAAAAAATTCCAACTACTGGGGAGGAAGCATTAACTCCATAGGGAGTCCAATTCGCTAAATTAATTTTTTTCACCAAGGTATTTTATTTATTAAGTGTACGCAATTCTATACAGATACTATAATTATTTTAATCCTTTGCCCTCTGTTTGCTTGTACTGTCTGTGGGCAAATGTTGCAAATGTTTGTAGATTTGCAGTATGTGAATTAAGTTTGAGGATTTGATTGCTATCATATTGGTCCGGAGCGAACCAGGTTGAAATTCAATGTTTGATAAATATGCAATTGTGTATTTTATGCCAGATGGTGCTGAATAAAATGGTTGAAATAACCAGAAACATATAATACAAGAGTACATGAACCATTGCCACTGAGGGCATGATTTTTAATTTTTTACAATGTAGGGGTATACCAAGATACACCTGTAACGGCACCCCCAGGCATAAAAGGGGTTAACAGCCGTTTAGGAGATATTCCCTTCCAGATAAACAGGCAGCTACTATATACACCAATCCACCTAACCGGAAAAGCATATGAATGCCGTAAACAGCTGAACCAGAACCATTCGAATGCTGTAAACAGACGAATAGGAAAAAACATACAAATAGGTTTACACTCCTAGCAGTCAAACTGGAACAGCATACAGTAAATCCCCCCAAGAACGAGACAAAGCTCCGTGTTGAGGGTCAAGCAGTGAACAGCCAGAGCTGTGGGTTTATTGTTCTTATATACACATTAGTACCACCCACAGGGTTTTGGAAAACAACCAATAAACACATACAATACACTCAGACACTCCCACACAAAATCCTCCACTCTGCCTGTGATGCAATTACCTTACACAATGGGTAATGTAATTATCACAGGCAGAGAAATACAGTTTTTCCACATTATTAATAACTTTAAAAGTATGCATCACATTCACATAACACTTACATTTTCAGAATCAGCATACTCCAAACATACGTCAAACTCATACAAATTGGTCCAGTGGTTCAAAAGATAGATCGTAGTCCTTTGTGACCAAATGAAGCATGGCTTTTCTGCCCCAAACCAGTTCCACAGAGTCTTCTATCCTGGAGATAATTGGGAAGTAATCCAATTATCCCCAAGGACAGAGGCAAAACTCCATTGAACACATGGCAGCAAAAGACAATAAAATACATAAAAATATATAACTGTGCAGCCATTGCATAAAACAGGTACATTCAACATATCCCCAGATAGCTCAGATCTGAGTGCACATTATTACTGAATGGCGCTCAGATCACACACATACAGATCAATTGCCATGGAGCCAAAGTCTTTCCCATAGTCTTTCATTATACGAATGGGCTCCATGGCATAGTTATCTGGGGTATCTCCGCTCAAACAGGGCAAGCACCGAATGACCCGGCTTTCGTGTCTTTGCAGGGGAAAATCAAGCGTTTCAATATGGGGCCATAGTCTAAAGGCAGCAGGCGGGCAACCAGGCTCCTCCAATGCACAGTGGCGAGATTGGTCTCGTCACAACACCCTACACCCACCAGGTTCAGAGCTACCAACTAGCTCGAACCTACCAATACCAATTCCAACGTAACTGTTCTTAGTGTACTAAAACTATCCTATCACTGAACAAGCGACCTACACCCCAACTTTTCTGTCCATCCCCAGCCGCCGTGACCAAACGGGTACTTCATACCAAAAAAGGGGAGGGAGGATGGGACAACAACAGGTAAGGAATAGTTAAGCTAAAATGGCCCCTATATATATACTCCCATAGGCAAAACTCCTCCTCTTCCAAACCTTACCCATGCTCCTTGCCTGTCTCATAGCCCTGTCAAGGCCCACACCCCTTAGCTATGCTGCTCCATGGGCTACAGACTGTTAGTCTTAGAACTCTCTCTACAGAAAATGTTTAAAATTTTAGAGTATGATACTATTACTTTCCCAAAATGGAAGGTACCTATTCATTTCACTTTCAGTATTATTAAATGCAAAATTTACTTATAGAATATGGTTATAGCACCAGAAAAAGTTAATTGATATGTTACTACCAATATGTGTTAAGGGAGTAGACTGCGCCTGGTGAAATTCAAAACGGTTACTAGAGTGAAGGCTGATGTATGCGGAGTTCTCGTTTTTTAAATGATCTTTATATTACATTATTTCCATACCCCTCGTAGTTGTAAGGGCTTGTATTTCTATAATACATATTATTATTTATCATTTAAACTAGTGCTTTCCTAGTGGTGGTAAGTAACATACTTATATAAGTTTACATAACTATATATTATTCATCATGATTATTTCTCCTTCAAGTGGGGTCAAAACAATGACTGTTCATATAATAATTTAGTTAATAAACAATTAACCATTTTTAGCTTATCAATGCCGTTCCTTCATTACCATCTACACATCTTGCAGACTAAGGGTTCCTTCAATCACCTTGATTACGGTAAATTCATTTTTATTCCGTTATGTGATTTATAGGCAATGTATCAAACCTTATATAATTATGGATATTTACTAATACATCTCTGTTCATATCAGGGAATGACTGATATAAGTCTTTTCACATTATAGTTGAAGGGTAACTCCCATATAACTCATAAACTCTATAAATCACTGAAACTGACATATCTTATTTCTAAGGTAGTTTTGGTGTAGTTTATGTTTTGGTTTAATGCTGTAGTGCCAAACATTAAACTCATATATTCTAAATATGATGTTCATAGTTTAGTATTAAAAAAGTTGTGGTGAGGCGAAATCTGATTTATGTTTATCTTGTTTATGCTGCCGATTCTCTTCATGATTTATACTTCTATTTCCCTGAGTGAATTTCTCACCTCTGTGTGCACTCATTTATTACTTTTCTGCTTTTCTTTACAGGTATTTACTTTATTGTCATGTTTGAGATGTTTAATTTCTTGCCTTTTGACAAACATGAGGTTTAAAACCTCATTTTGTGACTTTTTTTAGTGACACCCCTAAGACCATCTATTGAAGTCAATGAGAAATATCTTTCTGGAGGCCCTGAGAGATTTGCTCACTGATTCATCATGTTCTGTGGGCTTTACTGCCAATCACTGCATAACAGAGAGCCAACCAGAATAAGCAGAAAAAAAACTAATATTGCTTCCTACTTACTGGATTTGGCATTAAAGCCTCAAATGAACATAATTGAATAATATTTTCACATGATTTAATATTTTTGGATAAACTTTTAAACTATTGTTTTCCCCAAAAATCTAAAAAAAAATACATATGGTATATAAATTTTATTTAAATATTAAATGTTTATCCAAAAAATGTTTTTTTTTTTATATATTTAATATTTTTATTGTAACATATCTGGGTTATACATATAGGTATTAGCTTGGTACGTTACATTTTTAAGTGCATACATTTGTGGTAGGAAAGGTGTTGTACACTTAAACAGAAAGACAAGATGCATGACATGACATTATTCCTGCCCAGCTTTTTATAATCTGGAAACAATTGCACATTATGGTGCGGACTATGGAGAGTCATCAGGTTAACTCGCATTAAATGGGAGGGAATGAGAGTCCCGAGAGAGTGGAGTATATCCTTCAAAAATGATCACTATGGAGCGATGTGGTGGAGTTAGAACTTAAAAATCAAAAATGTAAATTAAAAATTAAAAATATAGCAGTTCTCTGCATGCAATAAAATAGAGTATGGGTGGTCTTAGGGCCATCTTTAGCACTAGCGTTAAAAGTGGATAGGTGTACTTTCCCGCTGGCTTACGGTTGCAAGCGTCCAGTGTCCTTAAGTGGTCCTGGTGTCGTGGCTCGCTTCTGTCTGGGGTAAAACGGCTGGGTGTTGGCAACGTCCCAAGGTGATGGGGTATGTTCCATGGAGGTAGGTGGGGTATGTCCCTGTACATTCTCTAATGCTGGCAGGTTCAGAGCTTTGAGAAAACGTCCCGCTTCTGAAGCTTGTGCGAGGTAAAATCTCTTTGCGCCGTGTTGTACCGACAGCTTTCGTCCTGGACCCCAGCGGTATCTGACTCCATTTTCTCGCAATAACTTCGTGACTGCTTGCACAGATTGTCTCCAGATCATGGTGGGTCTGGAGATATCGTTGAAAAAGGAGAGGCTTGCGCCTTCCAAGTGGAAGGTAGGTGATTCTCGGCTGCTCGACTGTAGGAGCTGTTTGCTCTGAAGTAGCTGGAAGCTCAGGAGCAGGTCTCGTGGCGCTTCGGCTGGGGCCTTAGGAGACTTAGGAATCCTGTAGTAGTGGTCGAGTTGTATAGTTTTTGCCCTGGATGGTGAGAGCATTGCGCTTAAGAGCCTTCTGAGGTAATGTGGGACCTCAGTGTCTATGATATCCTCAGGGATCCAAAAATATTAAATCATTTGAAAAACGTATCCAACAATATTAAATGTAGACTTTAATCAGTCAAGAGAAAATACATTGTTACTGCCCATCGGGTAGAAATATACTATTTGTTTCTATATATCTTATTTCCATCTCCTAGTACATGTTCCTTGCCCAGACTGATGGAAAGCGTGATTGACTTCTACTAGGTGGGATGAACGAAAGAGTTGGTTTCTGCTGTAGAGTGTTCTTGTTGCACTGAGGAGGTAATCTCACATGGAGAAGGACTTCAAGTACAGGAATAGAATATTTTCCCCAAACTGCCAAGTGGTGCCCACCAGTGTATAATGAGTTTTAAAGACGAGCTTCTGGCTCCATGATGGTCTACCCGGAGGTCACTGCACAGGGTGAGACCCAATAATTTATTATTTATACTAAATATATGCAGATGTTACATTAGCAGTAACGCTGCATTATTTATAGGTTATATGGGATATGCATATCTGGTTAATGAACTTGGGTTAGGAATCCATAGACTGTATATACAAGTATGATGATGAACACAATGCTAAATGTTTTGTCATTTTAAATGTTTTTGTCATTTTTATTCCAAAGTCCATGCTCCTGTACTCAAGTGTGATGTGTACCTGTGGTCCTCTACGGCAAAGATGTTCACTATAATTGCTGAATGTTATATTCTCAAATGCATGGCGGCCTGGTGGTGCCTGGTGACAATTATCAGTGACCTCTAGCGGAGCAGAGATACGTCACTTTAGGAGAATATATGTTCTGTAGAGGAGGTACCTAAGGAGAGGGTTCTCACACAAGGAGAAATTTGACCCTCTCACCCATCAGCCATCAGAATGTAGAGCATAAAACATTGCATTTGCTTTGTCAAACCTCCAGTGCTACACTCTCCTTCATTTTTCCCTTTGCACGAGAGTAATCCCGACCAGTGACATGACATATCCTCATACTTTCTCATTTTTAATACAGAACTACGGAGGAGCAAATTTGCCACCTTCCTTTAATTTCACAATGCGGAGCGTCTTTTTCCATGCTCCTGCAGTCCAAGATGAAGACCTTGCTCTCAAAGCCTATAACACGGCAGAACACGAGCCCGGGTACGAAGCTGTTTACTGACGTCTCATCATAGAGTCTTCTCTAGAAGTGGAATTATGGAATGTTATAGCTCTATTTGAGTGTTGCTCCAAGATACTTCCTCTGCTAATTCAGACTTTCAAATTGTCATTAGAGCAAATAGTTAACAATTTGCAGGATAGAGGAATGAAACCATTGGCGCAATGGATGGGAACTAATAGTAACCTCTTAGAATGCCAAGGTGGTTCTGGATGCATTACAAAGTAATCTGCCAAACTAAATATTTCCTTGATACCAATACAAAGCAACTTTCTATTGTGAGAACCATTATTTTCAAAAAGTACAATGCGACATTCGAAAAACAATCCGCATCAAATTTACAAAGTCAAATAAACAAAAGCTGTACACGAAAGCTCTGCGTATTTGCAGAGGTATTTGGATTTTTTTCATTACTGCTTGTCCTTGAAATATTTTGA
Source organism: Pelobates fuscus (assembly GCF_036172605.1). NCBI lineage: Eukaryota > Metazoa > Chordata > Amphibia > Anura > Pelobatidae > Pelobates > Pelobates fuscus. The sequence continues at coordinate 370,375,283 of NC_086320.1, read as the reverse complement.
AAATATAATATTTACTTTCTAAAAACAAGCCATTCACCTATTGTCATTGTGAAGAATTTTGGGAGGATTTATAAATCAATAAAGTGGAGCTATTGGCATGTGCATGTATTAAGATAGGCTCGCTTTACTGTGTTTATAATAAAAGGTTTATAATAAAAGTGTGCGTTTTTTCAAAGTACTATGTCGCCCCCAATTGGTTAGAATATGGAAAGGAATGAGTCATTCAAAATATCCGCTGTAACTTCCATTACTTTTCTCTAATTGACAGCTAATTCTTGATAAATCTTTTTGTAGATCAAAAATGCTATACCCGAGTACACAAATCAGCCCAGGATGTCCTCTCAATAATAGAATGAAGCCTGCAAAGTTTAAGCTAACAACTTGAATTCTTTCTATCTGGGTGATAAATATGAATTTTAACTTAAAAAGAAACATAAAAGCTGTCCCATAACGGGTTCATATGGACCAAACTGAGTTGGCAATTTAACATGGAGGCAAATTCAAGTTATAATTCTCAATACCTGTGGGGTTTTCCCTTGAAGTACCGATAAGGCATATCCTTTACAAATTGACTGTCCCCTTCCCATAACATGGTATGGTCCATGACATAGTCACTATTCTTACATGGATAAATCAGTGTGCAGCCAGGACAGAACATTTGTGACATGGTGGTGTTAAGTGGGAAAATGACAATATGGTTTTAGCAATGAACTCATGGAGTATGGTTTGACATTTGCATTATGTCTAGGGGTGATGAATTGGGATAAGCTGACAATAGGGAAATTGTATTTGTGATAAATTAGGGCATTGGGTATGAATTGGGAGATGCATTAGATAAAGACAATGGTCTAAGGATGCAGGGAAGACTTACAGAGGATGCTAACGATATTCTGTACAACAGTGGAACGGTGACATCAACCAAAGAGGAGGACATCACTTGGATGTTGTAGAAAACTGTGGAATGAACTGAGGAAGAAGCGGAAAGAGGATATTAATGGGGTTAGAGGAAGGCTTCCTTCTTGATGTTGTAGTAGGTATGCAAGGTGTAGTTCACAAGCAAGTGCCTATGTTTCCCATCACTGGGTAAAAGGCATTAAAATGGGGCTTCTCCTTAATCGTTACCTGCTAGGCATATACTCTGAATATGTTCAGGCTTTTTGACTATACTGAGAATTGTGGAGAATTTATATAATCAAATGTTATTTCCCAATGGCTGAGCAGGAAAATAGCCAAATTGGATATTAATATTTTTGATTCTCTTTTTAGTTCTCCACAATCCAGATCGGGGAAGATGCCTCGCACTTTGCCACTGCCTGACCCAGAGCCAGATTAAGAATGCCCAGGGATCTAAGCAGTCTGCCCCCCTACAGCCTTGGCCTTTGTTCTCTGTATTGTGTGTGGTGGAGTGTATTGCAAGTGTGTGGGACAGGGCTGAGGGTTGCATGTGCGTGGGGAAAATACAGCAATGTTCAAGAAAAGGACAGGAATTAATAATCCAGCCTGCAAGATAGATACAGGCAGCAAACACTAATCACAATGGGTACCCCCAATCCCTTGAACAAAAAGAAGCACAAATACAACAAATATAGGTTATGCTAAATAAAGTATGTCGTTTACAGAATAGGAAAATTACAAAAAGCAAACAGAGGACAGTGAAAAAAATGGACTGTGTCCCCTGGTATTTTTTTTTTTTATAATTTTTAGAAATTACCTATTCTATAACCTACCTATTTCTTTGGTGCAACCTATATTTGTTATATGGGTGTGGGGAAGTCTGAATATTGCGTGTGTGGGGAGAAGGCTGAGTGTTTGTGTGTGTAGAGAAGGCTGAGTGTTTGTGTGTGTGGAGAAGGCTGAGTGTTTATGTGTGTAGAGAAGGCTGAGTGTTTGTGTGTGTGAAGAAGGCTGAGTGTTTGTGTGTGTGGAGAAGGCTGAGTGTTTGTGTGTGTGGAGGAGGCTGATTGTTTGTCTGTGTAGAGAAGACTGAGTGTTGCATTTGTGTCACTCTCTATCCTCCCAGACCTCTTTGTGTGTCTCTTTCCATCACCCAAGTTTCCTTGTGTGTCTCTCTCAAGGATGGATTCAGAGCCTAAAATCAGTAAGGGGTACTATAAGATTATTTAATCTTATCTTATATTTCATCATCAGTGTTTCAAAAAATATGAACAACACACCTTATTGTATGTTTTATTGCTGTAAGCCTCTAATTTAAAATATTTGAATATGAGTGGATAAAAAACTTTTAAAGAATTAAAACTCACACAGTGCTTTGGAATAAGAGGGGTATACTAGTGTGGGTGTCACTGTCTGTCTGAATGAAGGCAATGTGGATGTGTGAATGCACAGGTGTATTTGAGTGGAGCATCCGTGTGTAACGGATTCGTCCGCACATAGAAATGTTTATGATGGTATTTACCGTCCTGATCGGAATAGTTGTGCCAATCTGCAACCATGCGGCCGGATACCTGATAAACCCAGCATGTCTAGGGACGCCGGCCCTGCAGATCTATGCCATGTTATAGCCCATGGCCGCCCACGTTGATGACGACATTGGCGTGTGTGTGTGACGTCTCGCACGCATGTTTTGGGGTCAAAGGCAGGTTACAACCAATCGGATAAACAGGGGGGTTATATAAACTAATTTTTACATTCTCTCATTGCCCTGTTGTGGTTTCTGCCTGATGCTAATCCAAGAGTGCGTTCCTGATCTTGATATTTTGGTATTTGACTTTGGTTTCATTCTGACTTCTCTGATTTCTGATAAGTCGGCAAGTATTCTGACTATTCTTGGATACGTTAAGTTCGGCCATCTTAGACGTTATCTTTAGTCCTAGGTGTGATACAATTCTGCGTGCGGGATCAATTAGTAATCCTGACACCATGTACATGATTGCAGATGTGTGTGTTTGTGATGTGATTACATGTGTGAGTTAATGCAGGGGTGCAGAGGTAAACAAACAGTATTTGGAATATGGCACATACTTATAGACACAAAACACACCTACACACAAATACAATTAAATCCACACAAACAGGCACATGCAGCGTACATACAACAGTACAACATCAGAAGCACATACAAACCCAGATACACATAGAAATAGTAGCAGATATACATGCAAACATGTAAAATACACATACAGACACACACAAATACTAACAGACACATGTTTACAAGTACATTCTCAGAAACAAACACATGTGATATATAGTTGCCACCTGGCTTCTAGCTCAATGCTTTCTCCCTTCTGAATCTCTGTAAATTTGTTTAACCTGGGGGATTTCTTCAGCCAGTGGAAGAGGGGGATCAGAAGTACTAGGGCTGTGACCTGTGGGGTCAAAGTACCATGTTACAGTGCACACAAAGCGAGGTTCCCTGTGACACATGTAAAATGGCAACTGAGCCTCTTCTGGGGAGTGGGGGTGCAGCAAAGGGGCACAGGGCCTAGTTGGAAGATCTTTTGATTCTGAAGTCAGGTCACGGAGGGCCACCTCACAGACAGAGTCAGAGCTCCAGCTGCTGATAGAGGCTCACCAGACTCCTATATGAGCTGGGTCCTAGGCAGCTGCCTATGCCACCTTATGGGTAATCTGTCTCTGGCCTGACCCCAGTTCCTATTCTCTATGTCATTTTTGTTCTGTTGTGCAATCCTCCTCCCATGACACCGCAAGCTCCCTGGGGGTCTGACTTTATTCCAGATTTCTCAGGAAACAGTGGTCCACAAGCACTGCATCGCAGGATCCCTGACTTGGGGCTAGGAAACAATATTTAGGTGTTTGGGGTAATTTAGGGTTGGAGTAGGTTAGAGTTAGGGTTACAACTATAACTATACAAGGTCTGACTGTATCCAGCCAATGTTAATATGATGAGGACAGTTTGCGCGACATCAATGTAACCTGGCAGCCAAGGAGAGTGGACTTGAATGTGCATGACACCATTGAGTGAGCATGTGTACTGTGTGGCCGTCGCATTCAAAATGACTGAGTGAGTAGAGCAGCAAATCTGCATCAAATTTTGCGTTAAGCTAGAACATTCCTCTGCTCAAACTATTTGGATGATTCAGAAGACCTTTGGGGACAATGTAATGAGTGCGGTGAAAATACAATCACCCAGGTGACTCACCCCCTAAAGCACAGATATAGCACTGGGAGAACTGTGTGAGGACCCAAGGTGCCTACTTTGAAGGGGACTGAGGCATCATTGTCCTATGTGCAATGTTTCATGTATCTTGCACCTTAAATTATCTCTATTTTTCATTTTATATGGCTGGATACGTTCCGGGCAGACCTCGTGTTTAGAATCAAATCTAAATTCAGGTAAAACATAACCCTAACACTAACATTTTTTTCATCAGCTTCTTAGATGTCTTTAAATCAGTCTATAGGAAGGTGGCATATTTGCAAGTTTTCAATACATTTGCAGCAACAAAATCATTTTTAACTCGTTTTTAAATAATTGATTTTTCCATATTGTCACAGCATTAGCTCTAGTCCTACAAACATCATATTATCATGAAAAACACTAGTGTCAAGTGTTGACAAAAAGACTCGGTGGAGTATGAACTAGCAACAGTAACTGCATTTATTAATCTAAACTATAAAAAAAATTAAAGGAAGAGAAAGTGTGTGAAATAAATACAGCAAGTGGACAGAATACTGGACACGCTACATGAATAAGGAATTACATTTTAAAGAAAATAAATCTCAATTGCAAACACAACTGTTAGAGTGAGTAATTATTGATTGACAGCTAATTAGCAGTTTTTCAAAGTAACAGGAGGCTACTAATGGTTCCTAGGGGGTTAAATTATCTCTACCTCTTAGTTGTAGTTGCATTAGTTTCAAAATAATTGCTAAGTCTTTCATCATGTGCTACTCATGAACAAATTTCCTTAAAGGGACACTATAGGCACCAAAACAACTTTAGTTTGATAAGCAGTTTTGGTGTATAGATGAAGCCCCTGCAGTCTCATTGCTCAATTCTCTACCATTTAGAAGTTAAATCACTTTGTTTATGCAGTCCTAGTCACACCTCCCTGCATGTGACTCACATTGCACTGAATTATTGAATTGGAATTTAAAGGGTAAAATTAGCAAAAAAAAATAGCAGATTTCAAAAAATTATCTGCAGGTCTGCTGTAGTCACAAATTGGCAATATTAACCTATATTTTGCCATTTGGATTTCATTTCACTACAATTTAGTAAATTATGGAACAAGCCTCACAACTACTGCTGCCATTTTTTAAACATTGTAGAGACAGAAGGGTTCCACATTTGGTGGAAGTCATCATGCCTAGTAATTGCTCATCATGGTTGGGTGAAGGAATAACAAGACATTTTTAATGACCAGTGACCCCTTGATTTCATGATGATAATGCCTACACATCCTCCGCCAAACTAAATCAAGAGTGTTTTTATGAAAACCAGGATGAAGCCATTTTCAACACCAGATAATGGATGAAGGTCCTCATCCACTCATCGAAGGAATGGATGGTCTACTTTAAGAAAGCTACTGCGCACAGTGCAAGACAAAGTCTGCCTCAAGTTCTCATTTAGGGACTTTTATATTTTGCTTGGTGTTCCTTTTATCTTTTGTGTCCTCTGCATCTCTCAACACAAGAGGAGGCCCTCAAAAGATCTTTCGGGAAGAATGGTTAAGGACAGCCTATATTATTCAACTCATTGCTGATCATTAAATCTCTTCATCTGCAAACATTGAATATATATGTATGACACAGCATGAGTAATACAATCCTAAAATTGAATAGTGCAGTGGCGAACCATTGTGAATTATAAAACACAAATGGTCCTTTGTGAGAGAGACATACAATACATCACCAGCACCGGGTCCCGCATTCAGGGCTTAAATATCATGCTCCATCTTAAAATTGGCATTTATTCAAAAACAAAATTATATTTGGACATAATGTGCTGGGGGGGCACAAAGATGGGAGACGTTTTGGGTCGTGCAAGACACTTCCTCAGAGATAGTTTTATCTCTCAAACTATTGGGTCTCTGAGGATATGCATTTAACAACGTGAAATGGTTAGTGTCTTTTTTGTTTCCCCCACCTCCGCACATTAAATATTGGATGATATTAATTAGATGAGCCTCGCCGCCGCATTCATTATACATTGTAATGCGGCAAGTTGGGAACACGTAAGACCACTGAGAAGCGAATTACAGTAGTCAAGGTGAGAGAGAACAGCGGCATGGACAAGCACCTTTGCCGTATCAGGCGTTAAATAGGGTCGGATGCATGCAATAGTTTTGAGATGGAAGCGGCAGGATTTGGTGATTAATTGGACATGATGGGTGAAGGAGAGGTCGAAGTCAAAGAGAACACCTAGGCAGCGAGCCTTAGAGGTAGAGCGGATGGTAGAACCATTGACTTGGAGGGACACAGACATGGGAGTAGCAACACTTGAGGGAGGGAAGACCAGAAGTTCTGTTTTGGACAGGTTCAGTTTAAGGAAGTGGGCAGCCGTCCAGTAAGAAATAGCAGAGAGGCGGTCCGAGACACAAGTCAAGAGGGGTGGTGAAAAATCAGGGGAGGACAGATACATTTGCGTGTCATCTACATAGAAATGATACTGGAAGCCTATGAAAAGGGGAGAACATTTATTTGGGAAACAAACAAGGGGAGAAGGGCAACCGAACGAGCAGAAGACCAGGTCTGCAACAGCTATCTTTCAGCCTGGCGTGCTTCACCCACTTTCCACCCATTATGGACATCATCAGTAACGCCAGTGGCATCACATGTGACGCCCAAATAAAAGACCACCCATCTTAATTCCATATCTCTTAATGTTGAGAGATATGCAGTTGCCGTAGAAAAAAAACTTTCCTAAAGAACAAAAAAATTAGTTTTTAAAAATAAGGGAAAATCACAAATTTCAGCCTCAATTTAATATCTTTGGATAAGCTTTTCAAATGATTCAAACTTTTTGGATAAACTTTTTAAATGATTAAATATTTTGAAAAATTGTGTCATTCAGGAGAAACCCTTCGATTAATGCATACCCCATGTCTCATAATGGAAAGGTACTTAGAACCCATTAATTTACCCACAATATATCTATTACACAATTTATAGAGCAGAAGGGCTTAGTACAGGAAGTTAGATCAAGCGTAATGCGAGGCAGAGGGAGGGTATTTGCCTACTGGTGGTACTAAAAGTCCCTAACTGTTACATATGTGTCGCTGTTCGTTTCATGAGAGTTCTGAGTGAGTCTTGGTGATTTCGTTTGAAATCGTTTTGCAAAATTAATACTGTAATCGTGCAGCTGGAAAAGATCTCTAATTTAATTGAACTAACGATGTTTTCCCCCCCCAACTTTTCAGATGTATTTTCCAAGTGGAGTATCACGTCACCACAACAAGTTCTTTAATGGATGTTTTATGTGATTATTAATCTTTACAGTATGTCAGGGAGAAAAGAATAGGTTGTAAACAAAGCGTTATTTTATCAATAAAGGAAAAAATCAATAAAAAGGAAGTAAGCCTAAAATGTCTGTAAGTGACTTTCTCGGGCAAAATGTAAGAGACCCATCTCATTTTGGATGTTTATTTAAAGAATATGTCCTTGAGAAGACCTTATACCTGCAGACAGTCAGACTGTCAGACATGGGATGACCCAGTCATTACAGAGAGACTGTCCATGAGAAGACCCAGTAATTACAGAGAGACTGTCCATGAGAAGACCCAGTAATTACAGAAAGACTGTCCATGAGAAGACCCAGTAATTACAGAGAGACTGTCCATGAGAAGACCCAGTAATTACAGATAGACTGTCCATGAGAAGACCCAGTAATTACAGAGACTGTCCATAAGAAGACCGAGTAATTACAGATAGACTGTCCATGAGAAGACCCAGTATTTACAGATAGACTGTCCATGAGAAGACCCAGTAATTACAGAGAGACTGTCCATGAGAAGACCCAGTAATTACAGAGAGACTGTCCATGAGAAGACCCAGTAATTACAGATAGACTGTCCATGAGAAGACCCAGTAATTACAGATAGACTGTCCATGAGAAGACCCAGTAATTACAGGCAATCTGACAACAGAATGTGTTGTCAAAGACAACACGCGAGAGACCAGGACAACAGATATTTCTGGGCATAGTGTAACATGCATAAAAATGAACGGACACGGACAGATTATTTTATGACATTCATTCATCGCCCTAAACACTATAAATATGTAATGATTTGTTTGTCTGTACTTAGTCATATTGTACAACCCTAAAGAAAGGCGGTCTCCGAGGGACAGAGAAGTACGCAATCTCAACTCAGTTTAATGTGAGTGATAATGCTTAAGTTATATGACAATAATGTATCATAGACTTCAAAATATAAACTTTATAAAATATTTAACATAATGGATTGAGTCAATCTATTTTTTAAATATTTAAATGTAAAACTCCAGGTACCATTTAAGGTCAAACTAGCCAAACTTTATTAAATAATTGTCTATATATATATATATATATATATATAGACAATGTACACATGATTATTTATTTATATGTCTTATTGATAATAGAGCTGTGAAATTAGAAATTAGAACTTTCGATTCAATTGAAATAAAGGATGAATATTAGACAGAAGGTCTCTGTAGAGTGAACCTAGGCTGGATGAGTGGATGGATTGGGTCAGACTTGGTGAAAGAAACGGTGTGAAAACATTAATATCAAGTATAAGAGAATTGGTTTTAGGGTTGGACCATTGGCTTAGTCAGGGCCGGATTAACATAGGGGCTGATGGAGCTGCAGCTCCAGGCCCAGGCCCATGGAATAGGCCCATTGATTTAAAAAAAATTTAGGGATTCCACCTGGCTTTTTTATTATTGGCACAGCCAGTATTTGAGGCTGCCTGGCTGGTGCCAATATTGCAGTGATACTGGCAATACAAATTCTGGTATTTTTCTCAGTATAAACAAGAGATTGCTATGCAATACCAGCACTGGCCAGTAGGGGTCACTGTATGTGGAGACAGGCAGGGATATGAAGTTCCAGCAAATCCCTCCCTGCCTATATCTATACTCACTGATCTGCAGGGGTGCAGCTACAGAGAGTCCAGACAGCAACTCCCACCCTGCAGCTCAGAGAAGTAAGGGATGGGGTAAAGGCTGCAAGGAGACATACACTGATCACTAAGGGACATTGGGAGACATTATGACACAGACACATGGGGACACAGTGTCCCCATGTCTCCCAGCCAGTGTCCGTGGTGTCTCAGTGCCCCCTAGTCTTCCAGTGACCCCTAGTCTCCCGGTGCCCCCAGTCTGCCAGTGTCTCACTGTCCCCATGTCTCCTAGTGCCTCAAGTGTCTCAATGTCCACATGTCTCCAAGCTAGTGTCCCTAGTGTATGTGGCCCTGGTGTCTCAGTGTCCCATGTCTCCCAGTGCCCCCATGTCTCAATGTCCCCATGTCCCCCAGCCAATGTCTCTAGTGTCTGTGTCCCTGGTGTCTGTGTCTCCATGTCCCCTATTTTCCCAGTGTCCCCATGTGTCCCAGCCAGATTCCCCTAGTCTCCCAGTGTCACTGGTGTCTCAGTGTCCCTAGGTCTCCCCGTGTCCCCAGGTCTCCCCGTCTTCCTAGTGTCCTAGTAACATGGGGACCCTGGGATACATGGGGACACAGGGAGACATGGGGCATTGAGACACTGTGACACATAGGATCACTGGGAGACCTGGGGACATGACACTAGGGGACACTGGGAGACATGGGGCACTGAGACACTGATACATAGGAACACTGAGACTTGGAGTAATCGACACATGGGGGCACTGAGTCATGAGGGTACTGGGAGACATGGGGGCACTGGGAGGAATCCATCTATACAGCAGAATCAAACTAAGTAGTTTTTTGGTGATTTTACAGCATTTTCTCTTATGTCACTCCTTGTGATTTACATCATGTGATGTCACCCATACATATTTAATTATGCAAATTAGTAAGGCCGGTATGTTTTTCCGAGAAAGGTGGCAACCCTAACTACTTTTCACATACTCTTACTTAAGTATGAAAACGTAAGAGGGATGTATGGAAACAAACCTTGTGTGGACTGGCTGACAATGAATATAGTTAAAGGGACACTATAGTCACAAGAACAACTACAGCTTATTTAATTTGTTCTGGTGAGTAGAATCATTACCTTCAGGCTTTTTGCTGTAAACACTGTCTTTTCAGAGAAAATGCAGTGTTTACATTACAGCCTAGGGATAACTTCACTGGCCACTCCTCAGATAGCTGTTAGAGATCCTTCCTGGGTTATGGCTGCCTGCAATGCATCCAAACATTCAGTGTCTCCTCCCTCTGCATGCAGACACTGAACTTTCCTCATAGAGATTCATTGATTTAATTTATCTCTATGAGGAGATGCTGATTGGCCAGGGCTGTGTTTGAATCATGTTGACTCTGCCCCTGATCTGCCTCTTAGCCAATCCTATGGGGAAGCACCTTGATTGGATCAGGCCACCTCTTCTAATGATGTCAGCAGACTGCTTGTGTGTCTGAGTCTAACAGCATGCAGAGTTACAGCTTCAGGCTTGAATACAGTAAGATTTTGCTATACTTATGGAGGCATGAGGGGCCCAGGGGGGCTAGATTTTGGTGTTAACACTATAGGGTCACGAATACATGTTTGTGTTCCTGACCCTATAGTGATCCTTTAAGGTAATGCTGACTTTGGTCTCTCTAACACTGTGGCATGTTCCCTTTCTTCTACACTCACTACACACAGCTTTTCTCTGTCCCAGACTATATACCAGGAGCGTCTGCTTGCTAGTAAGAAGGTAAGGAGACAAGTGGACCAGCGAGTGCTAGGGGACAGTACTTAGAAAGCGTTGAGCGAGCGCATCATTAGATGCATTTATGCCAAGCTCAGGGTGCAGTCTGCATAGTATGCCCTTAGTTGGCCAGCTGCATGATTGGCAGTCAGCCTGACATGCATTCATGCCAGGCTGGCCTTCTAATTCTTTGGGCAGACATGTCCTCTTTTTGGGCATGTTCGCCCCTTTTGGCAGGTTACGTGATTTGTGTCAATGGCACACCCTTTTACCGTGCCCATTGACTTCCTGCTTGACTGGACACTGCTGTTATGGATTTACTTGAAAGATGAAAACATAAATTAGAGGGAGATTAGCCTAGGGTATGTGTTTTCTTATAGTTGCTGTTTTCTTTCTCTCCAGCACCATCTCCATCAGATACATGACGCTTGGGAGTGTTTTACTGTTTTTGGTCGATATGATTCTGTAATTAGGCCCGTCATAATTGTCAGCACCAGGCCCACTGGGCTCTTAATCTGGCCCTGGGCTTAGTATACTGGAACTATTACAAGAACGCAGCATGTCCTTGAGAATCACCTCTGCAAAGAAAAGCTTGGGAGTGAGAATGGACTCCAAGTGAGTTTGTAAAACACAATGACTTCACAAGTAAAGAGAGAGAAAGAAATCCGTCTGCTCGAGAATCTTACCTTACTTGCTATAGTGTCAAAGAATCAAGCTTTGTAATGTGGTCTACCTTATGTCGTTGAAAGGGCACTTTGAAAGATCACTAGGACCTCAGGACCTCAGTAAAACAAGAGAAAATCGAACTTGAGTTCTTTTCATCCTCAGTCTTTGTGCAGGAAAATGTGGGAGTAAATATCTGAGTAACATTTCAGCCTTGCTTCCTCACACAAGAATCCTCCTGCCCTTTAACCCGAAATGTGAACTTACAATTGTAAGCTCTTTCAAGCAGGGCCCTCATCAATCTTATGTTCCTGTAACAATTTGCAATTATTTCATTTATTGTTAATTCTTTCTAATACTGTAAATAAGCTGGTGCTAAATAAATGCCAATAATATTAATATAACAACTCGTCTACAACAGCAGGGAAGAACTAGTCCCCATTGTAGATCTAAACAAGGGTATATAAATAAATAATGGCACAAACACGGAGCACAAGAACCACTATTGCAGTCCGGCTTTTTGTTTTCCCAAACTGCGATGGTGTAACATATTACGCATTTCCCCCATAGGAGAGTATTATTTCTGAGTTTTGGTACTTTGTTAAAGGGAAACCAAAATGGCACGTGAAGTGTATCCAACTAACCGCTACACTGTGTAAACACGCCTCTTCCTGATACATTGGTTGGAAAATGGCAGCATTGGCTTGCATATATTCTGAACATGCATCATTTGTTATAGACCCAAATAGTTTTTTTTGTTACTAGAAGACTCACTACCGTTTAACCTATACTGTCCACATAGGTCAATGAAGGCATTCATCCTCCAGAAAACAGATTCACAAACAACAATCCTATATATTACAGAGCTGACATGAAGTGGATTATTCAGTAAGTTGTGAGGAGCAGTCCACTATCTCACAAAATGTAGACCAAAAAAACTGAATTGGAGAGGGTTTTTTTTTCCCACTAAGTCTTTATCTTCATCTCCCCTCCCTTCTTTCAGCATGGGGAGACGTACACTGTAGAGTTTTAGCAATGTTTCCTATTTAAGATTCTCGGAAGTCAGGGACACCAGGAGCACATTTTAATGAAATCTCAAAGCACCATAATCACTATAGCCCACTGTAGTGTCATGACTCCGGGAGTGCTGCCTGGCTGCAGGAAAACATCAGCTAATGGTTTGACTTCTTACCTGGAACATAGCAAAGCGTGGCTCTTAACAGGCGCTTATGGCTTTTACCTCGGGCTCCAGGGAGACATGGAACAGAGCCCAGGAGATGGCTGACTACTTATATTTGGGGGAGACACTAGGGCACCATAACTACTACAGAGTACTATTTTTGATAGGTTTCACTTCTGGTTGCAATATCAGACAGCTGGTTTCTTGGGTTGTGTAACTTGATTGATGTCTGAGATCGTCCGGATGGAAGGCTGTAAAACTTGTCCTGTCAGGCAATATCCTGGGTGTGTTCAATCATGTATGTTTGGTTGAAATTAAATTTAGGTTGTGTATTGCTATATATATTGTCTCTTAGTTTGACACTCTGTGACTCTGTCCTCTCGTGGTTTTCCTCTTATCTCTCCCAACGCTCATTCAGTGTCTCCTTTTCTAATGATACCTCCTCCCCTCGCCTCCGTCCTTGGTCCCCTTCTATTTTCTCTTTATACTGCCTCTCTTGGCAAACTTATTACCTCTTTTGGATTCCACTACCACCTGTACGCTGATGACACCCAGCTATATCTCTCCTCCCCGGACCTCTCCCCTGCCGTCCTGCAACGTGTCACTGCTTGCCTTTCTTCCATCTCTGACTGGATGTCCTCCCGCTTTCTGAAACTCAATCTCTCAAAAACTGAGCTCCTTGTCTTTCCTCCTCCTAATACTGATCCTCCTCTTTCACTCTCCCTTCAAGTTTGTGGTACCAACATCAGTCCATCTTTGCAAGCACGCTGTCTTGGCGTCATACTTGACTCTGGTCTCACCTTTGAGCCTCACATCCAGCATGTTGCCAAATCCTGTAGATTCCATCTTAAAAACATAGCCCGCATCCGCCCCTTTCTTGCACCAGATACTACCAAGGAGCTTGTCCATGCTCTGGTAATTTCCCGCATGGATTACTGTAACCCTCTCCTGATTGGTCTTCCCAAAAGCCGTACTGCACCCCTACAGTCCGTAATGAACGCTGCTGCTAGACTGATTTTCCTCTCTAGTCGTTTCTCTCACACCTCACCCCTCTGCCAGTCCTTACATTGGCTTCCTGTATGCTATAGGAGTCAATTCAAGGTACTAACTCACACCTATAAAGCACTGAACAACTCTAGCCCCTCTTATATCTCCTCACAGATCCATAGGTATGTCCCTTCTCGGTCTCTCCGCTCTGCCCGTGACCACCTCCTGTCCGTTGTCCGCACTCGTACGGCCAACTCGCGCTTGCAGGACTTCTCGCGGGCGGCTCCCTTCCTATGGAATAGCCTGCCTACCGCCATCAGACTCTCCCCTAGTCTTGCATCTTTTAAGAAGTGCCTTAAAACCCATCTCTTTAGGAAAGCATATGGCCTCCAAGACTAACCCTTACCTCACATACCTGTCTCTTGCCCTCTCCTAAAGGGCAGTCCACCTTATTTGATTGCAAATTCATGTCCTAATGTGTTTTACACCCACCTCCTATAGAATGTAAGCTCGATCGAGCAGGGTCCTCTTCAACCTATTTTTCCTGTAAGTTTATTTGTAATTGTCCTATTTATAGTTAAATCCCTTCTCATAATATTGTAAAGCGCTACGGAATCTGTTGGCGCTATATAAATTGCAATAATAATAATAATAATAAATGTTTATATGATGTGATCTTGTTTCCTGCAGCATTTTCTTTTAACTCTGATAGCTGGCTGTACTTTGTGAGCTATCCACCTGGAACTTATGTCTAATTATCCATCTGCTGGTTGTTGAACAGGCTACGTACGCCAAACTCTTTCGATATATATTTTTTGTTCCTGGTGGGCCTGCTTCTGGCAAACATTTCATTTTCATCCTCCCCCCCTTCCCCTTCCCAAACTGCAAATCTGGACTGCCCGCCCTCCGTTTCACCTGACTAATGCACTTATGTCAAATCAAGGTGAAAATGTGAGATACTTGGTCATGGGGTTTTGGCGATTTACATTGAAATTAAATTTGAATTGCAATTTTTAGGCAAAAATAGTTCACTCTCCCAATCCGCAGCTTAGCTAATATACTCTAAATTTTGCCATTTGGATTTCAAACAGTTCGGAGTTTAGTGACGAAGAAAATTTTTAGTGGCTTTCACACAAACTGGAGTCAAACTGACTGACTTAAACAAAAAAAATAATCACATAAGGTTTTTTAAAAAATCAAGTTTATATAGATGTGTTAACCTAATTTGTTTATTTTACACAAAAAAAGAAGCAAATTTGCGCAGGAGTATATGTCTTAGTACATCATTGCTACAATATTGTTACGTTTATATACCCTATAACGCCTCTTTCAACTGTAATCCTTTTATCGATGCTTCAATAAAATACAGATTGACAAAACACAAAAACAAATCAGGTT
The DNA here is from genome assembly GCF_036172605.1 of Pelobates fuscus. Taxonomy (NCBI): domain Eukaryota; kingdom Metazoa; phylum Chordata; class Amphibia; order Anura; family Pelobatidae; genus Pelobates; species Pelobates fuscus. The sequence continues at coordinate 370,360,257 of NC_086320.1, read as the reverse complement.
TAAAAATAGGAGGGTTAGTGAATGAACTTCATAATTATGTAATATGAGGCAATTATTTATATATTTTCCTATGAATGAAGGATTAGATAGGAATTTTTCACAGAACACATGGGGGCCATTATTGAAGAAGAAAACTTTGCATCGATACAGATTTGCACACTACTCACAACATTCCATGTTTATAGCTCACTATTTTTTTAATGAGTCTGTACAAAAGATTTATAGTGAATTTTGTCACAAGACAATAAATTGCTCTGCGAACAATAGCCAGATCTACCTGATACAAACAAACAGTCTTCTGAAGTTCCCTTACATTTATTCACTAAAGTGAAAAGTCAAAGTGAACTTCGAAATTAAGGCCAAAGTAAAAGAACTGGAAAAAAATCTGTGTCATCTATACTTGCCTATTTTGGTCTTAAATTTGAAAATTAACTTTAAATTCACAGAATTTTCAGTTCAGTAAATAACCTTGTTAATTTTGAACTGTCATGAATTCAAAGTGAATTTAAGGCCAAAATATCCAAACAGGACCCATTGTTGAGAAAATTTCCAGTTTGTCTATTTTGACTTGAAATGTGCGTGCCTTGTGACAATGACCAAAACATTTTGTTGTTGCATTTGTTTACTTAATATTATATTTACCTTTACTAATGACAGTAGAATTACAATTTGTGGCTATCATATGATACTTTGGTGCCCCCTACTGGTCAATAATGTCACCGCTTTGATATGGGCAAAGATAATTAAATCCCATCTCTGGAGGCTTCCTTTGTGAAATGAGAATGTTGAGTCTCGTCATTGTATACTGTAATGCAGTATAATAATATCATGCTCATTTACTTGGATTTATTTAGAAGATTGAAATAACACAAGGCATGGAAGCTTTGCGTATATTAAAACAACCAAAACACCATGGGGTCTTCTCACTAAAGAGCAATTAAAGTTAATCGAGAAATATCCAAGTTAGATTTCAAAAATGTCAAATCGCCCAAAGTTTATTCTAACGCAACTATTGGGTCTTAATTTTGTTTAACCCCTTCATGACTGAGCTTTTTTCCAAATGTTTTCATTTCATGACAGAGGACGTTTTGGCATTTTTATTTTACGTTTGTCTCACCATAATTTGATACTTTTCCCTTAAGTGTGCTCAAGCTTTCTAAATACAGTTTTGTTATTAAATCTTGAAAGGAAGCATATAATATACATATATATATATAATATTTTTCAGTGTATAACACGCCCCCATGAGCCCAAAATTAAGAAATACATATTTTAAACATCTATAGCACTGTAGTCCCCACTGGTGCCTGGCCCTCTCACACTCCGGTAGGCCGCTCCCCACGTTCTGGCCATGTCCAGACACAAGTTCCCCGGACTGCCGTCCTGCTCTTTGCGGCAATCATGCCCTCTGCCCACGGTAAGATAAGGGGATGTCCAGGCAAGGCCTCACCCCTGCGGTGCCGGAGCCGTGAGGTCTTGGCGTGGTCCAGAGTGTTGTGAGAAAGCATGCGGTTTGTGCCCAAACTGTGCCAAGTACTTGGCTTCATAATTAGATTTTTGAAGGAGCTCCAGCCAGATGCGACTAGCTTGGTTGGCTGCCAGGACCCGCACACAAGTGTTTTTTATTAACCCCTGCAGTGACATTCCGTGTATAAGATGACCCCTAATTTTAGAATACATACATTTAGAAAAAAACATAGTCTCTACATGGAAAAATATGGTGTATGGCAGAACCTAAAGCTGCTGGTAGTATTAATGTTGAAACATCAGGTGGTGATCTGGCTGATGTTTTGAAAAGGGACTCTTCCAGAATGGAGGCCCATCTATCAGGGGATTAGGACACCCAAACAACTGCCGGGGAATGACCAGAGGTGGTTCCAGTAAGCAACCCTGGTGAGACACTGGTGTTAGATTCTGTGACGAGACCAATCTCACCACTGTGCATTGGAGGAGCCTGGTTGCCCGCCTGCTGCCTTTAGACTATGGCCCCATGTGGAAACGCTTGATTTTCCCTTCAAAGACATGAAAGCCGGGTCATTCGGTGCTTGCCCTGTTTGAGCGGTGATACCCCAGATAGCTATGCCATGGTGCCCATTCGTATAATGAAAGACTATGGAAAATACTTTGGCTCCATGGCAATTGAACTGTATGTGTGTGGTCTGAGCGCCATTCAGTAATAATGTGTGCTCAGACCTAAGTTATCTGGCGATATGTTGCATGTCTGTATTTTATGTAATAAATGTAACCTTGTGTATTTTATTGTATTTTACTGTCTTTTTACTGCCATGTGCTTAATGGAGTTTTGCCTCTGTCCTTGGAGATAATTGGATTACTTCCCAATTATCTCCAGGATAGAAGACTCTGTGGAACTGGTTTTGGGCAGAAAAGCCATGCTTCATTTGGTCACAAAGGACTACGATCTATCTTTTGAATCACTGGACCAATTTGTATGATTTTGACGTATGTTTGTGGATTGGGAATTAAAGAGGCTGTATGTGCCAGTACAGTCAGTTCTGCTTTGACCTCAAAACGAAGTGTCGTCTCGTTATTGGGGGAATTGGATTGTATGCTGATTGCCAGGAGTGTAAGCTGATTGAATGCTTTTCCTGTTCAGCTGTTTATAGCATTCATATGCTTGAGAGCATTTGTATGCTTCTCCGGTTCGGTGGTTGTGGTGTCTGCTGCAGTGCTTGGAGTCCTCAGGAAGCGCTAGGAGCATCCTTCAACGGAGGTACCCAGTCGGGGTGCCCGTCGATCCGTTACAGTTTCCACATTAGTTACACCTAGGTCATGCAAAAAAAGTATCTGTTTCTTCAGGGTGTATTAGAGAGTTGGTTGATGCATCTGGATACACTACCAGTTCAAGCAGAAAGCCCCACCTATACCATATTTTATTTATTTATTTTTTTATTCAAGGTTTTGGACATGGTTAGTACATACAGTGATAAAATGCTTTGTCTCCAGTAGTGCAGTTTAGAATGAGAAAGTATCATATGATTTTGTAACATAAGAATACAGTTTGAAATGGCAGCATTATGACATAACAGAGTTGCTTGGTATTGTAGTACATTTCCTGGTTTTGTATAAGTAACCTTTGTAACATGGATATAAACAGTGACATTTTCGGGATAAATTTGTGCCTGCAAACGCCTAGGTCCTTTTACAATATCATGACCTTGCAGAGTTGTGGGCCTGTTCGTGTATCCTTAGAGTGAGTGAGTGGCAAGACCTTGTGGCACTGTGCGTTATGTCTCATCTAATTTTGGCAGTGCTGTGCCATAGAGTGGGCTGTAAAAGGGTAGGCTAGGTATTTGCTAGGTCGGTGGCTTGTTGGTTCAAGTGTTGCGTTGTCCATGGTTTCATTTCTGAGTACGTCTGGGGCGGGTGTCCCTCCAATGCCTTCTGTTTGTTCTGCGCCTCTCGCGTAGGTATCAGAGATACTGGAGCCAGTGTTACCATGTATCGTGGTAATTCCGTGCGCATCCCGCTGCAGATAGGATCAGCTCTTCTATACGTCTTATGTCTTCCACCCTGTTCATCCATTCTTTTGGTGTCTGGGCTGTTTTTTGTTTCCAGTGTCCTAAGATAAGGCTGCGGGCCGCGTTCAGTAATAAGGCTGCGGGCCGCGTTCAGTAGCTCCGGTATAGCAGTTTTTTTGAGTCTGCGTGTAGGTAGTGTGGTTAGTTGGAGTAGGTATGTTTCTGGTGCAAGTTGAAGGTTCATGTCAGTGATCAGATAGGACCTTAGGTATTGCCTCCCAGAAAGGCTTGATGAGTGAGCATGTCCACCATATATGGTAGAGAAAGCCTAGTTATTTTACGCACCTCCAACATTCTGGGTTGAAGTTGGTCTTCATAGCAGTTAGCATTTCTGGTGTCCTGTACCAGTGTTTGATCATTTTGTATCCCATTTCTTGGAATTTGGTGCAGATTGAGGATTTGTGTAATAGTGTGAACACCGTGGTCTATTGTTTATCTGAAAGTGGGTGTCCTAGGTCTCTCTCCCAGTATTTAGCAAAGTATGGGAGGGAGGCCTCATGGCTTGGGGTGTTCAGTAAGCTGTATAGCAACGAGATCGTGTGTTGTGGTGGAGGGGAGCTGGTGCATATGTTCTCAAAAGTGGTGAGTGCTCAAGAGGCCGAATCCAGGGTGGGGATGCTCCTCAGGAATCTTGTCAGTTGGTGGTATCTTAGGCGGAGAAGCAGGTTGTGTGGGGTATGTGGTACCAGTTCTGTCAGAGGCGTGATAGTGTCCTGGTTATATATGTCTTTCAGTCTGCACAGGTATGGGAGTCCCAGGGCTGTAGTGTATTGGGTGGATGTAGCTGGGCGAAATTGTAAATTGTGCGATATGGGGCACAGTGGTGTCAGTGTCAGAGCTAGGTCTTTATGTTTTGATAATCTCCTCCAGACTACCATAGTCGTGTGTAGGGTCGGGTGTTTGTTCGGTAATTTCTCGGCCATGTCTTTCGGCAGCCATGGGAGTAGGGGTAATGGTGTCCTTGTGAAGCTTGCCTCTATCGAGATCCAGAGTTTATCCTTCGGTGTGTGTCCAATCTTTTATTCTTTGGAGGTGCACGACTTGCTGATATTTGGTTAGGTCTGGGAGTCCCAGTCCTCCGTGTTGCTTGGGCTTAGTGAGGGTTGCAAAGTTCAGTCTCGCCTATTGGCGGTGCCAGATGTATTCTGTGAACGTTATGCGGATCTGTGAGAGGAATGTTTTGGGTATGTGGATCGGTAGTGTTTGAGCAGGTACAGGAGACACGGGAGCATGTTCATCTTGAGTGCGCTTATTCTTCCAAGCCACGTTATGTGGGGTAGCATCCATGATCTCAGGTCTTTATCAATCATGTTAAGGAGGAGGGGAGTTGATGCGTTAGCTGTCCGACAGTTCCACTGAGAGCCAGACTCCAAAGTATTTGATTGCCTTCTCGCACCATTGGAAGGATAGCTCAGCTTTCAGTGAGATGTCCAGCGATCGGGGGCATCCCACATTTAGGATTTCAGATTTTGAGAAATTGATTTTGAGGTTGGACAGTAGTCGGTATGTGTTGAATTGATGTATAAGCTCTTTATAAGCTCTTTCAGGGATGGCTCTGGATTTGTAATGGTAAACAGGAGGTCATCTGCATATGCCGAGATTTTGCTTTCACCCATTTTCCCTTGATCCCTTCTATTGAGATTGTGTTCCTATGGCGTTCAAAAACGGTTCCAGGTTGATCACAAAGAGCAGGGGTGACAGGGGGCATCCCTGTCTGGTGCCATTTTTGATAGCAAATGCTCTGGAGAGGATTCCATTGACCTGAACATGAGCTGCCGGGGCGGAGTATAGTGCCGAGATCCATGCCATCATTTGCGGTCCGACGCCTATGTGCTCAAACGTGGTCATTAAGAAAGACCAATCAACCCTGTCGAACACCTTCTCCGCATCAGTTGAAACCAGGAGGGCCGGTGTGGTTCCGCTCCGTGCTGCATCGATGAGGTTGAGTGCTTTGGTTGTGTTATCTCATATCCATCAACAAAACCCACCTGGCCCGGGTGTATGAGGTCCGGGAGTAGGGGTCGAATGCGGAAAATCTGGAATTTTGCGAAGAGTTTGAGATCGGCGTTCAACATGGAGATCGTTCTGTAGCTGGCGCAGGATGTGGGGTCTTCCCCCTCTTTAGGCAGTACCACCACATGGGCCAGTAGAATGTTGGGGTCTAGTGAACCCCCATCTTGGATATTATTGTAGAAGGCTAGGAGGTGTGGGGCAAGGGTGTCAGAGAAAAGCTTGTAGTATTTTGCCGTAAATCCATCCGGGCCTGGACTCTTTCTCGCTTTGGCTAGTTTAATGGCCAGGTGTAGTTCTTCTCTTCTAATGTTTTCTTCTAGTGCGGCTGTGAAGTGTGCCTCCAATTTGGTTGTCACGTAGTGCGCAATATAGGCTTTCTGTTGTTTGGAGAGGGTCCCAGCGCAATCGCCCGGCGTTGGGGTACGTGCTGGTAAGCAATACAGCAAAGAGTAATATTGTTGAAAGCCCTCTGCGATTGTCGTGGGGGTGTGGAAGGTTTTCTCTGCAAATTAGATCTTCCAAACATGGCTCTTTTGTCTGCGCGCTCGTATGGAAATTAGTGCAACCAAATAGGCAACTAAATGTATATATTGTTATGTTTTATTGTGTTTGAAAGAGTTACTTGTGTTATATATTTTGATGTATGAATTATTAATTTTTATTATTATTATTATATTTGTATTGTAAATAGTTGTCACCACATGTTTAAGGACAAGTCTCCAAAGGCTAGTCCTTGTCCAAAAACAGAGCTGTGTGCTAGTTCTCTTAGGAACTGTGAGTCCTGTCTGATTTATTCAGGGATTCCAGTAGCAGAGTTTTTGGACCTGTTGGCTGGCTGTACTATTCCCTGGTCCCAGGTTCATGTTAAGAAGGAGGCCTGAGAGCCACCAATGCCTTTGTAAATACAGTAGCTAGATGCAGAACAGTAGAGGAGTTGATACCTGTCTGTAAGACACAGGACTGGCAGGAGGGTCAATGCCTGCTTGGGAGAAGCTGGACAGGCATGAGGGTCACTACCTGGAGGTGGGATTGGCAGATGAGCCTGTGCTCTGAGACCAGCCGAGGGACATATAGAATGACCTTGGTCTCACCAAGGATGCCTCTCTGAGGTGACAGTCCCATATCCCCCTTGGCGTTAAGTCATGGTTTATTTTATTTTTGATTTATTTTTGTGATTTTCCCAAATGTGACATTTTCATGACACCATGTATGTCCCACTGCAGTACAGATCCCTGATTTATATTCTGATACTACCGCTGAGTACAGCAATAACCCACTTGTATATCTTTGCTCAGTTTGGTGGCAATTTGTACTAATGTTGCCGTGTCTCTTTACTTGCTTCCAAGATTTGTTATTTGGTGTGTTATCATACTGACCAGCGTCACAGTTTGACATAATTGCTAGTCCTCCCTAATCCTAAACTTAGCCCTAACCCTATATATTCAGTTTAGTAGGTTGACTCATCACCTGTCAATCACAGTAATGGTATGCCTTATTTGACAGTTGGCTCCTGGTATGATTGGTCAGCAAGGGGGCCAATCAGGGACTGTTGCTGGACTGCCTCATTGTGAGGTAGTCCATCAATAGTCGATTGACAGCTGATCCCATGATACACTGTAGCAGCTTGGCATCAGCTGTCAATGCAGCTGTGATAGGCTGCATTGCAGTTCAATGGCTGTGACAGCCTCTTGAGGTATGTGACTGGACAGCCTCAGGTGTACATGTCGTTATTGGACAGTCTGTCAGCAAAATCTGTCAGCGCCAAAGTAGTTGTTTAGTTGATAAGGGAGTGCGCTGGATTTTCCTTTTTACTGGACAGCCTCAGGAGTCAGACTGTCCAATAACGACATGTACAGACTGCAATTGCCGAGACTGCATTGTCTACAATGTATCACAAAGGTCCCATGGCTGCCTGAGAATGATAGGCATTGTGATTGCCTTTTGGGACCCTCATACAATAATTTCTGGGCATCCAGAACTAACAATATCTCTGTAATCACAGTGATCGCCGCAATATTAGAGTCTACATGACACGTCTTACACTTTATCAGACACCAAACCATATTTTACTGATGGATTTGAGACACGTCATTAGCCATCAAGGGGTTAAATCCCATTCTCAGCTCACCTGAACCTGATGTTCATTGTATAAAACATAATATTTAACAATATAAAAGAAAGAGAAAACAATGCCATATTAAAAAAAATAAAAATAATAATGCCCATCATATATTGACCTTCCCTACAGTTTATGTTTCACGGTGAGCTATATTCAGCTTTATTTCTTAGTCTGATGGGTAAGCATATACTCTGTGTTAATTATAGGAGTTTATACAATAGAAATGGACGTGCACTATATGTTTTTGGAAGATGGTAAAGCTATTGTTTATTTAATTGAATATGTTATTTTCTTACAGTAAAAACTGAAAGGCCATTATTGTGTACATTGCTATCCCATTTAATGGTCTTTTACCGTATTTTAATTGTGTTATTACAATGCCCATAGATTGCATAGTGCAAAATGCGTTGTCCCACCTTAATGTAAGGAAAAAAACCAAATGATCAATTATACACCAGTAACTTTCATGTACTTGTAAGTTATATCCTTGCTAATTGCACCTTTTAAAAACATTAGCCAGGAGCCGATTTCACAGAAGTGCTAGTTTTGAAGCATAGCTAATAGTCGGCTTGCTGTTACCTTATTATTTTTTCCTAATGCTTTTAGAGACACATCAAGGCAGAAAATTAAACGTTGAAGACTGGGTTACTGATATTTTTGCCTTACAATAATCCTTTGTTTTTATGTACACGGTAGCCTTATTTTCATAGATCGCTGAAAAGCACTTCAGTTATTGCAATACCCAGGGGATTATACCAGCTGTGAGAAAGTTAGATGGTAATTATCATGTAGAAGTAAAAGCAACACTTTAATATTAAGGAAAGGATAATATTTTGACTACCTTGATGCTATTGGCGGTGCTGACACAATGTTCTTTTCTTTGCGAGCTGTCTTCCGATAAATCATTTTTTGGCTGAAACCTCCATCTCTTGTTGAAATTTTTTATCTATTGATTTGCTCTTCAGATTTCACAGATTGTCACGTGTAATTCAGCTCCAATTGTCCAAACCTTTGTGGGGTAACGCAATCACTTGTAATTATGATCTATGATGAATTATCCTTTAATAAAACACAGATGGATGTTGTCATGTACAAAAAGTACAGAGATCACTTTACATAAAAAAAAAACACAACATACTGCCCCTCTCCCACCCCCTCCCACACCTCCCAAAACAAAAAAACTATTATCATCTTGGGCACCTGAAGACACAAAATTATTTTGCGCTTGCGTTGGGAAAAAAATAACAAAACAAAAAAAAATGAAAAATGTTTTCAAACATTTACTAAAAACACAAACAAAATATTGGACACTGTGTGAATGAATGCTGGGAATGTATTAACGTTGTATCATGCAATCGGGGTATGTAAGAGTTCAAGGCACGGCAATGGTCCAGGTTTTGTTAGAATCTCCTGAGAAAAGGCCAAATCCTGGACTGTCAGTGTGTATGGAGGGTTGAGAATCTCTGTGGACAGATGGTTTAGCTGGACATCCAGGCGAAGCATTCTTTGGAGGTAGCAATGTTTATATAGGGAAAAGTTGCTGTACCCCATAATCTTCCCTCTGATATCGTATTGGCTGGGGCTCTGCCTTTGTATTGCCTAGCAAATGACCCATATCTATATGCTGCACAACAGACATGGGAAACCGAGGGGTTTATCACACAATTAGTGCTCCAGTAAAGACACAAAATGAAATCCTAGGGGGTGTAATGCACATATTGTCACTCAGTGCAGGGGCCCCTAGCACACTGGCATGTATGGACTCCCACTTATACTGCCTATGGCTGAATCCAGTCCTGAGTTTATGGCAGAGGCCCAACGCAATGTAACACAACAAGCAATGTGTGTGAGTATAGCACAGAGATCCATACTAACAGAACTCAAAGTAATGTTCAGTGTGTGTATCAATGTATGAGAGAGCTCCAAGCAATACAATTCACATTAATGAGCAGTGTGTATAAGTGTATCACAGAGCTCCAAAACAATGAAACTCACAGTTATGAGCAGTGTGAGTGACTGTATCACAGAGCTCCAGAGCAATAAAACTCACACTGATGGGCAGTGTGTATGACTGTATCACAGAGCTCCAAAACAATAAAACTCACAGTGATGATCAGTATGTGTGACTGTATCCCAGAGCTCAACAGCAATAAAACTCACAGCAATGAGCAGTGTATGAGTGTATCACAGAGCTCAACACTAATAAAACTCACAGCAATGAGCAGTGTATGAGTGTATCACATAGCTCAACACTAATAAAACTCACAGCAATAAGCAGTGTATGAGTGTATCACAGAGCTCAACACTAATAAAACTCACAGTAATGAGCAGTGTATGAGTGTATCACAGAGCTCCACAGCAATAAAACAGGGATGTACAGTGAGTGTATCACAGAGCTGCACGGCAATAAAGCTACATATGGAATATACAATGTGTGTGATTATATCACAGCTTCAAAGTAATGGAACTCCCAACAAAACGTGTTTAACCCATTCAGATCAAGGGCTGTTAGCCACTATAGGACAATCTATGTCTGTGCTTTTTTTCAATGTATTAGTTCTAACATAATTTTGCTCTTTCTCTCTCTGTGCTCCCACACAAAATTTTTTTGTTGTTGCTATGGATAAACATTTACACAGTTTGAATAGAAATACAAAAGATATTATTTTACCCACAACCATGGTTGGATGTTTTAGGTGCAGTGAGTTTTTGTAGTTACATCATCAAGGAATATACTCACCCGGCACCAGGGGCAATTCTGGGGGCTTAGGGGGGTATCAGTGCAAACAACACATAGAAAATGTATCACTGAACCCCACAGTGTGTTACTGCAATGAATGCAGTGTGTTTGTTAGTGTGATGAATGCAGTGTGTGTCAGTGTAATGAATGCAGTGTGTGTTAGTATAATGAATGCAGTGTGTGTGTTAGTGTAATGAATGCAGAGTGTGTGTCAGTGTAATGAATGCAGAGTGTGTGTCAGTGTAGTGAATGCAGAGTGTGTGTCAGTGCAGTGAATGCAGTCTGTGTTAGTGTAATGAATGCAGTGTGTGTGTTAGTGCAATGAATGCAGTGTGTGTGTTAGTGTAATGAATGCAGTGTGTGTGTTAGTGTAGTGAATGCAGAGTGTGTGTCAGTGTAATGAATGCAGTGTGTGTGTTAGTGTAGTGAATGCAGAGTGTGTGTCAGTGTAGTGAATGCAGAGTGTGTGTCAGTGTAAAGAATGCAGAGTGTGTGTTATTGTAATGAATGCAGAGTGTGTGTTAGTGTAATGAATGCAGTGTGTGTCAGTGTAATGAATGCAGTGTGTGTGTCAGTGTAATGAATGCAGTGTGTGTTAGTGTAATGAATGCAGTGTGTGTGTTAGTGTAATGAATGCAGAGTGTGTGTTAGTGTAGTGAATGCAGTGTGTGTTAGTGTAGTGAATGCAGAGTGTTTGTTAGTGTAGTGAATGCAGTGTGTGTTTTAGTGTAGTGAATGCAGAGTGTGTGTCAGTGTAGTGAATGCAGAGTGTGTGTCAGTGTAGGGAATGTGGTCTGTGTTAGTGTAATGAATGCAGAGTGTGTGTTAGTGTAATGAATGCAGTGTGTGTCAGTGTAATGAATGCAGAGTGTGTGTTAGTGTAATGAATGCAGAGTGTATGTTAGTGCAGTGAATGCAGTGTGTGTTAGTGTAGTGAATGCAGAGTGTGTGTCAGTGTAGTGAATGCAGTCTGTGTTAGTGTAATGAATGCAGTGTGTGTGTGTGTCAGTGTAATGAATGCAGAGTGTGTGTTAGTGTAGTAAATGCAGTGTGTGCGTTAGTGTAGTGAATGCAGAGTGTGTGTCAATGTAGTGAATGCAGAGTGTGTGTCAGTGTATCGAATGCAGTCTGTGTTAGTGTAATGAATGCAGAGTGTGTGTTAGAGTAATGAATGCATAGTGTGTGTCAGTGTAATGAATGCAGAGTGTGTGTTAGTGCAGTGAATGCAGTGTGTGTTAGTGTAGTGAATGTAGAGTGTGTGTCAGTGTAGTGAATGCAGTCTGTGTTAGTGTAATGAATGCAGTGTGTGTGTCAGTGTAATGAATGCAGAGTGTGTGTTAGTGTAGTGAATGCAGTGTGTGTGTTAGTGTAGTGAATGCAGAGTGTGTGTCAGTGTAGTGAATGCAGAGTGTGTGTCAGTGTATCGAATGCAGTCTGTGTTAGTGTAATGAATGCAGAGTGTGTGTTAGAGTAATGAATGCATAGTGTGTGTCAGTGTAATGAATGCAGAGTGTGTGTTAGTGTAGTGAATGCAGTGTGTGTGTTAGTGTAGTGAATGCAGAGTGTGTGTTAGTGTAGTGAATGCAGTGTGTGTGTCAGTGTAGTGAATGCAGAGTGTGTGTCAGTGTAGGGAATGTGGTCTGTGTTAGTGTAATGAATTCAGAGTGTGTGTTAGTGTAATGAATGCAGTGTGTGTCAGTGTAATGAATGCAGAGTGTGTGTTAGTGTAATGAATGCAGAGTGTATGTTAGTGCAGTGAATGCAGTGTGTGTGTTAGTGTAGTGAATGCAGAGTGTGTGTCAGTGTAGTGAATGCAGTCTGTGTTAGTGTAATTAATGCAGTGTGTGTGTCAGTGTAATGAATGCAGAGTGTGTGTTAGTGTAGTGAATGCAGTGTGTGTGTTAGTGTAGTGAATGCAGAGTGTGTGTCAGTGTAGCGAATGCAGTCTGTGTTAGTGTAATGAATGCAGAGTGTGTGTTAGAGTAATGAATGCATAGTGTGTGTCAGTGTAATGAATGCAGAGTGTATGTTAGTGTAGTGAATGCAGTGTGTGTGTTAGTGTAGTGAATGCAGAGTGTGTTATAGTGTAGTGAATGCAGTGTGTGTGTTAGTGTAGTGAATGCAGAGTGTGTCAGTGTAGTGAATGCAGAGTGTGTGTTAGTGTAGTGAATGCAGAGTGTGTGTCAGTGTAGTGAATGCAGTCTGTGTTAGTGTAATGAATGCAGAGTGTGTGTTAGTGTAATGAATGCAGTGTGTGTCAGTGTAATGAATGCAGTGTGTGTTAGTGTAGTGAATGCAGAGTGTGTGTTAGTGTAGTGAATGCAGAGTGTGTCAGTGTAATGAATGCAGAGTGTGTGTTAGTGTAATGAATGCAGTGTGTGTTAGTGTAATGAATGCAGAGTGTGTGTTAGTGTAATGAATGCAGTGTGTGTTAGTGTAATGAATGCAGAGTGTGTTAGTGTAATGAATGCAGAGTGTATGTTAGTGCAGTGAATGCAGTGTGTGTCAGTGTAATGAATGCAGAGTGTGTGTTAGTGTAGTGAATGCAGAGTGTGTGTCAGTGTAGTGAATGCAGTCTGTGTTAGTGTAATGAATGCAGTGTGTGTGTCAGTGTAATGAATGCAGAGTGTGTGTGTGTGTGTGCGTGTGTGTGTTTACTAGTGTATGCATGTAATGTAATAATGTAAATGTAATCTGTTATTCCCCCCTCCCTGTTTCTTACCTGGTTCAGGGAGGGGGGAGATTCCATGATCCCTGGTGGGGCCCCCCAGCACCCTATGGACTAGATGGGCCGAATGGTTCTTATCTGCCGTCACATTCTATGTGTCTATGTTTCTATGTTTCTACCAATTAAGCATATTAGGTGATGTGCATCTCTGTAATGAGAAGGGGTGTGGTCTAATGACATCAACACCCTATATCAGATGTGCATAATTATTAGGCAACTTCCTTTCCTTTGGCAAAATGGGTCAAAAGAAGGACTTGACAGGCTCAGAAAAGTCAAAAATAGTGAGATATCTTGCAGAGGGATGCAGCACTCTTAAAATTGCAAAGCTTCTGAAGCGTGATCATCGAACAATCAAGCGTTTCATTCAAAATAGTCAACAGGGTCACAAGAAGCGTGTGGAAAAACCAAGGCGCAAAATAACTGCCCATGAACTGAGAAAAGTCAAGCGTGCAGCTTCCAAGATGCCACTTGCCACCAGTTTGGCCATATTTCAGAGCTGCAACATCACTGGAGTGCCCAAAAGCACAAGGTGTGCAATACTCAGAGACATGGCCAAGGTAAGAAAGGCTGAAAGACGACCACCACTGAACAAGACACACAAGCTGAAACGTCAAGACTGGGCCAAGAAATATCTCAAGACTGATTTTTCTAAGGTTTTATGGACTGATGAAATGAGAGTGAGTCTTGATGGGCCAGATGGATGGGCCCGTGGCTGGATTGGTAAAGGGCAGAGAGCTCCAGTCCGACTCAGACGCCAGCAAGGTGGAGGTGGAGTACTGGTTTGGGCTGGTATCATCAAAGATGAGCTTGTGGGGCCTTTTCGGGTTGAGGATGGAGTCAAGCTCAACTCCCAGTCCTACTGCCAGTTTCTGGAAGACACCTTCTTCAAGCAGTGGTACAGGAAGAAGTCTGCATCCTTCAAGAAAAACATGATTTTCATGCAGGACAATGCTCCATCACACGCGTCCAAGTACTCCACAGCGTGGCTGGCAAGAAAGGGTATAAAAGGGTATAAAAAGAAGAAAATCTAATGACATGGCCTCCTTGTTCACCTGATCTGAACCCCATTGAGAACCTGTGGTCCATCATCAAATGTGAGATTTACAAGGAGGGAAAACAGTACACCTCTCTGAACAGTGTCTGGGAGGCTGTGGTTGCTTCTGCACGCAATGTTGATGGTGAACAGATCAAAACACTGACATAATGCATGGATGGCAGGCTTTTGAGTGTCCTTGCAAAGAAAGGTGGCTATATTGGTCACTGATTTGTTTTTGTTTTGTTTTTGAATGTCAGAAATGTATATTTGTGAATGTTGAGATGTTATATTGGTTTCACTGGTAAAAATAAATAATTGAAATGGGTATATATTTGTTTTTTGTTAAGTTGCCTAATAATTATGCACAGTAATAGTCACCTGCACACACAGATATCCCCCTAAAATAGCTAAAACTAAAAACAAACTAAAAACTACTTCCAAAAATATTCAGCTTTGATATTAATGAGTTTTTTGGGTTCATTGAGAACATGGTTGTTGTTCAATAATAAAATTCATCCTCAAAAATACAACTTGCCTAATAATTCTGCACTCCCTGTACACATATATATATATATATATATATATATATATATATATATACACGTTTTATAACTGCCATCCCACTTTTGTCCCTGGCCCCTCATGTGCCCCCCCCTAAATATGAATCCTTCCTTGGTCACTGCTTGGTGTCTATCTTCTAGCACTCTATAATAAATCCATCATAAGATGCTATCATTAACAGTTCATCCTCACATTAATTGTGCCAATGTTCTATCAGCCAAAATGACAAATCACTTCCAAACGTTCTACCATTGAATTGTGTTTATGAAAATCTGAAGATTTCTGTTTTGCTTTGAATATGGAAAGGCACTAACAAAGTATCTGAAGGTTGCATAGCAATAATTCATTAAAAATTACACCTAGAGTGCAATGTAGCTTCAAATGTAAACATCGGATTATGGATTTTAGGCATCTAGTGCTTACCACAACTCAGACTTTAAAAATACTTATTTATAAACACTGTATTTAATTCATTAACTTTGAAAAACTAACTTCTATAAAAAAAAAGAAGGAAAACAATTAAGAAAGGAAAATGAAGACTACAAGTTAGTGAGTCTGTCTGCAGTTTCCTGTTGATATGTTGTGTTATCATTCCCCCTGTGTGTTCCTTGGTCTTAAGTTTTTGTCTATATATTAGGCGATTATATTGCGCATGCGCGATGGTACGCATGCGCACTAACAATCACTCTACAAATTTGATCACATGATCCGCGTCAATGGACGTGCTTTGCACGTCAGATGCGGTCATGTGATTGATACCCTGCATCCGGACATACAGGTAGCTTTGTTTGGGCTATTTGATCTATTTAATTTAATTCAATCTACTAAAACTATCTAGCCCTTGTATATCATCAAATGAAATTATCTCATCGATTGAACATTTTAAGAACTTAACAATTCATTGGCTAGTCAATCCTGGGATATAGGACATCTTCAGTAAGTGGAACATTTATTGGAGAGATGATTGTGTTTGACAACTGTTTTATGATTATTGATTGATTATATGATTAATTGATTGTAATTATTCACATGTTTTATCACTTGTTTAATTATTTTGTGTACCTATATATTGTTTGTTGAGAGATGTGTCCACTAGCATGATAAAGGCCCTAAGGGGTCGAAACGTTGTGTGGTTCTTGGGTCCATTAAAAGTTGCCTATTGGTTTGGAACAATTTGGAGTGCCTGGATTATTTTCTTCTATGATATGTTGTGTTCTGTCTGAAGCCATTTTGCTTCTAAGATATCTTCAGTTTGATGGTCATACGGCGCCTATATATGACATCATTCTGATGTTGTACTCCGCTGCAAGCTGAAACCATACAGCGTTTTCACTTGTTTTGTCCTTTCCTTGTTCTGGATACATTACACTGGGATTTTTAGGTATTGACCAACAGGAGAGATTATTGACTTTTCTGACCTCTAAAATCCTTGGCTTGGCTTGTCTTACAATAATGTGTATATCTGGTGCTCTGACCCCGGCTTGTTTTACAGTTTAAGGGCCGGTAATTTGTCTTTATAATCCTGTTTTACATTAGCTCCTAGATTTTGCTTACCAGTTGGGTAACTGTGCTTTCTGACAAGTCATAGTCACATAGTTATCTAGGTTGAAAAAAGAATGAAGTCCATCAAGTTCAACTTTTCAATCGTAGGTGCACTCAACGGGATTTTTCTTTTTATGAAAAGTCAACATTTATTGATGGCTGAATGATAAAGAATATTTATTTGTATTTATAATGTAAACCAAATTATACCCTTTACACAATACAGTACACACCCTTAAAGTGCAGTGCTCAAGTGCAATAAAATGTACCCTTTGACATAAGGATTCCTCAAATCATCCAAAAAACTGTACAAAAATGTATCTACAATAAAACTGATACCGGAGAAACTGACGGAAGCCAAGCACAGAGAGATGGACACAGGTTTCTTCAGGAAGGAAGAGATTCTTTATTGGATCACCGATCGGGACTCAGAGGGACTAATGTCACCAAAATACAGCAAGTTCTGAGCCCCGGACAATAGTGCAGGCTCCTTATATAGGCACATAACTCCTCCCATATTAAGCTCCACCCGCACATTCTCTTGACCAATCAATACAAATAAGAATTAACTTCCTGCTTGACCGCATGGCTTGTCCAGCACAATGGAGGAGGGGAATACTACATCCTGTATTCTTGCACATGCTCCGTACACTACTGATCGTATCTTGCCTCGTGCAACCAACTGATCGATACGTCAGCATATGCACGTACACATGCCACGTGGTAATCTCGGCCTACTAAATTTATTTTTACCGAGATTCCACCACATTCCCCCCTTTGATGCCTCTTGATATTTCACAATTACTTGAGGCATCACTTAACCTTGGTTTGCATACACCGCAAGTTACCTTGAACCAGACCAGACTTATCTTATGATGTGAATCTTCAACACTCATCTTCCTGCATTGGTTCTCCCTGATCTAGAGCCTTATATTTATAAATTGCCATTATCTGTGCAGCAGCCTTCCTCT
Organism: Pelobates fuscus; assembly: GCF_036172605.1. Classification (NCBI taxonomy): domain Eukaryota; kingdom Metazoa; phylum Chordata; class Amphibia; order Anura; family Pelobatidae; genus Pelobates; species Pelobates fuscus. The sequence goes on along the minus strand of NC_086320.1, from coordinate 370,343,008 downwards.
CTGCTATATTTTCTATCAGGCTTTGCACAGACCTAACTACAAAGGGTATAAGACACGGCAGGAGTAGACACAACATTAAAATCAGTAGGACTCCACCTACCACTGCCTTAAGCCCTCCAAACCACTCATACCAACTACCAAACCAACTACTTGGATTATACCCTTTCCATACCTGAGTAGGCACATGCGCTAGTTTAACCATATGGCTAGTAAGCTCAGCTATTGCTTGCCCTTCGTCATCTATTTGAAGACAGCAATTGCTCAGGTTAAACTTCCCACATACACCTCCCTCTACTGCCAAAAGGTAATCCAAGGCTAATCTATTTTGGTATACTGCTGTCCTCATCCTGGTATTATGCTTCGCTAGAAGATTGAGCGCTTGTGATGTCTCGTTAGTAATGATCTCAACCACCGCCTGTAATCTTATAATACGGTTGAGCATGTAAATTGGGGTTCTATAACCAAAGGTACCGTCCTCTGCCCACGTGGCTGGCCCATAGTAATCTATAATACGCTGGGGAGGCCATTCATTATCTTCCCAGGCGCCTATCTCTATGGGTCCCCTTTTCTTCCTATGATTCACATCATACACTTTAACACCTAAAGTCTCACCTGTTTCAATAGGTAACAAGAAGAAGGATGGTTTGAGCATACCCAACACACATGCCCCTTCCCAGTCCTGTGGCAACTCCGAATAGGCTTTCTTACCACAGATCCAGTACAAATTTGCTGGGGCTCTCCAGGTAGATGTGATGGATAGGTCAAACCACACATCCTTTAAATTGGCGTATCTAGCAAACAGGTTAGATGGTTCTGAGACATTTGAAGCCGACCACCAAGTTGTATTCTTCGTATCATCATCATAAGCTTTTTGCCCTAGACAAGTTAATTCTCCTACAGAAGTATTATACATCATTCCTTTCCTCGCTATGCAAACATAACCTATGATGGAGGTCTTTAATCTCCACTCAGATTTACCTCTAACACTCATATGATAATCGGCTTGTGAAGATATTAATTGGTCAACTGCCTCAGAACCGGACATTACCTCCTTTGCTTCCCAAGGCCATTGGTCTCCCATGTTAGTACCTCCACACACATAGCAGTTGGTAACATTAAGACTACCGGCAATACTTTCGGCTAAATCAATAAACAGGTTTTTAGCATTATGGGGGATCTTATTATCTATGCTCATCTCTTCATAAAAGGAATGGTATTCTTGATGAGTCTGGGAGGATACCGTATCAGTCTCTATCCCTATAAACAATACTGTCCCAGGATCTAAACCCGTCCCATATATTTGAAACCCAAATAAATTACCATATTTATCTAAGAACTTGTCGGGGTTATTTATAAGTATATGGACTGGATTGCATTCCATAGACTTACAATATGAGCTGGTAGGCAACTTAGTCACAATCATGTCCTTGTCTACTGTCTGTCCCCAAGTTGCCCACCCCACACAAGACCAATATGGGCAAAAGTTATAATCTCTATTTGGGCATCTAGGACTCACATATTTATTTTTACTACTGGGACAAATATATTTATCGTTAGACCCATACGTCCTCTCCCATCTAAGATCCCCACATACATTCCACGGCTTTCTACCACTTGATATCGCCTTACACGCATCAAATAGAAGAACACCCGAAGAATGTACGGATTCTAATACCGTCTTATTAATTAGGGTCCCCTGAGGATCTCCATTCCTGAGAGTCAACCAAATTGTACGGGGTTGATACTCTGGACTGAAGCACCTAGGTTCTCCTACTCCTAAATGGCACACACTATATTCTATATTTAGGTATCTACATCTTGATACATCTCCTTTACACTCGTATTGCGAATGCCAAATTAGGGTCTGGGAAATATGGTTACCTGTTCTTGTAGTCTTAATGCATACCTCACAGCTAGGAGTGTCGGTACCTCTACCTTCCTGAATATAAAAATACACATAAATAAACATTATCATAAACACATCTTTCGTCGTCATCCTCAGTCTTCGTCCGTGCGAAGGCACCTCAGCTTCCAGGATGTAAGGGCTGCAGGGAATGGAGTTCTGCTCGTCTTCACAGGGGTCCCTTCGGGACTTTTCCTGGCTTATATACTATACGTCGGTGAGCGGACAGGCTTTATTATGGCCTTCTCACTCACTTACCAAATCTCTGAAACAATAAAATTTGTAATCCACAAGGTTCCTCGTCACTCCGACTGAGTCGTGCGCTTTAACCGGATCTTGCAGGGATTTTCTGGATCTGCTGTAACTTGCCAAGAATCGACTGCTGCTGGTTTAACCCTGGAGTGATGTATCCACGGAGTCACTTCGGCTACTTTTATCGCTGTAGGGGTAGACAAAAGAACAACATAAGGACCTCTCCACTTGGGCCCTAACGGTACATTATTCCACTCTTTAATCCACACTTGGTCTCCTAGGTGGTAACTATGAACTGGGGGATAAATATTCACAGGTAATCTATCTTGTACCCATTTCTGTTACTCCTCCATAGTCTTACCCAACTCTACAACCTGCTGCCGGGTAATTCCTTCTCCCAACTGACTCAAATCCCCCCTTAAGTTACCAAGTACGGGAGGTGGTCGCCCATACATGATTTCAAAAGGAGAGAGGCCCATCCTTCTGGTAGGTGTACTGCGGATTCGCAGTAGAGCTATGGGTAAGAGAACGTTCCACTTAAGTTGGGTTTCCTGACACATTTTAGCCAACTGATTCTTAATAGTTCTATTCATTCTCTCTACCTTACCAGAACTCTGGGGTCTATATGCCGTATGAAGCCTCCACTTTATACCAAGCATATGAGTCAGTTGTTGTAGGCACTGATGAACAAAAGCTGGACCATTGTCCGATCCTATAGAGCAGGGTAGTCCATATCGGGGTATTATTTCTCGTAACAGGAATCTCACAACTTCTCCTGCTTTCTCTGTACGAGTAGGACATGCTTCTACCCAGCCTGAATAGGTACACACAACCACCAGCAGGTAGCGATGTCCACCAGATTTAGGCATCACTGTATAGTCAATTTGTAAATCGGACATGGGGAGTCCCCCCATAAACTGGACTCCTGGTGGCTTTACTGGTCCTTGCCTTGCATTATTTTTAGCACACGTTACACATCTTCGTACAATGGCCTGAGTCAAGTTGGACAATCTTGGTATGTAGAAATGTTTTCTGAGAGATTCTTCTGTGCTGTCTCTCCCAGAATGTGTCCCGTTGTGATAGTTTTGGACAATTTCTACCGCTAGTGATGCTGGAATGACTATTCTTCCATCTTCTAACTGATACCATTTGTTCTCCAAATACTTTCCAGGTTCAGTCTTTAACCACTCCTCTTCTTGAGCTGTATAAACTGGAGTCCATTGAGACAGTGGAGTTGGTATAAGAGCAGCTATATGCCCCACATACTCCTGTCTTCCCGATTCAGCGGCACGCTTAGCTGTACTGTCTGCCATCCGATTTCCTTTGGTTACATCACCATCTCCTCTCAGATGCGCTCGACAATGTATGATACCGACTTCTCTCGGCTCCCACACTGCTTCCAATAGTTGTAGGATTTCAGCTGCATACTTGATTTCCTTGCCTTCTGAATTCAATAGTCCTCTTTCTTTATACAAAGCTCCGTGGGCATGAGTGGTTAAAAACGCATACTTGGAGTCCGTGTAGATGTTCACTCTTAAACCTTCAGCCAATTGTAACGCTCGTGTCAGTGCTATCAATTCTGCCTTTTGTGCTGATGTTCCTTTTGCCAGTGGCCGAGCTTCTATCACCTTGTCTATTGTTGTTACTGCATATCCTGCATAGCGGATCCCTTCTTTCACATAACTACTGCCGTCGGTGTAATATTGAACATCGGGGTTCTGGATGGGAAAATCACGAAGATCGGGTCTACTTGAAAATACTTCATCCATTACTTCCAAACAATCATGTTGACTTTCAGTAGGTTGTGGCAAAAGGGTAGCTGGATTTAAGGTGTTTACAGTCTCTAAATGCACTCTTGGGTTTTCACACAACATTGCTTGATACTTGGTCATACGGCTGTTACTAAACCAATGATTTCCTTTGTAATCCAACAACGTCTGTACTGCATGTGGGACTCGTACATAAAGTTCTTGACCCAGAGTGAGTTTATCGGCTTCAGCTACTAGCAGGGCGGCTGCAGCTACGGCTCTTAGACAAGGTGGAAGTCCGCTGGCCACTGCATCCAGTTGCTTAGACATGTAGGCAACAGGTCTTTGCCATGATCCCAAGTACTGTGTCAATACTCCCACAGCCATTCTTCTTTGCTCATGTACATACAGGTAGAATGGTCGTGTGTGATCAGGTAGACCTAATGCTGGGGCACTCATCAAAGCCTTCTTCACATCTTCAAATGCCGTTTGCTGTTCTTGAGTCCATAAGAAGGGGTCGTGCTCTGTACCTTTGATAGCTGCATACAGAGGTTTTGCCAGTATCGCGTAGCTGGGAATCCATATCCTACAGAAGCCTGCTGCCCCCAGGAATTCTCGCACTTGTCTTCTATTCTTGGGTATCGGTATTTGGCACACAGCTTCTTTTCTCTCTGGCCCCATAATTCTTTGACCTTCAGAGATATGGAATCCCAGATATTTGACAGTTGGCAAACACAACTGAGCCTTCTTTCTAGACACCTTGTATCCTGCCTTCCAGAGAATGTGTAGTAGATCGTGCGTTGCTTGCTGACATATTTCCTTTGTAACTGCTGCTATCAACAAGTCATCTACATATTGCAACAATACACACTCTCCTGGGATGGACTCGAAATCCAATAAATCTTGACTTAGAGCTGAACCAAATAGGGTAGGTGAATTTTTAAAACCCTTGGGGCAGTCTTGTCCAGGTCATTTGGCGTTTTGAGCCCGTTACAGCGTTTTCCCATTGGAAAGCGAAGATACATTGACTTTCTGCGGCAATTCGGAGGCAAAAGAAGGCATCTTTGAGGTCTAAGACTGTAAAATAAGTAGCCCCGCCCGGAATTAAAGCAAGCAGGTTATATGGATTGGGCACAACTGGATGTATACTAACAACCGCATCATTGACTGCTCTCAAGTCCTGCACAGGTCGATACTCATCTGTACCGGGCTTTTGAACAGGCAGCAATGGGGTGTTCCAGGGGGAAGTACAGAATTTTAGGATACCATACCGTATGAACTTATCCAGATAAGATTGGATGTTCTTCTTAGCCTTCTGCGGGATGTGATATTGTCTTAGGCTCACTGGATAAACCCCAAGTTTTAGTTCGATTTTAATAGGTGGAATATTGCGGGCCAGTCCTGGTGGGTTGTTCTCTGCCCAAACTCCTGGTATGTTGAATAAGGATTCATCACTCCTAGGGTTTTGGCTAGTCAACGCTGTATAAAGTCGCCACTCTTCTTCCTTTGGTACGGATAATGTCATAATACCTGAAGGTCCATTGAACTTTAAAGATGTTGTTCCATTTGGTAGGAACGTAATCTGCGCTTGTAACTTAGATAGCATATCACGTCCCAGCAATTGGACTGGACATTCAGGCATATAAAGGAATTGATGTTTTACTACGTGGCCTCCCAATGTACAGAGTCAACTTTTAAGAACCGGTTTTGCAGCACTTCTTCCAGTTGCTCCTATTACAGTAATAGTTCTTCCAGATGGAGGAGCAACTAGATCAGTCACCACCGAATGTTCAGCACCAGTGTCGATCATGAACGCACTCCTTTTTCCCCCTATTGATACATCAACCATAGGCTCCGCTCGACCAAGGGGGATGGAGCCCGGTCGGCATCAATAGTCCTCCATGACCGTGTCAGCCAATCCTACAAAGTCCCTTCCTTCTCTATCGCGGGACCTTTGCGCTGCTGGATAGTACCTATCTTCCCTTACACTTCCTCTGTTCCCATTACTCCCTCTATTACCATTGCTCCCTCCGGGGCCTCCTCTACCTCTCGCTCTGCCTCTAAAGTTTCCATAACCTGTCCTAGGTCTGTCTCTCTCATACTGTTCTCTTCGCGGACACTCATTTCTCCAATGCCCTTCTTCCTTACAGTATGCGCACTGATTTCTACTCAGAGGTTCCTCATTCCACTTACTATCGCCTCTATCTGGGCCCCGTCTATCTACGCCTGCGATCGCTACCGCTAGCATATCTGCCTTTCTACGCATCTTGCGCTCTTCCTCTTTCTTTGTCTCTGTTTCCCTGTTCATATATACTTTATTCGCTACCTCCATTAGTTGGGTAATAGACATACCTGCGAACCCTTCTAACTTTTGTAGCTTGCGCTTAATATCTCCGTAAGCTTGGCTGACAAAGGCGGAGTTCACCATTCGGGAATTATCTGCGTCTTCCGGATTAAAGGGGGTATACAAGCGGTATGCCTCCAATAATCGGTCATAAAAGACACTGGGCGCTTCATTACTTTTCTGAATCACCTCAACTGTCTTCGACATGTTAATAGCTTTCTTCCCTCCGGCTTTCATGCCAGCAATTATAGCGTCTCTATAGGCTCTGAGTTGAACCATATCTGCGCCATTTACATTCCAATCGGGATCGGTATTAGGGTAATGTGTTGCGGCCCATGCTGCTGGATTGGCTTGATTCAAAGCACGGGCTCTATCCTCTAGCGCTTTAATGGCCGCTTGATTAATCCTTGTCCTTTCCTCATTATTGAACAATGTCATTAATAACTGCTGGCAATCAGCCCATGTCGGGTTATGTGTCTGAACTATCGAGGTGAACAGATCGGTCATAGCTTGTGGTTTCTCAGTGTACGAGGAATTGTGGGTCTTCCAATTCAAGAGATCGGTAGTCGTGAACGGGACATATACGAAGACTGGGTCAGCATGTGCCATTTGACCTGCGGCATCGATATAGGCTGACCCAGGATTCAGACGAAGAGGCATCTGATAATGTTTTAATTGTTGGGTACCGGTCAGTTGTCGGGTTAGTATGGGGCTACGTGGAGGGGCGTCAGTTAGAGGTTCCAGTCGGGGGGAAATAGGGCATGAGGATGTGGGAGCTTGATTTTGGGAAAAGTTAGTAAATAGAATACTCCCAGCCGAGCTAGAAGAAGCTTGACCGGAAGTTTGAAGTGGCGCCAAATCAGGATATTTAGATCTAACGGGGGTTGGTTCTGGTTCCGGAAGGGGAGGTTTAATACGAGGGGGGGTGGATTCTGTACTAGAGGAGGAAGCGGAAGTGGACGAGGGCAATGAGTGGAGGGGTATAGAACTTCCTGCATTCGCGTTACCTCTTCCTGTAGGGAAGTAAGGGGGCGGCAAAGGGATCTCGGACTCAGGGGGCGTGTCCAAAATGGGCCTAACCACCGTCCTAGTGGACAAACAAGTCCTGGCCACCATGAGGCGACATTGCTCCTCGTGGCATATCTGAATCCATTTTGGCGAGTCGTTTACGGCCTGTCTCCAACAATCAATATATGGAAACTGTCCGTAAAGTTCAGGCCTACCTGACACAGCCACGTGTACACGCTGTATCAGGGTTGGATCCAAACTACCACGTGGCGGCTATGCCGCAACCAAAGTAGGCCACTCCCTAGTGCACAAAGTAACCAAACGTACAGGAGACATTTTAACCCCAAAATCACATGTTTTGAATCCCTTTTTAAAATTCTTTACCATACAACCTAAGGGATCCGGAATCGTTGACTCCGACGCGCCCATACTTATCAATGGAACGTCGTTGACAACGAATACTATGCACGCGTTCTATTCAACAGTCACACCCGTTTCCTCTGGCAACAGCACCACGTGGTACGGTTACCAAGTGAAACGTACACAATAACACAATAAACACTCAGGGAATTCCCGTACACACACAGCTGTTACACCAGTCACTAGATAATCAATATTATGCCCTTTGGCGAAACTATACAGTCACCCACGCTATAATTCTCTATATATGAATTACCCGTCTATAACACACCCCAGTAACATCGTCTTTTACAAATAGCGGTTACAGTACGGTTAGCATAGGTCAAAGCACAATTTAAGGTCACAATACAATTATTAGTGGTTATGGTGTTAAACATGCAATAGACGACAATGATTAGTACTTATATACAGTGTCAGTAAATATACAGGGTTATGGTACCGTGCACTATGATACAGCAACACACTATTAACACTCTCGCTAGACGGCTGAGCTCGCGCTATCTAACAAGATATACACTTTACTAACAATCTTTAACACATTTACATTTCCCAACTAAACTATTGGCCAGTACCTTGAATGGACTACCTAAAACTATCTACATCCGTTTTGGTTAGCCACACTGCCCAAGCACCACATATAGCGAACTAGAGGACCGAATTTACACAGACGCCTCTTAGTCGATTACTCTATCAAAAATCTAGTGGGTTCCAAATTTACACGCCTTCCCACTTAGCCAAGATAGGTTGAGAGCTAGCGAACCGAATTTACACAGACGCCGCTTAGTCTCCCGGTCCCTCCGACCTAGCGAACAAAATATACACCCTAGAACGCTAGTCTAGACAAGACACCGGTGTCCGGCTAGGGCTATTTACACCAGAACCCCGCCTGACTAACCAAATCAAACGGTCTTACTAAAGAGCGTTCGATTGAGCGGTGCGCCTTCGCTCCTTCCCTCCGACAGAGGGGGAAGATTCCATACACAATTCAAACCCCTTATGGGCCTACCGCACAATCGGTATACCCCTAGTGGGTCTGCCGTCTAAAACAGCAGTTGTCTTACCTCCTCCTGAACCTGAGTTCACACTCATCGACGGGGACACCCCAGCACTTCTTACGTAGAGGCCGATGATCTCCTGGACAACAGACCAGTGGCGCCGAGACGAAGGGAGGTCCACGCAGAAGTTCAGGGGTGCAGCCGTAGAGAACGTGGGCAAAGATAGACCGTCTCACGCCTCTGCCTCTCAGCTACCGTTGAACGATGAGCTTCCCGGCCAATGCACCAAATGATACCGGAGAAACTGACGGAAGCCAAGCACAGAGAGATGGACACAGGTTTCTTCAGGAAGGAAGAGATTCTTTATTGGATCACCGATCGGGACTCAGAGGGACTAATGTCACCAAAATACAGCAAGTTCTGAGCCCCGGACAATAGTGCAGGCTCCTTACATAGGCACATAACTCCTCCCATATTAAGCTCCACCCGCACATTCTCTTGACCAATCAATACAAATAAGAATTAACTTCCTGCTTGACCGCATGGCCTGTCCAGCACAATGGAGGAGGGGAATACTACATCCTGTATTCTTGCACATGCTCCATACACTACTGATCGTATCTTGCCTCGTGCAACCAACTGATCGATACGTCAGCATATGCACGTACACATGCCACGTGGTAATCTCGGCCTACTAAATTTATTTTTACCGAGATTCCACCACAAAACAACAAAGACCATATATAGTAGTAAAGTCTTACACCTGGAGATAATAAGATTCAATGGTGAACTCACAAAAGTGAGTAGTAAAATTATTGTGATGAAGGTCATTCAGCCCCCTCTCCATAGAAGGCCATTCCTGTACATTCTCACATGACACATTTGACACCCTTTGGTCAGGTACAGAATTTTGCACACACTCACATAATTTAACAGACAATCCTGGTTCTGGTACAGATTGACATGCTCTGCCCTCCCTCCCAGCACAATTGCCTGCATACATTTTCACATGTTTCCACAGACATCCCTGGTTCTGTTACAGGTAGATATTTATCCACATCCTGCTCTCTCTCCCAGCGATCACAATTCACAAGGTCGTCCAAGGTTTACACCTTTGGTGGAGCAGTCGGCCTTTCTGGCTCACAAACATTGTCCTCTGGAGCATAGAGCATCCGGCCCAAATCTTTTCCCAACAGAACATTAACAAGGATATCCTCAGAAACCCCTACTTCCTGCAAACCTTTTTCCGCATCCCAATCAAGGTACACACGTGTCAGGGGCAAAGCAGGGCACACGCCCCCAATTCCATTGATGGACATGGTTCTTTCACGGATTATGTCCTTCGTATTCACCACTTCAGGGCACACCAACGTGAATAAAGCTCCAGAATATCTCAGTCCCACGGTCAGTGGTGTATTTAGGATTTGTGCTTCCCTCACCCCCGTTAATTTACAATTTTGCCACCCCTTCCAGTCAAGGCCGCACTTTGACTGACAGATGCACACAATCACTGATAGATGCATACACTCATTGACAGACACACACTCTCATATACATTGACAAACAATGACAAACACACACACACTCACTGATTTGACACACTGACAGACGCACACTCTCACTGACAGATGCACGCACTGACAGATGCACGAACTTACTGACCGACACATACACACTCACTGACCGACACATACACATTCACTGACCGGCACACACACATTCACTCACACACACACACACACATTCACTAATACACACACTTACAGACACACACACACATACATACACACACTCATAGACAAATACACACACATTCACTCACAGACACACAGACACACACACTCACAGATACACACACATTTACTCACAGACACACACAGACATTACCACCAACACTCACAAATTATTATTTTTATTTTTTTTAAATCCACCCAGCCTCCCTGGGAGAGCTGGAGTGAATTACTTACCTGTCCAGTAGGGCTGCTGGGTGGGCAGGCAGTGGGCGGACAGGTAGCGTAGGCAGCGAGGGAGCTCTGGTTTTCCTACTCAGCTCCCTCGAGCGCCGTTTAGTGATGCTGGGAGCCGGTCTGACGTCATATTCCGGCTCCCGGCTTCATTAAGCGGCAGCTGAGCAGGGAGAGCTCAGGTGAGTATGCTCCCTTGCTGCTTGCTGCCAGCCTCGGGGGAGCTCAAAAGTGGCCAGCTTGAGCTCCCCAGGACACGAGGCAAGCAAGGGATCTGCCTGAGCGTTTGGAAGCGGCTTTTTTGCCGCCCCCTGCAAAGTCTGCCCAAGGCAAATGCCTTGTTTGCCTCTTGTAAGATACGTCCCTGCCCATGGTCACTAGGTCACCCACAGTTACACTCTGCAGGTTATCCTCTCGTTTCCCCACAGACCCACCCACAAGCAAAACCAAAGGTACCCCTGCGGGGGTGCTCCCACTTTCACGAGCTGGTGGGGGTGTATTCCTAGTGGGGCAATTCCTGCTCAGATGGCCAATCTGCTTGCATCGAAACGGCGGGCATGTGACTCACTTGACATAGCCCTGGCTACATTGGTAGTCGGTGGTGAAGTTCTCATTGCAGATCTTGCAGGTGGTGATTGAACTGTAGCCCCTCTCCAGGTAGAAGTAGCAGCCCAGATAAGTCCATGCCTGGATGTGGGTGCATGGATGTCAGCGTAGTCATCTGCAAGTTCTGCGGCACTCCCTAGCCACTCTACATTAGGGCTCCGGGTCTGAGGGTAGTTGATGCTGCCTGCATACTTTTTTTAAAACTTTTTAGGAATACATACAAATCAGTCCCCTCTTCCAGGGAGGGAAAATCATCCTTGCTGAGCCTACGAGTGCTGGAATCTGATGCATTGTTGTTCAGTGAGGACTGAAGGGTGAACTGCAGTTTGGCATTTCCAGCTCATGTCTCCTTTGCGCCTCCCTTTTGGGAGATTCTCTTTCTGCAGCCTGCAGTTGGATCATGATGTGCAGGGCCTCCTGAGGATTTGCAGCCATCGGTTGCCGAAATAAATCAGTTGAGGAAATGTCCTTAATGTTTTGAGGGGTGCAACCACTAGGCATTCCAGTAAACAGCGCTCCTGCAGTAGTAAGGAGCTCAGTAACCCTTTCAGTGTCAGTCTCTGGCTGGAAAACATGGCTGTCAGCCTCCATAAGGTCAGCAATAAGTTGTGCCTTGTTTTTGCCAAAGGTTGGTAAATCCATTGCTTGGCACTATAATTCCAGGGCCTCTTTGGGTTGTTTATGATAGGCCTCCATATTCACAAATGGGATAAAGAAAGAAAACCAAGAGATGGGGAGGGAAGAACTCTTTTGCAATTTGTATGTATTTTAAATCAGCACTGAGCTTCGTCTTTGTAAATTACACAAAAAACAAGTATGCAATTTCTTTTAGTGCTAAGACTCATTTACAGGTCAAATCCAGCAAGCACTAAAAATCTCTAAATATATCACACCAGCTGCCACCAGTTTGTCCTGAACGTGGGCTATTGGCCCAGCCGAGACAGTTGGGAGAGTGTGGCAGCGTTAATGACACCAGACCTCTGGTTACCTGTTGCTAGTCCCAAATGAGTGAGTTCATAGAGAACAAAGACACAAGCTGATTAACCCCTTGGTGACCAGTTCATTTTTAAATTTTCTTACCGTTAAGGACCAGGGCTGTTTTTACATTTCAGCGGTGTTTGATTTTAGCTGTAATTTTCCTCTTACTCATTTACTGTACCCACACATATTATATACCATTTTTCTCACCATTAAATGGTCTTTCTAAAGATACCATTATGTAATCATATCATATCATTTACTATAAAAATATAAAATATGATGACTTTTTTTTTAAAAAAACACACTTTTTCTAACTGTCACCCCCAAAATCTGTTACTCGTCTACAACCGCCAAAAAACAACCATGCTAAATAGTTTCTAAATTTTGTCCTGTGTTTAGAAATACCCAATGTTAACATGTTCTTAGCTTTTTTTTTTGGAACGTTATAGGGCAATAAGTACAAGTAGCACTTTTTGGTTTTTTCTAAACCATTCTTTTTCAAAATTAACGCAAGTTACATTGTAACACTGATAACTGTCAGGAATCTCTGAATAACCCTTCACATGTTCATATTTTATAAAAGAAGACAACCTAAGGTATTAAACTTGGGGTATTTTGACTCTATTCATGCAACCATTTTACCACCAATCTATGCCAAATTTAAAAAGTTTTACTTTTTAAAACACTCATATTTGTCTTCAGCGAAGTCTCACGGGCAGGGCTCGAGTCCTGCAGGAACGCATGGGAACGGCGTTCCTGCACTTTTTCCAAAGCAGGAACGCCGTTCCCAGTCCTGCAGGACCTGCCCGCTGCCCTGCTAACTGAACACAGGGACCATCACACGCGGCGTTCTTCTCCAGCTCTAACTCTCGCGAGACCCGCGGCTGTGAGAGCGTTGCCACGGGTTACCATGGCAACGCTCCGCACAGGCGAGTCTCGCGAGAGTTGAAGCTGAGAGAGCTGGAGAAGAACGCCACGTGTGATGGCCCCTGTATGCAGCGGCTGCTACTCTCCACCGGACCACCAGGCGATCTCCCCCCTCCCTGACAAGGTAAGAAGCAGGGAGGGGGGAGAGTAAAGTAAAAAAAACATAAAAACAAAGGTTAAAAAGCAAATGCATCCCCTCCCCATCATCCAGCACACACACACACACACATAATCCAGCACACACACACATAATCCAGTACACACACACACACATAATCCAGTACACACACACACACATAATCCAGCACACACACACACATAATCCAGTACACACACACACACACACATAATCCAGTACACACACACATAATCCAGTACACACACACACACACATAATCCAGCACACACACACATAATCCAGCACACACACATAATCCAGCACACACACACATAATCCAGCACACACACACACACACACACACAATCCAGCACACACACACACATAATCCAGCACACACACACACACACACACAATCCAGCACACACACACAATCCAGCACACACACACACACACACATAATCCAGCACACACACACACACACACAATCCAGCACACACACACACACACACACACATAATCCAGCACACACACACATAATCCAGTACACACACACACACATAATCCAGTACACACACACACACATAATCCAGCACACACACACATAATCCAGTACACACACACACACACACATAATCCAGTACACACACATAATCCAGTACACACACACACACACACACATAATCCAGCACACACACATAATCCAGCACACACACACATAATCCAGCACACACACACACACACACAATCCAGCACACACACACACATAATCCAGCACACACACACACACACACACAATCCAGCACACACACACACAATCCAGCACACACACACACACATAATCCAGCACACACACACACACATAATCCAGCACACACACACACACACACACACAATCCAGCACACACACACACACACATAATCCAGCACACACACACACATAATCCAGCACACACACACATAATTCCAGCACACACACACACACATAATCCAGCACACACACATAATCCAGCACACACACACATAATCCAGCACACACACACATAATCCAGCACACACACACACACATAATCCAGCACACACACACACATAATCCAGCACACACACGCATCATCCAGCACACACACGCATCATCCAGCACACACACGCATCATCCAGCACACACACACATCATCCAGCACACACACACACATCATCCAGCACGCACACACACACACATAATCCAGCACACACATAATCCAGCACACACACACACATAATCCAGCACACACATAATCCAGCACACACACACATAATCCAGCACACACACACATAATCCAGCACACACATAATCCAGCACACACACACACACACACACATAATCCAGCACACACACACACATAATCCAGCACACACACACACACTGCACTTACTACAAACACACTACATTCATTATACACACTCTACACTCATTACAAACACACTAAATTCACTGTACACACTGCACTCACTACACACACTACATTCACTATACACACTCTGCATTCATTATGCACACTCTGCATTCACCACACACACACTACATACACTGCATTCATTATACACACTGCATTCATTATACACACTCTGCACTCACTACAAACACACTACATTCATTATACACACTCTGCACTCACTACAAACACACTACATTCATTATACACACTCTGCACTCACTACAAACACACTACATTCACTATACACACTTTGCACTCACTACAAACACACTACATTCACTATACACACTTTGCACTCACTACACACTACATTCATTATACACACTGCATTCACTACACACACTACATTCATTATACACACTCTGCACTCACTACAAACACACTAGATTTATTATTCACACTGCAATCACTAAAAAACACTCTACACTCACTACAAATACACTACATTCATTATACACACTCTACACTTACTACAAACACACTACATTCATTATACACACTCTACACTTACTACAAACACACTACATTCATTATACACACTCTACACTTACTACAAACACACTACATTCATTATACACACTCTACACTTACTACAAACACACTACATTCATTATACACACACTGCACTCACAACAAACACATTACATTCATTATACACACTCTGCACTCACTACAAACACACTAAATTTATTATACACACTGCACTCACTACAAACACACTACATTCATTATACACACTGCACTGAATACAAACACACTACATTCATTATCCATACTCTGCATTCACTACAAACACACTACATTCATTATACACACTGCACTGACTACAAACACACTACATTCATTATCCATACTCTGCATTCACTACAAACACACTACATTAATAATACACATCCTGCACTGCACTATATGCATAGGAGTGTAATTTATTTTTTTTAGCGGGGGGGGGGGGGGGGGAATCTTGGGTGAGCTCCCACACTTTTTTCCCCAGGACTTGACCCCTGCTCACGGGTATAACAATACCCCCATGTAAAGGCTTTATGGTGTTTTGCAAAGTTATGGGGTTAAATATAGGGTTTAAAAAAACTAATAGAAAGGTGTAATTAGAAACAAGCAATCAAATGGGCTGCAACATATAACTACAAGTGACCTAAATAGAGTGTATACTCCAAATCTGAAAAAGTATATGTGCGCTCCTAAAAACTAAAATAAAGATAAAAATTAAAATAACACTTATAATACAAACGTATATTTAATAAGTAAAAAAACCTTATGATCAAGAAATTTAAAAAACATATGAAAACATGACGAACTGAATCTTTTGCTAAAAGGTAAATAGCCAATAAAAAATCAAATGGATATACAAATCCTGGTAAATAATGAAAAAGCCAGGATAAACACCTAACAGATACTCGGTCAGCAAAATATGGAACAAAGTATCTGGAGGTGTAACCAATGCTAACAATTTGATACACAGGACATAAGTATCACACAAATATAGGAAAAGTACCTTGCCTCGGTGGGGGCCTCCACCGAGGTGTAGATGGAGAGGAATAACAGTGGCCACAGATTGTAAAAATCCAACTGGAGAAAAGTATAAAACGTTGCACCGCGGTCGGGATCTTCAAAAAAGACCGCGGTGTAGATGGAAAGCACTCCTCCAGTGGGGCAGAGACTCACTCTCAGGCTGGGTATGGTGTGCTGCACTGCGGTCGGTGTCTTCGAAAAAGACCGCAGTGTGAAGCAAACCAACTCCCGACAGGATACCGGCACACAGCTACAACTTCCCGCAGCAACAGAGCAGAACGTCCTGAAATCAGCTGCAACTCATCGAATACTCATTAAATATAGGGTTTGTCAATTAAATTATCTGGACTGTCTGCCTGTGTTGTCAGACAGGTCCCTTAAATTATAATTAATAAAATAAAACAATTATGTAGTTAATAGTTAAATTCTTAAATATATATATATATACACCCACACATATAATACATGTGTATGTATACATGTTGTGACCGAAAGCATGGAATTGTGTGGAGGGAATCTATATACCTCCCCAGATTTTGCAAGGTTCCTACTTTGTGTAATTAGCCCCAGGGAAATGTGTTATGTTAAAATGAATGTTGCACTTTAAATATGTGTATATTTGGGCCCTGGGGTGGAGCACTTGGAGAGTAGGGTGGGCCATGCTCCACTCCACATTTTGGAAGTTGCTTGGAACCTACAGGTTAGAAGTCCTGTTCCAGAGTTTCAATCCTAATTTAACTCACCTGAAAAGGATTGTCAATTACAAGTGCTATTAAGTACTCCCCTGCCAAGGAAGGATGGAGATTGTGTTTGGTTTCTGTGAGTGGAAACAGAGAGCTGAAAAACCCTGAAACAGTAAGGTTGTTATTTATATTTATGTTGGGAAATTGATAAGTCATCCAACCCAGTTAGCTAATTATTTTGTTGAGTTAGTGCTCAGAAGAGCAAGGATTGGGGGGCGTGGTTTACAGCCGGAGCAAGATGGACGTCTCCATGTGAAGCTCCGCTGGGACCACATAGCCAATAGCTTATTTTAGCACATAAACTCACAGAGAAACCTGGGGTGTTACCGGGGAAACGGACATGGAGAAGCGGACCCTGAAAAAACAGCCCAAAAAGCAGACAGAACAGGGCAACACAGTCTCTGAAATGTTCGCGGCCTCCCGCGCCATGAGATCCACGCCTCAAGATGGCGGACGGGTGAGCCCGCGAGTGTCCCACTCACCTTCCAGCCCCGGAATGGCGGCGACGTCGGAGGTCTCAGACACTAGTGCCGCACAGATATTGGCAAATCTGGCGGAGGTGCGTAGCTACCTAGCCACCGAAATCGCCAGAAACACGAAAGAAATTAAAGCGAAATATGCGCCCTGGGCGCGAGAACGACCGAGCTGGAAACGCGGGTTGAGTCCACGGTCCTGGCTCACAACACTGCTACAGCTCACATTAACACGCTGACCTCGCGACTGTCTATGGCGGAAGCTGCCCTGGATGACATGGGGAACAGATCCCGCAGGAACAATATTCGACTGCGGGGTCTGCCAGAGAAGGAGGGTGAAGGCCCCCTCATGGAGGTCGTACTGGAGATACTGAGGCCGCTTCTCCCCGAGATCCCTGACTCCCACTGGCATATCGAGCGGGCACATAGGGCACTAAGGCAACGACGTGCGGATGATAAACGCCCCAGAGACATTATAATTAAATTCATGTTCTTTCAAACGAAAGAAGCCCTTATGAGACGCGGGCGTGAGGCCCCCATCAGACATGGCGGTATTGAACTTACCCTTTACCAGGATTTGACACCGGAGACTCTGCAAAAACGGAGGCGGTGGCGGCCGGTGACAGAACTCCTCCAGAAAAATAAAGTGCGGTATGCTTGGGGCTTCCCTTTTCGTCTACTTGCATTCCGGGACGGGCGCACCAGAACCCTGTACCCGGAAGGAGATCCGGTTGCCTTCTTGCGGAGCGTGGGGATCCAGGATGGCCTCGAGGCAGCGGCGTTACCCCGGCGGTAGAGGAGCTCCGACCCCTCCCACGAGAATGGTACTCGGTAGGCAACCGAGGCCAGATGGGTTAGCGGTCGGCGGTGAGATCCCGCCTGCATTATTGGCTGGGTAGGTGAAGGACCGTTGGGGGGGCTCTTGCGGGTGGCGGGATAAGCCTGGGGGGCCCCAATGAGTAGAGGGCCAACTTATAAAAAATTTTATTTTATTTTTTATTTATTTTTCTATTTTCTCTCTCCCCTTTTTTTGCTATTTTTAGGAGGGGCGCTTGGCAAATGGGTGGGGCGCACCAGGGCCGCCGGAGCCCGTCTTTGGGTGGGTTAGGGGTGAGAGTTTAGGCTACCGGCTGCCTGCACGGGGGGGCATTGTTTGGGTCGGAGGGTCTCTGGCCGGTGTAGCGACCTTTTTCATCTTTTTGGGGGGGGGAAGGCCTCGGTGGGGGGACCCCTCCACCCGCTGGTTTTATTCCCGCCGGGCTGCCCCCACGTATGGAGGCCTGGGGGTCGTTAGTAGACTGAGACTTCAAAGTTTCTACACCCTTGCGATGTATAGACCATGTTTATGCTCATGCTTGTTCAGTGTTTAAACGTGTTTAACGTATGTGTTTTTTGGGCTTGTATATTCTCTTGTCCTCTCCCTTCGTTGGACGGGTGGGGGCAGGATGGCAACCGAGCGGAAGTTGGGGCTCTCACGCTCGATAGTACGCAGTTTTTGCGGTCATTTAACAGGCCCAAACCTCAAGGGATGCGCTGGGGTATTCCCAACGCTGCTTGGTTCTCGAAGAAGGGGCATGTGGGATTCGAGTCGATGGGGTCACAGGCCGGGGGTGGGGGAGCGGGGAGCGGGGGCAGTGGCCTGACGCCCCGGGCTAACAAACTTAGAGCCGGTTTTCTAAGAGGTGCGGGATGGTAGCTTTACCGACAAAGGGGGGTGGGGGCTTTTCAGGCCCGGATCCTTATTATACTGATTGTAATTTTAACACGGGGGTCCGTTAGGGGGCGGCTGCTTCCTATGAGTCACGGGGAGGGTTGAGGGGCAAGCCGGTCCAGGGGGGTCGGGGCAATTGGGGTTGAAGCGTTTCCCCTCTATCACGTATAGATACGCTGTC
Source organism: Pelobates fuscus (assembly GCF_036172605.1). Taxonomy (NCBI): domain Eukaryota; kingdom Metazoa; phylum Chordata; class Amphibia; order Anura; family Pelobatidae; genus Pelobates; species Pelobates fuscus. The sequence goes on along the minus strand of NC_086320.1, from coordinate 370,323,632 downwards.
TCCGGATATCACCGTGCCCCCCTGTATCGCCTAATCACATAACAGGACGGGCTGCTGCCACCGCCGCGAGAGGTCTGTCTCCCCGATCGGGGACCTCCAAATAATTGCTAGGGGGAATGCGTAACAAAGTGTGTATTACTGCTGGTGTCCGGACGCGCTGGTCCCTGGGCGGCTGAGCCGGCGGCAGGCTTCTCGTATGCTAATTTGCGTGGGGGATGACTGTGGCCGGCTCGGTTGTGCTCCATGGGATTGCGCTCCTAAACGGCGGATCCTCCGCCACGCTAGCGAATTACTGGCAGCACAATTAACATAACGTGATTTCCCATCTAGTCCAGTCCCTTCAGGACTGAACACTGAATGTTTTCTCCCCATTTCGGCTATAGATTATGTTTGCCTCATGATTTGCCTAGTGTACTGCTGTAAGCACCGAATCTTTAAATGTGCAGCGGTTTTCATGAATGTCAGGCCTTCTCGTTCCGCTGCTATAAAAATGTATACTGTTGTGGCGTTTGGAATGTGTTCGGTATAAAGATGTGGATGACTGATGCTTTATGACGCCTCTCCTGTATACCTTACAGTAACGCACATGGTTATAGGTCATATGCCTCTATCTTATATGTTTTTTTATGAATAATTGCATTTTTGCCAGGCTGAGGCCTCGGGCATGGGCTCTTGTCACCCAGGGTGAGGAGTTTATCTCTTTAGATGCAAGCTGGCACTGGACAGTGCCCGCATTGGCTGGTCCATGTCCCTTCTGCTCCAGGGCTTTCTTATCAGGTGCTGGGGGGAATGGGACATTTACCCCAACGTGGCCTGGCTGTGGGTAAGACCAGGCGATTTCTGTACAAAGTTATTCTATCACTTTCTCTAACCCTCTTCTATTTTCCCTTTACCCCACTCTCCACTCCCTTGCCCCTTCTCCCTCTTTTATCTCGTAGGGGGTGGCGGGAGGAGGCGGTCCAAAATCATAGACAAGACACGGGGACGAGACACGGCCTATACATAGCGGTCCACCATAGTTTGACACATGCCCATTAAACTGGTTTCACTTAATGTAAAGGGCCTAAACGCACCCAAAAAAAGGCGGCTCTTATTTAGGGAACTTAAACGTTTAGACCCGGATATAGCTCTTATACAGGAGACACATCTTCCCAGATCGGCCAAATTCGCACTTAAAGACCACACTTATAACACCACCTTTGAAGCGAGAGCCCTCAACAAGAGGAATGGCGTCGCCATCCTAGTGCATCGGAGGTGCCCGATTAGCATCCATAGAGTTAGCGCAGACCCAGCAGGACGTAGCGTACACCTGTCAGGTTCCCTGTTCTCCCACACGATCCACATCTCCAATGTTTACGCTCCCAACGACCCTTCCAAAGAGTTTTGGGCAGACCTCGCCAAAGTTGTCACTACACTCCCGAATGGTATGGTGATAGTGGGCGGAGACTTTAATGCAGCCCCATCCCCGGCGGCAGACAGGGGGCCATGCAGAGGACTCCCACGGTCCCATAGAAGAGGAGGCCAGGACAAGCTGCTTCATACGTTTATACAACAGTCGGGCCTTATCGACATCTGGAGAGCCCAGCACCCGGACACGAACGACTACACGTTTTATTCACAGCCCCATAACACGTATTCCAGGATCGACTTGTTCCTGGTCAACCCCCAGACTGTTTCTAGGATTGTGGACTCCACGGTAGGATCCATATCCTGGTCGGACCACGCGGACGTCTCCATTACCCTGGACAAACTGAGCGCGGCAACTCCATGGACGTGGAGACTGAATAATTCCCTGTTGAGGGACCCGGAGATAGTTGAAATTGTACGCAGGGAACTGGCCGACTACTTCCTTAGAGAAGCCGCATCGGGGGTATCTAAAGCCGTAATATGGGCGGCACATAAGTCTGTCATTCGGGGAATACTCATCAGGGAAGCGACCTTAAAGAAACGCCGGAAAACCCAATTGCTGACGTCGCAGTTGAGCGCTCTGAGATCGGCGGAACAGAGACACAAGTCGGATCCCACACGGACCAACTTGGACACAGTACAAGAGTTGAGGCACAGTATTTGCGACTTACTCATGGAGGATACCACGAGACCTGTCTTGTGGTCTCGGCGGTCCTTTTATGAGAAGGCCAATAAAATAGACACCTTGTTGGCAAGATCCCTCAGGCCGCGCCCGCGGAACACGCATATTACAAGGATTAAAGATGCTGCGGGAGCATACCGGACGGATCCCAATGATATCGCCAAAATATTCTCAGAATTTTACTCTGACCTATACAACCACTCCAGAGGTGAAGACACGGAACCTCAAAAACGTATGGAAGAGATTCGTGGTTTCCTATCGGGGATCCATCTCCCGACACTGAGCGAAGCCGATGCGACCACCCTTAGTAGCCAGATATCGGCGGAGGAGATAGACGCAGCGATATCAACTCTGAAGAGCAATAAGGCACCTGGTCCGGACGGCTTCGACGGAAGCTACTATAAGACTTTCCGGGAAGAACTGGTACCCCACCTCGAGTCATGGTTTAATGACCTCCAAGACGGGGGGACCACGGATCGAGATATGTCCCTTGCGAATATTGTCTTACTGCCAAAACCAGGAAAGGATGACTCCCTACCGGAGAATTTCCGCCCGATATCTTTAATTAACCATGATTCCAAGATCCTAGCGAAGGTGTTAGCGATCAGATTGAACCCGATCCTCACTAGCCTGGTCCATCCAGACCAGGTGGGTTTCGTGCCGGGGAGGCAGTTGTTCGAGAATACGAGACGAAACATCGATCTCATAGAGAGACAAGCTCGACTACAGATCCCGACGTTGATGCTATCACTGGACGCTGAAAAAGCGTTCGACAGAGTTAAATGGCCGTTCCTATTCGAAACACTGCGTCAATTCGGGATGCCGGATCGTTTTATCAAGACAATACAAGCCTTATACACTAATGTCAGGGCACAGGTTAGGATAACGGGAGCGAGGTCGATCCCATTCCCGCTGAGCAACGGCACGAGACAGGGCTGCCCCCTGTCGCCGCTGCTATTCGTCCTATCATTGGAACCTCTCATGCAAAAGATACGCACCACCCCAGAGATCGAGGGCATCGCGATACGGGGACAGGAATACGTAATCTCGGGCTTCGCCGATGACGTACTACTGTCATTGACGGCTCCGTTGAAGTCAATGACAGCCCTGCAGAGGATATTGGCAGATTACGGCATGGTGGCCGGTTACAAGGTTAACCTCCACAAGTCGTCCGCACTCCCCATAGGGATGAGCGATGCCGAGATTACGCACATCGGGAGAGTATTTAACGTCCAAGTGGTGAGGGATCATATTAAATACTTAGGCATCTGGCTAACAGCCGACCCCTCCCTGCTACACCAACAGAACTACGTGCCCCTAATTAGACAATTAATGCGTGACCTGGAGGTGTGGGTAGATAAACCGATTTCGTGGATCGGGAGGATTCATTCGGTAAAAATGAATATCTTGCCTCGGATACTTTTTCTCTTTCAAGCCCTCCCGATACACTTGACCAAGTCCAGCTTGGGGCCACTCCAACAGGCAATCGGTAGGTTTATCTGGCACAACAGGAAACATAGGACGTCGCGAAATATACTTTACAGGGCGAAAGAGAGGGGGGGCTGCCAAATCTTTATTATTACTATGTGGCGGCCCAATTAGCCCAGATTGCGTTGTGGCATACACCCCCTGACGAGAGGCGGTGGGTGGACTTAGAATCCTCTTTGTTGAACCCGGACCTCCCCCAATTCCTCATATGGACCCCAAAAGAATTTAGACCCCTAGACAGAGTCCCGTGCCAAGCGGTTCAGACCTCCTTGAAGGTCTGGGACACGAACGCCCTTAAACATGACCTGACTGCCGCTTTATCCCCGATGACTCCGTACTTGAGAAATAGAGATTTCCCTCCAGGTATGCGGGCCCGAGACTTTAAAGGCTTGGAAACCGCGGGACTGCAGAGACTGCATCATCTATATGTTAATCAGTCTATGATCTCCTTCGAGGATTTGAACGGCAGGACCCCGCTGAAGCCTTTTGACTACTTCCGTTATATTCAACTTCGGGATTATGCCCGAGCTGCCAGGATCAAACGAGCGGCACAGATGCCCTTTACGTTCTTCGAGAAGATATGCTGCAGGGAACAGTTTCCGAGAGGACTCATCTCCTGCATATACGCACACCTGAGTACCCACACCTCGGAATGGGGGACCATGAAATACACTGATCAATGGGAAGCGGACTTAAACGAAGTGTTAGAAGGAGCTGAGTGGCAAGAAATTTGGGAAGCAGCCGCGGCCTCTTCAGTGTGCGTAACCCTGCAAGAACAATCGTATAAGACCCTTTTCCGATGGTATGCCACCCCGGCGACACTTTTCCGCATGGGAAAGGTTCCGACGGACGTATGCTGGAGAGGCTGCGGCCAGAAGGGTACGTATATTCATATGTGGTGGGAATGCCCGATAGTGCAGATATACTGGAAGAAAATAGCGACGTTATTAGGAGATGTATTTGACAGGGTGGTGGAGCCAGACCCGTGGGTATTCCTGTTATCGAGATCCCTAGAGAATTGGTCACGAACAGAACAGACCCTCCTCCACAGAATAACCCTAGCCGCAAGGCGAGCCTTAGCGCAAACGTGGCTACAGAGCGACACCCCCACCTTTGCATTCACAAAACATAAAATAAAGGACACATATCTGATGGATAAACTGACGGCTCAGGTTAGGGGGACTATCAGGAAATTCGAAAAGATCTGGGACCCGTGGGTTAGCAGCATAGCTAACGACTGAGATGTAACCAGACAAGATTGTTCTTGATTAAAACCCCGCCACACTAACGAAGTCGGGGGGTTTGGACTCCCACCGTCCCACTTGTATCTTATGTCGCAGAGCGATTGCTCACAGTGACGCCTAGGACAGATAGCTGGTGGAGGGGGATCACTCCCCCTTCCCTATTATCGTTACTGGAACAGAGGTGCTGCTCGGACCGACCTCCTTCCCATAATCCGCCTCATCCCCACTCGCCTCCCCTCCCTTTTTTCCTTCCCTTTCTCCTTTCTTTTTTCTCCCCTCTTTATATCTGCATATCTCCTTCTCCTCGAATCTTCGAGGAAACTTACCTTCTTTTCTACCTTTGAAATCACGATATTTTGAACTATCGTATGAGACCAGCATAAGGGTTTACTTGCAGCCGCCGGGGTTATGGGGGGCTTGCCGCACAGCTAGAGATGCAAATGCGATTATTCATAACTCCCTTAGTTGCATAGTATTGTGACTACATTACGATAGTTCCTTGTTATATCTTGTTGTTTTAAGATTTAAAAAAAACTAAAAACACTTTGCGAGATGTACAGCGATACTTAAGATCGCTTTATCAGGACTGGAAATTATGGGCAACACCATATTGGACGAGCATGGACATTGGAATGTGACACACATGCATAGTGCGTCGTCACGAAAGAGGTTATCATGGACTACCATTAACATTACATAGTTGCACACCATCATACCGTATTTCCGTTCTGTATTGTTGCTTTTATGTATGATATGTATCTGCTGTCTTGCAATGAAAAATAAAGAATATAAAAAAAAAAAAAGAAGAGCAAGGATTTAGTTTTATATATTTTGTTACAAACTTTTATACCTTACTGTGCATTTATTTTGGAACCACAATAAAAAGAGCAAGTCTTTTTACCTCATCCAGCGTGTGAAGTGTCTCTAAAGCCTGAAAAGACTGTGTGTAACACCCCAATCCCAGGACAAGGTACCAAGTGAAAGGAGTACTTTTATCACAACGTATATATTTGTGTATATATTTGTGTTGGGGGCAAAAGAAGCCGTAAAGAGTGATAGAGAGTAATATAAGAATCGCATAATACAGAATGGAAAAAAGTCGGTTGAGGTGTGCCGGAACCGACGATGCTTGTAGGCCTGTAAAATAAAGAGGGCAAAAAGGAGAAATACTGTAAAATCGTTAATACAGTCAACAATCAACATACATACTTATTCCCAAGGTTATATGATAATGCTTGACGGAGTTCCAATACTGGTTGTGGAATGTACCGTGAGCCGAGGACTTACAATGACTTAATGTTTAATTATGTGTAGTGTTATATGTGGTGAAACCAGCCTCGCCACTATGTTCTGGAGAAGCCTGGTTGCCCGCCTGCTACCTCTGGACTATGGCCCCATGTTAAAAAACTTTATTTCTCCCTGCAGAAAGGCTTGTTCGTGCCTTTCTGCCAGGGTGCTCGGTAAATTCAATTTACCGAACAAACGCCACCTGGGTATGGAGTGTGCAGGCAATTAATCTCCCAGAAGCTGCGGTTAACCGCAGCTTAATTGACGAACGCTAGGTGGCCGTTGTTCGTATAGCCAAACACGTTGCAGCGGCCATCTTAAATTGCTGAACGGCCAGCGGTGTTCAGCTACAAAACTGTGGAACTGAAAACGGTCACTTATATTCACGAACACCGCTGAGCCGCCGACCTCCCTCCTCCTGCATTTATCCGAGCGCTGGTCCCTTCTGTATTTTCTCTGTGTGAACAGTGCAACCCCAGATAGCTAGGCCATGGAGCCCATTTGTATAACGAAAGACTATGTGAAAGACTTTGGCTCAATGGCGATTGAACTGTATGTATGTGATCTGAGCGCCATTCGGTAATACAGGGAGTGCAGAATTATTAGGCAAGTTGTATTTTTGAGGATTAATTTTATTATTGAACAACAACCATGTTCTCAATGAACCCAAAAAACTCATTAATATCAAAGCTGAATGTTTTTGGAAGTAGTTTTTAGTTTGTTTTTAGTTATAGCTATTTTAGGGGGATATCTGTGTGTGCAGGTGACTATTACTGTGCATAATTATTAGGCAACTTAACAAAAAACAAATATATACCCATTTCAATTATTTATTTTTACCAGTGAAACCAATATAACATCTCAACATTCACAAATATACATTTCTGACATTCAAAAACATAACAAAAACAAATCAGTGACCAATATAGCCACCTTTCTTTGCAAGGACACTCAAAAGCCTGCCATCCATGCATTATGTCAGTGTTTTGATCTGTTCACCATCAACATTGCGTGCAGCAGCAACCACAGCCTCCCAGACACTGTTCAGAGAGGTGTACTGTTTTCCCTCCTTGTAAATCTCACATTTGATGATGGACCACAGGTTCTCAATGGGGTTCAGATCAGGTGAACAAGGAGGCCATGTCATTAGATTTTCTTCTTTTATACCCTTTCTTGCCAGCCACGCTGTGGAGTACTTGGACGCGTGTGATGGAGCATTGTCCTGCATGAAAATCATGTTTTTCTTGAAGGATGCAGACTTCTTCCTGTACCACTGCTTGAAGAAGGTGTCTTCCAGAAACTGGCAGTAGGACTGGGAGTTGAGCTTGACTCCATCCTCAACCCGAAAAGGCCCCACAAGCTCATCTTTGATGATACCAGCCCAAACCAGTACTCCACCTCCACCTTGCTGGCGTCTGAGTCGGACTGGAGCTCTCTGCCCTTTACCAATCCAGCCACGGCCCATCCATCTGGCCCATCAAGACTCACTCTCATTTCATCAGTCCATAAAACCTTAGAAAAATCAGTCTTGAGATATTTCTTGGCCCAGTCTTGACGTTTCAGCTTGTGTGTCTTGTTCAGTGGTGGTCGTCTTTCAGCCTTTCTTACCTTGGCCATGTCTCTGAGTATTGCACACCTTGTGCTTTTGGGCACTCCAGTGATGTTGCAGCTCTGAAATATGGCCAAACTGGTGGCAAGTGGCATCTTGGCAGCTGCACGCTTGACTTTTCTCAGTTCATGGGCAGTTATTTTGCGCCTTGGTTTTTCCACACGCTTCTTGTGACCCTGTTGACTATTTTGAATGAAACGCTTGATTGTTCGATGATCACGCTTCAGAAGCTTTGCAATTTTAAGAGTGCTGCATCCCTCTGCAAGATATCTCACTATTTTTGACTTTTCTGAGCCTGTCAAGTCCTTCTTTTGACCCATTTTGCCAAAGGAAAGGAAGTTGCCTAATAATTATGCACACCTGATATAGGGTGTTGATGTCATTAGACCACACCCCTTCTCATTACAGAGATGCACATCACCTACTATGCTTAATTGGTAGTAGGCTTTCGAGCCTATACAGCTTGGAGTAAGACAACATGCATAAAGAGGAGAATGTGGTCAAAATACTAATTTGCCTAATAATTCTGCACTCCCTGTAATGTGCGCTCAGATCTAAGCTATCTGGGGATAGGTTGAACGTTTATGTTTTATGCAGTATTTGTAACATTGTGTATTTTTATGTCTTTTTGCTAACATGTGTGTAATGGAGTTTTGCCTCTATCCGTGGAGATAATTGGATTACTCCCCAATTATCTCCATGATAGAGAGGAGGGATTATACTGTACTAGTGGGATTGTTTCACTATGTATGTCTGTGATTGGTCACTGTGCAATTTGTGTCCCAGTCTTCCACCAGGTCTCCTAGGGGAGTGTCCACCTGGTGGAAGACCTGCATAAATACCGGGCAGGTAGCCCCATTAAACCAGATCACTGCTTGACACCCAACACGGAGCTTTGTCTCGTTCTTGGGGGGGGGGGGATTTATTGTATGCTGTTCCAGTTCGACTGCTAGGAGTGTAAACTGTTCGTATGGTTTTTCCTGTTCGGCTGTTTGAAGCATTCGTATGGTTCCGGTTCGGGAGTTTGGAGAATTCGTATGGTTTCCTGTTCAGGAGATTGGTGTATGGAGTAGCTGCCTGTGAATCTGGGAGGGAATATCTCCTAAACGGCTTTTAACCCCTTTTATGCCTGGGGGTGCCGTTACAAATACCTTATAACATGGAGGAGGAATACTGTGGACACTGACAATCTGGAATCTGACATACACGGGAGTCATACGCTGACTAAGGTAATTGTTATAAATATCTAAGAGACTAACCAATATAAACCTTGCAAATAATTGAGGGGCTAATATGATAGCTAACTGGGGAGAGCTGTTAAACAAGATAAGTATAGGCAATTAGAATAAATCAAGTGGTATAATATGTGTTTTTGTTGAACATCTAAAAACACAAGATCAGAGACAACATGGGTTTACTTCAGGGAGATCATGCCAAACTAATCTTATTGATTTTTTTGATTGGGTAACTAAAATTATAGATCAGGGTGGTGCAGTAGACATTGCTTACCTCGATTTCAGTAAGGCTTTTGACACTGTTGCACATAGAAGGCTTATCAACAAACTACAATCTTTGAGTTTGGATTCCAATATTGTTGAATGGGTAAGGCAGTGGCTGAGTGACAGGCAACAGAGGGTTGTAGTCAATGGAGTATATTCAAAGCTTGGGCTTGTCACCAGTGGGGTACCTCAGGGATCTGTACTTGGACCCATTCTCTTTAATATTTTTATTAGTGATATTGCAGAAGGTCTTGATGGTAAGGTGTGTCTTTTTGCGGATGATACTAAGATATGTAACAGGGTTGATGTTCCAGGAGGGATAAGCCAAATGGAAAATGATTTAGGTAAACTAGAAAAATGGTCAGAGTTGTGGCAACTGACATTTAATGTGGATAAGTGCAAGATAATGCATCTTGGACGTAAAAACCCAAGGGCAGAGTACAGAATATTTGATAGAGTCCTAACCTCAACATCTGAGGAAAGGGATTTAGGGGTGATTATTTCTGATGACTTAAAGGTAGGCAGACAATGTAATAGAGCAGCAGGAAATGCTAGCAGAATGCTTGGTTGTATAGGGAGAGGTATTAGCAGTAGAAAGAGGGAAGTGCTCATGCCATTGTACAGAACACTGGTGAGACCTCACTTGGAGTACTGTACACAGTACTGGAGACCCTATCTTCAGAAGGATATTGATACCTTAGAGAGAGTTCAAAGAAGGGCTACTAAACTGGTTCATGGATTGCAGGATAAAACTTACCAGGAAAGGTTAAAGGATCTTAACATGTATAGCATGGAGGAAAGACGAGACGGGGGGATATGATAGAAACATTTAAATACATAAAGGGAATCAACACAGTAAAGGAGGAGACTATATTTAAAACTACCACAACAAGAGGACATAGTCTTAAATTAGAGGGACAAAGGTTTAAAAATAATATCAGGAAGTATTACTTTACTGAGAGGGTAGTGGATGCATGGAATAGCCTTCCAGCTGAAGTGGTAGAGGTTAACACAGTAAAGGAGTTTAAGCATGCGTGGGATAGGCATAAGGCTATCCTAACTATAAGATAAGGCCAGGGACTAATGAAAGTATTTAGAAAACTGGGCAGACTAGATGGGCCGAATGGTTCTTATCTGCCGTCACATTCTATGTTTCTATGTTTCTATGTTTCTATTAACAGCATATAACGTGAACTTAACCTAGTAGTATTGAGACATAGATTCAAATTCTATGAGTGATGAAACCTCTTGAAAGCATGCGAATTGTTAATCTGTCACATATCCACACTTGTTGTCCGATAATTGATAGATACCTGAGCAGTTGTTGCCTGACAATTAATCGATAGCCCAGAGACAGATTAGTGGTGAACGTAGATAAGTGATGAGCATAGCAATGGTCAAGTTGATAAACCAGCATTCATGGGGAAATTAACTGCGAGTACAATAGGTGGAGAAATGGAATAGTAGCAATATTGTGTAAACCAGACATTGTAAGTAACTAGGATCTGTATCCACAAGAATATATGATGAACAGTATTTACATAGACCCTAAAATGGTCAGATAAGTTCAGTAGAATTGCAATTGAGCTAACTAGTGAATTGGAAACCAACCATCAACGACCCCTAATTAGGATACTAAACCAAAGTAACCTGCTTTAGCAGACGTATGTACAGTAAATGTATGTACAGGTTAAAATTGTATTTCTTATCCTATGTATCGACCTAAGTATGAGCATAACCTAAATTTATAGTTAATTGCGACACCTGCTATGTAGGGGAGCCAAATTGAATTTCGAAGTAGGTAATAGAAAGAGTTAAATAAGCCGCGGTTGGCCAGCCATAGTGGCTTTCATGAGTATGAGGAGGAGTGGCTTAACTTAATAATGACAGTATAACAATTTACCACCATGAAACTGATAAGCGTGGTATCGCAACTTATCTGTATGACATGTTTGAATAACATGTTTGAATAACAGAATAATGAGTGTATACCTTATAACATACTGGCTTACTAGCTAATGCCAAGAGGCGAAACGATTAAACTTGGTTGGTGATGGGTGAGGCCCTGCTAGATGCCAAGCAGCTTGAGAGGCTCTACCTATACATTAGCGTGAGGGGATTTCGTGGCCACCAAATGTTGTGGCAGGGTGTTGGCCTCTCGGTGACTTTTAAAGCATAAGATAGAATGGGAATGACAGGTGAGACCCTCTCTATGCCACCATGAGAGGCGACTAACTATGAGTTGGGCCGATGGGCGTAGTACCTCTGAGTATTAGGATGGGTGCTGGCCTTGCGGGACCACTAACCTAAGGCATAGAGGCCTGTGAAATTATTAACTATTGGACGCCTGGTGTCCTGTCAGCCAGTAACGAAGCTAACTAAGGGGGGAAGGGTATGGTGCATATAAGGACATGTAAATTGACTTACCCGAGAAAAGTAAGTCAGTCATGCGGTTTAACATGAGAAATAGATAGAAGCAGATCTATAGCGGTTAATGAGATAGTTGTAGGAAATGTGGTATGTGACGTAAAATTATAGATATCCTGTATACCTATAGGATAAGTAGCGCAGTTAGTTGCAACCATAACATATTATACTAACTTGTAATTCATCTGAACCTCTCTGTGGCCAAATGATCTGGGACCTTCTTGAGGGAAGAAACCATATTCAAGGTAAAACAGTAGTCCTGTTTAAGGAACATAAAATGTGGTAATACATGCAAGAGAGTAAACTATACATTTAAGTAGCATTGAAGTAAGCAGCTAGGGAAGCCACCAGCGGGTAATTAAAGATAAAGGAGCCTAACCTTAGTAAATAATTTTGATTATACACCAAGTCAGAAATTAGAGAATGTACTATACTGAAATAGTGATAGTGTCTCATCCCTAGTTAAGTGTCCAGACCCGGACTTCCCTGTATATAGAAACAGATACAAGAAACAGTATCCCTATATTTAGAAGTGGAATAGTAGTAACACAGAGAGTATAGAATATACGGTGTTGATCCCGGAGAAGTGGTAAGAGAAATTGACGTGCAGGTGATTTAGGTTAAATAACCGAGACTTAGTAGTATGAGTATAGGAATATACCAGGTGAGCAGTAGAGGCGTAAATGAGTGAATCCTTCATGCAGAAATCACATTTATTTAAGTGAACCATATAAGGAGATTATTGAGTCCTGTAAATTGATATTGAAATTTACGCCCCAAACAAATTAGGGAACCAATACAAGGAGGATAACTCCTAGCTTGGGGAATATGCACATCATATAAGAGAACAATGTTTCATGACATTCAAGCTTAAACCAGGGGCCTACACCAAAAGAGTGTTTAGAGGCGTATGATAGTAACTGTATGCAGAATTACCATAGTTAATTAAACCAACCATAGAGTATCACCAGATATATAAACAAACACGTAGTTGGGTTACCTCTCCATAGTATTATGATAACCAGCTATTTATTTAGTAAAATGACATGTTGTAATTCATGCAGTAATGAACCTTATATTCTAAATGACCGCTAGAGGTCAGTATTTAATTTCCAGACTAGTTTCGGGTAAATTGCAAAAACCGTGCGGTTAGATATACGAATTTTCGCACAAAATGCTCTATCCGGCCATACGAATCTTTTCACGAAAAGCTATATCCGGCCATAGGGCTTTTCGTGCTGACTAACGAAAGGGGGATCGTACGTTGCAAGATACCAATTATTGTGAACGGTCATTTGAAAGAATGGCTGTAACAGGAATTGAATTGAAAAAGTGTATGAACAGATTAAAAACAACCGTTCGGGAGTTTGAAACCGAACTGACCATTAACATAGAATAGTAACCTTGTGAAAAAGACTGAAACAAAATGTTCGGTAGTTAAACACGAAATGTTAGAATCATGAAAAAACGCGAAAGGATTTTGCAAACTGTATAAGTAATTGAGATAGACCTGACTCGTGATGACGCCGTGATGGCGCCGTATGACTGCGACCATGGCGCGACAGTTAGGTCAGTAACTTGCGGTTTTGGCGCGTTCCTGGATCTGTCTTCGGAGCTGCCGGCTTGGAGGACTGAAACGTGGATGTTTTAAGCCGAGTGCTGCAGACAGTGAAAGACAGCAGGAACACGTAAACCACGTGGTGAGACAGGTAAGTTGCAAGATGGCGACCTGCATGTGACCAGGAAGTAGTCACATGCAAATCGCTAGAACAAGAACGGTGTGGAGCAAGGTAAGGAGTCCCTTTAAGTAGGGAAATCATGCCCCTCCCACAATTACAGGCAAAATCCTTAATACATATATACACACATATACATATAATACGTGTGTGTGTGTGTGTGTGTATATATATATATATAGATGCACACACACACACTTTTATTTCTTATATATGTATAATATAATTAAAGCATTTTATAATATATTATTCATATCTAATGCATATATATGATTTCATTAAAAGTGTATTTTGAGATATATGTGTATAATGAAATCATATATATGCATTATATATATATATATAATATATTATAAAATGCTTTAATTATTTTATAATAAATGTACATATATAATATACACCCTGTTCCAAATTATTATTATTCTATTTAAGTATCACAAAGATTAAATATTTTGTTTTTCAGTTTAACTCATGGATGGCATTGTGTCTCAGGGCTCTTTTGATCACTGAAAACAATCTCAGACGCCTGTGATAATTAGATTGCCAGGTGAGCCCAATTTAACCCCTTAAGGACACATGACGTGTGTGACACGTCATGATTCCCTTTTATTCCAGAAGTTTGGTCCTTAAGGGGTTAAGGAAAAACTGCTAAAGGAGGGTGTTCCACATTATTAAGCAGAGCACCATTTTCATGCAATATGGGGAAGAAAAAGGATCTCTCTGCTGCCGAAAAGAGTGAAATAGTTCAATGCCTTGGACGAGGTATGAAAACATTAGATATTTCACGAAAACGTAAGCGTGATCATCGCACTATTAAGAGATTTGTGGCTGATTCAGAGCACAGACGGGTTCGTGCAGATAAAGGCACATTGACGAAGATTTCTGCCAGATCCATGCATCGGATCAAGGGAGCAGCTGCTAAAATACCATTACATAGCAGCAAACAGATATTTTAAGCTGCTGGTGCCTCTGGAGTCCCACGAACATCAAGGTGTAGAGTCCTTCAGAGTCTTGCAACTGTGCATAAACCTTCTATTCGGCCACCACTAACCAATGCTCACAAGCAGAAACAGCTGCATTGGGCAGAAAAATACATGAAGACTAATTTTAAAACAGTCCTGTTCACTGATGAGTGCCGTGCAACCCTGGATGTTCTAGATCAGTGGTTCTCAAACCAGTCCTCAAGACCCACCAACAGTTCAGGTTTTGTTAGTATCTCCATTGGAATAAAACAGGGAAATACATAAATCCTGGACTGTTGGTGGGCCATGAGGACTGGTTTGAGAACCATTGGTCTAGATGGATGGAGTAGTGGATGGTTGGTGGACGGCCACCCTGTTCCAACAAGGCTGTGCCGTCAGCAAGGTGGTAGTGGAGTCATGTTTTGTTCTGGAATCATGGGAAGAGAGCTGGTCAGCCCCTTTAGGGTCCCCGAAGGTGTAAAGATGACCTCTGCAAAGTATGTGGAGTTTCTGGCTGACCACTTTCTTCCCTGGTACAGAAAGAAGAACTATGCTTTCCGTAATAAAATCATCTTCATGCATGACAATGCACCATCTCATGCTGCAAAGAATACCTCTGCATCAATGGCTGCTCTGGGGATAAAAGGAGAGAAGGTCATGGTGTGGCCTCCATCCTCCCCTGACCTCAATCCTATTGAGAACCTTTGGAGCATCGTCAAGCAAAATATATATGAGGGTGGGAGGCAGTTTACATCCAAACAGCAGCTCTGGGAGGCTATTCTGACATCTTGCCAACAAATTCAAGCAGAAACTGTCCAAAAACTCACAAGTTCAATGGATGCAAGACTTGTGAAGCTGTTATCAAATAAGAGGTCCTATGTTGAAATGTAACGTGACCTGTTAAAATGTTTAAAAAGTTAAAATGTTGTTATAAGTTTGATTGAAATAGCTTTTGATTTCAGTAAATATGCTGCAAACACAACAAAGGACAATTTTCAGTTCTTTACACCCTATAAAGTGTTTTGAAACTTACTGTGCGTAATAATTTGGAACAGTGCATTGTAAGTTTTTTATGTTTAAAAAAAATACTGTTATCATTAGGAGGTTTGTTCAATAAAATTTGAATTGTACTCTTAATAGTTGATAACATGACTGTTATTTACATCAATTATTTAGGTAAATGAGAAAAATATCATTTGCATAATAATTTGGAACAGAGTGTAAATTACATACAGAAACACAGATAACAAATTGCAAAACAATCTATAAAATAAAACAAGAAATCCTTACATATATTTACCCCTTATATATAATTCTTGTAGGAGCTACGGATGTTACAGGTCTCCAAGTAGTTGTAGAAAAAAAACATCTCACACTGGATAGTCCAACATCTTTAATATATACCTTAAACTAGTTGTTTCTAAGTGGACAGCTTCCTGGGGGGGGGGGGAGGGGAGGGATCAGAAGGGTTTGGCCTAGCAGTTTATTGCCCACTCCATCTTTTCTTAAATGATGTTGTCCTTTGAAGAACCCAAAGTCAGAGCATATGCACCATCACCTTTTACGATGCCCTATGTCCACCTCTGGTGACGGTTATCTTGTAGTTTTATGGCTTAGGCCTGGAGTAAAATCAAAGCATACAATAAATGTTATCCCAAAACGTACAAAAACAACTCATAACATATATCAAATGCTAACTCATGCTTTGGCGTGACATGTTTTCTTTATTCCAAGAATTACTTGGAAAAATTCCTGCAAACAGCAACACTATGGGTAGGAATTGATTAAAAACATGATACACATCAATTTTATAACCAACCAAAACATACCACTGTCAGTCGTTATTATTATTATTGCCATTTATATAGCACCAACAGATTCCATAGCACTTTACAATATTAGGAGAGGGGGGATTTTACTGTAAATAGGACAATTACAAGAAAATTTACAGGAACGATAGGTTGAAGGGGACCCTGCTCAAACGAGCTTACATTCTATAGGAGGCGGGGTGTAAAACACAATAGGTAAGGAAATAGCAATCAAATAAGGTGGGAGTGAAGCAGAGCTGGAGGAGAGAGTAAGAGACAGGTATGTGAGGTAGAGCTTACTCTGGGAGGCAATAAGCTTTCCTAAAAAGATGGGTTTAAGGCACTTCTTAAACGATTGAAGACTAGGGGAGAGTCTGATGGCGGTAGGCAGGCTATTCCATAGGATCTATCCATTACCAGAATATGGATTCTGAGGTTTTTTGGTAACTAAGACATGAGCTGTGAACAATATGATAAAATTTAGGAGAAAACAGTGCAAGGTGCAAAATATCCACTCCCATACTTTGTTGGAGATTATGTCCTACGTCAATATGTTACCAAAAGTGTAAGCGGCATTTTACCCAGTCCACTCAAAGCAATTTACTGTGTATTGAATAAACACCAATCAGGGGATCAGTACATTAGTTTCATTTTTTATTGTGTCCTTGTAAACCACCTGCATTTCATGGGTCAATTTAAATAAAATACGGCATTATGTCACATAGAGTGACCTCTCACTCAGCTTAGATTGCAGCCCATAAAACATGTCTTCATACACTCATAAACCCAAGGTCATAAGGGTACGAAGGCCAGCAATCCTGCAGATTCAAGGTCATCTTTTTCTAGGCTCCATTTGCCATGTTTGTTTTGAAATTAATGACTTTAGTTGCCTTTGTAGGACCAAGTATCGTACCAGACAGAAGCAGCTGCATCAACAGTTCAAAGAAATTACAAAAAACGAAATAGCCTGCAAGTATCTAAACTCCCTAAATGTGCGGGTCTCATTGTGATCCATGAATTCACAAGGATGGCCAGATCTACTGATAATCATAATATGATTTACCAACACTTTATATAGAGAAAATAAATCAAAATATTAGCTGATAACATTAACAAAATGTTAATTCCTTTTTTGGCTGCATTTCAATTAAAGCAAAACAGTTAACATAAAATACATTTTAAAAAATGCTCATAGTGAGACTTATGGGAAGAAAGGCTGGCAAGGAGAGAGGAAGAAAAAAGGGAGTGGGGTTACAAACAGGGGTGCTGTAGACAGACCCAGCACTGCAAACCGCAGGTGTTCAGTTGGGGATCTGTGTAGCAAAGTATGTTTACCAAAGGTGCATTTTATCTAACTATGGTTATGGAGAGTATCACAAAGCCTAGCCCTTATTGCTTAGATTTTGTGGACATACCTATTTTAATAAGACTTGCAGTGTTTGCCATTGCAAAGCCTCTTAGCTGTAAAAATCTTATGACATCATTTCAGAGAAGAAAAGCGGAGTCTAGTTTGATAGCGATGACCATTCAGCAAGAGTGGCTGAGGGACAAGACAAACTTCCACTACCTAACTCATAAGCTTAACCCCTTAAGGACACATGACATGTCTGACACGTCATGATTCCATTTTATTCCAGAAGTTTGGTCCTTAAGGGGTTAAACACGGTAAACCAAAGAGAAAACTGTGGGAAACTTCCACTACATATGACAGAAATGTCATCTACTCCCAAAGGCTCTAAGACACAAAGGAGAGTGATCCAGGTAAACATTATGGTGTTTTACAGCACCTAGTTACCAATTTATAAGCCACTTGAGCCCACTTTCCTTCAAAGAGATGCAGATCTAAACTTTGTTCAGATCAAAGAAAACTTTCTCAACTCACTTTCAATGATCACAAAACCCAAATTGTTTTACCAGAGGGATTGGTGCCTCTTCTTCCCCCTGGATTGGCAGATATCATCAAAGAATAAATAGTTGAAATTGCCCCTTCTCGAATGTAATGAATCCTGTTCTTACATGGTGGTCTGCCCATCAGCTGTTTCTCTGATCGGGCAGACTGCCTCCTCCTGTCTTTCTACTCGATTGGCTAGTCTCCTGCACGCCCCTTTTTATGACGCGGCGTACGTGTGCCGCTGTCAGGCAAAGGGCAGTGCTGAGGGCAGGATCTACAGACACCCTCTCACATTTTGGGTGTGTGACTACATTAATCACGCCCCCAAACATATAAAAGCACGTTTAGCCAGTGTTTCAGTGCCCTGTTGTGGTTCCTAGAGTGTTTTTAATTCTGGCTTAGTGCCATTTTGATATTGACTCAGCTTTTTCCTGACTACTCTGATTTCTGATTCCCTTGATTCGGCTCTGGTATTTCATTGTGGTTGTTGTCTGGCTCCCTTTGACTATTCTCTTCCTATTACTATCAGTCTGGCCATTCTAAGGACCGGTTTAGGTATTTAATTTTGTACCTATAGGAGTGTTATTATTACTGCCTGTTGGCAGTGGCGTCACTGGGGGGGGGGGGGGGACTGAGGGGGCCATGGCCCCCCTACATCATGCAGTGCCCCCCCACTTGAAATTGTTGCCCACAATGCAACCCCAGTACACATACACAATGCAGCCCCTAGATGCACACACACACCTATTTTTATTTAAATCCACCCATCCTGTGGGAGAGCTGAGTGGATCTTTCCCTGGCATCCAGTGTGTCTACTCCCAGTCTTCCTGCAGTTTCTCTCTGCTCCCCTGCGTGCTCTCTGTAGTGATGCCAGGGGCCAGAGTGACGTCCTGTCACTAAACAGTTCCATGCTCCCTGCAGCGACCGGCTTTAATGTTTTCTGCGCTGCTTAGCAAAGGGCTGACAAATGCCAGGTGCCAGGGCGAAATGTCTAGTTGCCATGGCGACCTGGCGCCTGGAATTTGTAGAGCCCTGTGTATGTATGTATGTGTGTATGTATGTATATATGCACAGGTTTATAACTGCCCCTCTACTTTTGTTCCTGGTCCCTTTTGTGCCCCATCTAAGTTTAAATCCTGGAGATGGCTTGTTGGGTTACCCTAATCGTGACATCGAAGGCTCAACATTTGAAAAGATGCTTGAATCATCTGAAAGATGAAAAATCCAGGTGTGTTCCATCCAATTGTGTAGATAAGCCATACAACTATTAAAACTGTCAGCCTTTTTGGGTGACAGTCTTTGCTTGTCTTTACATTGAATAATCTGTTACTGCAAAGCATGTCCACTATAACTAGTAAACTGTTCTCCCATCATTACTGGAAGGCATCACGGTCACATTGAGTTTGCTTATTGAAGCCAGGATTCCCAAGAATACACATCACTGGAGAACACGAGGACATCATTCCATCAACAAAGCTGCATCTTTTCCCAATATTAAGCATGTACTCGGGATAAGGGCCATAATGGCAGATCTACATAGGAAATACCTATTTTATTAACAAGATATTTGCACTTAAATGTGTTGCGTCTTGTGTGAAGGACTGTTCCCAGCATGCAGCTGTTATTAATGGCTCCGTTTAACTTCTTTACATTCTTTATAATTTATTTGATGACTTAAGGCGTTCAGAGGAAGCTTTTAATGCCTGTCTCCTAAATTCTATTGCCAAAATTTAATTTGTAAGAATATCTAAAAGTGCATGCGTCAAAGTCCACTTCTTAATAACAGTTAAACAAATTTTTTATAAGTGCATATGTTTAAACTATCTCCATTAATACAGTAGGTTTAAAAATGTAAGTGTTTTTTTTTTTTTTTTGAGAGAGACACTGTCATGGAGCTGTGTTAAAAAGAGAGCAGTGTCATTAAACAACCATTGATATTAAAGCTGTTTTAAATGTCACAACCACAGCTGTGTCTGAGGAACTTAGAGTTAGAGGTTGGTAAACACTTGGGGTTTTAAAGGTTTGGGGGCAGAGCGTTGAACTTAGAAGGTGCATTGAGTTAGGGGTACCTAGACTCAAGATACTGTCCACAAACACTCTAGTGTTTTAGATGGTTAAAGGGTATGTGTACATACACACACTCTAATAAACTGGGGTTTCAACGCAGAGTACACTACACCCCATTACAAATGGTTTTGAATTGGCACCGTTCTCTTTTGAATTCTATTCCATTATAGTATAATTTTACCACATGACAGGAGGCTTCATATTTGCATATCTTTCTTTACTGAAAACTCCAGCAGCATAGAAACATAACAACCAATCAGAAAAAAGATATGGTGCCCATAAAAGGCCCTGTCTATGATATCACTTCCTCTTTCTTTGCTGCTCCAGCCTACAACAGGTCAGAGTATTTTACCTCTCTGGTATAACCTAGAGTTTAGATTGATTACTTAATTATTCTTTTGTCTTTATTTTAAATCTATTTCTCCTGGCCATCCTATGCCTGTCCCCTTCCCTCCTTTACTTGATTTTACTACCTTTATTCACGGTCTCCTAAACTTGTACTGACTTCTGTTGCGGCCCAAGCCGCGCTCGCTTTGCAGACCCGCCTAATAGACTCGCGGGGACTGTGTGGGGACGGGTGGAGGGAGGCCGGTTCGGTGTGTTGTTTTCTCCCGCGCTACGGACCCGCAACCGCGAGTCTGTTGCTCACTTTCGAGCGCGAGCGCCGGCCATCTTGGATCTCGCGGCTCGCGAGATACAGGGCGACCACCTTCCCTGCTCGCTCTGCGGATCGGGATTCACCCGATCAGCACATTCTTCTGAGTAAAACCCAAGGATTTTTCTCCCAGGTGCTGGGGCAAATGTAGCTTATACTGTTTTTTAGTTATTCATGCCTTGCCACATAGCCCTGCAGCCCATTGGGTTAATTTGAAGTATTACTTGGGACAGCCAGTCTCATTATATACACACTGCTTCCCATGCCAGGATGGAGATGTAAAGCATGCACAGCATTAAAGGAGACTGAGTGCACTGTGGTACCCTGTACAGGGTCATACTGTATTACTGTACCTATACAGGGAGTGCAGAATTATTAAGCAAATGAGTATTTTGACCACATCATCCTCTTTATGCATGTTGTCTTACTCCAAGCTGTATAGGCTCGAAAGCCTACTACCAATTAAGCATATTAGGTGATGTGCATCTCTGTAATGAGAAGGGGTGTGGTCTAATGACATCAACACCCTATATCAGGTGTGCATAATTATTAGGCAACTTCCTTTCCTTTGGCAAAATGGGTCAAAAGAAGGACTTGATAGGCTCAGAAAAGTCAAAAATAGTGAGATATCTTGCAGAGGGATGCAGCACTCTTAAAATTGCAAAGCTTCTGAAGCATGATCATCGAACAATCAAGCGTTTCATTCAAAATAGTCAACAGGGTCGCAAGAAGCATGTGGAAAAACCAAGGCGCAAAATAACTGCCCATGAACTGAGAAAAGTCAAGCGTGCAGCTGCCAAGATGCCACTTGCCACCAGTTTGGCCATATTTCAGAGCTGCAACATCACTGGAGTGCCCAAAAGCACAAGGTGTGCAATACTCAGAGACATGGCCAAGGTAAGAAAGGCTGAAAGACGACCACCACTGAACAAGACACACAAGCTGAAACGTCAAGACTGGGCCAAGAAATATCTCAAGACTGATTTTTCTAAGGTTTTATGGACTGATGAAATGAGAGTGAGTCTTGATGGGCCAGATGGATGGGCCCGTGGCTGGATTGGTAAAGGGCAGAGAGCTCCAGTCCGACTCAGACGCCAGCAAGGTGGAGGTGGAGTACTGGTTTGGGCTGGTATCATCAAAGATGAGCTTGTGGGGCCTTTTCGGGTTGAGGATGGAGTCAAGCTCAACTCCCAGTCCTACTGCCAGTTTCTGGAAGACACCTTCTTCAAGCAGTGGTACAGGAAGAAGTCTGCATCCTTCAAGAAAAACATGATTTTCATGCAGGACAATGCTCCATCACACGCGTCCAAGTACTCCACAGCGTGGCTGGCAAGAAAGGGTATAAAAGAAGAAAATCTAATGACATGGCCTCCTTGTTCACCTGATCTGAACCCCATTGAGAACCTGTGGTCCATCATCAAATGTGGGATTTACAAGGAGGGAAAACAGTACACCTCTCTGAACAGTGTTTGGGAGGCTGTGGTTGCTTCTGCACGCAATGTTGATGGTGAACAGATCAAAACACTGACAGAATCCATGGATGGCAGGCTTTTGAGTGTCCTTGCAAAGAAAGGTGGTGTGACGAGAGCAATCTCGCCACATTGCATTGGAGAAGCCTGGCTGCCCGCCTGCTGCCTTTGGACTATGGCCCTGGGAGATTGGGCCCTTTAAAAACAGTATTCGGCCATACCAGAGTGTATGTCACTCATTCTGGCCCTTTAAATACAGTGGGGTCATTTGGTACTTGCCCTGTGTGAGCTGTGGTAACCCAGATAGCTATACCATGGAGCCCAGGGCCGGCCTTAGGGGTGTGCGAGCTGTGCGGCCGCACAGGGCGCCATGGTGCAGGGGGCGCCCTGCGGCCGCATAGCTCACACGGCATGTCTGTTAGCCGCAATGCTAACAAGACATTTGCCTTGGGCGGCATTTTCCAGGGGGCGGCAAAAAAAGCCGCCCCCAAATGCCCAAGGCAAATGTCTTGTTAGCCTTGCGGCTAACAGACATGCCTGGCTGCTGGGCGGTCGGGCGGCGCTGGCGGGCGGCTGGCGAGGGAGCACTTCCTCTGAGCTGTATGCTCAGCTCCCTCGCGCGCCGCAGAGTGAGGCTGGGAGCCGGAATATGACGTCATATTCCGGCTCCCAGCCTCACTCTGCAGCGCGCGAGGGAGCTGAGCATACAGCTCAGAGGAAGTGCTCCCTCGCCAGCCGCCGCCAACGCCGCCCGCCCAGCCCAGCAGCCACTGGACCACCAGGGAGGAAGAGACCCCCCCAGCATTCCCAAAGGTAAGGAGGCTGGGGGGGTCTAAATAAATGTTAAAAAATGTGTTAATGTGGGTGAGTGTGTGTGTATGTTAGTGTGTGTGTATGTTAGTGTGTGTGTGTGTGTGTATGTCAGTGTGTGTCTGTGTCTGTTAGTGTGTATGTTAGTGTGTGTCTGTTAGTGTGTGTGTGTATGTTAGTGTGTGTCTGTGTGTATGTTAGTGTGTGTCTGTTAGTGTGTGTGTGTCTGTTAGTGTGTGTGTGTATGTTAGTGTGTGTCTGTCTGTTAGTGTGTGTGTATGTTAGTGTGTGTGTGTGTATGTTAGTGTGTGTGTGTGTATGTTAGTGTGTCTGTGTATGTTAGTGTGTGTCTGTGTCTGTTAGTGTGTGTCTGTGAGTGTGTTTGTCTGTTAGTGAGTGTGTGTGCCTGACTGTGTGTGTGTGTGTGAGACTGTCTGCGCGTGTGTGACTGTCTGCATGTGTGACTGTCTGCGTGTGTGTGTGACAGGGTGTGTGGGAAGGGGTAAGGAGTGGGGGAGAGGGGGATGGGAAGGGGGGGCGCTGTGAAGATTTTTTGCACAGGGCGCCCAAATGCCTAAGGCCGGCCCTGATGGAGCCTATTCGTGTGATTAAAGACTTTGGCTCCATGGCGATTAAACTGTATTTGGTTGGTCTGAGTGCCATTCACCTAATAATGTGCACTCAGACCTGAGCTATCTGGGGATATGTGAAATGTCTGTGTGTTATGTGTAAAATGTGACTTTATGCATTTTAAAGTGTTTTATGTCGTTTTGCAACCATGTGGTTAATGGAGTCTGCCTCTAGTCCTGGATAATTGGATTACTTCCCCCCATTGTCTCCAGGATAGAGGGCCCTGTAAAACCATGCTTCCAGAAGGTCAAATGCACATTTGTACTAACTTTTGAACCCCTGGTCCAATTCGTATGATTTTTGAGTATGTTGTTCCCCTGAATGGATTGATTGTGAATATGTATTTTTATGCGAACCAGACTACTCCCGTGGTAGTGCTGGCATCAGGGCAGAGTACCGCTGGTCTCTGCCCACTCAGCAACCCACCAAGGCAGCCTACCAGTCCCCCACACAGCCATGGTGAGGCACCTGGACATGGACAAATTTCTCCTCTACCCAGGTGTAGTAACCAGTTATTGTGGGTGGGCTGTATTGCTGTTTCTGTTTTGTGGGTGGGCCGCTGGACTAACAAGGGCACTGACCGGCAGGAGGTCAGATACCCTGTTAGTCTGTTTGGAAAAGGGGAGAGATGTGACGAGAGCAATCTCGCCACATTGCATTGGAGAAGCCTGGCTGCCCGCCTGCTGCCTTTGGACTATGGCCCTGGGAGATTGGGCCCTTTAAAAACAGTATTCGGACATACCAGAGTGTATGTCACTCATTCTGGCCCTTTAAATACAGTGGGGTCATTTGGTACTTGCCCTGTGTGAGCTGTGGTAACCCAGATAGCTATACCATGGAGCCTATTCGTGTGATTAAAGACTTTGGCTCCATGGCGATTAAACTGTATTCGGTTGGTCTGAGTGCCATTCACCTAATAATGTGCACTCAGACCTGAGCTATCTGGGGATATGTGAAATGTCTGTGTGTTATGTGTAAAATGTGACTTTATGCATTTTAAAGTGTTTTATGTCGTTTTGCAACCATGTGGTTAATGGAGTCTGCCTCTAGTCCTGGATAATTGGATTACTTCCCCCCATTGTCTCCAGGATAGAGGGCTTGTAAAACCATGCTTCCAGAAGGTCAAATGCACATTTGTACTAACTTTTGAACCCCTGGTCCAATTCGTATGATTTTTGAGTATGTTGTTCCCCTGAATGGATTGATTGTGAATATGTATTTTTTGTATGCGAATGTGATGTATATTTTGGGAGTTATGAATGTTGTGTAAAAACTGTATTTTCCCTACCTATGATAATTGTATTTTCCTGTGTGTACAGATAATTAGTTTACAGGTAGAGGGGAGGGCTATGTGTGGGATGTAACTATTGTGTGATTGGTTAATGTACGTTACTGTGTGTGTCCCTCCCCTTCATGGGAGCACCTAATAAAAAGGGCTGCAAGCTAGCAGCCAGAGAGTTCTATTTTTACCCTCAACTTGAGTCCTGTCTCTTATTGGGGGAATCTGTTATAAGGGATTGCTATGCTAGGCATATTCCCTTGCTATAATCACTGAGCTCTTGTAAGAGCTTGTTCCTGCTTCGTTCTGAAGGGAGATAGCTGCAGCTTGTGGTGCTTATGGTGTCTGGTGGAGTGCTTGGAGTCCTCTGGAAGCGCTAGGAGCATCCATTAACGGAGGTACCCAGTCGGGGTGCCAGGTGATCCGTTACAGGTGGCTATATTGGTCACTGATTTGTTTTTGTTTTGTTTTTGAATGTCAGAAATGTATATTTGTGAATGTTGAGATGTTATATTGGTTTCACTGGTAAAAATAAATAATTGAAATGGGTATAGATTTGTTTTTTTGTTAAGTTGCCTAATAATTATGCACAGTAATAGTCACCTGCACACACAGATATCCCCCTAAAATAGCTAAAACTAAAAGCAAACTAAAAACTACTTCCAAAAATATTCAGCTTTGATATTAATGAGTTTTTTGGGTTCATTGAGAACATGGTTGTTGTTCAATAATAAAATTAATCCTCAAAAATACAACTTGCCTAATAATTCTGCACTCCCTGTATGTACAAATTAATGTGGGTGTCCTCTGGGTATTTTTTTCATGGCACACCACCCGATCTGCACCTTAGCATTGGTTTCCTTTCTCAGGATCGCCTCCACAGTAAATTAGCTCAGCTCAAACCGATCTCCACATACATATATGGATGTTTAAACACTGCCTGTCAGTTTTACATTAAAGCAACAGTACCACTCCACTTGCTGGATATGATTTGAATGCAGGATCATTAAGGAAACTGAGTGTATTGCAGAGTACCCTTCACAGGGTTACATATATGTATATTTACTGTACCTAGTGTACATATTGAACGTGGGTGTCCTCTGGGTAATTTTCATGGCACACCACCTGGGGTGACCCCCCAGATATGCATGCAATGCTTGTAAGGTGGCAATAATTATAACGTGGGTGTCCTCTGGGTAATTTTTCATGGCACACCACCTGGGGTGACCCCCAGAGATGCATGCAATGCTTGTAAGCTGCCAATAATTATAACGTGGGTGTCCTCTGGGTTACCATGGCACACCACCTGGGATGAACCCCGACCAAATGCACGAGGGTCCTGCGACTGCAGACCTTAAGGAGACAGGCCCCACACGCTTCTATAATAAGCCTGATTGTTAAAACCATGCATACAGCTCTGGCGTACATTTGTGGTGAACCCGACTAACCAGACCAACACCACTACCAGTCAGTCACGCCTGCACCACGGCTCTCAGTAGCCAGATTAAACTAATAGAGGTGACCCCTCTACACTTGGCGCAAGTATTCATACACTCAGACAATCTAAAGCAGGCAATTCAAGCCGTTTAACCTGGGTGATCCCCAGTTCTACCAGGAGTCTAGAACCACTACGTGCTGACTCTCCAACACTACTCCCACTGACTGCCACTATCTCCCAACAGGACGGGAATGAGTCATGGAGGACACTCTCGACCTTCCCATGATTTCCAGGCAATGATAAACGCCGCAGTAGCGGCCTCAGTGGAGAAGGTTCTGTTATGAACTCTGCCCCAAACTGCTTGATGGAGGCCTCAGGCCCAAAAGTCTCCAAATCAAAACGGCAAGGGAAGGGCTCCAGCCCCCCTGCCACTAAGTTCAAGGGCAAGACGCCCATCAAACAGACCAAGTGGACGGAGCACCGGGAATCCAAACCCTGTCCACCACAATCTTCCGACAATGAAGACTATTACCAACCACGCACTTTGGACATGGTAGATGAGTGGCATAAAGGCGGATCGCCATCTGAGGAAGAGGAATGGCAAGACCTACCCCACATTTCCTCGAAGTACATTAGGGAAACCTTACTCGGTGACGACGGCTGAGGCAGAGATAGCAGTAGCGGCACTAAACCAGAGTAGCCGAAGACGGAACGTTCCTGGACAAAAAAGGGGCCCCACTCTTCGACCCCCGCAACATCCTGCATCCGTGGTCTTCAGAGTCGAGCCTCCCGGACCACCTGGCACGTTTCGTGCACTATAGGCTGCGCAACACTCTGGAGATGGAAGTACGCGCACGCCTCAAGGCCAAATACCCCAGACCACTGCTACCGGACAAAGTGGCAGCTACGCCTGAGTTCAACAACTCTCTGGTAGTCCTCATTGCACGCTCGGGACGAAAGGCCTGAAGTCGACACACTATAAAGTACTTGGTTTACCAGGCCTAATTGCAAAGATGCTCTATTTTGTGGATCTGGCGCCCAACCAGGGTACACAACTCAACCCTAACACCGTCAGAGAATGGGCTCAATGCTCGATATGCCTCCTGGGCAACACAAATGATGCACTGTGCGCCAAAAGACGCAAATCTGCACTGGTCCGCAACGACAACACACTCTTTGACTTAGGTACGAAATAATTTGGTCCAAAAGCACAAGGCCTACTATTTGACAAAGCGTTCATTGCAGAACTCGAGAAACACGTGAATTTATTCACCACACTAAATTAAGCCCAAACCTCGCAAAAACAAGTCTTCCACACCCCTACGGGGAGAGGTGTTTTTTGGGAGGACTGGTCGGTAGCGGAACCGAGCCACCAGCCGCTTCTGGGCGACAGGTTCCAGATCGTATACACAGTCATCATATTTCTCTCAATTTTATGACCGGCAGCCTGTCTCTGTTTTACAGAATTGGGAGTCAATTACCAAAGACGCCTGGGCTCTCCAGACAGTACAAGGCTACGTCATAGAATTTTTTATCACAGCCGTTCAAGTCGCCCCTTCACCTCCGATACGTATGCTGGCGGAACAGGAACGCCTCGTAGATAAGGAAATCCGCACCCTCTTCAAGAAGGGCGCAATTCAATATGCACCGGAGGGGAAGGCTTCCTCAGCAATAGTTTCCTGGTCAAGAAGAAGCCAGGAGACTACATCAATTGAACTCCTACGTGGTATACAGACACTTCAAGTTAGAGGAAATTCATCTTCTACAAGACCTCCTAAGCAATAACGACTGGTTTACACATCTGGACTTCAAGGACGCATACTTGTCAGTATCCGTTGCCCTAGACTGCCGTTTCCTCCGATGCCAGTGGAGGGGACAAACATGGCAGTTTACGACTCCGTGGTACACACGAAGCTACTGAAACCAGTGAGGGCACGCATCCGAAAATGTGGGCGTGCGATGTCTCGTATACCTGGAAGACTTGCTGATCCTTTACGAATCCAGGATACGACTGCAGACAAAATTTGTCGTTCACTTTATGGAATCCATGGGTTTTTGTAGTACACAGACAAAGATCGCTTCTCCCTCCGAGTCGGGCCAGTTCCTCGGTTTTGACATCGACTTGGAGAACTGTGTTCTGCGTCTGTCTACTGCAAAGATCGCCTCTTAAGGAAAGATATCAGACACGTTTTAAGGTTGGATACGATTCCTCTCAGGATACCCGCCCGGATTGTGGGACTCCTCTCCTCCTCCATACAAGCGATATTCCCGGGCCCACTACACTACAGGGCCATGCAACGACTAAAGGCGAGATACTATGCACCGGTCACTTATACGACCACTGGATCCCACTGTCAGTAGAAGTGAGGACGGAATTTCAATGGTGGTTACTTCACATACAAGCTTGGATTGGCAAAGCGATCTTTGGCTCTTCCTCCGGATCCGAACTGCGAAGCGGTGGATGAATCCCTGCAAACGTGGCCCAGCCGTTCTCCACAATAGCAAGGGTGCTTCGATACACACGCACCCACAATACATCGCTCCTGCTCATAACACCCCCCTGGCAGAGCCAACCGTGGTTCCTGGATCTCCTGGAGATATCTCGCGAAAACCCCCTACTACTCCCTACCTTCTCTCTACTTCTGACGGGACCTCGAGGGGAAGCCGATTCCCTCGTCCTGGAAGGACAACTGGCGCTAGTGGCCTGGACGATTTCAGGGGATCCTGGTCAGTCCACGGCCTATCACAAATCAACTAAAGACCTCCTATGGGACTCATAGGCTCCCGGCACCAGAAAAGGCTATATTTCTGCCTGGTCGGCCTGGAGTGATTGGTGTGTGGAAAGCGATTCTGATCCCTTTACCGCACCTGTCCCACTGATACTCAACTATCTGTCACACCTGGTCTCGTTGGGTCGGTCATATCGGCCCCTCAACATGATCAGATCCGCCATATCGGTGGCGCACGTTCCGGTACAGGGCAGACCAGTAGGTAAAGATACACTGGTTTGTCGACTACTACAGGGTGCCGAATTGTCGAGACCCCGGCACCCACGTATTCATGCCTCTGGCAGGTGGATGTGGTGCTGAGATTCCTTAGGGAATGGCCAGACAATCCTTGTTTGTCACTGAAAAAACTTTCAGCCAAACTAGCCCTCTTATTATGCCTCGCCTCATTTAGACGGGTGGCGGATGTTAGGGCTTACGATATGGATGGTTTGTCTCTCACACCAGACGGGGTTACCTTTACCATGTCGAGACGAACTAAGTCCGATTCGTCTTCAGTGTCATACCCATACTTTGTGTCAGACGCCACACTATGCGTGGTTAGTACGCTAATGGGGTACACCGATATCTCTACCCCTTCGAACTCATTCGACGGGTCACCTTCTGACTTCTCAGGTGAACCCTCATGGAGCGGTGTCTACCGCAACACTAGCCAGATGGGTCCGCTGGCTATTGTGTTCAGCGGGCGTCGAACCTTGTTTCGGAGCCCACTCGGTCAGGGGAGCGGCGGCCTCACAAGCTTTTTCGGCCGACGCTTCCCTAGCCGACATTATACGCTGCGCGGACTGAGCGCGAGAGAGTACGTTTAGAACGTTCTATTTCGGCAAACATCTCATGCTTCCTTCACATTGGTCAATTCAAAGCTTTAAAAATGCAAATATGAAGCCTCCTGTCATGTGGTAAAATTGGAGATTATATTAGCTTTAGTGTACTAATAATCTTAATTTTAGTAATGACAGGAGGCAATATTTCCCACCCTATAGGATCCCTCCCATGTTTCTCGTGTTGAACAGAATATGTCCTTTATGTTCAGGAAGGTAAGTACCGTATATACTCGAGTATAAGCCGAGTTTTTCAGCACATTTTTTGTGCTGAAAAACCCCAACTCGGCTTATACTCGAGTCAGAGTCTGTATTATGGCAATTTGCATTGCCATAATACAGACTGGGGGGAGAGGGGGGCTGGCAGAGCTGTACTTACCTTTCCTGCAGCTCCTGTCAGCTCTCTCCTCCTCCACGCCGTCCGTTCAGCACCTCGGTCAGCTCCCAGTGTAAGTCTCGCGAGAGCCGCGGCTCTCGCGAGACTTACACTGGAAGCTGACAGAGGGAGCTGCACAGACCGCGCGGAGGAGGAGAGAGCTGACAGGAGCTGCAGGAAAGGTAAGTACAGCTCTGCCAGCAACCCTCTCCCCCCCCACTGAACTACCAATGACACTGGACCACCAGGGAAGGAGCCCCCCTCCCTGGCCAGCTAGCAAGCAGGGAGGGGGGATGAAAAAAAAAAGATAATTAAAAAAAAAATTAATAATAATTAAATAATAAATAAATAATAATATTAAAAAAAATAATAATAATTAATAATATATCAAATGCCCACCCCCACCAACACATACACAAACACACACTGCATCACACACTGCATCACACACACACACTGCATTCACACACTGCATTCATTCACACACTGCATTCATTCACACACTGCATTCATACACACACTGCACTCACACACACACTGCACTCACACACACACTGCACTCACACACACACTGCACTCATACACACACACTGCACTCATACACACACACTGCACTCATACACACACACACTGCACTCATACACACACACACTGCACTCATACACACTGCACTCATTATATACACACACTGGAAATAAATATTCAATTAATATATACGCACACACACTGCACTCATATACACACACACACTGCACTCATACACACACACACTGCACTCATACACACACACACTGCACTCATACACACACACACTGCACTCATACACACACACACTGCATTCATACGCACACTGCATTCATACGCACACACTGCATTCATACGCACACACTGCATTCATTATATACACACACTGTAAATAAATATTCAATTAATATTATTTTTTTAGGATCTAATTTTATTTAGAAATTTACCAGTAGCTGCTGCATTTCCCACCCTAGTCTTATACTCGAGTCAATACGTTTTCCCAGTTTTTTGGGGTAAAATTAGGGGCCTCGGCTTATATTCGGGTCGGCTTATACTCGAGTATATACGGTACATATGGTTTGTATGTTTGCTACTTAGACCTGTATCTTGTGGGTCTTGCATAGGTTGTATATTAGACATGAACCTTGAATTATGTTGTGTTTATAGATTCTTAAATATCATTGCTTTAGAATAAATATATATTGATACGTTTCACATTCTAATGTTCGTTGGTATATCAGATGCTTAATGCTTATTGTATGCGGACAAGTTATCACGCCAGAGACCTTTCACCTTTTTCTTTTTCTTGCAGCGTGAACGTCTTCTCATCGAGACAAAGATTCACCTTCCAGAACTCTGCATCGCGGAACTACTGGAGTTGGATATTCTAATATGTTGTTGAACTGTTGACTTAATATGATGACTCTTGTTGTTATTTATTGTTTCGCTTCAAAGAAAGAGGAAGTGATGTCATAGACAGGGCCTTTTATGGGCACCATAACTTTTTTCTGATTGGCTGTTATGTTTTCTATGCTGCTGGAGTTTTCAGTAAAGAAAGATATGCAAATATTCGCCTCCTGTCATTACTAAAATTAAGATTATTAGTACACTAAAGCTAATATAATCTTCAATTAAAATGACACCTGACATTGAGTGGTTGACATTTTAAGTTGACATTTTTTAAAACTTAAATAAGCTACCTAAATGTTTAACTTTTTTTTAAATTATAGAAATATACTTGAGCAGAAATTCTAAAATATAATTGTGTTAGGTGCTTATGATAATACAGTGTGAAATACCATAAATAAATGTAGGATAATAAAAAGAGGAAGTCGGTTGTGGTGTGCCGGAACCGACGATGAGGTAGGCCTGAGAAAGAAGAGGGCAAAAATTAAGTAATCAAATTTATTAAAGACAACCAATACAGATACATTTATCAACCAGACATGTTTTTGAAAGCATCCCCGTCATTCTTGTACTGGGTTTGGTATGTATCGTGAGTAAGCGGATGACTTCCAGTGTTTTTATAACATGAGCTGGGATGTTGACACTGGAGGCTGTGGACGCTGCTCCTATACGAAAGGAGTGCCCTGAGTAGTTGGCTGCGTTGAGGCTCAGTTGAGTGAGCAAGGACCTGACGTAGATCATGAAGGTTGTAGTGGAGAGTACTTAACCTCGTAGCTGTAGTAATGGTTGTGAGGGCAGTAAGTTATGATGCTGTATGTATGCATCAAGAACCCTGACGGGACACCATCTGTTGTGCGTGGGATAGTACGGAATGTTTACGGGTATGTGCTGACTGGTTTTGGAGTGAGGTAAAGTCAGGATGTAATGATCCATGTGTTTTGTTAAGTGGGAATAGAGGAGGATAGGAGTAGATTGGGTTGTGGTGGTTGTAGTGAACTCTCTAGGTCTTAGAAATCCATAGAAAACTATGTATATTGCTGTTTTGATGATAGAATTTGTATTGGTGTCAAACGGTTTTAAGTCAAGCAGGTTAGACAATGCTTTGAAGATATGGTTATCTATGGGTAGCCTCTGTGCTGTATGTGTGGGTTCTGATTTCTGAATGCCTCTGAGTATGGTCTCAATCTGGTGAGAGGCCATGAAACTATTGTTATTTGGGTGTAAGATTAGCATATGGTGTTGAATGCCAGTGAGATAGAGTTTGATGCTGTTATATGACATTTTAAGTTTAAGGTGGCAAAAAGAAGCAAAACCCCAAAAAGATGTCATAACAAATGGTTGCATGATGTTATGTTCCAGAAGGAATCTTCTGAATAGTGTAAAAGCCCTGTTGTATGTTTTGTGTGTATTTTTTGATAGTGCCAATTGGGACAATGTCCTGCTATGCTGCATGATGGTTTCTAGTCCAGTATGAGTTGTTGAAATGTTGGAGTGATGGTGGCTGTTGCCGCAGCTGACGGGAGTGCTTGATGAAAAGCCTGAAATTTAAAGCGAGACAAATTGTCAGCAGCTGTGTTACATATACCTGGAACATGGAAATTATGACAAGCTGCCAACCAAGTGAGTTTCCTCAGAAATCTCATGATCGTAAGGGATTTGGAACGACCTTTGTTGATGATGTGACAGGTTGCCTGGTTGTCTGAGTAACAACGCACTGGCATATTAGCCCATAAATGACCCCATGCTACAGAAGCCGCCACGATGGGATAGATCTCAAAAAGAGCTGAGGTAGTGGAAAAACCTTCCAAATCCTGAACTGCTGAAGGCCAGCTGCCCCAAAGCCATTCATTCCTAAAAATTGCTGCAAAACCTGTGGTAGATGCCACATCTGACCAAATGGTAGGAGATGAGTCAGTCAATTGAGAGAGGAACATACTTTTACCATTCCAAGTGGTTAAAAATCTCTTTAGATCTGTTTAGATCTGTCGTAGCTTGGGTATCTAAGGGCAACCTGTGCGTGTCTTCTAGGAAAAGTGGAAAAAGATGCAATAGTCGTGATATAAAGGAGCGGCCTTGAGGTATGATGCGCATAGCAAAATTTAGTGTTTCCAGCAGGGACGGTAGCTCTTTGCGGTTGCATGTACCGAGCAGAAGGTAGCTGTCTATATAAGTAAGAATATTCTCTATCTTGTCGTGTGGTAGGCTCGCTTGCATTGTGGCTGGGTCTAATTGGATACCCAGAAAAGTGATAATCGTGTCTGGCCCCTCCGTTTTCTTAGGGGAGATAGGTACACCTAGTTGCTGAAATAGCTTGATGGTAGCTTTGAGGCTACTTGGAGGGAAGTATTCTCCTCAACCAGTAGGAAATCGTCCAGGTAATGTAATACCGTAGGGCATCTGGCTATGTTCAATAGTAACCAGCACAATGCTTCGGCAAATGTGTTGAAAATAGCTGGGCTACTTTTGGACCCAAAAGTTAAACGGGAGAAAAAATAGTAGTTCCCGGACCATTTGATGCCATGCAGGTGCCACAGTTTGGGGTGGATTGGTAGTAACTTAAAGGCGTTAGTAATGTCGGTCTTACTAAGCCAGGCTCTAACCCCTGCTTGTATGATAGCGGTAATGGTGTGATCTATGGTGGTGTATTGCAGGGAGAATTCCTCAGAGGGTATGAGGGAGTTAAGACTGGGGTTGGCCGATGAGTGTGGTGCCGACAAATCAATGATGAGTCTCTGTTTAAGGGAAGATTTCCCTGTGACAATACCAATGGGGTTAGTGCGCAATTCTATGAATGGAGGAGTTTTAAAAGGCCCCAATACGAAACCCTCAGCCACTTCTTGGGCTATGAGGGTGTCAACCGCTGTGGGGTTGTGTTGTGCGGATTGTAGATTAGGGCATTCCAGAGTCCCGGCTGGTATGTGTAGGATACTTGTGTGGAAGCCTTCTGTTAAACCAGAGATAAGAAAGTCTACTAGGTGTCTAGACGGGTGCTGAGACATAAATGCAGTAAATACCGGCATATTAATGGACATTAGGTAAGGCTTGGAATACATTTTATTTGGACACATGGTTTTTGCATGTGCCCTAAAACATTTTGAACAGATATGCAATAATCTACATCCACTATAATTACAAGACCCGACATTGAAGTTATTACATATCTGGGACTTGCCCAGAAACTTGATTTCCCAGTTTGTCTCTTGACAATTTCTCTGGAACACCAGAGGAACTAGCTCCTTGCGTGGAGGCATGTTCGTCCGCCGTGTTGGGACAAAAATTTGTTGTATGGGCTGTAGAGGAGCAGTATGCACAAGCCGGTGTTCTTAGACCTGCAAAGTGTCTGCAAAAAATGACGGTATCAATCCTTCCCCAGTTGGATCGTGTTCCGTACTGGGAGAAGGCTCCAGACACTTTTGCAGAAAAAGACCTATGGTAGTCATAAAAGGCTGAACCACCATATTTGTTGCCCAGGTCTACCAGCAGGTGCATGTAAAGATCAAACTCCTCTCTTCTGTTGGGATAGACCACAGAAAACACATCATTGTAAATACCAAAGGCTAGTACAAACTCAGGGATAGTCAGTTTTCTGTTTAGGCGGGCATCCCTAGATCTGACAAAAACAGACACATCATCGTAAGCATAAGTCTTATTTTCCACAATATCCTGGGAGGCAATCAACAGGGAAGCCAGGTTGACGTCTTTACCTTCCAGGATATCTCTTTTTATGTGCTCAGGGATCATATGAGCAGGGCTAACTTCCTGGTCATCCAGGGTGATGGCTGGAGCAATTAATGGCAAGTTGGCTGGTGCTTGTGAAGCAGCCGTGGGTGGCCCTGCTAGCGTAAGGGCCGTAGTGACCAACTCAAGTTTCTCCAGCCTGGAGTTGACCTTGCTCATGGACGCCATGAGTGAAGACAACATGGAATGTATGTCTCCTGGGTTGGACTTGCTAGGTCCTTCCCCGGCATCCATGTTGTTTGTAGATGTACGTAGCAGTTTGAAAAGTTCTGCTTTCCTTGCTGTAGCGGGGTAGGGGATTTGTTGTCTCCTCAATTCCGTGGTTATACGAGGGATCGTCCAGGATCTGATCGATGCTGGACTAGCTAGCTCTCCTCCCTGTGTGGGAGTGACAGCTCTAGCCGGGGTGCTAGGCAGGGAGAAATCCTCTACCCCTTCCTGAGACATACTACAAACAAAACAATTAATTAGTGTATGAAACTACCAAATTATACTGGCAGGCTAGCTAGGCCGGATGGCGAAACATTATACTTGTTTGGTGACAGGTGAGGCCCTACTAATTGTCAAGCTGCTTGAGAGGCTCTATCTATGCGTTGGCGCGAGGGGATTTGAGGCCACTCGTCGTAGTGGCAGGAGTTTTAGGCCTCTCGGTGACTGTAAAACAGAAAAACAGGGGAAGGGAGTGACAGGTGAGGCCCTCTCTATGCAACATGCGAGGCGGCTAGATAACGTGTGGCCCGATGGGAGTTTGCCTCTGAAACGTTGAGGCGGGGTGTTGGCCTCGCGGGACCACTAACTGATGGCGGTTGCCAAGACGGGGTAAATACCTATTGGGAAGCCTGTGACCCTATTGCCAGTACTCTAACCTAGTGGGAAGAAATGAAATGTATGGTAGAATACCATATGAGCAGGTGTACGTACCTGGTAGTATGACAAATCTCACAGGAAAAACCGTGTGGAGCAAATATATTAAAGCTTGACAGCCTGAAACGGGTAAAAGAGAGTAGTATGATGAGTGTGGATTGTTGGAAAGAAGCTTGTAGCCTGTAACAGCAATGTTTTTAAGGTTTGCTGGCGAATGATTTGTAAAATGAAAATGTTGTGATATACCATGGGAATATAAATGTGTTACCCAGGAAAAGTGATGCCATGGCTTTAACAAGACATATGTATAAACAACATATGTGTTATATAATAATGGTGTGTAAGGGAAACATAAAAATTGATGTAAGTTATATATATATATATGTATATTACTGTGCAGAAAAGACGTATGATTGGTTGGATCAGTACGTGTGATTCAACCCGAGTATGCATGAGAAGGAAATTATAGCCTTATGTGTCATAGTTAACAACAAAGAAATGAGGCCTGTAACGTAGGCGGAGACAATTTTTAAATGAAATGGATAATTATGGAAAACTCCTGGAAGGGAGTCAAATGATCCATACAGAAATGTTAGCTGGTTTCATGCATCTTGATAGAATAAGGGATACCTTTAAATAGCAATGAAAATAGTCTGCCTATTAAAACAAACAACTATTTAACCGAATGTATATACATGAAATATGACATGTAACTCACGAAACAGATCTGTGAAATACATAGCAGAATAACCGAACCCAATATGAAGGGAACCAGAAGCTAGCACGAATAGCTTAAACGTATGCATTTTTAATGCGAACACCAAGCGTGCTTAAATATAACATGAATAAAGTGCCGAACGGAAAACACAACCGAAATGATAATCGTTCAATGTAGCAAGGGAACAGTTTGTGTGAAATGATCGCTTCTCTTAATATGCCTGATTTGGCCGAACAATTGTACGAAATGAAGCCGCAAAACGGCTTGTGTAATTTCGACTGTGCAGAGAAAAACCGTAAAGCGAGGACCCGTGCTGTACCGTGCGCCGTGGAAACAGATCCTAGCGTGACAGGTAGGTCTAACTTACGGTTTAGGAGTCCCTGGGACGCGATCTACGACGAAGACCCGGGTAAGAAGCTGGACAGACGGAAAAGGCCTGCAAGAGGATTCCTGGACACAGCTTGCCGCGGAGAAACTCGTGGGTAAGAAAACCAAGATGGCGTCTGAGAGAACCCGGAAGTGGATCCTCATTCAACGCTGACCTCGAACGGTAAGGAGCAAGGTAAGGGGAGTGCCTTAAGTAGGCCAGGAGTGGAAAACCAGCACCTCCCACAAATCCAGGCAAAATTGCCTTAATACCTGTGTAAATTTGGGAAATAGGGGCAACTCTTTCGAGGTTGATTTTTGAGGAGGTTTAATCTATGTTGAATAATGTTTGTACATACAAATGCCCTTTAAACGAATGAATTAGATTCAAATAGGTCTAAGAATGAAACTGATATAGTCAATATGGAAGCTGGAACTTCAGTTTTAGCTAGATCTGAACAAAGGCTGGACTGCGGGTGCCCGAGGCTACAGGTTATCGTCAAACTGCTCAAAAATATTTTGATTTTTACCCAGGGGATGGAGCAAGTCTGCTGAGGACCCCCTTACAATTACATTGGTCACCTCTGTGTATTTGACAAACAGTGTAAATAACAAAATCCTGTATATGATAAATCTGCTTACAAAAATACATCTGTTTTTAGCCTAATAGTTTGGGTTTGGTTTTGATAAACATGAACTGTACATTTTATTGTCTGTATAAATAAACTATTTGCTCACAGTAAACTCATTGTTTATTAAATAATCCTGACTGATTAAAACATAGATTACCATAGTTTAGTTGTCCTGAAACGTAATATTCCGTGCTAAAACTTTTGATAACTGAGAGAGAATTTCTGTAACCGTCAAGACTGACCTTCAAGCATGCTAATGGACAGAGATTAAGTATGCATAACTGTGTAAAGACTAATTTGTGGTTTTAGAAAGTTTCCTCACTAATAATGCATTATTACTGAATACCATAATATTAGAACAGATATATATAACCCCAACAGTTAAAGTACAATAGAATAATACTAAGAGGAGGCAATTAGATAGGCTTGTGTATCACTCTATGACAAAAATCAGAACACGGTAAGAAAAAATATAGCTACAAAGGATTTCTTTTGTTAATTTTTTTTTTTATATAGTTATTTTTACCTGGTATAATTAACTGTTCTAACAATGGACATATTGAAAAGTACACTTAAAAACAAATTGTGAAAAGCTTGTGCGGAGACAATTCCATTCTTCGAGTGTGATTTTATGGAAGTTTTGTTTTTATAACAAAAACCTACGGTGTTTATCAGGAAGCCAAATGTAAAGGTCTGAATAATAGATGTAATCAGCTACAATTGATTCATTATTTAATAGAACGCAAAAGCCAGCGGCTAAGAGGATTCAAAATCGTAGATGTTTTGTGTTAAAAAAAAAAAGTATGTATTTTATGACCAGAGCATGTTCAATGTGTATTAACTATTATAGAACCATGGAGTCATTCAAAGCACTGATTTACATCGATACAGCAGTGAAATTGTTACTTTTTTTCTCTTCAAGCCGTACTGTTCCAGGAGTAATGTTGTACATTGAATTTAAGCTTTTTGTGATATATATGGTTAACACCAGCAGATCTCCACTGTACTGATGCCAAGAGCAGTGTTTTTTGACAGCTAGATTTTAGACAAAGTTATCTCTGTGAAAAGTAGTTTATCTCCTACCCACAGTTCCAGTCAACACATAGGATGATTGGAACAGTTCTATCACAGTTCTGATATCCTCCATTCTTTTTATTTTTGACTAAGAGATCTTCCATTCTTTTATTTATTTTAAAAATGGGGATTGATGATAACAGAAAGAGTACGAAAGAGAATGAGAATTTTATATCTTTAAATCCTAATGTGAACACACGGCACTTAACACTAGTGGAAGGGAAGTTTTTGGGGTTTTTTTGTTTTGTTTTTAGAAATAATAATAATAATCTGATAATATTTTCGACATGAAACATACACTTTAAAATTCACCGCAGGAATGTGCACTATCCTATTTAAACAGCATTCACAGCACTGCTATATTTAGAATAAAACAGAACAATTCTTAACATACAAAAAAGTAGAAAAAGAGAATTTCCTTTCATGCTGGTGTTTAATAATTAATAAAAAAATATTATATGTGGCATTACTTAGCTGGGATAATTAACATTAGCAAATAAAGTAAATTCAACCTGCCGTCTCAGTTTGGAAGAAGTAGGCATTTATACGGCTTCTATTTTTGTTAAGAGTTGAGAGACAATAGATTAACCATATATATATTTTTGTTAGACTCACAGACACTTGTTTTGTATCCAAGTAAAAAGGTGGCAGATAGTCCCATACCACAGTCAGGGTTGTTATTGAAGACTTTCATTCATAATTTATACATTAATCATACATTGGGTATTTGCAAATCCCAAAAAGCAAAAATCATAGAAATCAATTTAATATACAAGGTCACAGCTCAGGACATGCAATGATCTTTGGTTATAAAGAAACAGGAAAATCCTGACTAACTTTAATAAATGATAAAATCTCTGTTTTAGTTATACGTTGCTTGCTGTAATAGCAGATTGTCACCCCCCGTGTCTTGTTTCTTTTCTGCTTGTTCAACAGGTGCTGATATTTTCTGCCCTGACTATTTTGCTCCGTTGTAAAAATTGCATTTTAAAGTGAAAACTTTTGTATTGTAAAGGGAGCTTACCGAAATGCAGTTTTAAAATCTGACAAAAGTGAATACTGTGTAAGCCTATTTGAATACTGTGCACGGATTTCTGGGAGAGTGGTGCAAGCAAAATCCTTTGGAACTGCTGTGCCAAACGTGGGATTTATTCTTACAAATTCACATTGTAACATGTAGATATAGGGCTACAGCATATTTGCAAATTATGTTAAATGAGTAGGGAAATGTTTTTGACTTTTTGATCTCACCGCAAGCTTAGTAATGTGCCTATTAGTGATGTACCGAACTGTCCGCCGGCGAACAGTTCCCGGCGAAATTAGCGTGTTCGCGTTCGCCACGGCGGGCGGACACATGCGCAGTTCGATCCGCCCCCTATTCGTCATCATTGGGCAAACTTTGACCCTGTGCCTCTCGGTCAGCAGACACATTCCAGCCAATCAGCAGCACTCCCTCCCTTCCACACCCTCCAACCTCCCTCCCAGCATCCATTTTCGATTCATTCGGAAGATGCATGCTTAGTGAGAGGAGGGAAAGTTTAGCTGCTGCTGATTAGATAGGGAAATTGATAGCTAGGCTAAGGTATTCAGTGTCCACTACAATCCTGAAGGACTCATCTGATCTCTGCTGTAAGGACAGCATCCCAAAAAGCCCTTTTTAGGGCTATAACATCAGGCTGCTTTTTTTTTTTTTTTTTTCCTGTGTAATGTAATTGCAGGTGCCTGCCTGCCTGCCAGCTTCTGTTTTAACAATAGGTTAAGCTTTACATTTAAAATAAATAATTTTTCACTGTAATAGAAGAGCAGTTGCCTGCCTGCCAGCTTCTGTGTGAGGTTCACATTGGATACTGTGCCCACTTGCCCAGTGCCACCACTCATATCTGTTTTAACAATTGGTTAAGCTTTAGATTTAAAATAAATAATTTGTTTTCACTGTAATAGAAGAGCAGTTGCCTGCCTGCCAGCTTCTGTGTCAGGTTGGATGCCTTGCCCATTTGCACAGTCAGTGCCACCACTCATATCTGTTTTAACAATAGCTTAAGCTTTAGATTTTAAAGAAATCATTTTTTTTCACTGTAATAGAAGATCAGTTAGTTGTCTGCAAGCATCTGGGTGTCAAGCCTACTTCAGCGTGTGCTCTGCAGACCTGTGCCAGCGTGCTTTGACAGTTGCCAATCATATCTGGTGTCTCTTTAGCGTGCTTTTACAAAGAAAAAAGGTTTCCAGTGTAAGCTAATAGCAGACAGTCAGTGTCCTTTAAGCGGCTCTGTCAGGCCTTCCTTCAGCGTGTGCCCTGCACAACCCTGCCAGCGTACTTTGACAGTTGCCACTCATATCTGGTGTCTCTATAGCGTGCTTTTACAACCAAAATGTTGTTTCCACTGTAATAGAAGAGCAGTTGCCTGCCTGCCAGCTTCTGTGTGAGGTTCACATTGGATACTGTGCCTACTTGCCCAGTGCCACCACTCATATCTGTTTTAACAATTGGTTAAGCTTTACATTTAAAATAAATATTTTTTTTTCACTGTAATAGAAGAGCAGTTAGTTGTCTGCAAGCGTCTGGGTGTCAGGCCTACTTCAGCGTGTGCTCTGCAGACCTGTGCCAGCGTGCTTTGACAGTTGCCACTCATATCTTGTGTCTCTATAGCGTGCTTTTACAACCAAAATTTTGTTTCCACTGTAATAGAAGAGCAGTTGCCTGCCTGCCAGCTTCTGTGTGAGGTTCACATTGGATACTGTGCCT
This sequence comes from Pelobates fuscus, assembly GCF_036172605.1. Classification (NCBI taxonomy): domain Eukaryota; kingdom Metazoa; phylum Chordata; class Amphibia; order Anura; family Pelobatidae; genus Pelobates; species Pelobates fuscus. The sequence goes on along the minus strand of NC_086320.1, from coordinate 370,281,695 downwards.
ACTTGCCCAGTGCCACCACTCATATCTGTTTTAACAATTGGTTAAGCTTTACATTTAAAATAAATAAAAAAATTTCACTGTAATAGAAGAGCAGTTGCCTGCCTGCCAGCTTCTGTGTGAGGTTCACATTGGATACTGTGCCCACTAGCCCAGTGCCACCGCTCATATCTGTTTTAACAATTGGTTAAGCTTTAGATTTAAAATAAATAATTTGTTTTCACTGTAATAGAAGAGCAGTTGCCTGCCTGCCAGCTTCTGTGTCAGGTTGGATGCCTTGCCCATTTGCACAGTCAGTGCCACCACTCATATCTGTTTTAACAATAGCTTAAGCTTTAGATTTTAAAGAAATCATTTTTTTTCACTGTAATAGAAGATCAGTTAGTTGTCTGCAAGCATCTGGGTGTCAGGCCTACTTCAGCGTGTGCTCTGCAGACCTGTGCCAGCGTGCTTTGACAGTTGCCAATCATATCTGGTGTCTCTTTAGCGTGCTTTTACAAAGAAAAAAGGTTTCCAGTGTAAGCTAATAGCAGACAGTCAGTGTCCTTCAAGCGGCTCTGTCAGGCCTTCCTTCAGCGTGTGCCCTGCACAACCCTGCCAGCGTACTTTGACAGTTGCCACTCATATCTGGTGTCTCTATAGCGTGCTTTTACAACCAAAATTTTGTTTCCACTGTAATAGAAGAGCAGTTGCCTGCCTGCCAGCTTCTGTGTGAGGTTCACATTGGATACTGTGCCTACTTGCCCAGTGCCACCACTCATATCTGTTTTAACAATTGGTTAAGCTTTACATTTAAAATAAATATTTTTTTTTCACTGTAATAGAAGAGCAGTTAGTTGTCTGCAAGCGTCTGGGTGTCAGGCCTACTTCAGCGTGTGCTCTGCAGACCTGTGCCAGCGTGCTTTGACAGTTGCCACTCATATCTTGTGTCTCTATAGCGTGCTTTTACAACCAAAATTTTGTTTCCACTGTAATAGAAGAGCAGTTGCCTGCCTGCCAGCTTCTGTGTGAGGTTCACATTGGATACTGTGCCTACTTGCCCAGTGCCACCACTCATATCTGTTTTAACAATTGGTTAAGCTTTAGATTTCAAATAAATTTTTTTTTTTCACTGTAATAGAAGAGCAGTTGCCTGCCTGCCAGCTTCTGTGTCAGGTTGGATGCCTTGCCCATTTGCACAGTCAGTGCCACCACTCATATCTGTTTTAACAATAGCTTAAGCTTTAGATTTTAAAGAAATCATTTTTGTCAAAGCGTCTGGGTGTCAGGCCTACTTCAGCGTGTGCTCTGTAGACCTGTTCCAGCGTGCTTTGACAGTTGCCAATCATATTTGGTGTCTCTATAGCGTGCTTTTAAAACCAAAATTTGTTTTTCACTGTTATAGATTGAATAGCAGTTACTTGTCTTCAAGCGGGTGTCTCAGGCCTACAGTGTGTGCTCTGCAGAACTGTTCCAGTGCACATTGCCAATCATATCTGGTGTCTCTATAGCGTGCTTTTAAAACCAAAATTTGTTTTTCACTGTTATAGATTGAATAGCAGTTACTTGTCTTCAAGCGGGTGTCTCAGGCCTACAGTGTGTGCTCTGCAGAACTGTTCCAGTGCACATTGCCAATCATATCTGGTGTCTCTATAGCGTGCTTTTAAAACCAAAATTTGTTTTTCACTGTTATAGATTGAATAGCAGTTACTTGTCTTCAAGCGGGTGTCTCAGGCCTACAGTGTGTGCTCTGCAGAACTGTTCCAGTGCACATTGCCAATCATATCTGGTGTCTCTATAGCGTGCTTTTAAAACCAAAATTTGTTTTTCACTGTTATAGATTGAATAGCAGTTACTTGTCTTCAAGCGGGTGTCTCAGGCCTACAGTGTGTGCTCTGCAGAACTGTTCCAGTGCACATTGGCAATCATATCTGGTGTCTCTATAGCGTGCTTTTAAAACCAAAATTTGTTTTTCACTGTTATAGATTGAATAGCAGTTACTTGTCTTCAAGCGTCTCTGTCAGTCCTTCCTTCAGCGTGTGCTCTGCAGAACTGTTCCAGTGCACATTGCCAATTTACGTTGCACTCATTAGAACCAAACACTGTGGGGTGATTTCACCAAGGACCACACGACGGAACAGGATCTGATTTTTAGGGTCCTTCAAATTGAAAAGGAGGATCCGGTATTTATTCTTATATCTGCTGTCAGTACACAGGAAAAGTTTAAATATTTCTTGTTCTACGTTCTCTGCAACTCCACGCACCGACTCATCCAATACGTGAAGATCTGGGGTTTCTCTGACTCTCCTCAGTAGTGTATCAAACAGAGTCTGCACTGTGGTAACACGGACATCTTCAGGACATAACTCAACTATTTGCAGATAGGCAGTCTGCAGCTTCTCTTTTTCACCTGTTCTCTTCTTTCTCTTATGCGTATTCTTGTCTATATGCAGGTGGTCTCTTGCCTTTCTTTTAACCAATTCGTTCCTTCCATATGGTTTCAAAAGATCTCTGGCATCATTACTTTCAACGCAAATAACGTCATCATAGTTAGTCTCCTCATTATTCACCGGGAAGAGAGTGTTTGCACTGACTACCCACAGCATGCTCTTGCCATTGCCTACTCCACCTTCAACGACAGGGTGCAAGTCCCAAGGAGAAGGATCATTCACTTTATTATCTGTCTTTATTTCACAAGTAGTGCCTGGAACATCCTCATGGATCACAAGATGTAAATCTGGACTAATGTCAACCCCAGGGTCTGGAAAATCATCAATTTGAAATTTTCGAATAATCCCAGTGGGCTGCCACATTCTTCCTCCTCTGATGGTATTAAAGTTTTCAGAGATTCACTATGGGGTGGTGTCAAGCATTTTGGAGAACAATTAAGCATCTCCATCCCAATACGTTTCAGATGTCCTATCAGCTCTTCCACCCTATGCGATACTATGGGCAGGCTACCCGTGACGTCATTACTCACGGCCCTATTTCACGCGGACACTCTGTGTCAGTGTGTATCATGGTCTCTGTGGACAGGGAACAGTCTCTATTCTGCTCTGTGTCAGTGTGTATCAGGGGTTTTGAGGACAGGTGTCAATCCATATCTGCCAAGTGACCCTATGTAGGGGGAACAGTCCCTATTCTGCTCTGTGTCAGTGTGTATCATGGTCTCTGTGGACGGTGAACAGTCTCTATTCTGCTCTGTGTCAGTGTGTATCATGGTCTCTGTGGACAGGGAACAGTCTCTATTCTGCTCTGTGTCAGTGTGTATCAGGGGTTTTGAGGACAGGTGTCAATCCATATCTGCCAAGTGACCCTATGTAGGGGGAACAGTCCCTATTCTGCTCTGTGTCAGTGTGTATCATGGTCTCTGTGGACGGTGAACAGTCTCTATTCTGCTCTGTGTCAGTGTGTATCATGGTCTCTGTGGACAGGGAACAGTCTCTATTCTGCTCTGTGTCAGTGTGTATCAGGGGTTTTGAGGACAGGTGTCAATCCATATCTGCCAAGTGACCCTATGTAGGGGGAACAGTCCCTATTCTGCTCTGTGTCAGTGTGTATCAGGGGTTTTGAGGACAGGTGTCAATCCATATCTGCCAAGTGACCCTATGTAGGGGGAACAGTCCCTATTCTGCTCTGTGTCAGTGTGTATCAGGGGTTTTGAGGACAGGTGTCAATCCATATCTGCCAAGTGACCCTATGTAGGGGGAACAGTCTCTATTCTGCTCTGTGTCAGTGTGTATCAGGGCTGGGCTTTGAGGACAGGTGTCAATGTTAGGTGATTTCTGCCCTTTATGGATTAAAAGCAGACTCTGCATCAACTGTGCAATTTTCCATGGGAGTTTTGCCATGGATCCCCCTCTGGCATGCCACAGTCCAGGTGTTAGTCCCCTTGAAACAACTTTTCCATCACTATTGTGGCCAGAAAGAGTCCCTGTTGTTTTTAAAATTCGCCTGCCCATTGAAGTCAATGGCGGTTTGCGCGGTTCGCGCGGTTCGCCGGTTCGCGAACATTTGCGGAAGTTCGCGTTCGCGAACCGAAAATTCCGGGTTCGCGACAACACTAGTGCCTATTATTCAGAATAACATCATAGCATTGATACAGGTGTAAGAGCTATGCACGATCAATTAAAGGTATTCTCTAAGCATACTCTTCAGCCCAATGAAGCAGTTTTGCAGTATAGATCATACCCTGCAGTGTCCTGAGCTGCTCAGTTCTCTGCAATTTAGGAATTTAATACACTTGTTTTTGTTTATACTGCCTTAGTTGCACCCCTTGTGACTGTTGCTCACACAGCCTGTATGAAACAAAAAGGATTTATTTTCAATAAGATTTTACAGCACAGTGTGTTCACTTTAGAATGTCTTACCGCCTGCTCCCGTCATTAAAGTTTTATTATTATTATTTTATTATTTATAAAGCACCAACAAATTCTGTAGCGTTGTACAATAGGTGGACAAACACACATGTAATTGTAACCAGACAAGTTGGACACACAGGAACAGAGAGGTTGAGGGCCCTGTTCAATGAGCTTACATGCTGCTAGAGGGAGTGGGGTATAGTAACACAAAGGGTAGGGGTAGAAAAGTAGGTTGTTAGAGCAGTATTCACTGAAGGCTTAGTGGGTAAATTTTGTATGAGAGAAACGGGCAAAAGATATTTGCATTTTTCTTTCTCGTTTTTCTTCTTATATGATTTGGTTATGCTTTGTCGCTCTTAAAGTTTATGTTAACAGTTGTATAACACACTCACCTTCTCTACAGCGCTCAGTGACAGACATGACACCAACAACACAACAAGTTAGCGCAGCTACTCACACTTCCACCGCAACCAGCTGGCGTCCTCCAGCCCAACACTCCCCTTCCCCCCCCCCCGCGGCCCCCTTGGTTAGGGGCACCCACCCCAGATGTCAGGAGCCTACTCACAAAGCGGCCTCGAAACAAGCCTTGGCACAACTGTCACCCATGAAACATACTCAGACACACAACTTGAGGCACCTGGACATCACACCGATAAACTCTACTGGCTCACGACCACACCACAAAGACATGTCGACCGACAACTAACCACTCCAGGAACCAAACATGCCACTAGAGAGACATGTATACATTGACACACCTAGGACAGCTCAAGTCTGCAAACTATACACATGTCTTGTAAAACCTCTGCTTTGTCCAATGTTTAACCATGTTATATACTACCAAAAAATGGTGCGTTACATACGACATATATATCTTGCCTATGCTTTACCTATGTATACTGTAACCCTGTCACATGTTACCAAAGTGAATTTCAACGCACCTCAAAAATAAAGAAAAAAAAATTTGTATGAGAGGAATCAGGGGGCAAGGAGGGAAAGTTGTTAACAATTTAATTGATACAATTGACTACTGCTTTATTCTCTTGGACAAGTAGAGCCCCCCTATATTGATACACTTGCCTTTTCTTTTTTGCATGCATAGAATCAGTTTATCATTCTAGCTCCCTTTTTTCTCGCTCGGCATTCTTTGTTCTTTGTTTGCAAAAGTCATGAGTGTGCATAAAGTAGCTCATTAATGGCTAGTAATAGTGCATGTATACTGAGCTGGGTGGAGTAGTGAGTGGTTGAGAGATGGGTAAGAGGGAGGGGGAATGTTGAAGAAAAGAAACTCCCCTAGCTGGGAGGTGTGCCAGACAATGCAAACTGACACAGATTATAGTAAATTTTTAAATGTTGATCACTTACATTTCAAGGATTTATTGCTTTATTTTTTATTTTATTTTTGTTCATGTAAATATGTTTGCTTGCTGATTTAATTAAAATAAAATAAAAAGTGATGCATGTCCTTTTAAAAATACACTTTTGTCCATCAGTGCAATAATCAAATGACAGGATCACTTTGAATTAACAAATTTAATTCACACAAATTAAAAAACAATTTAATAAGCATCCCTAAGATAAGATCGGCACACAACTCCCAGACAACCCCGAGGTTGCAATCTCACTAGAGAACACATTACAAGTTACTAACACACTAAATAGAATGTACATAACAAGAAAAGAACAGAAGCAATAGGTTTACGAACATTGTCAGTAACAAAGACCATTGATTTTCAAATGCATTGACAAAACATTTTTAATAACAATCATTTTAGCACCTATTTTTCTTTAACAGTTTTTTTCATTTGATTTACTTTATATGCCCGTTGTACAGTGTTGTTTACCATGCTGGTGATCTGTAAATAATAGCAGTATTTCCCTAACTACTTACAATAGAAGAATTAGCCATAAAACAAGGGTTCAACGTTTACGTGATGCTTTGTTTCACCAACAAAATCGATCTGGCAACATTTTGACCCTTAAAGGGTCTTTGTCAAACCTGTCTCGCGTTGTCTGTTGAAGGCTGGATGTCATATCAGATATATCAAACTCTCCCAAATAAAAGTCTTCTTCAAAAACAAAATCTGTAGCTCCGTTTATTTTTATTTTCTTTTGAATTATTTCACAGCCATTTGAAAATGTATGTTGAAAATGTTGCTATATTAAGGTACTATTTGGACATCGCTCAGTGTTTATAGCTAGCTGTGAGAACAATAGGAGAGCCTTTTCTACTCTACAAGGCAGTTTTTTTCCCAAGCTGTTTAGGTGTTCTTTGCCGTGGGATTGTGTAGGAAGATCTAAATTGATAGAATTGAATCACACAAGTTAACATTTGTATGTTCCCGTTGTTAGCTACTGGGCTGCATTGTTATATAGTACCAGGGGAAGAGAGCCTTTTCTGTACGAATGTAATAAAACATGATTATAAAATAGTACTGCCAAATTGCCTGCAACTTCCCCGCTGAGTCATTTAACCTGCAGAGCATTTGTGTTGCTTTATTCTGCCCCTGGGAAGCCAGAACTGTCACAGCCAGATTCCTTTAAGCTTGGCGCTCCCATATACAAACAGTGTGACTATTGTTTAAAAGGTGCATTAAGACTCTAATCTGTGCTATTCATTAGTTGTTTGTTAAAATTGTCTTTCGTCGATAAATTGTTGAATATCTTTAAGGGTTATTCCAACCACCATAACCTCTTCAGTGACTAGGTGGTCTATATGTGCTTCATATGCACTGTCCTCTCCTGCCTCCCTCAAGCTTGTTTCCCTTCGTTCCCCTTATGGGATCAGAACGTGCACAAAACCATCAAAGCCAGAAAAAACAGGGCAATCAAAAGCTTCACTATGTGAAACATTAGATTGGACATAAGAAATAGCCACATAACAAGCACTACGATTGGCTTATGGTAGTGGTTATGGTGCACTCAAAGCCCACGCCCTCAGTATTCAATGTCATTGCCTTTGCGTCATTCTCAATCTAAGTTTCTTCACAAAGTGAGCATGTGGCGCAATGAGTATTTGAAAGCAATGGGATAGGAGGATTCAGCCACACATAATATATAATATATAATAATAATTTGGTAGATATGCAAAAGTCCAAGCCATGGTATCCCTTTGGACCTAAATGTAATGCTATGACATGATCTGAAACAAAGAGCACAGACATGTTTAAGATTTCATTATATGAAGAGCAATAGGTCAAAATCACATCTGTGTCTCCCGTAAACCTACTGCTTCGAGTACTTTTTGAGACAAAAGTGGTAAACGTTGGTTCAATATGTCTAATAATGTACATGTAACTATAAGGACTTAATAAGTACATATTTTTTTCCACCACTGTAGAAATGGAATTCTACGCTTCTTTTCAATAATATATATTAACTGAAAAGCAAACAAAATAAAATGGGAAAAAGTAAAAAAAGGCTTGTTTTCACAAAGTAAATGTTATTAATATAATATTATCATTAATGAATTCATGCGGTTAAGATTAGTGGCCAGGTTCTGGGACTTGTAAATAGTGTGATTAAAACCCAAATGTTTAAATTTGTCATTTATATTAAATAGATTTAGTATAGTGTTACCTGGAAAACAATCGGCTTTTTAGGGGGTACCGTTACTGTTATAAATCTATGAAGTCGTCAGGAAGAATAATCGTTACATATAGACATACTCTATATGAGCGTATTCTAGTGATAAAGAATCAATCTATAAATTAGTTTCTCTTTGAAGTACCATGGACAGCAAACTTTGCAGACTCCGGAGTTATTAATTTATGGATTTCATAAGAAACAGCACATTGTGGTTTTAATGGCATCTTGTATATGGCAATTGCAATTTGGAAAACCATTAAAAGCACAGACAGAGTTTATCTTGTGTTTATTGAGAGATGAAGCATTTAAGGATAGAGAGAGGCAAGGCATGGTCTGAACAGGATATATGGAAACAAAGAGAAATATATACACACAGGGCTTACAATTTCAAATTTTACTAGCCAAGCCTTCAAAATTACCATCCACTAGAGGATCCATGGCAGACTCAGCAAACGTTTTTTTTTTTTTTTACTTGCCTCGGACACATTTTCCCTCACCAGTGACTAGTGCTAAGAGGACATTTTAAGTCCTGATAGATGTAAATATGTATCACTCTATGGGATCTCTAGTTGCCTAGCAATGTGTTATATCAAAAGTATTGTATTTCATAAAATGGTTATACTTTACCACTCACCAGTCCTCGGGCTAATATCCCACCCACTCCCAGCTAGCTCCTGTTTATGGCATGTTGTAGTAAACATCAGTTCACTCCTCACACTGGCTAGTTTGTGAGTTTACCATTGGTGAGTAACACCATTCTGTAAGAGGACTATAACACAGGACAAAAAGAAAGACTGTGTCACGGTGCCTGCCCTCTCCGGGCCTCATCCACTTGAACATTCCCTTCTCCCTGTCTCACATCATTCTGGAATCAGTTGTGTTGCTAGATGCTTCGTGGAGTCAATTGTTTACTAAGCCTTGGTGCAACAAAATAATAATACAAGCTATGCGGCGTTGCCTCATTTCTGATGCAGACGTACAGTTGTGGCGAGCAAGAACGAATCAAATGCCTATAAAAGCCCATTCTGACTGTTAGCCAATGCTCAGTGGGGGTGTCCCTATATGTAATAGCAAGTTCCTTGTTCTTTGTGTGATATGCTGGTATTCTGAGCCAGATTGTTCTGACTTTCCTGCTTTATGGTATCCTTCGACCCTAACGTGTTTATGTACCTCTCCTGTCCTGGATCTAGGCTAGTATCTCAAATATCGCTGCACGAAGCACAGCCGCCTAAATGACCCTTAATACTCCCTTATCCTATACATCTAATACTAGAGGTTAACTTTTGTTTTAAGTACTGCCTGCTGGGATACTTGTGGCAGACTGTCCTTACAATGCTTTCCGGTACTGGGTTTAGGTGATGAAGCGTTCAATATCTGGGGTTCATTCTCAAATTAATGGATGGAGGATTATTTGATAGGGTATGCACCCGCACCCCCACATTAAAACAATGGAAGGAAAAGTCACATGAATGCATGTTTAAAGGTAGAGCTTTTAATTGCGGTAAATAAAATCCTTTTAGTCGGGTAATTTGCTAGTCATGTCGTATGACGGTGATAAATTATATATATTTTATTGGAGCATCTTTTCTTCCTGCCTTCTATTAAGTGTAGTTCTGCCAAATATTGCAGTAACCACTTTTATTATCAGATGAATCAATCCGACTACTAACTAATGTGATGCACTCAACCTTTTGGCACATAATTATTCTGGTTTTCTATATATAAAAATATTCAATACGCTTTTCACTTCAGTAGCACTTTACATTGTCATCTGCAAACTCTCCCTTCCAACCTATGATTTTGTCTTTCTAATTGCTACACTTTAGCTGCTAGGTGAAGCCCCAGCACATGTCCCATCATACACTAGTTACAGGCGCATCTGACGGAGTAACTGAACCTCTATTGAAATACACAGTTTATAGACTCTCCGAATGCAAAAAATCTATGAATATTTTAGTTGCTGCTTAGTTGTATTCCAACCTCTAACTAGACATCCATAATATTTAAAAGTATTTCATAAACCTTTTTTTTCCCCCAGTAGAATCCAATCTAAAATTAACATCACCTTACCATATGCTCGTTAAATCAGCTTATTGAAAGAACATTTAATTCAAGCCATTTAAATCATGCAGACAATGAAATACTTAGGCACCTGTTGCAGCAGTCGAACATACTGAGATAAACAAGAAATCGGCGCTGATTACGCTAAGCCAGGGGTTGGCAGCCTTCGCACTCTAGATGTTTTGGACTATATCTTCCCTGATGCTTTGCCAGAATTTTAGTTGCAAAAGCATTATGGGAGATGTAGTCCAGAATATCTAGAGTGCCGAAAGTTGACAACCCTTGCTCTAAGCCAGCGTTTCCCAGTTGGTGTTCCAAAACAAAATGGCTGCTGGCGGCGATGGAGCACTCTCTCCGGCTCAGCTCCCTCACGCACGGAATATGACATAACTCCGGCTCCACTAAGAGGTAAGCGAGGGAGCTGAGCAGGAAGATCACTGCTCCCTCGCCGCCCGCACTGTGCTGTAGGCCAGCCACTCAGCAGCCCACTGGACAACAGGGACCGCACATCCAGCCCAGTAGCCCAATGGACCACAAGGACATAGAGACTCCATGCCAGCACTCCCAAAGGTAGGGAGGCTGTTTTGAGAAAAATGTAAAAAATTAAAATAAATTGTGTGTGTGTCTGTTAGGGAATTTGTATGTGTTTGTGTGTCTGTCAAAGAGCGTATGTGTGTTTGTCAGTGAGAGTGTATGTGTGTTTGTCAGCGAGACTGCATATGTGTTTGTATGTGTGTCTGTCAAAGAGTGTATGTGTGTTTGTCAGCGAGAGTGTATATGTGTTTGTATGTGTGTCTGTCAAAGAGTGTATATGTGTTTGTCAGTGAGAGTGTATATGTGTTTGTATGTGTGTCTGTCAAAGAGTGTATGTGTGTTTGTCAGTGAGAGTGTATGTGTGTTTTTCAGTGAGAGTGTATGTGTGTCTGTCAGTGAGATGATGTTGATATACTATGTCAAAATGTTCCACGGGAAAAAACTATTGGGAACCCCTGCTCTAAGCAAGCAGGCAGGTATATCTCCAAAAACACGTAGCCCATTCTCTATGGAACTAATTACATTATACCCTCTCAAGTGTCAGACATGGAGGGCACATATTAATTTACACCTCTTTTCTAATGAGGGTAAAAGTTTGTTAGATTGTCCAGACTGTAGAGGGAAATCTTGTATCATCAGATGCTTATGGACTAATTTTCCCATGATGCCCTGCAGGACTATTCTCTAATCTCAGAATATTTCATAATTTATATCAAACAAAAATGGCGGATCTGTGAATTTCTCTCATTCAGGAGGTTAAGTCACACCTCGGGCATCCTGATAATGGATATTTGGACGTATTTTACTAACATTTGGATTTCATTAAATAGCCCTGCTGGAAGGAGGTGTGTGGAAACCTCTACGTCAAACTCCCAGTAGAAGGATAATATGTATTATCTCCAAATATCTCTCCCAGAGCAGCCCCTACACTCCTATGACAATAAACTGTGTGGGCAAGGTACCAATATAAACATGTACGCAGGTGACTTGGAAATCCATCCAGGTGACCTATCGAACCTTCCAAAGAATACAGACTCATGTCATTAAACACATTAACTTGTACGGCTTTTTCTCATCCTTTCTTTTCTACTTGAGCAACAAAATAAATACAGAAATGCAATTCAATTGGTTTTGTGTGTAAACGGGGACGGGTTGAACTTTAAAGACTTTTGTCTTTGTTGATGACAATTGTGACAAATGTGCAATTGTGAAACTATGTAACAGGATAAAAGGCACTGGGGAGAATATCTGTATGTGTTGGGGCAGAGATTGTTTTCGTTTTCCCATTCACATGGCCAGTCCATTAGATTATTTACAAAAGCCTTTACAGCGGAATGTGAAACCCATGAGTGGAAATGTTATGTTCGTTCCATTCTGCCCAATTCATTCATTGTCTGATCTCTGTGAGCATCAATCATGTTGGCAGAAGGTATAAAGATGGAGACTAGTGCAGATTACTGTATGTGTTCTAACCAAAAGTTTGACTGTTTAAAGTGCAAGTGGCCCTTCGTGCATTCTAACAGCTGACAAAGTAATGTACTGTTTGTTCTTTCAGTTTTTACAAAATCAGTGTTTTGTTCTTTTCGTAGGATTTGTATTAAGTACAAGGCTATGGTGAAGGTGCAGGTTGCATAAGGACTGGTGCAGGAGCAGAAGGCTACTGCAGGTGGAGTGAGGGCTTGTACAAGTAGCCTGAGGCTGGCAGGATAATGAAAGGACTGGTGCAGGTGGTAGATGTACATATATATATAAATATTAGTGTGGATTGAATTAGCTGTATTAGTCCAGAAGACTAACACAATACTTAGAAGACAAGCATTTGAGAACAGTCCATTGCTTCTTTAACCCCTTAAGGACCAAACTTCTGGAATAAAAGGGAATCATGACATGTCACACACGTCATGTGTCCTTAAGGGGTTAAAGCTTGTCTTCTAAGTATTATGTTAGTCCAATAAAAAGGTATCATTGCATAGTGCAATGGCATCTATATACATATATATATACATAGATTTTTTCATCTATATACATATATATATATATATATATATATATATATATATATATATATATATATATCAATATTTCCACCAGCTAGTGGGAATTTATCTGTGGTGATCATGCTATGGCTTGCAGTGGTAAGTAAATTTCAAGGCTTGGCTAGTAGCACAGGACTTAAAATGTTAAACCCTGTACTATTGTCTATATCAATTTCTTTCCATTTCCTGGTATTACACTATAGCTGAACATCTTTATTCATTTTCTGTCCACTGTACATTTTGTAAATCATGTTCTATGCAGTATATCATAACCTATTTCATTCATGCTCTGGGTAGTACGTTATAAATCAGTAAATGTAGCTACAATATAGAAATACAGTGAAGGACATTCAATATATTTCAAGAAGAGGGAAACTATTATTGTAATAAATGCAGTACATACCAAGAATAATGTTTGAGTGGGTACTTAGAACTCTAATCTAAACAAAGACACATGCCAAGGTTATATAGACGGTGTAGTATTTCTGTGCATACAATGGTTTGACCAGAGCAAAGCTAAGAATGTTGACAGGTATCCCCCGCATTTGTATGGGTCAAGTAGTGACATGCCAGTGGCTTTAAACATTCATTTGGTTCTTTAAGAAGGTGACCTGTCAGAATAGCGGCATGTGAGTGCAGCATCCGCAACATATGGTGAAACCTTTAACTCAATGACCGTCTCGTCATGAGTTCAGGACATCTTGCCGTTAGTCATACAGTTGTTTTAGCATTCTGGCACGTACTCTTCTGCCCTATACAAATGTGTGATTTGTCCACTAAATGGTAAATTACGGAACGTTAAACTTCCTCAACTCAAAACTATACTGAATTAAAATCCAAAAGGGAAATGTTTTTGCATTAATTTAGATTTAAAACCAGATGAAATGAAAAAAATATATATATCTAATTATAAGTTTTCCAATACACTTGAAATGTTATCATCATTCCCTGTTCTCTAAATATTCCCCTAATTAATCAGCCAATTACCCTATAATGGGGATCACGGATCTTTTTATACATTTGTATCCACAACATAAAACAATATAGTGAAAAATCCCTAAAGGGAATTCCATTTTCTATTTTATTTTTAGTTTAATTACAAGGAGATAATCCTGTGTTTGAGCTGTAGCAGAAATTAAAGAACTTAATTTAGGGCCAATGAGATGGGAAAAAAATTATACGCCGTATGGCTAAATATGGCCGGCATGGTCAATCAAGAAATAATGCGCAACTGAAAATAGAAGAGGTTGTCAAACACTGATAATTGGAAGGTGAACACAGATTGACGTCACTGAACAGGAAAACGAAAAGAGATACAAATCAGCTATATAATATCTATGGAAACAGGTCGCCATCTGCAGGAAAAATTGATAAGCACATTCGCAAAGGTACGTGATCAGACCATGCACATTTTGTGTTTGAAGGGTCACTCTAGGCACCACAATCACTTAATCTCACTGTTTGAAAACGGTTTAACATTGAACAGTAAAAAGGCATCAGGGGATTCCTGGTTCGATAACCATTTCAATGATATGAAGTAATAAGAGGGCATAAAGTGTCCCTTCAATTAATGGAACAAACTTTTTTTGACCTTTAATATAAAGTGTTTCTGTAAAGTTTAAACTGCTAAGAATTCAAAGGGAAATGTAATGTTCGGTGTGTCACGATACTGGGGAACCCAACACGCTAACACACACACAGACAGAAAGTGTGCAGTACCGGTCCTTAGAGTGGCCGGGCTAAGCACACACAGAATAGTCAGGAGACAAGCCGAGTAAGGGGAACCAGAAAACAGAATAACGAGAAACAAGCCGAGGTCAAAGGGTAGGAGAAAGTCACAAAGTCAGTATAACAAGCCAGAGAGTACGTAACCAGAAAGCACACGTTCAGAATCAATACTATAAAGCAAAGACCACAACAGGGCACAGATAGACAGGAAAGGTAAGTATTTAAATCCTAGCCTGAATCCTGATTGGCTAACCACCAATCAGTATTAACAAACACACGTGGGGGATATCTATACCCCCCACTGTGTTTGTTGCACTGTAGCTTTAACGCCGGGTCACGTGAGTGGCCCCGGCGCTTAGATAATAGTGCCGGCTCCCAGCGTGCAGCGTTAGACATGCTGCCGCTGGGAGGAGGAGAGGAGGACGAGAGCGGCGTGTCAAGAGGAGAGGACGCAGCTCGCTTATCGGTAAGGGGAGAGGGGACCGCGGGCGGCGACGGACCGAGGGTGAGTGCTGCGAGAGGATTGCAGCCTCCCCTCACCGCTGCCCGCAATGCCCTGACATAACCCCCCCCTCGAAGACCGCCCAGAGGGCGGGAAGCCGAAGGCTTCAAAGGAAACCGCGCATGAAAGGAGCGGATCAAAGAGGGCGCGTCCAAGTCAGAGACAGAAACCCACGACCGCTCCTCCGGGCCGTAACCCTTCCAATCAACCAGATACTGCAACCGACCTCGAGAGAAACGAGAATCAAGGAGAGCAGCCACCTCATATACGTCACTAGAGACCGCGCGGAGGGCATCGGAACGCCTGAGAGACCCAGAGAACCGATTACAGAGGAAGGGCTTCAAAAGGGAGGTGTGAAAGGTGTTAGGTATGCGCATGGAAGGGGGCAAGGCCAGGGAGTAAGACACAGGATTCACCCTACGCAACACCTTATAGGGACCAAGGAACTTGGGCGCGAACTTCATCGAGGGGACCCTAAGGCGGAGATTCCTAGAGGACAACCAAACCCTATCACCCGGAGCATAAGAAGGAGCCGCACATCTGCGACGATCAGCAAATCTCTTTTGAGTAGCAGCAGCACGACAAAGAGCAGCATGGACCTGATCCCACATCTTCCGTAAGGAGGCGAGGTGCTCGTCCAAAGCGGGCATTCCCTTGTCGGAGAACACACCGGGAAGGACAGCGGGTTGGAACCCATAAGCCACCATAAAAGGACTTACGCCAGTAGAAGAATGAGACACAGTGTTCCTGGCAAACTCAGCCCAGGGAAGGAGATGGGACCAGTTGTCCTGGTGTGCATTCGTGAAACAGCGTAAATACAACTCCACAGACTGATTTGCTCGTTCGGCAGCTCCATTAGATTGCGGATGATAGGAGGAAGCAAACGATAAGGAGACCCCCATCTCAGCACAAAAGCCTCTCCAAAACCGAGAGACAAACTGAAGGCCCCTGTCAGATACGATATCTTGTGGTATACCATGCAAGCGGAACGCTTCTTTGGCAAACACCTGAGCCAACTGAACCGCAGAAGGTAGCTTCTTAAGCGGAATGAAGTGCGCCATTTTGGAGAACCTATCCGTTACAGTCAAAATTACTGTCTGCCCATCAGATGAAGGAAGATCCACAATAAAGTCCATGGATAAGTGTGTCCACGGTTTCTTGGGTACATATAGGGGCATAAGGAGTCCCAGGGGTTTAACATTAGGGGACTTACACTGTGTACAGACACGGCAAGCCTGCACGTAATCTACCACGTCTTTTTTGAGTGAGGGCCACCAAAACTGTTGGAAAAGACCCTTGTAAGTCTTGGTAACCCCTGGATGACCGGCCGTATTGGCTGTGTGAAATAAAGTTAACAACTTCTTTCTGTCTTTTACTTTCACGTACAGCTTACCAGTAGGAGTCTCAGAGGGTGCTTGGGATTGGTATGACTTGATACCATCAAGAAAAAGAGACGAGATAACCAAACGGGTAGTAGCTATTATATTAGTTGTGGGTACAATGGGCTCAGGAGTGGAGGTAATAGAATCTACAGGTTCGTACTGGCGGGAGATGGCATCAGCCTTGACATTTCGATAACCAGGCCTGTATGTGATTATGTACTGAAAACGTGAGAGAAATAAAGACCATCTAGCCTGACGAGAGGATAACCTCTTAGCATCTGCGATATATGATAGATTTTTATGATCGGTTATAACCAGAATCTTGTGTCTAGCTCCCTCTAACAAGTACCTCCATTCTTTAAATGCCATCACTATAGCTAATAATTCCCTGTTCCCAACGTCGTAATTCTTTTCAGACTCAGACAAGCGTTTTGAAAAGTAACCACAGGGAAGGAGGGATTCGTCAAACGATTGTCTTTGTGACAACACTGCTCCTATACCTGATTCAGAGGCGTCTACTTCCAGTACAAAGGGAAGGGAAGGATCAGGATGGTGTAACACAGGGGCAGTGGCAAATGCCTTTTTTAGAGTCTCAAAGGCCACAATAGCATTAGGATTCCAAACCCTGGGGTGTAAACCCTTTTTTGTCAGTTTAGTGATAGGGGAAATAATGGATGAGAAGTTTTTAACAAACTTTCTATAATAATTGGCAAACCCTATAAATCGCTGTATTGCCTTAAGTCCTTGGGGAAGGGGCCAGGACAGTATAGCTTCCAATTTTGAAGGATCCATGCTGAATCCTTGTTCAGAAATAACATAACCCAAGAATTGTACAGAAGTTTGGTTGAATAAGCATTTCTCTAATTTACAATAAAGACCGTTCTGCAACAACCTTTTAAGCACCATCCTAACATGAGTATGATG
This sequence comes from Pelobates fuscus, assembly GCF_036172605.1. Classification (NCBI taxonomy): domain Eukaryota; kingdom Metazoa; phylum Chordata; class Amphibia; order Anura; family Pelobatidae; genus Pelobates; species Pelobates fuscus. The sequence continues at coordinate 370,264,603 of NC_086320.1, read as the reverse complement.
TGTCTCCAAATCCGGAGAATATACCAGTATGTCATCAAGGTAGACTACGGCACAGACATGCAGTAGGTCTCTAAGGACATCGTTTATGAGATCCTGAAATACGGCAGGAGCATTACACAATACAAAAGGCATGACTAGATACTCGTAATGCCCACTGCGTGTATTGAACGCCGTTTTCCATTCATCGTTCTCCTTGTGTCAGGATCGGGTCAGGGATCCAACACGCAGAGTACAAAGAGTAGCAGATACGTATACCGGTCCTTAGAATGGCCGGACTTAACGTATAACTACGATAGAATGGTCAGAGACAAGCCGAGGTCGAGGGAACGAGAAGACAGGTAAGCGAGAGACAAGCCGGGTCAAGGATAACAGAAAGACAGGAGAGTAAATATCAAAGCCGGGTCGGAACCAAAAGACAAGAGAATAACAAAGCACTGTGTGACTAGGCGGACTAGAACCACGACAGGGCAATGAGTGAATGAGAGAGCCACTGTTAAGTATCCTGGCTAGGGAGAGAAGACACGCCTCCGGCGAGTCCTGATTCGTCTCCCGAGATTTGAGTGACAGGACGTTCCGGGTTGGCGTCATGACGTCTACCTCCGGTCCTCCTGTTATAAAAGGAAGTGACTCCCTCGCGGCCGGCGTTAGCAAGACCGAGTGAACCGCGAGGGGCCGAGGAGACATGCCGTCCGGATGGATAAACTTCTAAGTCTCTACCTCTCTCAGAGGTAGAGGCTTCAGGTACCCTGACAGTACCCCCCCTCTCAGATACGCCCACCGGGCGGAAGGAGCCGGGGCGAGATGGAAAGCGGGAGTGAAATGCCCTGCGAAGGCGAGGAGCATGAACATCCTCTTGTGGTACCCAACTCCTCTCCTCAGGACCATATCCCTTCCAGTCAACTAAATATTGTACTCTCCCCCGGGAGACACGAGAATCAATAATGGAGTTAACCTCATACTCCTCCTGACCCTCCACCTGAACAGGGCGCGGAGGGGCGATTGTGGAGGAGAATCTGTTACAGATTAGAGGTTTCAGCAATGACACGTGAAAGGAGTTCGGGACGCGTAAAGTAGCTGGGAGAGCTAGACGATACGCCACTGGGTTAATTCGAGTCAAGATCCTGTAGGGACCAATATAACGAGGAGCGAATTTCATGGAAGGAACTTTAAGACGAATATTCCTAGTACTCAACCAAACTCTATCGCCTGGAACAAAATTCGGAGCCGCCCTTCTACGTTTGTCAGCATGTTTCTTAACCAGTACAGAATTGTGTAGAAGAATCTGTCGAGTCTGATCCCACAACTTCCTCAAATTGGCCACATGGACATCAACCGACGGCACTCCTTGGGAAGGAGAAACCGAGGGAAGAATAGATGGATGAAAGCCATAGTTCATGAAGAAGGGGCTTGAATGCGTAGAGTCACAAACGAGATTGTTGTGCGCAAACTCCGCCCAAGGAATCAAACCGACCCAATCGTCCTGGTGTTCGGAAACAAAACAACGTAAGTATTGCTCAATCTTCTGGTTGGTTCGTTCGGCAGCTCCGTTAGACTGAGGATGATAGGCGGACGAAAAATTCAATTTGATGCCTAATTGAGAACAGAACGACCTCCAGAAGCGTGAAACAAATTGGGAGCCTCTATCAGAAGTGATCTCCGAGGGAATCCCATGCAAGCGAAAAATCTCTTTAGCAAAGATTTCCGCCAATTCAGGAGAAGTCGGGAGTTTAGGCAACGGTACGAAATGTGCCATCTTGGTAAACCTATCGACTACGGTGAGGATAACAGTGTGCTTTTTAGAAACAGGCAAATCCACAATAAAGTCCATTGCCACACAGGACCAAGGTTTGCCAGGAATTTCCAGAGGCTGCAGAAGGCCACAAGGAAGCGAATGCGGTAGTTTAGTTTTAGTACAGACCACACAAACTCCGATAAAATCCTTAATATCCTTCCGTAACGAAGGCCACCAGAAATCCTTGGAGATCAAAGAATACGTCTTGCGAACACCCGGATGACCAGCCACCTTACTCTCGTGAAGACACTGTAAGAGCTCCAATTGGAGTTCAGGAGGAACGAAAAGTCTGGAAGCCGGGGTCAGTCTAGGTGCCAGATGCTGCAAGCTCCTTATCTGATCAAGTAGCGGAGAATGGACTTTGAGAGTAGTGTTAGCGATAATGTTACACTTGGGTACTATAGAGGACAAAACCGGCTCAGATACGGCAGCAGGTTCATACTGGCGAGATAAGGCGTCGGCTTTAGAATTCTTAGAACCTGGCCTATATGTGAGTACGTAGTTGAAGTGAGTGAGAAATATGGACCAACGAGCCTGTCTAGATGATAGTCGTTTAGCCTCTCCAATATAGGATAAGTTTTTATGATCTGTCAAAATAGTAACAGGATGCAAAGTACCCTCCAATAAATGTCTCCACTCCTTCAAGGCCATTATAACCGCTAGTAGTTCCCTGTCACCAATGTCATATCTGCTTTCAGTACCTGACAATTTTTTGGAAAAGTATCCACAAGGATGTAATGGTTTATCTACACCCAACCTTTGGGACAGAACAGCACCTATACCTGTCTCAGAAGCATCAACTTCGAGTAGGAAAGGTAGTGTAGTATCAGGGTGAACTAAAATTGGTGCGGAAGCAAACAGCTCCTTGAGTGTCTTAAAAGCCAGAAGTGCTTCAGTAGACCAATTCTTAGTCTCAGCCCCTTGTTTGGTCATATTGGTGATGGGAGCAATGATAGAGGAGTATCCCTTAATGAAACGTCTGTAGTAATTGGAGAAACCAATAAATCTCTGGATAGCCTTGAGACCCTTAGGTAAAGGCCAATCTAATATGGATTGGAGCTTCTCCGGGTCCATTTCAAACCCTTCCCCAGAAATCACATAACCAAGAAAGGTAGTTTGGGATTGGTCAAAGCTGCATTTCTCTAGTTTGCAGTATAAGCCATGCTGAAGGAGTTTGTGTAAAACCCTTCTGACTTGTCCGTGGTGAGTCTCAATATCCCTGGAATGTATAAGTATATCATCAAGGTATACAATCACACAGTCATCTTGAAACTCCCTAAGAACCTCATTAATAAGGTCCTGAAATACCGCCGGGGCATTGCAGAGACCAAAAGGCATTACAGTATACTCATAGTGCCCATATCGAGTATTGAATGCAGTTTTCCACTCGTCACCGTCGTGAATTCTCACCAAATTATAAGCACCTCTAAGGTCTAACTTAGTGAAAATTTTAGAACTTTTTAATCGATCAAAAAGCTCGGTGATCAAGGGAATCGGATATACGTTTCTGATGGTTATCTTGTTAAGACCTCGGTAGTCAATGCAGGGTCTTAAAGAACCATCCTTCTTTTTAACAAAAAAAAATCCAGCCCCAGCAGGAGAGGAGGATCTTCTAATGAACCCCTTGTCTAGGTTTTCACGAATATACTCCTCTAGAACTAAGTTTTCATTCGTAGACAAAGGGTATACATGACCCCTGGGGGGCATGGTACCAGAAAGTAAATTAATTTTGCAATCAAAAGGCCTATGTGGTGGTAAGGTATCAGCCTTTCCTTTGTCAAATACTGCCTTTAAATCTTGATACAAGGACGGTATCTGTACTTTGGTAGAGTCGGTAGCGTTATTAAGTGAGTTGACACTACAGAGAGGTGACACTTTCTTTAAACAATTCTCTTGACAATCCTGACCCCACGAAACTATTTCCCCTGATCTCCAATCTATAACGGGGTTATGTCTCTTAAGCCAGGAGTATCCCAGGACTATGGGAACAGAAGGAGATGAAATGAGTAGTAGGGATATTTCCTCCTTGTGTAGAATACCAGTAGTTAAGTAAAGAGGTGTGGTCTCCCGGAAAATCACAGGCTCAACTAAAGGTCTACCATCAATGGCTTCAACAGCCAAGGGTGTCTTCCTTAACTGGGATGGGATAGTGTGTTTGGTGAGAAACTCTTGGTCGATAAAACTCTCAGCAGCGCCGGAGTCTATCAATGCCATAGTCTCTAAAGTTCCCTTCTCCCAAGTTAAAGAGACCGGTAATAGGAGTCTATGTTCTTTGTAGTTATGAGTAGAGGACAAAATCGAAACACCCAAGGTCTGTCCTCTAGAGAAACTTAGGTGCGAGCGTTTCCCGGACGACTGGGACAGCTCAAACGTACATGACCTCTGGCCCCACAATACATACACAGTCCCTCCCTTCTCCTGTACTGTCTCTCCTCCTCTGATAGACGAGTAAGGCCTAACTGCATAGGTTCTGAAACCTGTGGATTTTTGGTTTCAGAAATTTGAAATGATGGTGCTAGTCTAAAGGAAGATTTACCGGTTCTATCTCGAGTATTTTGTCTCTCCCTTAGACGTTCGTCAATACGAGAGATAAAGGAAATTAAGTCCTCCAGATTCTCGGGAAGCTCTCTTGTCGCTACCTCATCAAGTATTACATCAGATAATCCATTTAAGAATACATCTATATAGGCCTGTTCATTCCATTTTACCTCTGCCGCCAAAGACCTGAACTCTAGTGCGTAATCCACAAGTGTTTGGTTGTCTTGTCTAAGGCGCAACAGTAATCTGGCTGCATTGACCCTCCTGCCAGGGGGATCAAAAGTTCTTTTAAAAGCAGCTACAAAGGCATTATAGTTATAGACTAATGGATTATCATTCTCCCACAACGGATTAGCCCATCTCAGAGCTTTCTCAATGAGTAAGGTAATAATAAATCCCACTTTTGCCCTATCAGTAGGGTATGAACGAGGCTGTAGTTCGAAATGAATACTAATCTGGTTCAAAAAGCCACGACACCTCTCAGGAGAACCAGCATAACGTACAGGTGGGGTAACTCGGGAAGAAGCACCTACAGTAACTACCTCTAGCCCTGAACCCACAGAAGAAGCAGACATATTACGCATCTCTTCAGGTGGATTAATAGGACGAGACAGCAGCGCCTGTAGTGCTAGAGCCATCTGATCCATCCTATGATCCATGGCGTCAAACCTAGGATCAGGAGAACCAAGCTGACAATTTGTACCTGCAGGATCCATGGCCCTGTCGTAATGTCAGGATCGGGTCAGGGATCCAACACGCAGAGTACAAAGAGTAGCAGATACGTATACCGGTCCTTAGAATGGCCGGACTTAACGTATAACTACGATAGAATGGTCAGAGACAAGCCGAGGTCGAGGGAACGAGAAGACAGGTAAGCGAGAGACAAGCCGGGTCAAGGATAACAGAAAGACAGGAGAGTAAATATCAAAGCCGGGTCGGAACCAAAAGACAAGAGAATAACAAAGCACTGTGTGACTAGGCGGACTAGAACCACGACAGGGCAATGAGTGAATGAGAGAGCCACTGTTAAGTATCCTGGCTAGGGAGAGAAGACACGCCTCCGGCGAGTCCTGATTCGTCTCCCGAGATTTGAGTGACAGGACGTTCCGGGTTGGCGTCATGACGTCTACCTCCGGTCCTCCTGTTATAAAAGGAAGTGACTCCCTCGCGGCCGGCGTTAGCAAGACCGAGTGAACCGCGAGGGGCCGAGGAGACATGCCGTCCGGATGGATAAACTTCTAAGTCTCTACCTCTCTCAGAGGTAGAGGCTTCAGGTACCCTGACACCTTGATACGAACAAGGTTATAAGCCCCCCCTGAGGACTAGTTTTGTAAAATATAGAGAACCTTTGACACGATCAAACAACTCCGTAATGAGAGGGATCGGATAGGCATTTTTAATCGTTATATTGTTTAGTGCTCTGTAATCTATACACGGTCTCAAATCGCCCTCCTTTTTCGCCACAAAAAAGAAACCAGCACCAGCCGGAGAGGAGGACCTTCTAATAAAACCTTTAGTTAAGGCTTCCCGTATGTACTCCTCCAAGACCTGGTTCTCTTTCTCAGAAAGAGGGTAGACCTTACCCCTAGGAGGCATAGTACCCGGTAATAGGTTAATGGCACAGTCATACTCACGGTGTGGAGGTAACTTATCTGCCTCCCTTTTTTCGAAAACCAATGCAAGGTCTGCATATACAGAAGGGACAGAAACAGAAAGTGGTTTAGCTGTGGGCACGTTGAGTAAACAAACGGGACGTACCTGGGCCATACAGTCTCGTTGACAAGATTCCCCCCAGGAGAGTATATCTAAACAACCCCAATCAAGTACTGGGTTGTGTTTAACTAACCAGGGAAAACCCAGAACGATGGTAGCAGTAGGGGAGTCAATTATTTGGAAGGTTAATCGTTCCTTGTGTAAAGCACCCACAGACATAACTATATCTTGGGTTTCATGGGTCACCAGAGGTTTCTCAAGTGGTCTACCATCTATGGCCTCAACGGCCAAGGGTGTGGCCTTTCGGATCAAAGTCAGGGCTGCGGTTTTGGCAAAGTTCTCATCCATAAGGTTGTCTGCCGCACCTGAATCGATCAAGGCTTTGGTTGTTATAGTAGTTTTATTGACCAAAAGAGAAACCGTAATAAACGGTCTGGAGATGGACACATGAGGGGACAAGGTCATAACACCCGAGGCCGACCCCTCTCTGGGCCTTAGGTGCTGTAGTTTCCCTGTAACTTAGGGCAGGTATTACAGTGGTGCCCCCTCTTACCACAATAAAGACATAACCCCTCCCTTCTACGATACGTTCTTTCAGCCTCAGTTAACCCTGTAGCACCCAATTGCATGGGTTCGGGGGATGGTTGCCTAGGAGCGGGTAATGCTAGTAATGCAGTACTGGGTAGAGCAGGTAACACCCGTGTATCCAGCTGTCTTTGAGTACGCCTCTCTCTAACACGGTTATCAATAAGGATTACATAGTCTATAACATCATCCAGAAGAACAGGCAGTTCCCTGGATGCTATTTCATCCAGTATGTAAGCGGCCAAACCCTCCTGAAAGGCTGTTACGAGGGCGTCATTATTCCAAACCACTTCAGCTGCTAGAGTGAGGAAATTCGATAGTATAATCCGCTACAGATCTGTTACCCTGTCGAACCCTAAGCAGAGCCTTGCCAGCAGAGGCAACCCTACCGGGTTGATCAAACGTGCGTTTGAATGCTGACAAAAAATCTGCAAAGGACATAGGAGACATTTTCCCACATGCGGTTTGCCCATGCTAAAGCTCTCCCAGACAGGTGGTTTATCAAAAAGGCAATTTTGGACCTGTCGGTGGGATAGGAACGTGGATTCATCACCAAATGGATGTCAATTTGATTGAGGAAACCACGACACAAAGCTGGGTCACCACTATAGCGCTGTGGCGGTGTCATATGGACTACATGAGCAGGAACGGGTACTGGAGTGGCAATGGGTTCGGGCACAGCAGCAGCCGCCTCCTGGACGGCAGGCTGCAAGTGTGCAGTACGAGCCAGTATGGTCTGTAAAGCTTGAGCAAACTGATCCATACGGTGGTCCAAGCCATCCATTCTAGCCTCCTGATTAACTAGGAGCTGGGGTATGTCAGCAGGTTCCATTATGGCCCTGTTGTAATGTCACGATACTGGGGAACCCAACACGCTAACACACACACAGACACACAGACAGAAAGTGTGCAGTACCGGTCCTTAGAGTGGCCGGGCTAAGCACACACAGAATAGTCAGGAAACAAGCCGAGTAAGGGGAACCAGAAAACAGAATAACGAGAAACAAGCCGAGGTCAAAGGGTAGGAGAAAGTCACAAAGTCAGTATAACAAGCCAGAGAGTACGTAACCAGAAAGCACACGTTCAGAATCAATACTATAAAGCAAAGACCACAACAGGGCACAGATAGACAGGAAAGGTAAGTAGTTAAATCCTAGCCTGAATCCTGATTGGCTAACCACCAATCAGTATTAACAAACACACGTGGGGGATATCTATACCCCCCACTGTGTTTGTTGCACTGTAGCTTTAACGCCGGGTCACGTGAGTGACCCCGGCGCTTAGGTAATAGTGCCGGCTCCCAGCGTGCAGCGTTAGACATGCTGCCGCTGGGAGGAGGAGAGGAGGACGCGAGCGGCGTGTCAAGAGGAGAGGACGCCGCTCGCTTATCGGTAAGGGGAGAGGGGACCGCGGGCGGCGACGGACCGAGGGTGAGTGCTGCGAGAGGATTGCAGCCTCCCCTCACCGCTGCCCGCGGAGCCCTGACACGGTGAATCGGAAGCATTCTCTAAGTCGGCAATGTTTTCATTCTACATATTGGCTTAAAACATGATATCTACTTATTGGCTTAAAACGTGATATCTACTTTGAATTCTAGACAATTCCCGTTGTAGTGAATAACCCTGAGTGGTTTATGACAGTTTGACGGATGTACTGTTACAAAATGTCCATCTCCTGGCAGTTTCTAATAGAGAACCACCAGCATCTTGAAGCCTATCTGTAAGGACATGAAGGGGTGCTGCCCTGCGACAGCACTGTCCCTTTAAATGTGGGAACCAACTTAGCAGAGAAATAATGCAAGGACACGATGAATGGAGCAATCAAGAAAATGTATTAAAGAAAACCAAAGGATAATATATACAAAACAAAATGTACAAGGCAAAAGTAAAGGCCTTAGGCAGGATAGTGCAGCCACCACAGAATATAAGTGGGGCACAGATCCTAAGCCACCAAGCACTAAATAAAAGACACCAAGGAGCAAAGCCCGCAGCAGGTCACACGAAAATAAGGCAGGAGCAAGGAGTCAGAATCACGGGAACCAGGAAACAGCAGGTACAGGATAAAGGATGAAGGATAATGATCTGACCGGGAGTGAGGGGAGAAACCAGAATATATAGGTGCTAAACAAGGGCCAGGTGTAGTGCTTAACGAAAAGAAATGAGAAACAGTGCCAAACAGAAACAGTGGTGAGTACTGCACGAGGGCATATTAACTAAGGAGTGTCGTGACACTATCAAACCTTCAAAACCACAAGAATTTACGCCAACAATAGGTTTACTTGGAGATTAATTTCAGACTGAACTGCAATTTGGAGGAATTCCAGAAATCTGTGTATCAGTGAATCTGAATCACAAACTAGCTGGGTTTCACAATGCCAAACGTGTTTCGGGGAGGCTGATATTCAGAATTTTGCCTTTGGTACTAAAATAAGAGATGATTGATGTCAAAAAAGATGTCTACGGAACAGTAACTAAATGTGGATTTTATTCACAGATCAAGTGAGCAATACAGGGGTGGGGGGGGAAGGAGGGGTAGTAAAAAATATATATATTTATATATTATACATTTAACCTACAATATATAAATATAGATTTGGTTTTACTGCTCTGGTTTCAATTTTTTTTTTTTGTTGATCTGTCATCCAAATGGTGGGAAAATGCTCCTATCAGTGTACTGCAAAACATGTGCGTAATATTATATTATGTATTTGTTTTGCAGAACACTGAGTAGCACATGTTTGCACGTGTTTAATCTGTTTTCCTGATTCAGATTCCAATCAACATCTGGACAAAATTTTATATTTTTAGAAGAAGAAAAAAAAAAGAATTTGGCAGAACCGAAATTACTCGAGTTTAATAAAAACAACCAGACCATACATGTACATGTAGCAGTTTCTGGATTTGTAATAAATTATATGTCCATCCCGATATAAAGCTTACTTACCTAATGGATGTTGAAGAGAAGAAACCGTGTACAGTGGTTATCAACTCGTCTCAGAGGAGCACATAGAGAATGAAATCTCTAAACAATATGGTTAAAATAATCCCACGATAGTAAATTTATCATGCTGTCCAAGTTTGGATTTATATACATCAGTTTTATTTCCCCAGGCAAACTGAAGGTTGTTTTAGATGTCTCCTCTATTCTCTACAAGTAAAGACAAGTCCTAACAACAGAACTCTTTAACAGCATAGGTCCCACCTGTATTTTACAACGCAAAACAAATGATTACGGGTCATTTTAATTAGCCATTTAGCCCATTAAATATTTAAATTCTTCCCTCAGAGCTTTGTCATAGCCCAGATTTACTGACTGATAAAAGTGATGGCATTTCATAGAAAGTTCAACCGAGTAGGGCTTAGGATCGAAGAACCCAAAGGTTAACAAATGTTGGAGATAGAAATAGCTAAAACGAGTTAATGGGGAACAGTTTCAACCAAAGTTCATGTTAGATTATTCAATATTAAAACGAAACCATATGTAAATCTGCAAAAAATATATATTTTACAGACATATATTTGGAGACTGCATCAGGCTTGTTTTCTGCTATTTAATTAGATGTTACTTGTTGCATAGAGACATATCAAGAAATTATATATAACATATTGATACACACACGTTATATAAACAGTCATGGGAAAAAGAAAGTACACCCTCTGAATTCTATAGTTTTAAATATCAGGACATAACAATCATCTGTTCCTTAGCAGGTCTTAAAATGAGGTGAATGCAACGTCAGATGAACAACAACCCATGACATATTATACCATGGCATGATTTATTTAACAATAATAAATCTGTGAAATAGCTAAGTACACCCTTACTGCTTCCATAGGAATTAATAGTCTAAATAACAGACGGCTGCTGCTAATGAAATGCCCTTGACTAAATGATCGTCATCAAGTGTGATCACCTCTATAAAGGCAAAGTTTTAGCATTTTGCTGGTCGGGAGTATTTAGTTGTGTTAACACAATGCCAAGGAGGAAAGACATCAGCAATGATCTTAGAGAAGTAATTGCTGCTGCCCATCAAATCCTGTATATATTTAACAAATATATTAATTTGGTTACACCTGCATTAGAAGAATTAGGAGTCTGAGAAAAAGGTTCAGTGGTTATAAGGACCCCTGTACTGTAAAAGGGACCGAGATACGATGAATCCTCCTTTAAGATATCTGGAGACCCCAGCCCATTATAGATATATTCTCATTCCACAGCACTAGGGGTATTTATTGCCACCTGTCAAGTAACTATACCCTCCTGCCCCCATATATTGGTTGGGGGTATCAAATATTGTGGGTCGTTCCAGGCTGCAGCTGTTGGGAATTTACAGTATTCTTAACATTTTAGGCCAAATAGCCAAACAGAAGACACGGCTGACCTGGAAGAGGTTTCCAATATGACTATATTGTCCTGAAATGTACAATTCACTTTGTATTACGGACAATTCTCAATGTAGTGAATAACCTTCTCTGTACAATGGCATGGGCCGGTTATACTATGCCATTCCATTCTTCTAGATTCCAGGCCGCTTCCCATAACCAGACCAGTGTAACGAGTATATACCCCTACACGCAGGATCCAGCCAAACAGAAGACAGCACAGAGGAGAGATACGTCTACTGGACCTTAGAGTGGCCGGACTCGACGTAATAGGAGAAGTACAGAGTCAGGAACAATCCGAGGTCAAGGGCACAAAGAGACAGCGTAAACGAGAACTAGCCGGGGTCTGGTACACAGGAATCAGCAAGCCGGCAAACAGTACAGACAAGGATAAAGCGAAAACGAAGTCAGAATACAAAGCCAAGGTCAAATACGGAGAAACACAACTGAACACAACAAGCACTAAAGGGAACTGTAGCAGAAACCACGATAGGGCAAGGAACTAAGGGAAAAGGGTGAGTATAAGTAGCCTTCAAACTAATGTGATTGGCTCCTGTCATTTCCACACCCCCAACAGGTAAGTGTATGGGGTGATTGGCATGACAGGAGCCAATGGGAGCCTTTTTGCAATTTAGGCTCCCACTGTCTCTTTAAGAGCGCGCCCGAGACTCGCGGCGCGCTCTTAGCTGCAGGCGGGACACGTGACCGCATCTGGCGGTCACTGCCCGTCTTCCTGTTGGGAGAGTCGGATGAGCCGCGCGCGGCTCGTGCAGCCGCAGGACCGCGCGCGGCTTGAAGAGAGGACCGCGGCCGGCCCCCGGATAAGGTAAGTAAGGCTACAGTACCCCCCCCTGAGGACACGCCCTCCGCGCGGGCAGGACCAGGCCTGGCAGGAAAACTCGAATGGAAAGAACGTACAAGGCGGGGAGCATGAACAGCATCCGCAGAAATCCAACTGCGCTCCTCAGGCCCATAACCCTTCCAATGTACCAAGTACTGAAGCCGACCCCTAAGGAAACGAGAGTCAATAACAGCAGACACTTCGAATTCCTCATGACCCTCCACAGAAACAGGAGGGGGAGGGGGAGTATGCCGGGTATAGCGGTTGCGTACGTAAGGCTTCAACAACGAGGTGTGAAATACATTAGGTATACGCAGATTCTTAGGCAGACCCAAGGCATAAGAAACGGGATTAACCTTATGTATAATGCGATAAGGACCAATGAAGCGGGGAGCCAATTTCATAGAAGGCACCCGGAGGCGAATATTCCGTGTGGAAAGCAAAACCCTGTCCCCCACAACATAGGAAGGAGCCGCTCTGCGATGCTTGTCAGCCTGAGCCTTCTGGCGGGCAGCAGAGTCCACCAAAGAACGCTGAACCTGCTCCCAAGTATTACGCAAACCAGCCAAATGCTCATCCAGAACTGGCATGCCCTGTGAGGAGAATGCAGCCGGAAGAACCACGGGATGCTGGCCATAGACAACGTAAAAAGGGCTTTTGCCGGAAGAATCATGAGTGGCGTTATTCCGATCAAATTCAGCCCAAGGAAGCAGATCAGACCAATTGTCCTGATGGTGAGACACAAAACAACGGAGGTACTGCTCCAGAGACTGGTTGGCACATTCAGCAGCTCCATTAGACTGGGGATGGTAAGCGGAAGAAAATGAGAGAGAAATACCCATCTCCGAACAAAAGGCTTTCCAGAACGTGGAAATAAATTGGCTACCCCTATCGGATACAATAGATAAGGGAATACCATGTAATCGAAACACTTCTCTAGCGAAGATAAGAGCCAGTTCCTTGGAAGTGGGCAACTTGCGAAGAGACACAAAGTGAGCCATTTTGGAAAAACGATCCACTATCATTAGGATGACTGCGTTACCATTCGAAGGGGGTAATTCAACAATACAATCCATTGATAGATTAGACCAAGGTCTCTCGGGAACGGGTAACGGATGCAACAGCCCACAAGGAACTCTACGAGAGGATTTCATACATGCACAAGTAGTACAAGCACTTATATAGTCAGTAACATCCTTACGTAAGGTATCCCACCAGAATTACCGAGAAACGGCTGACACCGTTTTGGAAATACCAGGATGTCCAGCAGTCTTAGTATCATGATACAGTGACAGAATATCCCGTCTCTCTGGAACGTCAACAAACAATTTATCATTAGGCCTCTCGCTAGGTGCCATGCTTTGTTTCGCTTGTATGGCCTGCAAGAGGGACGAGGAAATAGACAATATAGTAGTTGCTATTATCCTGTCTGGGGGAATGACAGGAGTGACATCAATCTCCTGTTTGTCAATAGTCTCGAACTGTCTGGACAGAGCATCCGCTTTAGTGTTCCGATCACCTGGCCTATAGGTGATTATATAATTAAAATGAGACAAGAACAGTGACCACCTAGCCTGCTTGGAAGACAATCTTTTAGCTTCGCTAAGGTAGGATAGGTTCTTATGATCCGTAAATATGAGGATAGGATCCTTAGTGCCCTCTAACAAATGTCTCCATTCTTTGAGTGCTAAAATGATAGCAAGGAGTTCGCGATTACCCACATCATAATTCCTTTCTGCTTTGGACATTTGTTTAGAAAAGAAGCCACAAGGATGCAATGGCTTGTCAGGAGACTCTCTTTGGGATAAGACAGCACCTACCCCTATATCGGAAGCATCAACCTCAAGTATATATGGCAATGAGGGGACAGGATGCTGTAAAATAGGTGCAGAGGCGAACGTAGTCTTAAGAAAGTCAAAAGCCTGAAGTGCCTCGGTAGACCAGGCACATGTATTGCCATCCTTTTTAGTCATACGAGTAATAGGTGCTACGATAGACGAAAAACCTTTGATAAAACGTCTATAATAATTAGAGAAACCCAGAAAACGCTGGATGGCTTTCAGACCTTGCGGCAGAGGCCATTCTATGACCGCAGCGAGCTTCTGGGGATCCATCCGAAAACCCTTAGCGGAAATCAAATACCCTAAAAACTGGACCTCGGATTGGTCGAATAGACATTTTTCTAGTTTGCAATAAAGACCATTAGCAAGAAGGGTCTTCAGAACTGTCGTAACATGTCTGTGATGAGTGTGTAAGTCTGTAGAATATATTAAAATGTCATCCAAGTACACAATAACAAATGAGTGAATAAAGTCCCTTAAGACATCATTAATAAATTCTTGGAATACTGCTGGGGCATTGCAAAGCCCAAATGGCATGACAGTATACTCATAATGACCTGACCTAGTGTTAAAGGCTGTCTTCCATTCGTGGTCCTTTTTTATACGTATCAAATTGTATGCTCCTCTAAGATCTAATTTGGTGAATACCGTAGCATGTTTGAGCCTGTCAAACAATTCTGTTATTAATGGTATAGGGTAAGCATTTTTGATGGTGATTTTATTAAGACCTCTATAATCAATGCAAGGTCTTAAATCACCTTCTTTCTTTGATACAAAGAAGAACCCCGCTCCAGCCGGAGAAGAGGATCTCCTAATAAATCCCTTGTCTAATGATTCTTTAATGTACTCCTCCATGACACGGTTTTCTTGAACCGATAGAGGGTACACCCTGCCCTTGGGAGGTATAGTGCCAGGCAACAAGTCAATAGCACAATCGTAGGGTCTGTGAGGCGGTAATTTGTCAGCCTCTCTTTTATCAAAGACAGTCTTTAAAGATAAATACTGAGAGGCTATAGCCGTAGACAAAGGAGGAATGGTAGGAACATTAATAGAATTCACAGGCGTGACTTCAATAGCACATGACTCATGGCAGGCTTCACTCCATGATTTTATCTGCCCTGTCTCCCAGTCAAAAATGGGATTGTGGGCACGTAACCATGGATACCCTAACACCAACTGTGAAGAGGGAGAGGTGATGACCTGGAACCGAATGGTTTCATAGTGTAGAACCCCTGTGTACATGTGTAGCGGTGCAGTCTCGTGAGTAACAACTGGAGATATCAATGGTCTACCATCTATGGCCTCAACGGCCAAGGGTATCTCCTTCTCCCTAATGGGAATATTGTTTTTCTTTACAAAACCAGAGTCTATAAGATTCTCAGCTGCCCCAGAGTCAACCAGGGCGTATATATTTTCAACTATACAACTCTCTCCCATATGTAAAGAAACAGGGAGAAGCAGTCGGTTAGGAGGCAATGTAGGAGACTTAGAAATCACACCCAAGGCCAGTCCCCTATAAGGTCTTAGGTGCGAGAGTTTTCCGGGAGAAAAGGACACTCCCTTACCATATGGTCTCTCTTACCACAATATAGGCAGAGTCCCTCCCTTCTCTTATGTAATTTTTCATTATCAGAGAGTTTGGCAACCCCTAATTGCATGGGTTCCTCTTCAGATACTTTTACACTCTCCGGTGTATTAACTCTGGGGTGAATAGTTGTAACAAAACGTCTATTCCTGTTCTTGGTATAGAGCCTGTCACGAATCCTATTATCTATATCGATGAGGTAGTCAATAAGGTCCTCTAAGGCAACAGGAAGCTCCTTAGCTGCTACCTCATCCAATATAGAGTCTGATAAGCCTTCCATGAAGGCAGTAGTTAACCCATTGTTGGTCCAATCTACCTGTGAGGCAAGGATACGAAACTGAATAGCGTAATCAGCCACAGACCTAGAACCCTGTTTAACCCTCATTAATGCTCTTGCGGCATTCTTAGACCTTTTCATAGTGTCAAAAGTTCTGCGAAAAGCTGTCAGGAAACTGTGAAAGTCATGCACTATAGGTCCATTAGCCTCCCAAATAGGGTTTGCCCATTCAAGTGCTTTGTCGGTAAGTTGGTGCATAAAGAACCCAACTTTAGACCTCTCTGTGGGAAATGAACGTGGATACATCTCAAAATGAAACTCTATTTGGTTAATGAACCCTCTGCATGTCTTAGAATCCCCTCCATACCTAGGAGGAGGCGTTAAATGGGCCGTAGCATTAGGCACAGTCGATACTTCAGGGAGCAGGGGTGTAGGAGGGTTAGGTGCGGTTGCTGGAATGGTTCTAGCTAAGAGCGTCTGGAGAGCCTGAGCTATCTGATCCATACGGTGATCCTGCTCTACAAATCTAGCCTCATGGGACGCCATCTGTTGAGCTAAATCTGCGGGGTCCATGGCCCTATCGTAATGTAACGAGTATATACCCCTTCTATAGTTTTAAATATCAGGACATAACAATCATCTGTTCCTTAGCAGGTCTTAAAATGAGGTAAATGCAACGTCAGATGAACAACAACCCATGACATATTATACCATGGCATGATTTATTTAACAATAATAAATCTGTGAAATAGCTAAGTACACCCTTACTGCTTCCATAGGAATTAATAGTCTAAATAACAGACGGCTGCTGCTAATGAAATGCCCTTGACTAAATGATCGTCATCAAGTGTGATCACCTCTATAAAGGCAAAGTTTTAGCATTTTGCTGGTCGGGAGTATTTAGGTGTGTTAACACAATGCCAAGGAGGAAAGACATCAGCAATGATCTTAGAGAAGTAATTGCTGCTGCCCATCAAATCCTGTATATATTTAACAAATATATTAATTTGGTTACACCTGCATTAGAAGAATTAGGAGTCTGAGAAAAAGGTTCAGTGGTTATAAGGACCCCTGTACTGTAAAAGGGACCGAGATACGATGAATCCTCTGGTTTAAGATATCTGGAGACCCCAGCCCATTATAGATATATTCTCATTCCACAGCACTAGGGGTATTTATTGCCACCTGTCAAGTAACTATACCCTCCTGCCCCCATATATTGGTTGGGGGTATCAAATATTGTGGGTCGTTCCAGGCTGCAGCTGTTGGGAATTTACAGTATTCTTAACATTTTAGGCCAAATAGCCAAACAGAAGACACGGCTGACCTGGAAGAGGTTTCCAATATGACTATATTGTCCTGAAATGTACAATTCACTTTGTATTACGGACAATTCTCAATGTAGTGAATAACCTTCTCTGTACAATGGCATGGGCCGGTTATACTATGCCATTCCATTCTTCTAGATTCCAGGCCGCTTCCCATAACCAGACCAGTGTAACGAGTATATACCCCTACACGCAGGATCCAGCCAAACAGAAGACAGCACAGAGGAGAGATACGTCTACCGGACCTTAGAGTGGCCGGACTCGACGTAATAGGAGAAGTACAGTGTCAGGAACGATCCGAGGTCAAGGGCACAAAGAGACAGCGTAAACGAGAACTAGCCGGGGTCTGGTACACAGGAATCAGCAAGCCGGCAAACAGTACAGACAAGGATAAAGCGAAAACGAAGTCAGAATACAAAGCCAAGGTCAAATACGGAGAAACACAACTGAACACAACAAGCACTAAAGGGAACTGTAGCAGAAACCACGATAGGGCAAGGAACTAAGGGAAAAGGGTGAGTATAAGTAGCCTTCAAACTAATGTGATTGGCTCCTGTCATTTCCACACCCCCAACAGGTAAGTGTATGGGGTGATTGGCATGACAGGAGCCAATGGGAGCCTTTTTGCAATTTAGGCTCCCTCTGTCTCTTTAATAGCGCGCCCGAGACTCGCGGCGCGCTCTTAGCTGCAGGCGGGACACGTGACCGCATCTCGTGGTCCCTGCCCGTCTTCCTGTTGGGAGAGTCGGATGAGCCGCTCGTGCAGCCGCAGGACCGCGCGCGGATTGAAGAGAGGACCGCGGCCGACCCCCGGATAAGGTAAGTAACGCTACAACCAGTAATTCAATGTATAACACGAAGAATTTCATATGAGATACATTTTGAATGGCCTTTCTATTACAAGTGGGTTTTTGGGGGTCCAATTCTCATATATTACTTTGCTGTTATACATTCCATTGCATAGCAGTAAAATTTATTTAAAAAGGTCTGAAATTCTACTAACAGAGCTAGTAACAAAGTATTTCTTATGACAGTTGATCTGATTAACTGAGAACAAAGGAGAGCGAGGAACACTGCCTATAAAGTATATGTATATACAAAGAAATTAAATTAAAATAAAGAAAAAAAATATATATTTATTTGTGAACAAGATACAAAGTGATTATTTCGTACATCCACTCCTAAACCGTCTGTATAAATACATACAGGGGCATACAGAGATGCTATGCAGAAATAAAAGGTTTAAAAGGAGAATAAACAGCACTTGAATCACAGCTATTCTCAGGTTAATCGTTGCCCCTTGAAAAGCCGCCTTACCGGCGAAACGCGCGTCGGGGGTTTTCTGTTCCCTCCTAATATTACACTCTCTGCACTAGCAGTTAATACCTTTGAATATTCGGATTACTAACGATAACCATATAGGCTGTGGGTGAATCGGGAGGGATACTAAGGTTGTAACCACCTACACGGATTGTGGTTATAACTTTCTCTGCGTGTTTAGCGCATGAACATTATTTAATGTACGTCTGATAAGACTTTATTCTGTTTATATTTTAGTTATTTAGACGCAAGATAGCGAGTTGTTTCTAAGGGAGGTGCCCTTGAAGGCACAGTTAGTATCTATTATCTGACTAATTTGTGATTAATTTCTACCTCTCTCCTCCTGTACCTTTCTATTTTCTGCAGTTAGCGCTCCTACCTGGTAGGTGCCCTTGAAGGCACAGAGATATATATCTTTCTATCTGTCTTTTCTCCATACTGATTTTGGGGTTACTCGTAAATTTACCACCCAGAGTAGGTATCATCTCAGAAATAGGAGATACCACTACCATAGCTTGCAGCCTACTATAACTCTAAGACAGGATTTAGACAGCACCTGTCTCCTGTCTTAACTACAGTTATAGATAATATCTTTTGCAACCTGACAAACCACATCGAGATATTACTAATCATAACGGTAGAGACATTACTCAGATAGCATTGTCTCCTGTTTTTTGACCACAGTTATAGACAGTATCCTGTGCAGTTGTACGAACTGCCAAAAGTACTACCAATCGTGACAGTGGAGACATTGCAACGATTAACCTCAGAATAGCTGTGATTCAAGTGCTGTTGATTCTCCTTTTAAACCTTTTATTTCTGCATAGCATCTCTGTATGCCCCTGTATGTATTTATACAGACGGTTTAGGAGTGGATGTACGAAATAATCACTTTGTATCTTGTTCACAAATAAATATATATTTTTTTTCTTTATTTTAATTTAATTTCTTTGTATATACATATACTTTATAGGCAGTGTTCCTCGCTCTCCTTTGTTCTCAACTAATCTCCACGTAGGGTTAACCCCTTCACTGCCTAGATATCTTTACACTAGGCTTTCACTTTGTAAAAACTTGATCTGATTAACTATTATTTCACGGTTGACTCATTTCAACAGCAATTGACTGGACTACTTCTTTCCTGGTTTACTACTGCCCTCTGGTGACTGATATGTAAAATGCATTCACCAATGAGTCCTGTATAAAAGCTTAGTTGTGGTCTCGATGTCTAAAAGGGGCAACCATGAATCAGTACGTTTAAAGTAAATGTGATCACTTTTAATGACCATATTGAGGGATATATGGAAGTAGGTCCCAATATTCCAGGTTTATAAAGCGTTATACCCCTTGTTTTTATATTTCCACTAAACTCTATGCACTCCCTTATATACTCTACATTATGTACCCATTATAGGACTATCTGTAAGTTATTACAAAGCGTTATTATTTTTTTCAGACATAATTTGTTAGCAAACCTGTCTGTCATTGTCCTCACATATCCCAATATTTATGTTTAAACATTTCCCCAGTGATTCTGCTTATCTCGCCCCCCCCCCCTCCTGCTTTTGAGAGTACAGGATATAACACACTGCTTGTCTTATTGTATCACATCAGTGGGGGGGGGGGGGGGGAATCTAAAACAACACAGCCTTGCCAAGCAAAACAGATTGGAATATACTTTGCTGGGATTACTGGGCTTTCATTTTATATTAAAAGGGACAATAATGATTAATAGCACATAAATCTTATAGAAACGATTGTATGAACGGGCCTGTACATGACTGGCACATGTACTTATTTAATCATTGTAGCAAGCATTGCGTCCACTGCCATCATTTCTTAATTTATATCAAACAGGTATTTATCACTTTATTAAGAGACAAAGTGCGAAAGCGGACGTAATCACCATGGAAACCAGTAGAATGTTTCATTGAGCACTTGTTTTGACAACGTATTTAATAGTTACTTTGGTGCACACATAATTCTCCTTTGAAACGAGAAGCACCATATAATTATACCAGAATTAAACAAATATGTATTTATAAGTTGCAGAATAACTTAAAAAAAAAAAAAAAAATGATACACCAGGATTTACTATTAGGAACTTCTAATTATCATGAGTATGTCTGTGGCTTACAGTCAGAATATATTGAGAATATATTTCTTTTAATAAAACTGTTATTTATTAAATAATTTCGCATAACATCCTCTTTTAAATATAAATAAATCGTTCCTTTCATGGCTGTTAATATTCCAAAAATGAGAATCAAATATGACCTTTGTGGGATGCCACAGTGTTTCTTTTTTGGGGTGCAGGGGCATATTACCAAACTAATAAAGAGGGGGGGGGAGAAAAAAGGCACAATAGGTTTGTTTTTTTTGTAAAATAAAAA
The DNA here is from genome assembly GCF_036172605.1 of Pelobates fuscus. Lineage (NCBI taxonomy): Eukaryota > Metazoa > Chordata > Amphibia > Anura > Pelobatidae > Pelobates > Pelobates fuscus. The sequence goes on along the minus strand of NC_086320.1, from coordinate 370,244,008 downwards.
GGATATTTAAAAACATTGTCAGTCAAAACAAAGCTAAGAGCCTAAAATGCGAAGAATAACAGCTAAATAATGCCAGAATTATTAATTTAAAATAATTAATTTAAGACGCTACATACATACATCTCTCAAGCGCTACTAAGTCACCGGTCTTGGGACATGTCCAATTTTTAAACCTGAAATTTTGAAAGATTGATATGTGTTACCATTATGTCATTGCAAACTGTTTAGTGGCACCAATTAAAAAAAAAACAATAAAAAAAAATAAATGTATAACTACAGCACACATTAGTGGTTATGGTGCGAGGAATGCCTTTACACTACCCCTCCCCACTCCACATTATTGTAAGCAGTCAATCTGTTTTAGAATGGTTTGACTTCTTACCACTAGAGGGCCAGTGGTACAGAACTTAGATTATTAGCATGCTGTCCTGAGGAATTATTGGCATCCTTTATTTTATATGTAATCAATAAAAGCAACATTTTAGAAAGACCGTGAGTGCGGACCTTTAGCTTGATCTCTACATACCTGGATGACCCAGGCCCAGCACCACTAAGTATATATATATATATATAAAAAAAAAAAATTTCAGTCAGTTGTGCAAGGAAACTATGGATTAATATATATAAATATGTTAAAGATGAAATAATTTTTTTTAAATAATTAAAAAATATATATATATGCAATTTCGTTCTAACTGTATTATATTATATATATATTCTATATTGATATCAAAATACACTTAGAACGAAATAATATATATATCTATATACATAAATATATAAGCATATATCACTTTATATATATATATACCAATATATAAATAAAAATACTTGTAAAAAATGAATTGGCGTTCAAATTAGTTTTTTGCATTTTTCACAGAAAAACTAATATTAACGCTAACTTTGGCCACTATTTGTGACTAAGTGGCTACTAAAAAAAGACTGGACATACCCCATTTGCAATACCTTGGGTTGTCTACTTTTGCAAATGGTATGCCATTATGGGGGTTATTCTCATTTATGGGCTACCTTACGGTCTCAAAGGCAACATAACCAATCTGGCAAATTTCAATGTTAAAAAAAAAAAGGAAATGCAAGCCTTATATTTGACTCTCTAACTTTTGAAAACACCCAAAAACCTGTACATGGTGGGTACTGTTATATTCGGGAGACTTTGCTAAAAACAAATAGTGTTTTAAAACAGTAAAACACATCACAACAATTATATCATCAGTGAAATTGACGTTTGTGTGTGAAAAATGCAAAAAAAACTGCACTTTCACTGATTATATCATCGTTGTGATATGTTTTACGGTTTTAAAACACGAATATTTGTGTTCAGCGAAGTCTCCGGAGTACAACAGTACCCCCCATGTACAGGTTTTATCGTGTCCTGGAAAGTTACAGGGATAAATATAGGGCTTGCAAACCAAATTCTCTGGACTTTGTGCCTGGGTTGTCAGGCAGGTCCCTCATATTGTAATTAATAAAATTACTTAATTATGTAAAAATATTATTTAAATAGATTTGTAGAATTCAAATATATATATATATATAAATGTATATATTTTAAATTATTTATATATATATATATATATATATAGATAGATATACATATGTATTTATAATGTCATTCTAAATGGATTTTGATTTAAATATATATATATATATATATGTAGATTCTTATCAAAATACAGTTAGAACTAATTTAAACAGGTATATAATTTTGTGGGGGAATTTTTTTTTCCAATTTATTTATTGATTATTTTATATATATATATATATATATATATATATATATATATTTAACATCATTCTAAGTGTATTTTACTAATATATAATTATATATATTATTATTAAAATACACTTAGAATAATGGTTTATGTATGTGTATATATAGATATGAGCGTTCAGGCAGTCCCCCTGCAGACACTGCAAAAGCCGGCAATTTCGGCCCTGTGATCTCGGGGACCTTGCGATCACATGGCCTGGGAGGGCCGGATCGGGCAGAGGAAGGATGCCTGAGCTCCCAGGATCGTGACCGCCAACGTGGGATCGGCGGGGACCCGGTAAGTGCCCTGGACGGCAAGGACGTTCTATGCCGCCCTCCGGCATTTAGAGCCACCCCAAAAAGGACGGCATAGAATGCCCGCCATCCTTAAGGTGTTAAATATAGTCTCCTCCTTTACTGTATTTAAATGTTTCTATCATATCCCCCCTGTCTCGTCTTTCCTCCAAGCTATACATGTTAAGATCCTTTAACCTTTCCTGGTAAGTTTTATCCTGCAATCCATGAACCAGTTAAGTAGCCCTTCTCTGAACTCTCTCTAAAGTATCAATATCCTTCTGGAGATACGGTCTCCAGTACTGCGTACAATACTCCAGCCCGACATCCAAATATACACATCAAAAGACAAAGATTTGGCTGAGACACATCATTCATTTTGCAGTCTGTAGAAGCTGCAGATCCTGTATTTTTGCAGATACAGAGACATTGTGAGAAATATTTTTTTATTTAAATGTTTTTGATACGTGTATAAAAAGCTGCCCTTTAAAAGCCAAAATATAACTCCCTTATCCTTTTCTTCTTTCCCGCTGATCGGATGCTCCTGCGGATTCCAATTCTCTCTTTTTCTCCTCATACAAGCTGGAGAGATATTGGTCAGGCTGGATCGCAGCCTCCTTTAACTCAGACATGATTTTCTCAACTTTCTCCATGTTCCGAGCATTCTTCATTCTCCTCCCTGCAATGTACAGCTTAAACTCGTCCAGCTGGATGAGTCTGCATGAATCTTCCTCGCACAGGTTTTTCAAACCTTCCGCACTTTTTACTTCGGGGAAGAAAACTAAGCCAGACGTTTTCTCCAACTCTTCGAGCCCAACTTGATACTCGGGTAATTGGTGGTCAAATCCAATGTGGACATTGGGTATCACAAAGGCTCCGACTGCAAGTGTCTCTGCAGGTGACTTCCTCTTGGCCAGGATGACTTTGTAGAGATGAGAAGGAACCGAGACATCATTCATTCCAATCACCTACAAGTAAGAGTTTTGACATATAATAAAAGTTAGGTTTGGCAAATTTGTATCCAGTTGAATTCATTAGATGACATTATTTCCTATGTTACATTATAATTGTTTTGGAAAGATTACATGACTCAAACAGGGTTATTAACTAAAGTGAGAATTCTGGGGAATTAAAGGTGAATTTTTAATTTGAGACTAGAGTAGCCGAACTGGAAGCCCAGTTGACTTGGACAATTTTTCCAGTTCGGCTACTTTGGCCTTAAATGTGAAATTCTCTTTGAATTCTCCATAATTCTCATTTTGGTAAATAACCCTGAAACTGTTGAGAAGAGAAAAGAACTCCTAAAAATATATTGTCAAAAAGTGCTGCTGGGATGAAATTTGGTGCATTGTGATATCAAAAGCACTATGTTATCTTTCGCAAAACTAAAGCAGACCATCTGTGTGCTGTGCACCATTAACTGGAAATGTTTTGCATAATTTTCCTTTTAACATTTCCTTGGCAATTCTAAACACTATATACACTACAATAACAATGTGACTTATTGTTATATATAGCGCCAGCAAATTCCGTAGCGCTGTACAGTGTTCAACGCTTATTACTACATCAAGGTTAAAATTTATCGTTTACTATCCCACAGGGATTTATTCAATTTTTTTTCTTCTCAAAAGTTTAATTTGAATTTCCAAAATTACAAATTATCGCATTATAATCTTGCATTGCGGGAAAAAAAAAAACACAATACACTGATGAAGTGTAGTGCACAGTTTCTCTGCGGTAGCCAAGAAATTAGGTATTATTTTAGTTTACTGATAAGCACAAAATTCATTTCACGAATGAATGCTCTTAGCCTCTGTTTGATTTGCTAAGAAGGAGTGTTCAACTAGCCTGGAAATTCCTAATAGTGTAATGGCAAACACGCAGACCGCTGTGGTTTTAAGTAATGTTTAGAGACAATTTCTTACCTGATAAGTGACTCTTTTTTTCCCGTCCTCGTTCGTTTGAGGCAATACCAGAGGTCCGGAGACGATCCATACATCATCGAACCGGTTTGTCAAGTCCCGACAATACATTTCAAGTCTCAGAATAAAAGAAAATATCATTTTAAAAAGGAAGGCAGAACTACACTCCCTCCACCACCGCCGGAATATAACACAGAATAATTTACCACAAGCTTTTCTTTTGTTTGCGATTAGACACTTCGAGAACATAAGTATCTGATAAAAAGTAATTAATTGAGAACCGTAGCTTGTGCTAGACAAAAGGATCATTCCCAATGTACAATAATTATGGAACAACAGGACCTCTGTGGTTTAGTAAGAACCTGCAAAATGTGGAATCAAAAAACTCAACAGGAAAAAAACGAAGATGTAAAACTAGTATTTAATAAAGTTGAGGAACTTGGAGTGAATTTGTCTGTAGTGATTTGTCGCACTTATTGGGAAACGGGTTACCCCATGGGTGTCTAAAGCCCTGGACAGACCCAATTCCTCTGATCCATTGTCATTTACTCTGTTGGGACTGACTGGACTGGTGTATTAAAAACAATGAAAATAAACTAATAGGCAAGGTTTTCCAGGCAGACAGGCTCCGTAGCCTTATGTAAATATTAAAATAAATAATTATTTTACTCAATAATAGTGGATGATAGGGCACTATACAGTTTTTGGCTGCCACCCCTGCATTTTATAAAAATGTTTTCAAAATACTTTCAAGTATTTTGACAAAAATTGAGGTTCTCCTTGCGCCCAGGGACGTTTGAGCCGCGAGGCAAACAAGGAATTTGCCTTGGGCAGCATTTTCCAGGGGGCGGGAAAAAAAGCCACCCCAAATGCCCAGGGCAAATGTCTTTTTAGCCTTGCGGCTAACTGACAAGCCAGGCGGGCGGTCGGGTGGTCAGGCGGTGAGGGAGCACTTTCCCCTGAGCTATGATGTCATATTCCGTCTCCCGGCATCACTCTGCGGCGCGCGAGAGAGCTGAGCAGAGCGTTCAGGGGAAAGTGCTCCCTCGCCAGCGCTGCCTGACCGACCGCCCAGCAGCCCCACTAGACCCCAGGGAGAGGGAGAACCACCCCCAGTATTCCCAAAGGTAAGGAGGCTGGGGGGGTTACATTTTTTTTAAAAAGTGTGTCTGTTAGTGTGTGTGTCTGTTAGTGTGTGTGAGTGTGTTTGTTAGTAAGTGTGAGTGTGTGTGAGTGTGTTTGTTAGTAAGTGTGAGTGTGTGTGAGTGTGTTTGTTAGTAAGTGTGAGTGTCTGTTAGTGTGTGTGTGTGTGTCTGTTAGTGTGTGTGTGTCTGTTAGCGAGTGTGTGTTTCTGTTAGCGAGTGTGTGTTTCTGTTAGCGGGTGTGTGTTTCTGTTAGCGGGTGTGTGTTTCTGTTAGCGGGTGTGTGTTTCTGTTAGCGGGTGTGTGTTTCTGTTAGCGGGTGTGTGTTTCTGTTAGCGGGTGTATGCGTATCTGCCAGTGAATGTGTGTGTGTGTATTTAGAAGGCGGGGCAGGGGAGAGCGCGTGAGTTTTGTCCTGCCTAGGGCAGGACAAAACCAGGATACACCACTGCTTGCGCCCAAAGTCTAGTTCCTCTACGGCCAATCGGGTATTGGGATATTTTTTCCATACAGGGGCACACAAGCTTGGACAGTGATGATAGATTGCAAGAAGCCGCCCCACTCTTCATAAATCACTGTTGTCAAAGGTTGGGTATTTTTGGACAGATAATATGAGAGGAGGAGGGCGGAAAGCCAAAGAACTGCTACAATATGATTATAAACACTATCCGTTACTGTTTATACTTCCATTGCAGCATAATACTTATAGTGCTAACAGATTCCTTTAACATGATTACAGAATGGATAGAAATTAAACAATGCAATGAAACAAGAGTTACACAACTCTTCCCATCAATATCCGGACACCTCGGCCTTCACCCCTCCTGCTGTTCTGCAGGTCTCATTCCCACTTTTTATATTTTTTTCCCTCTATTTCGCTTAAAATGTGATTTGCAAATAAAGGTTCCACATATAAGGCCACTTGTCTTATGATCTTCCTTTTATGATATGTCAAAACATTTTGTTTTTGCTTTATTTGGTTTTATCTTTAATAAAAAAGGGTTTACAAAATGAAAACAAATGACATAGAAAGCTTGGTAGTAACAAAGTGTCCGCAGCTCTACCAAACAGATTTCACTGTAAAAAGTCACATTTTTGATATGATCCAAGTGGAGTTATTTACAGGTTTTATGCTATTTTAATTTTAACCCCCCACACTCCTACTAAACCTATTCTCTGCTGAGCCTTTCACGAATGCATGTGCCCTTGTATTTGTTTTCCTTTCAGATTAGACGTTTTTATTTAGCAGAACTCATGAAAAGAAAACAAAAAGTTTACCAATATCTTAATTTGGCTTAAAAAGTCAGACCTATAATGAAAAGAAAAATTCTTCTCAAATGTCTACAAAGAAAAAACACACCATTGTCCAGTGTGTGACTGATTCTTTAATAACCATATATTCATTATTGTTCTATGCTCCGTAGTATTAAACTTCACCTTTCTAAATCACAATGGCTTTCTGTTGTATTCAACTTTTCCCTTTTAAATCAAAAATTGCAAAATAAAAAGGTCACATGTCAGTTTTTTACATTTTCGGGATATTTAAGCATAAATTTCAGCTTTTTTTCCCCACACACGTCATGTCACATATAAAGTAGATCCTGCAGTTTCAAGACGTATGGTTTCATTGTGGATACACCCAGATGTAAATGTAGCAGAAAAAAAAAACATATTTAATTGCCCGCGTTTTTATCAGATTCATGGTAATTGTGCAGACATTTGTTTTAGAATTTGTGTAGATCCCTACATTAAAATGCTACTAACTGGCTTCACGTTAAGAAAAATATCTTTTAAATAAAACACAGATTTAGAATAAATCTCCCAAAAAATTTTAATTTAAAAAAAAAAAAAAAAAAGGTCACTTTAAAATAGATGGTGATGGGTATTCTAATTATGGGATTTACCCCATTAAGGCAGTAATTGACAACAGGATCATGATAACTTTGTTCAGTTATGATGTTTCATAGCCAAATCTGATAGACAGGAAGGATGATAGACAGTCGTCTGGGATCCTAATGCTGTTTGCAGTCGTGTCAATAATTGTGAAGACATTATATTTACAGATAGGTAAATAGACAGACAGCCTGATTTGTGTTTTGTCCACGTGGCATTTCAGTACAAATAATTTTGTCCATGCATTCATTTTGGGAAAAACTACCCACTCCCTCTGTGGTGGAATCTCGGTAAAAATAAATTTAGTAGGCCGAGATTACCACGTGGCATGTGTACGTGCATATGCTGACGTATCGATCAGTTGGTTGCACGTGGCAAGATACGATCAGTAGTGTACGGAGCATGTGCAAGAATACAGGATATAGTATTCCCCTCCTCCATTGTGCTGGACAGGCCATGCGGTCAAACAGGAAGTTAATTCTTATTTGTGTTGATTGGTTAAGAGAATGTGCGGGTGGAGCTTAATATGGGAGGAGTTATATGCCTATATAAGGAGCCTGCACTATTGTCCGGGGCTCAGAACTTGTGGTATTTTGGTGACGCTAGTCCCTCTGAGTCCCGATCGGTGATCCAATAAAGAATCTCTTCCTTCCTGAAGAAACCTGTGTCCATCTCTCTGTGCTTGGCTTCCGTCAGTTTCTCCGGTATCACCTCTAGCATGTAAGCTCATTGAGCAGGGCGCCCAACCCCTCTGTTCCTGTGTGTCCAACTTGTCTGGTTAAAACTACATGTCTGTTCGTCCACCCACTGTAAAGCGCTGCAGAATTTGTGGGCACTATCTAAATAATAACATATAACATATATACATATATGTTATGTGTGTGTTAAATATATAATCATACATTTTCTACAATTTTTTTCCACCCTCTAATGGTTTCTTCTCAAATGATCTGTGAATAAAATTAACATGTTGTGGCTGTCCACTATAAACCTATTTATTTTTGGGTGGTGTGAGGAGACTGTGGGTAGAGTCTATCTGGATTTCATCCAAGACTTTTCAAACGGTTAGACAGAACCAGAGAAATCAGAGCACCCTTAAGCCCGCCGTCTGAGATAACAATGACAAATGTAATTTCATCCGGTAATATATGCTCACTTTATGCAATAATATGCTGCAGGTGATGGGCTGGCAGGATTTAGGACACCAGGTTCTAGCAGTTCTTTCTGAGTCACAGAATAGATATAGCTTAACACAAACCAGAGAGTCTGTATTAATAACTACCTACCACCATAACCACTATGATAAGCTGTACTGGTTATGATGTCTACAGGGTACCTTTAGATACGGCCAGATGCCAGTTCTGGTTTTGTTCTCATACTGTGCTCACCTGTTCCAGAAGCCAGCATTATTTTCGTAATTTTGGGGAACAATATTGGAGAGGTAGAATGTTTCTGCCATGGCTTCCTAGGTTTAAAAGGAAAAACAAACAATTAGACATCATACTAAGCAGAATTATCTAAAAAGAATCCCATAAATACACGCATTAAAGAAACTGGACATATGGGAGTAATACTGAGATCTAGCCCCTACTAGAGCTTTGAGCCCCAAACAGTTCATATTTTGGTTAATCCCTTCCAATCTTCACAGTTTCCAAGGTCTCATACTGTGGATTCCAACTAATGATGTTGAGCTCTACTCTTGAGGATAGAACATAAACCAGGACAGATTACCCACTGTAAAGCGATGCAGAATGTGTTGGCGCTATATAAATATTATAATAATAATAATAATAATTACTTGGAAGGGGAGAAAACAGATTCTACAGCACAAGGAAAATCCAACCAGAACAATCACAATACAAAATGCTAAATGTTAAGATAAATCAATATTCTATGGATGATAGCCAATACGTAGTACTCCAGCAGCAGGACTAAAACTCCTGTGATGGTCAGCCAGTCACAGACACCTTTGGCTGCTTTTAGGATGCTGGCCGAGGAACATAAAACATGCGGTTCCAAAACTGCCAAAGGAGATACAAGCAGATAATGCCAGTTATGACACTAAATGGCATTAAAAATGAAGCCCCAGGTATATAAATAGGTCAAAGTGTTGCCTTTTGCAGCGGAGCAATAAGGCTTCATTCAGGGGCGGTCAAGGGGAAGATCCTCAGTTGTTGCAAAATAGCAAAGCATCATGGGGGTTATTGTTTTGCAACAGTTGGAGATCTGCCAATTTACCATTCCTTTCTTCCATAAAATGAAAGACAAATATCTCATTTAAAATCAAGTATTACAAAAAAGAACACTTTAGCAAACTTCAAAATTAACTGAGGGGTCAGCATGTCTTCACTGAATCCACCTCCACATAGGGCAAAAGAAGAAAGCCAGATCAATGTCATGTATCACACGTTTGTCAGCAGAACCCACAGACACAGAGAGATACAGCTACCGTGTACAGACACAGGCTGCATTTAAAGGACAACGCTCACTGCCCATGATCTTTCATATTATGTTTACTTATCCCTATATCTAACAAATACAGGATTTTTTAGGTGTTTAAAATAATATTAAATATATAAACACACACCTTGTTATCCTACAACTGGGTGCCTCCATCTTAGCTCCCTGTCAGTCATTGTTATAAACTCTGTCCTTTGCACCTGGCAGTCGGCATAGAGAAAGCGTACAAAGAAGACAAACAATGTTTCTATTTCTCGAATTCATTTGCAATGTTTGCCCTGGCTGTGCCTTGTCGGAACTGGATTCTGATAGAATTTGCTAAATCGTTCATATAAATTTAACAAGGAACAGAGCGTCTCAGGAAAACAGGTTAACTCAAGTTAAATGTAATTATTAATGTTTTATTCAGGGCTGTAAGTTCTATAAAAGTATCAGTTCCGGTAACCCTTTCTGTCAGACACTCTCAGCATATTGAGTCAACACACTTATAAACAGGGCCGGCGCGTCCATAAGGCGGCACAGGCGGCCGCCTTAGGGCGCACGGGCTCTGGGGGCGCAAAATTTCAGTGACCGGCAGGAGGGAAGCTCTCCCTCCTGCCAGCCACCATCTCGGCCCCGGCGCGGCTGTGCTGTGCGGAGATCAGACGCGGCGAGGGAGCTCTAATCTCACCGCTCTGCTCCCTCGCGCGCTGTCTGCTGATTACCGCGGGAGCCGAAATATGACGTCATATTCCGGCTCCCGCGGTATCAGCAGACAGCGTGCAAGGGAGCAGAGCGGTGAGATTAGAGCTCCCTCGCCGCGTCTGATCTCCGCACAGCACAGCCGCACGCCGCTCAGCAGGACCCCAGGGAAGGATGCATCATCCACACCAGCTCTCCAGGTAAGGAGGCTGGGTGGAAAATGTATATTTATTAAAATAATTAGTGAATGTATGTGATGTGTGTCTGTGAGTGTCTGTGATTGACAGTGTGTGTGTCTGTGAGTGTATGTGAGTGACAGTGTGTGTGTCTGTGAGTGTCTGTGTGTGTGTCTGTGAGTGACAGTGTGTGTGTCTGTGAGTGTCTGTGTGTGTGTCTGTGAGTGTCTGTGTGTGTGTCTGTGAGTGTCTGTGTGTGTGTCTGTGAGTGACAGTGTGAGTGACAGTGTGTGTGTCTGTGAGTGACAGTGTGTGTGTCTGTGAGTGACAGTGTGTGTGTCTGTGAGTGACAGTGTGTGTGTCTGTGAGTGACAGTGTGTGTGTCTGTGAGTGACAGTGTGTGTGTCTGTGAGTGTCTGTGTGTGTGTCTGTGAGTGACAGTGTGTGTGTCTGTGAGTGTCTGTGTGTGTGTCTGTGAGTGTCTGTGTGTGTGTCTGTGAGTGTCTGTGTGTGTGTCTGTGAGTGACAGTGTGTGTGTCTGTGAGTGACAGTGTGTGTGTCTGTGAGTGACAGTGTGTGTGTCTGTGAGTGACAGTGTGTGTGTCTGTGAGTGACAGTGTGTGTGTCTGTGAGTGGCAGTGTGTGTGTCTGTGAGTGACAGTGTGTGTGTCTGTGTCTGTGAGTGACAGTGTGTGTGTCTGTGTCTGTGAGTGACAGTGTGTGTGTCTGTGAGTGTCTGTGTGTGTGTCTGTGAGTGTCTGTGAGTGTCTGTGTGTGTGTCTGTGAGTGACAGTGTCTGTGTCTGTGAGTGACAGTGTGTGTGTCTGTGAGTGACAGTGTGTGTGTATGTGAGTGTCTGTGTGTGTGTATGTGAGTGACAGTGTGTGTGTCTGTGTGTGTGTCTGTGAGTGTCTGTGTCTGTGAGTGACAGTGTGTGTGTCTGTGAGTGTCTGTGTGTGTGTATGTGAGTGACAGTGTGTGTGTCTGTGTGTGTGTCTGTGAGTGTCTGTGTCTGTGAGTGACAGTGTGTGTGTCTGTGTGTGTGTCTGTGAGTGACAGTGTGTGTGTCTGTGAGTGTCTGTGTGTGCGTCTGTGAGTGACAGCGTGTGCGTCTGTGAGTGACAGCGTGTGCGTCTGTGAGTGACAGCGTGTGCGTCTGTGAGTGACAGCGTGTGCGTCTGTGAGTGACAGCGTGTGCGTCTGTGAGTGACAGTGTGTGCGTCTGTGAGTGACAGCGTGTGCGTCTGTGAGTGACAGCGTGTGCGTCTGTGAGTGACAGCGTGTGCATCTGTGAGTGACAGCGTGTGCGTCTGTGAGTGACAGCGTGTGCGTCTGTGAGTGACAGCGTGTGCGTCTGTGAGTGACAGCGTGTGCGAAAAATGCATCTTCGCCTATGTACCTAAAAATCCAAGCACCGGCCCTGCTTATAAAGCAAAACAGACAATTACAATTGTAACGGATCGCCTGGCACCCCGACTGGGTACCTCCGTTGAAGGATGCTCCTAGCGCTTCCTGAGGCCTCCAAGCACTGCAGCAGACACCATAACCACCGTAGACTCCTCCAGAGAGCAAAACAGGAACCAGCTATTCCAAGGGCTTAGCAGTGTTTCCGCAAGGGAATATGACAAGCATAGCAATCCCTTGTAGCAGATTCCCCCAATAAGAGACGGCACTCCAAATTGAGGGTAAAGTAGAACTCAGGTTTAATTACACACACTATGCTTTTATGCAATTCTCCCCTGCAAGGGAGACGCCCACATCCAATTATAGATTACCCAATCACACAATGGTTACATCCCACAGATTCCCTCCCCTTAGCCTGAGAGGTAACCCAATTATACGTACAATTTAAACATACATTTTACCCAACTTTCATAACTCTAAAACCATACATCCAATATTAATAACAGTTACAAATTATTAATCAGCACATTCCAAATACAAACATACCCAAAAATCATACGAATCCGTCCAGACGTTCGGGAGATAGGTATAAGTCACTTTTGACCGACCGGCGACCGCAGGCACCTTTCGATGCCCAAAACAGTTCCATGGATTTGGGCTGTGCGGTCGGTCTATTTTACACCGTGAAAACGACTAAGTCCCATTCGAACGGGCGTTCGAATCTTCGAACGGGACTTAGTCTCCAGCCGCGGTGTCGAAGAAGGTACGGGTCAGCGGTGTTCGTGCATTTGGGTAGCCGCAAACAGTTCCATAGATTTGGCTGCACACACCGCTGACCGCATTCGAATAAGTTAAAATGGCTGCCGCCACGTGTTCGTTTGTCGAATGGCGGCCACTTGACGACTTCAGCACTTCGACGACTTTGACTGCATTCGAAGTGCCAGTTTAAAAGTTGGAACACTGCTCCCAAGTATTTAAAGGGCCAGGAACAGCATACAAATATCCATTGTGCCCAAATACACTTCCTACAGGGTTAATACACCCCAGGGCCATAGTCGCAGGGCAGGAGGCTAGCAACCAGGCTTCTCCAGTTCACAGTGGCGAGGTTGGTTCCGCCACAACAATGTCCGGGATTTAGTCACTAAACCGGGAAATTGGGAAGTGAAATTGTTCATGATGACGCAAGCACTGGAAAATAAAATAGCAAAAAAAAAAAAGGGGGCAAAAATTAGATAAATTCTACAACTCTGTGGTTTTGACCTATAATTTGTAATTTTTTTTGTGATTTTCCAGATATGTAAATCGGTTTGTCAAGTTCCACTGAAACATGTTAGAAGGACAGAAAATAAATAAATAGCTGATGAGTGGATATTTATATTTTGTAAATTTCACTTTGCATTTCACAGCCGTCTTTCCCTGAATTTTGTGACAGGTTTGTCTTAACATTACTTACAATAAATGACACACATTCCACAATAATAAACAATGGTGTAGGTAGCCCCTGATACATTGCCTCCCTCCTATATATGTTAATCTTCATATGTCAATCATTGTCTCCGGAGAGCGATAACGCATACAGCACACACATGAAACGGAAATAGGAATGTGTCGTACAGTTGAAAACTTATTGTCTCCTGCTGGCGCCATGTGACCTCTGGACCACCCGCTCTTCAGATAGTCTTCATTGGAGGCATTAAAGATTTGGGGGATGTTCGGATCCGGCTTGAACTTACAGTGTTTCCGGTCAGCTTTACCTAAGATAAAACAAGCAATTTCAATCAAAAATTATATAAATAAAAAATAAAAAAAGAAACATATATGAATGTTTCTAATAAAAAAAAACACATGTAGAACTATACCAAAGTAATTAAAGGAACACTCTCCTGCCCGATATTGGTTTAAATCACTGTTTAGTACATATACCCCTAATGAAAACTTACATCATTTAATTGTGTTAAGCTATGTTTGTTTAGATATTATATCAATAAACGGCTTGCAGTAGTTGTAGATCTATTGTCTGCAGCCTTTACAATCACTCTCAGACACCCAGACTTTCTGTGGCTGTCCAATCACAGACTTCCCAATGCAGCTCAATGACAAGTCTCTGCAAGGCAGGTGCTGTCTCTTGAGTTTAGCTCCGCTGACCTAACAGACCAGAAAGTAACAGGACCGGTTGTCTGATTTGCAGCCAACAGCCAGGAGTTTCTATTGAAACCTGCACTTTTTGTAAAATAAAATAAATAATAAATACGGTATATACAATAAATTAGAGGACACGCTCTTCACACATAAAGCACTTCAGAAAACTAACGTGCTTTAGGGGTCAGTAGTGACCATTTAAATTATGGAGACAGGAATGAGATTAAATTGTTATGGAGTTGGAAGTATTCCTTTTGGGACACAGACCTCTTTCTCACCAGGCAGACCTACTATATTGCCCATAAAAATCTTTATAAAAAGTATTAATATCCAAGGGTTGCAGATTTCCAGTAAGCACAAATACTGAAAAGATAGCAGAGCTTAAACATATTGCATGCTCTGTACTGTAGATGTAACAGCAGTTAGACCACAAACATGCAGGTTATGTACTGATAAGGTAGCAGAGCTTAGACCATACACAGCGCAGGTTCTGTATTGATAAGGTAAGAGAGCTTAGAGTATACACAGTGCAGGTTCTGTATTGATAAGGTAAGAGAGCTTAGAGTATACACAGCGCAGGTTCTGTACTGATAAGGTAAGAGAGCTTAGAGTATACACAGCGCAGGTTCTGTATTGATAAGGTAAGAGAGCTTAGAGTATACACAGTGCAGGTTCTGTATTGAAGAGGTAGCAGAGCTTAGACCATACACAGTGCAGGTTCTGTATTGAAGAGGTAGCAGGGCTTAGACCATACACAGTGCAGGTTCTGTATTGAAGAGGTAGCAGAGCTTAGACCATACACAGTGCAGGTTCTGTATTGAAGAGGTAGCAGGGCTTAGACCATACACAGTGCATGTTCTGTATTGAAGAGGTAGCAGAGCTTAGACCATACACAGTGCAGGTTCTGTATTGATAAGGTAAGAGAGCTTAGAGTATACACAGTGCAGGTTCTGTATTGATAAGGTAAGAGAGGTTAGACCATACACAGTGCAGGTTCTGTATTGAAGAGGTAGCAGAGCTTAGACCATACACAGTGCAGGTTCTGTATTGAAGAGGTAGCAGGGCTTAGACCATACACAGTGCAGGTTCTGTATTGAAGAGGTAAGAGAGCTTAGAGTATACACAGTGCAGGTTCTGTATTGATAAGGTAAGAGAGCTTAGACCATACACAGTGCAGGTTCTGTATTGAAGAGGTAAGAGAGCTTAGACCATACACAGTGCGGGTTCTGTATTGAAGAGGTAGCAGGGCTTAGACCATACACAGTGCAGGTTCTGTATTGAAGAGGTAGCAGGGCTTAGACCATACACAGTGCAGGTTCTGTATTGAAGAGGTAGCAGGGCTTAGACCATACACCGTGCAGGTTCTGTATTGAAGATGTAGCAGGGCTTAGACCATACACAGTGCAGGTTCTGTATTGAAGAGGTAGCAGGGCTTAGACCATACACAGTGCAGGTTCTGTATTGAAGAGGTAGCAGAGCTTAGACCATACACAGTGCAGGTTCTGTATTGAAGAGGTAGCAGGGCTTAGACCATACACAGTGCAGGTTCTGTATTGAAGAGGTAGCAGAGTGTAAACAAAAAACAAAGCAGTCATAATGATGTATATTTCAGCTTCATGGTATGGGATTCACTTACCAAGCATTTTTTCTTTTGAAAGATGCTCAATGACCCATCTAGGAGTTTTCTTTGCTTGGTCGTAAGATAAGGCATGGTTAATATACTGTCGGGTCTCTGCGCCACTCAGTGGAAATCCAAACTCCTCCAAGGAAGTCCTGGGTGCCGTTTCTAATAGGGATACATCCGAATTACACGTCAGAATAATACAGGACTGTATCTCTTTCTACAGTGTACATATTACTGTTATAGAACGAGAGCAAATAGGTTATTATGGTATTTGCGGAATAAATCTGAGCTTTTATATTTATCTTACGTGATAACTATATTACTAATCACTCAGGTGTGCTGTAAAACTGTCACAAACTGCCATGAAATATATCGTATAATATTGTCTCAGATACATTTTCAGCTCTGAAAAACGTTTCTTAATATTCAAACAAAAGATTCCCTGTGCAAATTATTTATGAACTGCCTTCTGTGTGGGATCAGTCTGATGTGCCATTACAGAGAGAACATATCTGAAGAATAAGTGGACAAAAACTAAAACGTGAGATGGGATTTACTAAAGGGCATGCTACTGAGTTCTATAGAGAGAGAGAGAGAGAGAGAGAGAGAGAGAGAGAGAGAGAGGGCTAGACTGTGTGAATATGTATTCAGTATTTATTAGTACATATTAATGTAGTGTACAGTGTGCATATATATATATAACTATTGCCTGCTTTTACATTGTATAAACTGATATCGTATAAACAAGAGCAGCGTTTCCCAATTGGTATTCCGCGGAACACTAATTGGGGTATTGATATATATATTAATATATTAGTGTATATGTATTGATATATTAGTGTGTGTATTGATATATTGGTGTATGTATTGATATTTATTGATATATTAGTGTATATGTATTGATATATTAGTGTGTGTATTGATATATTAGTGTATATGTATTGATATATTAGTGTGTGTATTGATATATTGATATATTAGTGTATGTATTGATATTTATTGATATATTAGTGTATGTATTGATATATATTGATATATTTGTGTATGTATTGATTTATTGGTGTATGTATTGATTTATTGGTGTATGTATTGATATATTAGTGTATGTATTGATATATATTGATATATTTGTGTATGTATTGATTTATTGGTGTATGTATTGATTTATTGGTGTATGTATTGATATATTAGTGTATGTATTGATATATATTGATATATTTGTGTATGTATTGATTTATTGGTGTATGTATTGATTTATTGGTGTATGTATTGATATATATGTGTATGTATTGATATATTAGTGTATGTATTGATATATATTGATTTATTGGTGTATGTATGGATATATTGGTGTATGTATTGTATTCATATATTGGTGTATGTATTCATATTTATTGATATCAGTGTGTGTATTGATATGGTGATTTAGTGAATACGGTTACATTATACAGAAGACATTCTGCTTGGATAAAGCTCTCTCACCAGGTACCGGTTCCCTCCGGCCGTACAGTTGCAGGGCGGCCAGACACGAGGCTCCGCTGGCTGTAGCTCCTACAACGAAACCGGCCAGGAAACGGCGGCTCCGGGAGAACATACTGACGGGGGAGTTGCCGGTTCAAGGAAGAGCGAGGAGGGGGAGGAGTGGCCGGGACCGGGAACAGCAAGGGACCAGGGGGAGTGGCCAAGAAAAGGAAGCGCCGGATGGAACGTTCAGGAAATGTATCGCTTGCAGAGAATGACAGAGAGATACATTGTAACAGGGATTAGAACGTTATACTGAATCCCCCATTAAACCTGCCTGGAGCGAGCCTGGTCATTTATACACACACAACTTACCGGGAGCTCTGTGATACTATACATACACTGCCTGCACAGAGTGGGTGTTACTTCGTGGAGCTCTGTGATAATATAACATAACCTGCACAGAGTGGGTGTTACTGCCGTGGAGCTCTGTGATAATATAACATACCCTGCACAGAGTGGGTGTTACTGCTGTGGAGCTCTGTGATAGAACACACCTTGCTTGCACAGAGTGAGTGTTACCGCTGTGGAGCTCTGTGATACAATACATTCATGCACAGAGTGAGTGTTATTGCTGTGGAGCTCTGTGATACAATACATACCGTGCACAGAGTGTTACCGCTGTGGAGCTCTGTGATACAATACATACCCTGCACAGAGTGTTACTGCTGTGGAGCTCTGTGATACAACACACCTTGCACAGAGTGAGTGTTACTGCTGTGGAGCTCTGTGATACAACACACCTTGCACATAGTGAGTGTTACTGCTGTGGAGCTCTGTGATACAACACCTTGCACATAGTGAGTGTTACCGCTGTGGAGCTCTTTGATACAACAACATACCGTGCACAGAGTGAGTGTTACTGCTGTGCAGCTCTGTGATACTCACTCTGTGCACGGTATGTTATTGTATCACAGAGCTCCACAACAGTAACACTCACTCTGTGCATGGTATGTTATTGTATCACAGAGCTCCACAACAGTAACACTCACTCCGTGCACGGTATGTTATTGTGTTACTGTTGTGGAGCTCTGTGATACAATAACATACCGTGCACAGATTGAGTGTTACTGTTGTGGAGCTCTGTCATACAATAACATACCGTGCACAGAGTGAGTGTTACTGTTGTGGAGCTCTGTGATACACTACACAGCACATGGCAGTATGTTTTATTGCTGTGGAACCAGAAACAGATGCAAAAAACGATTGTGAGTTGTATTGCTGTGGAAATGTGTGATCCATCCTGGCACATACTGCAGAGCTCTGGGATACTCTCATACACACCACATATTACTGAGTATTATTGCGGTGGAGCTCTGTGATAAACACACACGCCGCATTCTCTTTACACAATTTACGGTGATGCAGTTGACACACAGTGTCTGGATTTTTCTTGTACTCATCTTATTCAGTTAGCAGCATGGCATGCTGGGTTATAGGAGGATTCAGCCACACTTAATATTTCTTTGCATGCATTCTTGGTATTGCCAAATCAACTCAACCTAGTCTTGTTGTATGGAGCAGGCTGCACCTAACAATTTCTTAGATTCAGTGGATGTTAAAGGAATCCTATAGTGCCAGGAAAACAAACCCATCTTCCTGGCACTATAGGCTCCTGGAGTGCCCCCCTTCCTTGGGGCACTTACATGAATCCAGCACCGATGTCCCTGGGCGCTAGGTCAGGCTTTGTCCACGCTCCCCCCTCCTCCCTGCAGTCAGCCGGCAGGGGAGACCTAATGCGCATGCGCGGCAATGGCCACGAGACCTCCCCCATAGGAAAGCATTGAGGACATCCAATATCCAGATAACTGACCAAAGGTTTGTTTGGATTCCGGAAGCCCTCTAGTGGCTGTCTGTTAGACAGCCACAGATGGCAGACTTAGAGCTGCAATGTTGTACATTACAGCACTAAGTGCAAAAGGGACACAGGGGGGGCTCTAATGAGGCATCCAGGCAGGAGACAGACACCACACGAGCGATGCCTTCCTACACAGAGCAATCCCCCGGCTCGGGGCAAAGCCCCGCTCCGCACCCCCCCTTGGCCGACGGGGGTTATCTGGGCTTCACAGAGACGACTCTCACTGCGGCCAGAGTTTCCGTGTTAGTCCTACGCCGATCACCTGCACTGGCAAAGGCTGTCTGAAGAACAGCCCGCTAGCAGACAGATGCAGACACAGAGGGTAATATTCACTTCAATAGGGAAGCACTCTTATGCTGCTTTGGGGATCTTGACGGCGCTTCACGGAAGCCTATGTGGTGCTGGGAGGTGCAGGAGACGGTCAAAGCATGGACTCTTGGTGGGGGGGTCTGATGGACTGATTCAGACTCTGAGTGCCCACGATATGCTTCTTATCTGCCGTCACATTCTATGTTTCTGGTGAGTTGGATCTGACCCAGGGAAGACTGATGGAGGATAGGCTTCCTAGGGGGCCTACAATAGCAAGCATGGGAACAGCTCTCTCATATTACAACTGACACTGCTTTACTCAAACCACATCATGCAGCGATATTGCTTAGTCTGTTCCTATCTTTATAATACAGTTTGCCCACATTGCTTAACGACATGTGCTTCAAGTGTCGCTAATTCCAGGTTTCCTAATGCTTAGCCACTGCTTGTAAGATGACAGGTTGCACAGCTTTACTGATCAGCCTGCTACTATCCTCCCTAACATGTATTTTTCCCCTTTGGCTAATAGTTGTAACTCATTGCCACCATTGGCTTTACCTTGCTGATACCTAATGTAGTCCGACCTGGAAACACGATTTAAATGCTAAATTGCATATCATATATTGCATATCTGCGCACAATGATTCAGTCAGATTTGAGGCCAATCCCTTATTGTCTGTGTAGCACTTACCAATTTGTTTGTTTCCCGATGCCTCTCACATGTCATGTCTTTGCTTAACACAAAGTTTATTGACACAGTAAATACTTCCAAAAGTGGCCATGCCCCTTAACGTTCAACCACTGATGCTAACTTGTACTTCACCTGAGGAATGTGCCATTATTGGAGAATGTAATGTTCTTTTATGCTTTCTCGCTACTGATCTGTGATATTGCTCTCTACTGCCTCATTTAGCCCCTGTGATGTGCTCCAAGTGTCACTAATCCCTGGTTTCCTAATGTTTAGCCACTGCGTGTAAGATGACAGGTGCACAGCTTTTCCCCGCTTTGGCTATTAGTTGTAACTCATTGCCACTATTGGCTTTACCTTAACGATACCTAATGTAGTCTAACCCAGGAACACTATTTAAATGCTAAATTGCATGTCATATATTGCATATCTGCGCACAATAATTCAGTCAGATTTGAGCAGGCCCGGACTGGCCATCAGGCACACCGGTGCTGACACTATCCGAGTGCCGTCCCTGCTGCATTCCATGACTGGCCGGTGGGGAGATCTTTGATCTCCCTCACCGGCCCACATGTAGTATATTGCAGCCGCCGGCGGGCAAGAGAGGGAGGGAGACAGGACTTGCAGATCCGCCGGGTTCCTCTTGCAAGACTAGAGGCTAGACTTCACTCACCCCTAGCACCACCAGGGATGGCAGCAGCACAATCCCCCCTCCCAGGCTAAAGGTAAGAAGGGAGGGGGGATATAATCAATCAAAGCACCTTCACTTTCACTCACACACTCACATCACCCTCACTCACACATCACCCTCACACACTGCACCTCTGACACTCACAGCACCCCCACACACTGCACCCCTGACACAGCACCCTTACCCCCACACACACACACACACACACACTGCACCCCTGGCACTCACAGCAACCTTACCCACACTACACCCCTGACACTCAGCACCCTTACCCACACTACACCCCTGACACTCAGCACCCTTACCCAAACTACACCCCTGACACTCAGCACCCTTACCCACACTACACCCCTGACACTCTCAGCACCCTTACCCACACTACACCCCTGACACTCTCAGCACCCATACCCACACTACACCCCTGACACTCTCAGCACCCATAGCCACACTACACCCCTGACACTCTCAGCACCCTTACCCACACTACACCCCTGACACTCAGCACCCTTACCCACACTACACCCCTGACACTCTCAGCACCCTTACTCACACATACTGCACCCGACACTCACAGAACCCTCACACGCACACTAAACCCTCACGCAAACACTACACAATACTCTTTCCTGGCATTTTTGTCTCCTGGTATCCCATCTATAGAGACACTGGAGACAAATTTCAAGCAAACACAGTGCAGGCATGTTATTTAATTTGCTTGCGCTGTGCAGAACATATACAGGGTCTTTTTCTCATGCTAGAGCTCTTCAGCAGAGTTCTGCACATGGTCTGCCCTGGAAGAGCATTGAATTAACATGCTCACTTTGTGATGGGGCTTGCTTGTCTTGGTGATGACAAAACACACGCTACCTGGCCTGCCCCCTTTTCTGTGGACCACTGTAATTAAAAATGCCCGGGCCGAATTTTCTTCCTAGTCCAGCCCTGGATTTGAGGCTACTACCTTAAATGTCTATGTAGCGCTTACCAATTTGTTTGTTTCCCCGATGCCTTTCACAGGTCATATATTTGCTTAACACAAAGTCCATTGGCACAGTACTTTCAGTCTATAAGGACGCCTGCTGTTGATCTCGGTTACACGATGCTTCTAAAAGCAGCCATGCTCCTTAACGTTCAACCACTGATACTAACCTGTACTTCACCTGAGGAATGTGCCATTATCGGAAAATGTAATGTTCTTTTATGCTTACTCGCTACTGATATGTGATATTGCTTCCTACTGCCTCATTTAGCCTCTGCGTAGACAACCGCTCTACTATCTTGCTGTTTGACTGACAACTATAACTACAATAAAAAAAAACATTTAAACAAAAAGGGACACAGCACCCAGACTACTTCAAAGAAAAAAAAAAAATAGGAAGCTATATAATCCCATATGGCGTCAAAAGTTAATGCAGTGCAATTGAAGATTATGCTAGCGCTAGTGTACTTATAATCTTAATTTTAATAATGACAGGAGGGGAGTATTTTGCATTACTCTCTTTACTAAACTCCACAGCAGAAAAGAAAGTGAAACATTTAAACCAATCAAAATGCAAAACAGTGAGCATATAGTCCCAGTGAACAGGCACCTCCACCTCTTTCGGAGCGACATCGGAACAGGGAAGAAGGTTGATGATAAAGTCTGTAACGAACATCAGTAGTAGTCTTTAACGGGAGTGATGAACTTCTTGGCTTGAGTAGAAAACCAGGTACCAACAGGTGAAGCGTCCAATAGGGTCTTTGGTCTTTATAATATGAGCCGTAATCCTATGGATATGTGGTAGATGTTCCCAATCTTTGCGAAATTAAACTGAAAAGAGAATATGAGAAGGTTAGGCACCGGTCTTGAAACTGTTTGTAGTCATGACAGTGATCCATCGGATAATATTGCATTAATAATTTGAGAATTCAGTGTGTAATCTATTAGTAGTTAAATAGGCTGATGATAACAATGGATATATTAAGCCTAACGTATTAAATTTAAGAAGACAGTTAGACAACAGGAAAGGAAAGATGTAGACAAACTATGAATAGAGTAGTTCCCCTCCTCCGGGTGGGAAGGGTGGGAAAATACTCGCCTCCTGTCATTATTAAAATTAAGATTATAAGTACACTAGCGCTAGCATAATCTTCAATTTTATCACATGACAGGAGGCTTCCTATTTTGCATTTTTAACGCTGTAGAATAAGAGACATAGCCGCACCGGAGTTCGGTCGGAAATAGAAGGTGCGGAATGTAGATTCTCTAGACCAGTCTGCGGAGCGTAGGATTTCCGTTAGGGAAGCGCCCGCCATAAAGGCTGAGGATGCTGCTGCTCCGCGCACCGAGTGGGCTCCAAACGTAGTGTCAACGCCGGCTAGCGATAGTAGCCAGCGAACCCATCTTGCTAGAGTGGTGGTAGTGATGGGGACATGTGGTCTAACATATGACACTAGGAGTTGACCTGATGGTGAGGATCGGGGTGGTAGGGTAGTTTCCACGTATTGTTGTAGAGTGGAGACAACACAGAGTTGTGGATCTGTGGGGAAGAAAGGATAAAACACAGATGTGGAGTCCGTCTTAGTGCGACGAGATATCCGGAATGTAAATCCTTCAGGGGAGATTGAGAAAGCGTCTATGTCCAGAGCTCGAATGTCTGAGACCCTGCGGAAGGAGACCAGGCAAAGCAAGACTGTGAGTTTTGCTGACAGCTGACAGAGGGAGAGTCTGTCGTTAGTTGGCCAATCCCTCAGGAATCGGAGAATTACGTCGATGTCCCAAAATTGAGAATATTTCGGCCCTGGGGGGCGTTGTAATCGAATGCCTCTCAGGAGTCGACATACGAGTGGGTCCTTTCCAACCGGGATCCCTTGAATGGGGACATGGGCCGCTGAAATAGCTGAACGGATTACGTTTAGTGATCTGTAGGATCGGCCCAATGAGAATAGGTGGGATAGGAAGTTCAAAATGGTTGGAATAGTGGCCGTAAATGGATCGAAGTTTCGTTCCAGACACCAAGTGGACCAGGAATTCCAGGCGGATAGGTAGCATCTTCTGGTTCCAGGGGCCCATGAGTCCCATAGTAGTTCCTTAGCAGCCTGCGATAGTTCGCCGACTTGCCAGGAGCCCCTGAAAGCGTCCAAGCCACCAGATGGAGACGATTGTCTAGGATGAGAGGATGCGCATTGCCTTTGGGATCTGTGAGAATGTACTGATGATGAGGTAGTAGGAGTGAATCGTTGCATGATAGAGCTAGGAGATCTGGGAACCATGGTTGTCCCCTCCATAGTGGAGTGATGAGTACTAGCGAGGTTTGCTGGTTCTTCAGGTATGGTCCTCGCTATCATGGCGAAAGGAGGGAAGGCGTAGGCTCCCGTGATCGGCC
Source organism: Pelobates fuscus (assembly GCF_036172605.1). Classification (NCBI taxonomy): domain Eukaryota; kingdom Metazoa; phylum Chordata; class Amphibia; order Anura; family Pelobatidae; genus Pelobates; species Pelobates fuscus. The sequence goes on along the minus strand of NC_086320.1, from coordinate 370,220,073 downwards.
ATGGTTGTAGAAATGCGTCCACTGCTGCGCACTCCGGGTCCGGGAGCCAGCTGAAGTATGATTTCATTTGTCTGTTGTTGCGGGATGCAAATAGATCTAGGTGGAGTGGTCCTAGGCGATCCGCGATGTGGTTGAAGATTTGTGAATCCAGTTTCCAGTCGCTGGTGTCCCGCCAGTGGCGTGAGAACCAATCTGCTGTGAGGTTTGTCTCTCCTGGGAGGTATTCCGCCGTGAGGGAGATGTTGCGGGGTAGGCAGAAGTTGAAGATGTCTTTCATTATTTCTGACAGGAGCCGGGAGCGGCTCCGCCTAGGCGGTTGATGTAGCGGACTGCGGAGATGTTGTCCATCCGGAGGAGGATGCAGCAGTCCGACTTGTCCTTCGCTAGGCTTCGGATAGCGAAGGACCCGGCTAGAAGTTCTAGGCAGTTTATATGTAAGTTGAGGTCCTGGGATGTCCAGGCGCCTCCTGTCGATATATTTCCGCTTGTCGCGCCCCATCCTCAGAGGCTGGCGTCTGATTCCAATATCATGTCGGGAGCCTTTCCGAAGATGGCTCGGCCGTTCCACGCCTCCATGCTGTCCAGCCACCATCTGAGTTCGTCTCTGACTTCCTCTGTCATCGGGACCAGCTGGTCGTAAGAGGGGTTTTCCCTGAGGAAGGAAGCTTTGAGACGTTGCATCGCCCAGTAGTGAAGTGGACCCGGGAATATAGCTTGAATGGAAGCAGAGAGAAGTCCCACTATGCGTGCGAGGGCGCGGAGTGGAATGGTGTGGCAGCGGATGGCTCTGCGTAATTCCTTGCGGATGGCTGCGGATGGCCGTAGGGTGCTGGAGATGGAATCTATCTCGAATCCCAGAAATTGTACCGTTTGTGACGGGGAGATAGCCGATTTCTGAAAGTTCACTATGAAGCCCAGAGATGACAGGAGATCCGTGGTATACCGTGTGTGACGTATCAGTCTGAGTCTGTCTGAGCAGAACAGTAGAAGGTCGTCCAGGTATATGATGCAGCAAATTCCTTGCGCTCAAAGATGTACGACCACGGGCTTCATCAGTTTGGTGAAACACCATGGGGCCGAACTGAGGCCCAAGGGGAGGCACGTGAATTGCCAGGGAAGGCCTTGCCAATGGAAACGAAGGTATTGTCTGCAGGATTGGTGGACGGGAACTGATAGGTAAGCGTCCTTGAGGTCTAATCTCGTGAACCAATCCTTGTCTTGTAGCAGGTCTCGTAGAAGATGTATGCCTTCCATCTTGAAGTGGTTGTAAGAAACTTATTCGTTGAGTTGTCGTAGGTTTATGACGGGCCGAAGATCTCCCGTTTTCTTCTTTACCAAGAAGATGTTGCTGAAGAAACCTTGAGGGTCGGAGGCGGGTTCGATCGCGCCTTTCGAGTATAGGGTTTGAAGTTCGTCGTCGATGAGAGAGGTGTCTATCCTTGAACCGTGGATGGGACGTGGTAGTTCCGTCTGTCGTGGTTCGTCTACGAAGTCTATGACGTAGCCTTGTACTGTCTGAAGGACCCATGCGTCCGTGGAGATGGAGGTCCATTCCTGAAAGAAAAGGGATATGCGACCTGCTGTATGCATGGGAAGAGAAGAATGAGTGAAATGGTTGCTTACCTGAGGAAAAGCGAGCTCTGCCTCGGGTGCGTGGTCCTCGACCTCTGTCTGCGCCTCGAGTGTAGGAGTATGGGCGATATCCCACCTCTGGGTAAAAAGGTTGGGGTCTCGTAGAGCGGGGGCCTGAAGGCCAGAAGCGGCTGGCAGCACGGCCCCTTTGGCGGCCAGCCCGTCCAAAAACACCCCTGGTAGGGTTTTGTCTGAAGACTCTACGCATTGAAGTCTGAGCCTTGTTTAAGGATGCATAGACGTTTACGTGTCTGCTTAGCTCTTTTAGGAAAGCTTCTCCAAAGAGCTTGCCCTGTGCCATAGGACCTAGTTCCTTGGTGCCCAACTCCACCAATTTCCCGTCAATGTGGAGAAGTGCTGCTTTACGTCGCTCAGATGATAAGGCGACATTGGCATTACCCACAAAACAGAAGCACCTTTGTGCCCATTCCCGCACATCATGCGCCCATTCTCGCACCATAGTAGCGTCAAATTGATCGGCTTTGGCGTCGTCAGCTAAATACATAATTCTGGATAATGGTCCCACAGAATCTAGAAGTTTATCTTGTACCCCTCTGAACCCTTTCTCTACACCTTTGCGTGGGTCACGGCCACCTCGCGACATAAAGGTGGTCATCACCTGGTCGAATTCTGGAGTGTCCGCAACGTGGTCAGGTAAAAATAGTCGTGGGCATTCCGACCTTAAGCGGTTGCGGACTGTCTTGTCCATGGACTTCCGTAACCAGAGGTGCATGAACCTCGCTAAGTGGTCGGGTGGTGTCCAGTCGCTTGAGCGTGGGTGTCTTATTTTTCGTGGGTCAAAGAGTTTTTGCCCCAACGGGTCGAGTATGGTCTCCTCGTCTTCTTGCGGGGTCTCCGCATTGTCTGGTTCTTGGGGTTCTCCCGTGAACATGTGTTGTGGAATGAAGGATTGGGATCCTGAATCTGAGTCCCAAACGTTTTCGTTGGAGTCTGACTCGTCCGCTTGCCATTCGTCTAAGATGGCCATGGATTTAGCGTGAGATTCTTCTTCTTCCGAAGAATACTCGTGTTGTGGGTTCGGGGTGGTGGCTATAGCGGGCTTAGTGCGTTTAGCCGGGTTTTTGCCTTTGTTAGGGTTCTGGTGACCCTTTTCGCCTTTCCAATGGCGTTTGCCCGTGAAGGTTTCTGGGCTCTTGCGTGATTCTGGTTCGTCAGAATCTGAGTCATGGCGGGCTGTGTGGGTTTTTGATGGTTTCCTCTTGTCATTACCAGAGGCCATCATTTTGGAGAGAACCTTCTCCATGGAGGCGGATACGGCCTCATTTACCATGGTTTGGAGCTCTGAATTCTGAGAGGTCTCCATAATGCCTGAATATGTGTTGGCACAGGGCATATTATAGAGGTCAGTAAGCTGTATTAGACAGACTTAAGCTGTTTTATATTGTTATGCAGACCCCAGCAGGGTGCAATAACGCGTTGTGTTGTACAGAGTACAAATTACCCCAGCAGGGTTTATACAAGGTATGAAATTGGTTTGAGGAGAAAAAACAAAAATAACCCCAGCAGGGTTGTAAATATATATATATATATATATGATACCCCAGCAGGGTATACAGTGTCAATGGTGGTAATATAATAGTATATGTAGCCCCAGCAGGGCAGAATACAATACCACTAGTTGGGATTTGTGTTCTGGGCCTCACCCAGGAATGCAGAGGTGGCCACAAAGCGACCTCTATAGCAGCACGGTTAAGGGCAGCACCCCAAGTAAGCACAGGTAAATACCTTATGTGCTTTACACAGCTTTTGCTAAAAACTGACCTCTGTGGAGTATTTGCGGTTAGAAGTCCGTCCGTGTGTGTCCCTTGCGGTACTGGCTGCACTCGCGGCACTTCTAAGATGGCGTCCGTAATCTCGCGAGATGCGGGATTAAAGATAGCCGCCGCGAGTGTAGCCGCGGCTGGCGCCAAGCCGCGGGAAAAGGTGAGAGGGAGCCGGTAATGGCGGCAAAGCGGGGGCAAAGACAGGGGGACCTGCCTAAACTCGGGGAGCCGCCCGAGGGCGGAAACCGAGCGGAAAGAGCGGGAAAACAACGGAATATTCTCACTGGGTTATGAGAATAAAACTAGAGAGTCCCAGTAAGGGAAATTAATTTAAAATACAGGGACACCAAGTAGTATAAGTAGTAGAAAAAGTAGAAAGATAGAAATAAAAGTAAAAGTCAAAAGAAAAAACAATTATACATGTACAGAAAACTTTATATATTATGAGGTAAAAGGGAAGAGCCAAAAACTCTGACCTGTCTGCGATGGAGCAGTAAAGAAAGAGGGGGAGGAGCCTGTTCACTGGGACTATATGCTCACTGTTTTGCATTTTGATTGGTTTAAATGTTTCACTTTCTTTACTGCTGTGGAGTTTAGTAAAGAGAGTAATGCAAAATAGGACGCCTCCTGTCATGTGATAAAATTTGGGACTATATATATCAATCTGAATAAAAAGGGTTTTGTGAAAAAAAATAAAAATCCCATAGTTTCATAGCACCATCACCACTAAAAATATGATTAATGGTGTTTGGAATTTCCCTTTAGCCCCTTCGTAACCAGTGATAACATTGTTCCATCATGTCATGGTGTAATAACTCCACAATTCTACCATCACTCAATTCCTGGGGCCAGAATTAGTTGCTCCACACTGATCGAGGTGGTGCTTCTTGCAGTCCTTTAAATTACTGCGGCTGGACTTCTGGGTTGACAATTTCCGTCAGCACCAAATATTACTTCTGATAGGGGAAGACCCACTGGCTCTCACTACAAGCTAGTTGCAGAGGATGTTCAGCGTTGAGCAATTGGGCAATGCAGGCTGATAGGCACTGATCAGGGGTACATTTAAATCATAGTGTAATAACATGTCACAATAGGATTGCGCTGTTCCCTTACAGTGGCACTGCCGCCCTCCACCCCCCATAAAAAGCGCATGTTATGTTTTGGCATACACGGCTTTATTCATGCAAGGACTAGATTAGGAGACTATCAGGGTTGTTCACTACAGTGAAACTTCAAAGGGAATTTCAAATTAAAGTTAAAAATAATTGAACTGAAAACATTCTCTAGGTTAAAGGGACACTCCAGGCACCCAGACCACTTCTGCTCGTTGGAGTGGTCTGGGTGCCAACTCCCACTACCCTTAACCCTGCAAGTGTAATTATTGCAGTTTTTTTTAAACTGCAATAATTACCTTGCAGGGTTAAGTCCTCCCCTAGTGGCTGTCTATTAGACAGCCACTAGAGGGAACTTCCTGCTCTATAGCACAGGTTTTCTGTGCTAGAGCGTCGCTGGACGTCCTCACGCTGTGTGAGGACCTCCAGCGTCGCTCTATTCCCCATAGGGAAGCATTGAAATTCATTTTCAATGCTTTCCTATGGGGTGCGCTAATGCGCATGCGCGGCATTGCCGCGCATGCGCATTAGGTCTCCTCGGCCGGCGGGCGAGATCAGTCTCGCCCACCGGCCGACGTAAGCAGAAGGAGGAGCGGCGGGGGAGGAGGAAGCAGCGACTAGGGACCTATCGCTGCCTCTGGTAAGTCACTGAAGAGGTTTTCACCCCTTCAGCAACCGGGGATTGGGGTGGGAGGGAGAGGGACCCTCCAGTGCCAGGAAAACGGATTGTTTTCCTGGCACTGGAGTTTCCCTTTAACTATGCTCCTAGTTTTGGCTACTCTGGCCTTACACTGACGTTCACTTTAAATTCTCACATTCGTAAATAACCCCGAATGTGCACGCTCTTGAATTTTACAAAAAAAGAATGTTGAGACTCAGGGAAACAATGACAAATTCTCTGCAGAAACGAAAGCACAATGCAGCAATTGTGTGTGTGTGTGTATATGTATATATATATCTATATATATATATACACACACACACACACACAATTGCTGCATTGTGCTTTCATTTCTGTATGCAGAGAATTTGTCATTATTGGTTTCCTGACTCTCAAATTTGTTTTTTGTATATGTGACATCTTTCAAACTGTACTGTGTGAGTGTAATATATATATATATATAAAAAACATACACACACACTACACACAGTACAGTTCGAAAGATATCACTAAGAACGTCTTAGGTATTGAACTTTGCTTTTAAATATCACAATTAGTTTTTTTTTAAGAAATCAATGTTTCAGTTCAGAATATAAAGTGATATCAGGATAAACACACAGAGTCACAATGTGATTTTCAATTTATTAAATAAAAAATTATCTAACTGTGCTATAAACACAACATGGCTATTATCTTTGCCTGAGTTTTGTCATTTTAGCAAACATTCAGAGTTTTGTCAAACACCCTGAGTGTCTCACCCTTTGCTCACCCATAGTCTCTCCTTTGTTATGGTATATCCCAGTATATTCAGCATATATATTTGCTTGCCCAAGTTCTATTTTATCAAAGTAATGGATTTTTACCACCTCTTCTTGGCAACAAAGTAATCTTCTACCCTTTAATTTACAGTTAACACACAATCAGAACACACAAACACACACACTCTCATACCGATTCTCACTCGAAGATTTACATTAACACACGTCTAATTTGATACCGAGGGATAGGGCACTGATTGGCTAGAGCAGTGTACCTGCCATAACTTAGGCATGGAAAGAACAGGGAAGAGAAAACTGGTAAATAGGAAAAAATATATATATTTACATGCTTTTTCTGCCTGTCTATAAAGGATGAATGTCACTATAATGACTGCATTCTAGCGGAAGGGGGACTGGAAGAGCTCAGAGAACATAGTACACTACAGGATTTCTTTACAGATTGCAAGAGCAATTTGCAGTGACCCTATAAATTATTTTTTTATATATATATAAATCTTTATTTTTCAATTAAAAAATTCATTCACATACGACTTTTCAAATATATAAAATTGGAACACAGTACAATAGGTTGCGTTACAGTAGGATATTATGCATAATTAACAATAGGACCGTGTTTCAAATGATATATACAATTTCTGCTGTATCTACAATCATACAGTCATACGATACATACAGTTCATCTTGTCCATACATCACACAGTTCTCTGCTACCTAGGAGTGGCGATCTATAGGGGAGCGGGGGGTTTGAGTTTTATGATTAGAGTATCTAACTCAAGGGGCCCAAACTTCATTGTATTTCTCTTTGGATATCTTATTTTGAGCTATCCCAGCTTCCATACTACGTTGAAATTCTACCTGTGAACATATATCGTGCCAGTTTAACGCACCCATATTTCTCCAATTTCTGGCCATAACTATTTTTATTGCCATGAAGATATGAATCATGAGAATTTTTAGTTGTATATTGCTTTTTGGCAGATCCAATTGAAACAAAAACATTTGAGGCGTAATCACAGTCTGAGTCTCAAAAATAAAAACTACCAGTTCTGATAAGATTATTTTCACAGGTTTCAACTCCTCGCAGTCCCACCAGATGTGGGAGAATGAACCTAACTCCCTACCACATCTCCAACAATCTGGTAGGAGTGTGGGTTGAAATCTGTGAAGACGAGTAGGTACCAAGTACCAACGGTAAACAACTTTAAAGTACACTTCCTGAATATTCACCCCATGTATGTATCTTTTTACTGCTTGTAGGCCCGAAACCCAATCCTCAGCCGAAGATGAAAAATCGAGTTCTTGCTCCCATTTATTCATTGCTGGTGCTTTTTCTATTTGCCTTTGGCTTCTTAGAAATTGATTAAATCTAGATGCAATTTTTTTTTATTATAATGGGATGCTACGAACTGGTCTATTGGAGAAGTTTCCGAAAGGACTTTCCCATAGTAAAAGATTTTATTCTTAGGTAATTAAATATTTCCTTCGAAGGGAGGTTATATTTAGACTGTAACATTGGAAATGACATTATTTTGTTATCATTTAGGAGTTCCGCAATTCTTACGATTCCGCAATTTTCCCATTCTTGAATATTTATATCCTTTATGTAAAGTTTTAAACATGCTAATGGGGCGTTTCTTGATATATGTTTTGTTCCATATTTTTTTTTCAAGTGCTTGACAATATAAATCATTGTATTATTCATCGGGTTACTAGACCTTATATTTTTTAAAAATTCACTGTCGCACCACCAGAGAAATAAGGGTTCAATATTACAGAGATCTGATTTTTCGATATCTAACCAATTTGGTCTTGACATTGTGAAATTATCACACTTAATTAAGTGTGCTAACATATTGTTCATATATAGTTTCTGTATATCTGGGAAAGAAATTCCCCCTTCTTTCCAATCTCTCTGTAATATTTCCAATGCCACTCTAGGTCTCCTATCTTGCCATATATAGTTTGATAGTTGTCTTTGGAGACCGCGTATCGTCTGGCATGGCACCCTTAATTTACAGTTCACACACAATCAGAACACACAAACACACACACTCTCATACCGATTCTCACTCGAAGATTTACATTCACACACGTCTAATTTGATACCGAGGGATAGGGCACTGATTGGCTAGAGCAGTGTACCTGCCATAACTTAGGAAAATATATATATATTTACATGCTTTTTCTGCCTGCAGAATGAGACAACTGTCTCATTCAAAGGCAAAGTCTTTAAATGAGACAGTTGTCTATAAAGGATGAATGTCACTATAATGACTGCATTCTAGCGGAAGGGGGACTGGAAGAGCTCAGAGAACATAGTACACTACAGGATTTCTTTACAGATTGCAAGAGCAATTTGCAGTGACCCTATAAATTATTTAACTGTACTTCTGTATGCAGTCATTATGCCCATTAGGGATGTGCAGGGGCAAAAAATTCTGTTCGGCACTTCCAAAATTCGGGTCTTCGGCAATTTGGTTCGGTACTTCCGGAACTCGAGACTTCGGCAATTCCATAAACCTACCACTAACCCTACCCCTTACCCTACTAGGTTAGGGGAAGGTTGGGGTACGGGTTAGGTTTAGATTCCTGTCATCATTCCCTTAATTTTACCTCCCTCACCTGTTTTGCCACTTTTCAGAAATCCGAAGCACTTCGGCACTTCCGAAATTCAGAACGTCCGATTTGCTGAAATTCGTCCGAATTCTAATTCGGACTGAAACCAATTGCATATGTCTAATGCCCATATCCAAACATTTTTTTACCATCTAAATGATACTTCCAGGGAAACTGTGCATGTAGTGAACTGCTGTTCACAAATTGGAATGATTATTTACCAACCTGCCTGGCCTGGTTCCTTGTCCTAGTACCTCTGATTGTATACTTTTTTATATTAAATAAAATGTTTTACTCTACATTGATCTCAGCATTTATTTTTTTTAATACAACATTCAAATGCGGAAAAAAAACCACAAACAATAAAAGACAACAAATCAATATTTACCTGTAATTTATTGTTCATTTTAATATACAAAAAAGATAAACTTCAAATAGTCCTTCCTAAAATGTCCTCCTATTGGTTATGATGTGGCTGCTTCACACAGGGCAAATACTACATTCATAATTATTTATCCTGGCTCCCAGTGTACATAATTAAAGCAGTCAAACTGGAACTACAGTATAAAGGGACAAAGATTCACAGCAAATGTATGTACTATGATACATTATTCTCTCTCCAAAAAAACCCAAAACCCTTCATGCCTTCACTGCAATACAATGAACGTACGGTTTTACAGCCGATGTGGTCATTGGTAGCTCTCTAGCTGTTGGTCTTACATTTGTTCCCTTTAAGCACATCTGGAGAGTAGTCCAGCCTTAAAACAACAACAACCAGAACACATGTTTTGCATACAAACAAAAGTTAGTTTTTAAGTAGACGATTGCTCTTCTAAAAACCCTTTTTTGTTTTGTTTTCATGCTAGAACTCTCAAACTATGCATACAGGGAACATTGCCTTTGTCTACAGTTTAAAACAGGGCTGGATTTCACATGAGTTTTGTAGGTAGGCACATGCAAGTGAGCTATTATTTTAATGGTAATGTGGGGGGCTTCTAGGCATTACTAATTGGTATTCACTATCAGTTTAACATAAGTCCTTCCCCAACCCATCCCACTCAAAGAATTACAGCTTCTGCCCCATAGATGGGTGGGGTATCTATTATAGTGGCTTATAAGCATCTGTGGCGTACATGTGACCTTGGCTGCAGAGCTACCATTTTGCCACCCCTATTTTATCAATATAGACATATCTAGTGGTACACAGCAGATATGTATAGATCAATATATCTATTGAGAAAAAGTCCATTTGTTTAATACATGTTACAGCAACAGGCTCAAATGTATATATAGGTATATATAGAATCTTTTAAACAGTTATTTTAGCATTACGTTCGTTAAATCAGTAGTATAAACTATCTCTGCTACATTGTGTTTTTTTTTTATAGCTACAACAGTGAAATATAACATACAATCTTGTACATTTCACTTCTCATCGTATTCAAACAGTACTGGTGGATTGGAACCAAGGATTGGACATCTTTTGTCTTATTTAACCATCGGAAAGACTTCTTGAAATGCTGTTTTGTATAATGCTTTTTTTTTATTTTTCAATCTTTTAATATAAAAAACAAAAACAAAAAAACAACGAAATAAAAAATAACCATGATTAAATTTTTTTTTTTTAAATATATATATAAAAAAAAAATAAAAAATAAACTAAACACCTTTTAAGAGCGTTCAGTATCTTTTAAATAATTTGATGAAGTCATCCCGACACAGATGGTAAATTCTTTTCTCATGGCTATTTAGACAAAGATTTTTTACAGATGCCAAGATTGTTCCATAAGTATGTAAGACAGTGCTGTTTAAATGACTTACATTCAGAAATGTGCTTTTAAAACAAAAACTGAAAAAGTTGAAGTCTTACGATATCAAAAACTTAGAGGAATGTTTAATAGGATTAATAACTGTTGCATATATTGTATGGTTTTCAGTTTTTGACAGCTGTTTTCACCTCTGGGAGACTGATCCCAAGTCTGCTTTTAACCTGGGAACTTGCAGGATGGAGATGTGAAAAGTTGATGTATGTATTGAATACCCTTAGTCCTAAAGATGTCCCCCTGGAAGTGGGTGAAACAGCATTCTATTAAAAAGGGAGGTTTGTAAAGAGACCAGGGGTTAAATATAAATAAAAAAAAATTCTAGCGCAATTAACGAGAACAGTCCATTAATTTCTATAGTGATTGAGCCACTCTAACAAATACACAATCCTTTAAGGTACTCAAAACTCTAAAACGAGCCCCACAGTTTAACGGTGGATAAACTGACAATTAAATTTATACACACCACTAATAGGTGTCCATGATCACAGAGTGATTAGTGATTTAAAGATGAGGAGATTTTGCTAATTTTATATATCTTCTACACCAAAATCTCAGTCTTAATTTTATGAGAAATATCTTGTTACCTTGAGTTCTATGGCATCTTTACAGACCTCCCCTTGTGTTTGAGTTTAAATATTAATATTCCTGTAAGCTTCTTGATAACTATCAAAGATCAATATTGAGGTTACTCTGAAATTTCACCAGACATGCAAGTTTTTCAATACAGATAAACTAAAGGTTTATGAATGGCATTGTGTGGACCGAGAATTAAGTGAAAATAAACCACTAATAATTTAAACTTCTCTAAAAAGACCATGGCCTGAATTTTATGGGAATCCTTGAGTAGATCATTTTCATGGCTTCTTGAAATTGAATGGGTTATCTCGTCTAATTATTAAATGCAATTTAATTGGATTTGGAAAACAATAGAAATATATATTATGGTTTGAATTTTGCATGTAACCACAACTCACTGTCTAAAGAATAAACACAATAAAAGTCCAATACTTGGAGACATTTGATAAAACCACTGCTGAATCTTCAATTTTCTTTCCCCGATTAAAAAATATCTTGACTTAAACTGTTGTGGTATGTAAAGAGGAATCTCACGCACTCCACTGCCCCCCTCAAAAAAATAGTTAAATATATTATGAATAGCTGTGATAATCCTAGAGAACGGATATTAAAGTCTTGTATGTTTTTGTGTGCTGTCATTTTAAAAGTAATGATGTTTCCATGTCACAGGGATAAACATTCCATTTGCAGTTTGTCTAGCTCCTGCACACATTTTACAATGACATTTTTATTTTTGTTAGCTGTATCAAGCTATAACATTTGTTAGTCCTTACAAAACGGCCATAGTATCCGGTTCTGTTTGGAGATAATTTTCCACACTATAAAGCGATTATCTCTTACTGCCGGAGTAATCTCTAATTTTACAATCAGTGTATGAGATGTTAACAATCCATTTCATAGATTGAGTTTGCGTTAATTTGGGTTTTCCGGTTTGCAAGAGTGGAAAAAAAGACAATCAAAAGTAAATGCCAAAAAGAACGTTGATTTTGTAAGAATCATAGACTCTTTATGACCATGTATAAAAGCAATGAATCCACATTTTTATTTTTAAAAAGTTGCACTGGGGATATATGTGGTTTGTGTATGTATTTGTGCATGCAGAGTGGACTGTGATCCCATTTACCTCAGGATACGGATTACATTTTTCCATTTTTTACCTCGTCCACTTTATTGTGGATTAGGTGAATCGTTCCGGTGTTATTATTATTATTATCGCCATTTATATAGCGCCAAATGATTCCGTAGCGCTTTAGGTGTTAAAATTGAGGTATAACTTTTAAATATGTTCACCAAAAAGGAGGATATTTGTTAGTAAATTATTTTCAGTTTTTCTGATGACGTTATGATGTAGGACGATACTTTTGGTTCGTACATCCAAATAGGTGTGAGACAAACGTGTGAGTTAACCTCCACTAAATGACACATTTGAAGACAAAAGTGGAAATGGAACCAACAATGCAAAGCCACTCCTGTGAGGAGTTTGCAGAAGGAGTTGATGGTTAGCAGTTAGATATGATTATATTAATATAGGCCAAAATATAATCCGAGGATGGGGGAAAATATGTTCAAAGTATTGACAAATGTTGTGGGTGCTTTGACTACTAACACACAACTCACTCGTGGTTGGGCTCCAGTAATGTGTATTTATATAGGAATATCAATCTAAAAAGGTTTCCAAAACCATGTTGTTTTTTTTCTTCTTAAATTTTGCACACACCAGAATTGTTAACCAAATTAGCTGATGAAGGAATAAGCTATTAACTGCTTTATAATTGATCTGTGAACTTAGTAGACCTAGCCAAGAATGAAACCTGTTACCCATAGGTCCGACCTTAAGGCAGTGCATTAAATCAACCAACCTTTCATAATTGCATCAAGCAAATGGCAACTTATTTGAACACCTATGATCTTGTAAAAATGTGTGCCTCAAATGGTTGGTTATTAACCTTTTGTGACAGGGACCTACCATAAGCATGGTAACACACAGCTCAGTTTTAATAGGAGTTCAGTGTTCCATTCTTTAACTATAAAATATTAAAACGAATTCTGCAAAACACCTTCATCAGGCTCTACACAGTGTCAGAGGGATGGCCAATGCCCTGAGGAAGGCAGTGCCACTACAGTAAACAATTTAGAGCGAGTAGCACCAGGGAATGGACAATAAAGATGTGCTAGCCCCAACCACTGGAGAGACTCACTGAACTATTTTTGGACCACTGTCATAAATTATAAATGGTGCTTGAATTATTATAGGGTAACTTATTAGTCTCTAGATGTTGATGGGAGTACATACTTTCAGCTATTACTAAACGATGCCTATAACCCAGGTTAGAACAGGAACCTAGTTTGAAGTAAAGTCGTATAAAAGGCAACATCTGGAGTCAACTGGGCCAATTTATTTTGGGAGACCTATTTTACTCTGGATTGCATCTCACCCCAAGATAAACAGCATAGAAGAGATTTAAAAAGTACTAGAATGTCACTTTCACAGACCTTTCCCAGGGCGTGCGCTCTGTCTGGTTTAGGTCTCATAATTCAAAGAGGTTATGGGAACAAGGTGTCCTGAATTAACGATGTGCGGACATAAGCTCTTTCTCTACTGCAACTATACCACAAGAGGATGATGCATTCGAGAAGTCCCATATATGATACATTATTTTTCATTTAATTATTTTTTTTTTTTTTAGAGGGGTGACAGGAAGGCCTAGCCCATGTTATGTATATAACACTTCAGTCCACTATCAAATATAGGACTTTTTGTTGTTGAAGGTAAATGACAAATTATGATCACACAGCAGACATCCAACACAATGCCATTCAATAATTTTACACAATTTTTTTTTAGAATGTTGGGATTGTTCCAAAAAACTTTTCAATAGGTTTCATTTTCATTTATTTCACACATCATAAAAACTTGCATCAACAATTTCCTGTCTCGAATGGCAAAAATTCCAAGATAGCAACACTGTTTAACATGAGATTTGAGGTAATTGGTTTATACAATAGCTGGATCACAATAGTCAGAAACCAAAGAATGAGATGAGATCATGAAAACGGCTAAATCGACTTCCAGAACAATACAAAAAAAACCAATATATATATATGTAAAGCAATATAAGATTGAGATGTTTACAGCAGTTGTTCCCTCTTCCCCTTCCAATGAAACAAAGGCACAAAAACATATCAGTGTTCAACTTCAACCCTTCAAGTGTTTGGAGGACAGCACAATGCGTCACTCCATTCCAGCACTCAAAGTGTTAAACATATAGAAAAAACTGTTCCGTCACAGAGGAAATGTCAAAAAAGTTATTTGAGGTCTTTTTTATGATTTTTCTTTTTTTTTTTTTAATCCATGAGATATAATGTAGAGGTTAAACAAGAGCCTGGAACACAAAGACAATATCTGAACAATCCATTTCTTTTTTTACACAATATGTAATATTACAATGTAGAGGAGTCAAATAACATTCATAGATAAAAAGTTATAAAGTGATAATGCACTTATATCACATATCGGCTGATCATTAGGAAGGTGCCTGCTGAACACTGTCCACTCAGACACCCACAGAAATCTGCTGCTAGGCCTACTGCGCAAGTCGTGATAACACGGTGTCTTTAAATTATTGCCTGTCAGTTGATGTATGCACCAGAAAGGCGCTAAAAGCATTAAAAATACATTTTTGGACAAGAATGCATCAGTTAACTTCCACAAATTTTTATTTTAGTAACTTTAAAATGACACAAGAAAAGAAACCCACGCAAGTCTTTATATTAAAAGGAGTTGTGCTGCACGGCATGGGATGGTTACTTGAATAAGCCGTCGTATTACTTATTTATAAAAATACATAATAAGCCAAGCTGACATTCTTAAAGCAGCCCCTCATTTCCAAATTATGTGGGTCCTACTGTGATCAAATAAGCTTCCTCAGTTATATCCCAATATTAAATGAGGAGATTAAAATATATATATATATTGAAAGTGCAATGCCATTTTAACTGAATTTTGAAACTGATCAAGACTTGACATTCACTGGTATGATGCAGATCGACTTTTAAAAATGGTTTGCATTAAAGTTACAAATCATTTTCTACTGTGACCTTGTTAACGTCTCTTGTAATACTTTGCTTTACACATATGCCCTTATCTGCTTAGAATGGATGTTGTCCCTTTAACATTTCCCTAGGGTGCACACAGCTTCCTGGGCCAAGAGTTTTATACACAGTGGGCTTAATGTGGGACTAATAAGAGTTCCTTTAATATATAAAAGAAAACAGTAGGTTAATACAGTCTATTGAAAATTAAAATCTCACATTTTGGGCCAAATAGAATTTTGATTCAGTGGGAAGATCGAGAAATGAATTCAAGTCTAGTTAAATCTCTCCTCCAAGAAGAAAAATATACTTAAGTGAAAACATATCCCTGCGCGCTTTGTCATCCTGATTAATAGAAACACACATAAAAAGAATTTACTTAACATTTTAAGTACTTGTGCTGTCCCAACATATAGTCTGCCATATGTTTTCACAAACCAGTCAATCAAGTAGAACCCTCAACTTAAGCGTGCCTTCTGATTGGCTGGTGTGCTATACCCAATATGGGATACCAAGGACAATGTGAGCGATCTACACTATACCAGGTATTGGCAACAAACATGAGGGGAAGCTATAACTAAGTATTAAATACTATTCTTATTTCGGGCATTCCATAGCTAATTCCTATATAGCAAAATGTCCTTTTAATATATGTCACTTAGAGAGTCAGACTGATAACATTTATTTTTGCATATAGACTGGAACAGAAAAACAAAATAATAAGAATGTGCTTTTTATTTGCCCCAATGTCCACTGTGAAGAAGTTACTAATGCATTCATGTTCAGAAAAAAAATTACACTTACCCCCTAGGAGATACATGAAGTTAACAACATACCTACTATTTCAGAAAATAGCAGTTATGTTTCATACCAAAAGAATTAGTGTTCATCTTCTCTTTTTCTGCTGGAATTTTCAGCAGAAAAATTAAACAAAGTAATCACAAAATTATATATTATTCACAAATGTATATACACTTTATAAAGAACAGTATCACACACACATGTTAAAGTACACACTAGACAACTTAAAATGACCAGTGGCAAATGGCATAAAATATACACATTTTATGTGTTACAAAAACACATTGAAATAATTGTTCCCAAAACAAGAGTTACTAAGAAAGAAAAAATAAAATAAAAATAAAAAATAAAATAAAAAACTTTTTTGTATTAAATAAGTTTTAAACATTTGATATAGTCGAACTCATTGGTCACAATAGATAAGATGTAATCTTTATGGTGAAATAAAAACGGTGTCAATCACTAAATGGTTCAAAAATGTAAAAATCCTTTTCATTATTAGATGGGGAATACCGGTAGTCTTATTCTATCCAGCAACTATATTACACGATTTTGTAATTTTTTTTCTATTTCGATTACTTATTCATTCACACCGTTTCATTGCCATTTATTAACCTCCCTGGCGGTCTGGTTATGTCAGTATTTTTTAATGTTAAAGCGGTACATTGTTTTTACAATGTATTGTCTGTATTTTTTTACATCAGCGGCTCGTAGGGACAAGGTAAATGATACTACAGTGTAATCCAAAGCATGGCTCGGGGTTATCGCTTGTGGTACTGAAAATTAACCCTGAGCCACGCTCGGGATTAGCGCCAGGGAGGTTAAAAGGGAAAAAAGGGTTCCTACAAAATTTGGGCTGGTAACAATTTAGGTTGAGTTGGTCTCTAAGTGAATGAAATAGAATGTCAAAACTTAGACAATGGTAAATAGAACGTGAAGAAAAATTAAATTAAATAAAATTCATATGTTTGCAAACAACAAAAATAGAGGTTATTTTTTTTTTCATCTCTGGTAATCATTTTTTTATGTTGTATGGAATATATATACCATATATCAATAACATCTACAAGATTCTCTCAAGTACAGTATTATTTCTTTCTGGTAAAAAAAATGAAAAAAAAATCTATTGGATTATTTATCAAACTGGGGTATAAGTCATCAATACACAGTTAATTTAATGTGACAAAGTAGTTTGGAAAAAAAAAATCACCATAAAATTAAGGCGGTTTATGGAGAAAAAGGGAAACTTTACCCCCTATTTAGGCATCTACATTCATTTTCACCATCAGCAATTTAAAGCATAAGTATAAATTCTTAAAAACATTTAATCTGATTTCTCAAAAGGGCTGTATTGGAAATTGTTTATAACCAATAACATGGATAAAAAAGTTTGATGAAACCCAACATTTTAGCAAATCTACATACTCGAGTTCTGCAGCATGCACGTATATTTTTTTTTATCTCAAAAATAGTTTGGGACATTTAAATCAAATACGTGCAATGGCTGTAAGGGGGGGCACTTTACAAGCTCCTGTTTAAATCTAATCAAAGCAGTGTGATGCTTCTAGGGTCATAGCAGAGGTCCTCTGTAAAAGTTAGACAACGGTCATAAAATGACCAAGTATGATTGACAAGGGACTATTATTCTTTATATAAAACATTAACAAAACTAGTAATCTTTATTCTCTGGAATAATTTCAAAAGCATCTCATTATCATTTAAGAATGGTGTCAACCATTCTTGATCGCCACTAGAGGGACTTCCTTGATTCAGTCCTACATAGATTGCAAGACGAAGGTTCAGCATCCCTACATACTGACTCAACAAATTTCTACCAGGGGATGCCGATTTGTCGTGGAGCGGAAATTTGCTGCACATGCGAATTAGTCTCCCAATACTTCCCTACAGGAAAGTACTGGGTTGGTTGAGATCATCAGCACTTGATCTCCATCAAAGAGGCAGGGCGACCACAAAGAGAGGTAAGACTTGCTTTTTCAAGTGTTCCTTTAGTCAGAGTTTAATTTTTTGTAAAATGACAAGCTTATCAGGTGACAAGGGATAAAATGTGTTTTAAATACATTGTTGAACCAACTGGGAAGCCCTTAAACGTAGATAAGGAACCTATTTTTTGTGTTTAGATCCAGAGTTTAAAACAAAGTTACTGTAAAAGGGAAAACCATGCAATGTGGCAGTGTTCAGCTTAGCCATGCTGTTGGGTTTTTAAAAATCTCTACCAAAAACATACTTTTTGGATCAAAATGACCACTAGGCGCTTACATTATTTGGCACTTTGTCCATGGTGGTCTTGTTTAATCTTAGTATTGGCATAGCTACAACAGAACAAACTCAGCTTTTGGTTTTTTTTTTTACTTATTTTTTAAGTTCATGAAAATCATTTTACAACTTGCTTTTGCTGGAATTTATGTTGTCTGTATCTGAGGTATGAATATATCTTAACTATATATTATAGAAAACCTGTTTGCATTTATTAATTAAGCTTCGACTAATAAAGTCAGTTCTAAATGAATTCTGGCAATACAATTTCCGTCTCTAAAGGAAGCCCACCTGTACAATTCCTTCCTTTTAAAACATCATCTTACACAAAGATTAATAGTACTAACTTAAAACAAAAATGAAAGATCATTATTATACAGACATAAAAATAAAAAAAAAAAGTTCACAATTTCAATGCCAGGCAAATATGCAACACAATTTGGTTGCGATCAAACACTTTTAACACTTCTCTTGCGCACAGACGATTTGCGATGGCTGCAGTAACTTTTGCGTTCAGCTGATAGCATAATGTCTAAAAAAAGACATACACTGTAATAGACTATGAAATCAAATATGGCACTTACAATAAGTACGTTAAAGCTTAAGAAATTTGTCAATTAAAAGAGGAAAAACCAGAACAACTGCTGCAAAGCTCATTTTAGCTTGTGTTGAAGGAAAAATAAAATACAGAAAGTGAATGCAATTGGGAAATAACAGTAAGCCTTTCATATTATCAAAATTAATGAATTTTAGATTATCGGCAGCACTGTTCCTCAAGACAACCCCCAAGGACCACAAACATTCCACAATTTGAGAACCACAGGCTCTACTTCTCGAATACATTGGTTTACAAGATACTGACAGCAGTGAAGAGAGACAGTTTGTTTTCATCAAAAAATATCTTCATGCCCATTCATTAAAATCTATGTTAACCACAAATGCAGCTATTTTGACACCTTTTTTGTACAGCAATCACGGGATGTCAAAAGCAGCAAACCTTTGGACAATCCTACTTCTCCATCTAAGAGACTGCGACTTCTTAAATACAATAAGTTTAGAAAAGGAAAACAACGTGCGATTCCCCCTACAGGTTTAAAAAAAGGCTTACTGTGTTTTAGAAAATGGATCAAGTGGAAAATAAAAACAGCCATCGTAGATATATAAAATGATATGCACTTATCTCATTTAGGCAGTTAATCTACAAATGTGTACAATTATTTACAGTGGTGTTCATATAAAAACAAAAAAAAGGTAGCACTTCCTAAAAGATTTTGAAAAGTTGTTTTTTTTTTCCTTTTTTAATTAAGATTTTTTTTTCTTTAAAACTCCCTTGTCAGAAAAGCCAACTTACATTAAAATAGACTTACTACAAGACAACACAACTAAAAATATATAATAAAACTTATACAAGTATAAAATTCTGAGGTATTTCTGGTTTGAGGTGGTCTATGGTCATGACTTTTAATTTTCCGTTTAGGTTTTTTTTCCTTTTCTTTATCTTTTCCATTGACCTCTTCGACATGCTAGGTAGACAACTGCTGCATAGGTCACACGAGCGTTCTGCACTTGAATAGAGAGAGACCTTGGAAGCCACATCAACTGAATTTGTGTGTGTTTTAAAAAACAAACAAAAAAACTAAGAGACTAAAAATTGCTTTGTTTTCCAGATGACAGAAAAAAAAAATTATATCGAAGTTTTGAGAATCAGCAGCATCAGAAACATTCACAGATTTGAGCAACATGAATGGTACACCTAGTAGATTTCTGAAAATGCACCAATCTAGGTCTTTTATCTCGGGATACAGAGAAAGAATCTTACAAACCATCATTATGATGAATACCAGTTTTGCCAAATGTAATCCAGGCCACGGTGACTTTAGCTCATGTTGTACACACAAACCTATGTTGTTAAAGCTGAAGGGTTGCTAATCCCATGGACCACTGAGTGTAGCAAAAGTATTGGCATTGACAAAATAGCTTGACAATCTGGTGCAAGTGTAGATGGCTGATTTCAAAAACCTTATTCTCTCCTATGTACAATACTACTATGATTTCATTTATGGATGTTTGCATATAAAACTTGCCTTATGCACACCAGAAAATCTAAATTCTTTTTCTCCACAAATCCAGTTTCACAGTCAGTAGATAGACCAGGTCTTTCTCTGTACCCAATTCCTCCAGCAATGCTCAGCATTGGAAAAAGCATCCTTTGCGATTTTTAATGGATACCTGAGAAGTAGTTCCATCGTGATCCAACAGTTTGCTACATGCTGAATTTACAATCCAGGGTCTGTACTGCCCACACGTAGGACCATCTAGATAGCACTTACTCTCCTACAGGAGAGCAGCCTCTTCCCAGTTTGTCTACGTCACAAAGACACCCGTTAGATCCGTAAAAAGACACCACTGATGGTTATTTTTGGAGCATACGGTCTAGAAGATAGTAGAAGAGGGTGATAATGGTTGTAAAGAGAGAATCCTGTTTGTGGAAGGTGTATCTTTATGTAACAGTCTTCAACTTACTACAAAGTTTGCAGCATTTTGTTACCTAAGATCGTAGGTGGCCCTCGTCAGAGAAGGTCTGACCATTAAGAGGAACCAAGATAAGAGTTATTTAAAAATTAGTTTGTTGAGGTTCTGAAGTACCTGCACCTTTCTGCATTCATTAGTCGGCACCTGAATGCTTGCTGAGATGTCCATTTGTCTTTAATACAATAGAGCAACGTGCTGGTAAAATTGATCCAACCCCTCCCTCCCCAAAGAGAAAATAATGGGGAAAAAATAAAAATAAAAAATTATAATAATACAAAAGTCAAGATAAAATAGCAGCTGCATTCATGTTTTTCCCCAAAATTTGTAAAAAAAAAAAATGTGTGTATTTCCGCCCCCTTCCCAATTTCTGAGTCTGGAAAGACAAAAAGTAACCTGGGACTCAGATACTGGACTCTTTGGGTGGTAAGTCCACATTGGTGACAGATGTAACGATGGATACAAGGCAGTCCGAGGTAGTGCCATTTACTAATTTGCGAATCTGGGAAATACGCTCTTCTACGCAGCCAGCTGAGAGTCGCGCTTCTGCATCGTGGTCCCAGCATTCCTCGATGGTGACACATAACTGTGCCAGTCCCTGACAACACAAAGGCACACAATAAGTTCATAATTTTTGTTTTCCAAAAATAATTTCTGATACAAAACCCATTTAGTCTCTCTAAAACAATTAAAGACTGTATACATATCTGTAAAGTGCCATTATTAATATCTGTCTAATAATGCCAAAAATGAATAATCTTCAGCACCGTTACAAGTAGGAACAATGATTAAATAAGCTTTAAACCAGTGGTATTCAACCTGTGGCCCGGGACCACTAGCTGCAAGCCGGCGTGGGAGGCAGGGCGCACATTCCATTCTGTGCTCCTCCTGGACAGCTCTTTCGTGCGCCCTGCCATCAGCCAGGCGCTGGAATATGCAGTCATCGGCAGCAAATCGCTAGCCACCAGGAACAGAGGATCCATTCAAGCCTCCCAGAGCAAGTACTATTAAATGTGTGTATGTTTTGTCAGTGATTGTCTGTGTGTGTGGGGGTCTGTGGATATGTCTGTTATTGTGTGTGTATAGGTGTGTGATTGTATGTGTATGTATATATGTATGTGATTGTGTGTACAGGTCTGTGATTGTGTGTTAGCACATATGTGACTGTGTGTATAGGTCTGTAAACGTATGTGTATGTATCTCTCTGATCGTGTGTACATATGTGATTATGTGTGTATGTATGTGACTGTGTGTATATGTCTGTGATTGTATGTGTATGTATTTGTGATTTTGTGTATATGTCTGAGGTTATGTGTGCATATGTATACGTATGTGTTTAGTAGATAGCTCCCTAATTTTGTATCCTTAAATATGCCAATCCCACATAAGGTTAACAAATAAGGGTTTTATCTACTAAACAACAGAAATATCAAAGTTAAGAAAAGGGCTTTTATAGTTTTATTACTTATATACATTATCTGTCTAATTTAGTTGATGTGTGGTCCAAGACAATTTCCCTGCGCTCAATGCGGCCTAGAGAAGCCAAAAGGTTGGACACCCATGATCTAAACAGTAAGACAGCATGCAGCCCATAGGGAAAAATTATGTGGCAACCAATAATCTATACATGTATATTGCCCACAATTAAATCGAGTGCTACATTTTAGGGCAGACTAAATTAGGACCCGAGCATATCTGAACACTAGATACGTGCAAAAATGAGTTTACAATTTGTGTGAATAAAAGTCCTATCAATCGAGAACAAAATGATTTAGAAGATTCAGCTCATTCATAAACAAACCGAATCAGTATCACCCTAATTGAAATCCTTTTGAAAAAGATTTTAATTCAGATGATTCTAATTTGGTTTGTTTGTGTCCAAACCAAGTTTTTGGAATCTATACATTTGACAATTGTATTCGGACAAATTTTTGCACATGTCTACTGCACACATCTCACTACCAAGTCTGACCTACTCCCCGACCCTGTTGCTGTTTGGGTGTGAAAGTTAATCAGGTCTGGTTTTACTAACATTGCCTTGCAAACTTTATATATTTCATATAACACCACTCTGTTCTTTTCTAAATAGGGGCTTTCAAAAAATTAACAATGGTAGGAAGCAGCGCTTACAGGATGTTTTAACCACTGCTCTTTGAATGCCGGCCGCATCTTCTTGTGCACCACAACATCCTGAAGGTCTTCTAATGACGGATGTTGGCCAATCTCTTCTTCAAATGGCAGCATGTACTCATCAACTGGGCCTATAGACACAAGAATTCATCATTTTCTTGATAAATAAACTCACATTTTGTTTAGACTCAAAAGTGCCTAAATCCATGATGTTTAAACATTCTGTTGTCAATACACGCAAATTATTTTCAGATTCTGAAATGCCAAAATCTGCTCTCACTCTGTATGGCTTTCTATTTGGGTTAAATTTAGTATGGTCGCAGCACTTCATACTAAATTCTTGTTGGTTTTTTGCTCCGTTTATTACTTTGCAAACAAAAGAATGGGCTTAGTGGTGCATAGACGCATTGCTGGAGTAACTAGTGAATGTAATCACATTTTGAGTGTCTGTAAAAAAAAGAAAACAAATAAGATCAAGTAAGAAACACACACACACACTGGGAATTGAACATATAGCCCTGGCAAGTAGATATTCACCCCTGGTGAGTATGCTGTGGCTTACAGTGGTAAGTCACTTTTCAGGACTGGCTAGCAACATATGACCCATTTACACACAGATATTCCACTCACAGCACAGATCTGTAAAAAGTCTTTACCTATACGTATTCAGACATATAATTTACCATTAGGGCCTACAGCATATCCCTTTAAATAACAATGACAAAGGCGTCAATACTCTGATTACCCAGTAAAGTTATGGCAGCAATCTAATGGCAAGTTGTGCTCAAGTGGCAACTGAAAAACAGTCTCATTGAGGCTCTGATGCTTTACACAAAGAGGAAAAGGGCAGGCAACTATCTTCGCTGTGAGATATGGAAATAGACACCAGGAATGTGTCATTATAAAGGAGAAAATGCATTTCAGTTAGAAGTATTTTTTGTGAATATTTTCAGCATATTTATTTAATATATAGCATAAGAATGGATTTATTTTAATAAAAGTTCCATAGGATTGACATACTATTGAATATCCATAAGCCATTCCTCTATTTACCAGATTAAAGGTAATAATGTGAAATATAAATGATGTGGTCATAGCATGATACATCTTGGAAAAACATGTAACTTTTGTAAACAGTGACATCTACAACCACAAGAGGGAACCAAAGACTCACCGTCAGCTGCCGTACATCTGGATACAATTTCCCAGAGGACCAGCCCCATGGCGTACATGTCTATCCTGAGAAAGGAATCTCGCTGAAAGTTAATTGCTCCCTCTAGCACCTCTGGAGCCATGTACCGCCTGGTGCCAACCTGGAGAGAGAACATTTCAGAGCTCATCATCTTTCCCCTTTAATGAACCACCGGATGATCAGCAGATACACGTTAAGCTGAATTGTGAAAGCTCAGCTACACATAAACAATGGCTGAACAGGCATTTTTAGTGTCAAATTAAAACACCAAGGAGTGCTGAAATGTTAAATCAGAAGACATCCATTCTACAACTTTAAAAACAGATGCTGACATAAAGGCCACGCTCGGCAATTGCACTGATCTACAAAGGGTTAAACATTCCTATCTATTTATGAGGTGCACCTTTATTCATACACAAATGGCTTTTAATTCCATTTCTTACTAGCCCTAGGGCAGAGGAAGGCAGCCTTCAGCAAACCACATGTTGTGGACTAAATCTCCCCTGATGCTTTGCCAGCATTATGACAGTAAGAGCCTTAGTGGATATGTAATACACAAACTTTGGAGTGCCCAAGGTTGCCTACTTCTGATCTCGGGGATCAGAGCAAGAAATGATACTCTGAACATAACTACCAACATTCCTCCTGTTATGCAAGAGATAGAGTGTAACGTGCATGTCTCATTATCCACGGTGGTGCACGTCTCAAAAAGGATGGAATGAGTGATCTCACATGATTCACAGATCTGGACTCCTGATGGGGAGGAAGCCGTATTGATAGCTACTTCCTGGAAAGGAAGACTAAACTTGCTTCTAGCTAAATGTGACAAGTGTTTTTGGTCTGGGGTATGAGCCAATTTTAGATAAATACATGATGTTCTCATTGATTACAGATTCAGTGTGATTTACCTGTCCATGAGTATCTCCTGGGGGCTTTCCTGGTTCAAACCGTACTGCCAACCCAAAGTCCGCTAATATCGCTGTCAAGTCATTTCTCAAGAGGACATTTTTACTTTTGAAATCCCTATATAAAAAAAAAAATGTAAAAATTAAAATAAAAAAATAGATAGAAAGCTTTAGATTTGAAATATATAAAACAACAATATATTACATGCGTTGGTTAATTTGCCACAAACATTTCAGATAAAAAAATGGTTTAATCATTATTATTATTATTATTATGTTATTATTTATATAGCACCAACAAATTCCGCAGTGCTTTACAATGGGTGGACGAACAAACATGTAGTTGTTACCAGACAAGTTGGACACACAGGAACAGAGGGGTTGAGGGCCCTGCTCAATGAGCTTACATGCTGCTAGAGGTGGTAAACATAATCTAATATATGGCTGGGACAAAAATCAATTACAAACAATTAGCATATGCTGTTTGGTTCCGTATCATATTACTCAAAATATAGTTTTATTATAGTTTTTGCATTAAAAGCATTGCAGCTTTCACACTCTGTATTTGCAAATTAAGAGGCAGTGACAACCTTGAAAACCAGTATATGCCACAAACTGCGTGGCGTTCATTAAATGCAAAGGATTATTTAGTAAACCCGTTTCCAGTTTGCTGATAGATACTTTGAGCACATTTTCCAAATTGACACTTTACATTTTTTTTTTTTTTTTTAAAGTTAATACCCCCACTATTTTTAGAGCAACCACCTGCAAAAAAAGATTTTTACTTAACTAGAATCCAGCACCAGGCAAAGCACCCAGCCCTGACTTCCACACCTCTTGTAACGTCACCAAGGGTATCGCGCAGCCCAATCAATGATTTCTCATAGAGAAGCTTGTGGCTCAGTCTGCATCCTCTAAGCCAACAAGGGGAGGGGAGAGCAAGCTGTTTGCAAGGGAGAAGCGGATTACATCTGTCATCAGCGTTCTGTGTGCGCTAATGACAACTGTAATTTTTGTACAGAATTGATATGAGGCAGCCTGGAATAGAGCTCAAGGCTGTTTAAGTCACGCCTGCCAGGGTGTAACTAGCAGAGTTCCAGTCTGTTTAAGTCACGTGTGCCAGGGTGTAACTATATCTCTTTTCAACTAGACTCCTACCACGGTGACCACTTCAAATAGCTGAATATCATGGGTAACGGTTTGTTTTATTCTGAATAAAATAAAGGTTTCTAAAGCTATATTGTATTGCACAGTTGGAAAATACAAGGTAACGTGTTAATATTTAACAACTAAATGGGGTTATTGTTTTATGTGCTAGTGTCTTTAAGTTCTGCAACACATTAGACATATCTTTAGGGTCAAATTTTTTATTTATTTTTTCAGACAGAATTTCACTTTGAGTATAGATTTATTTTTAAAAGGAACTACATGCATAAACATGTATTCCAGACCCTATAGTATTAAAAATTATCCCCTCCCCCCCGGTCCACCAATATTGTAAAATATTACTTTTATTCCAGTCTGCTGCTGCTGGCTCTGCACCTGATCTGCCTCCTTAGCCAACATCATCAGACGTGATGATCTCAGCCAAACACAATGCTTTCCCATAATAAAGCATTGGGATAGGCGGAGATGGTCAATTCTGATAAATTCAGCCAGGGGGGCGGACCAGGGGCATCTCTATGAGAAAAGTTTAGTGGAGACACTGAATGTCAGTCACACTGTGCAGCACTGCCCCAGAAAGCACCTCTAGTAGCCATCTGAGGAGTGACCAGTGAAGTTATCACTAGGCTGTAATGTAAACACCGCGTTTCCTCTGAAAAAACACTGTTTACTGCAAAAAGCCTGCAAGGACGGACTATACTCACATGAACAATTACATTGAGCAGTAGTTGTTCTGGTGAATATAGGGTCCCTTTAATATGAAAAGTTGAACAAATATAAATTGAGAAATTATTACTTTTGGCTACCAATGGTGGAATAACAGCCGAGTTTAACATATGAACATTCCTAACGCTACAATGTTCTACTAGCTATTTAGGTGTGGGCCTTCCATGTCAATTTAAGTAGAGATGTCACTTTCTGACTAAACTGCTACAAAAATAAAAAATAAACAATGATCAGATAGAAGAGGAAGGAGCAGCACGCAAGTAAAAGAAAACTGTACGTCACATCATACATTTGGTTAGGATTTGATTACAAGCTGGTTTAACAGATGGTTATGCTCTATAGTTAAATGTATGAAGATTTTAGTCTGTCCCAGTAGAGCCACTGTAACTGCAGGCTAGGTCTGTGTCATTTAATTAAATGGAGTAAAAGGAAACAGGGGAGAGGACTCATTTTTAGGACCAGACTAGATACATCCTATGGAGAACACTTTCCCATAGACAGATTATTGAAGAGGATGCTTGATCTTGTTTTAGATATAGGCTTTTTAAGCCACTGCATATTTTGGCTTAATTGTTTTTGTTATATGTTAATGTCAGGTTGCGCTTTCCAAAATGTAAAATTATACCAGATATCAAATTATCGGTATTGGAATGCAGCGAGACAGGCAAGAAAAGCCAGATTGAGGGGTGGGTACACTGTGTACGTCCCATTTTTAAATTGATTCTGTAAATAAACTTTAGAGAATAAACAAACCATCTCAGGGTTATTTACTCAGAATAATTGATCCACTGACATTTTTTTTCTTGCCCAGATTTGTATATGTCAAGTCTTTTCATCCACGACAACATCTATTAACATATTTATATCCTTTATAAACAGAAATACTTTTACACGTAAAAGGTGAACTTATTCGAATGGGATTTTTTACTAAGTTTCACCTGGAGTAGGAGACCGAGCTCCAGTTAGTAAGGTGAAGCGAAGGAACATTATTTCCAAGTCATCGCAGCGTCCAAGAATTGCAAATCCAACACACGTTAAGAATCTAAACTACAACAGGTGAATGGACAAGCAAAACACAGTATGAATAAAAATCTTTTTCCACCAGATATGTGGCTGACTGTCACGGTAATATACCCAAACACGCAAGAATAGTTCAGATTGTCTAGAGGCAAGAAAACAAGATACGTCTTACCGGACCTTAGAATGGCCGACTAGACGAGGACAAGAAAAGACAGAGTCCAGAACAAGCCGAGGTCAAGGGGACAGAGAGACAGCGTAAACTAGAACAAGCCAAGGACTGGTACACAGGAGAGCAAACCGGCGAACAAGACAAGCAAGGATAAAGAGAAAGCGGAGTCAGGAACAAAGCCAAGATCTAGCACCAAAAAACCAACTGAACGATACAAGCACTAAAGGGAACTGAACAGAAACCACAATAGGGCAAGGTAATAAGGAAACAGGTGAGTATAAATACCCTAGAGTTCACTTTGATTGGCCCCTGTCATATCCACGCCCCCAAAACGTGAGTGTATGGGGAATGTGGCATGACAGGGGCAAATGGGAGACCGTTTCAAATTTCGTCTCCCACTGTCCCTTTAAGAGCGCGCCCGAGACACCGGCCGGCCCCTGGAGAGGGTAAGTACCGCTACACTGACAAAGTTTGCTTGAGTAAATATTATGGGGGAATTGATAATCACAGAATTAAATAAAATACTAAAAATAACTTGTAACTTATATTTTTCATTTAAATGTAGATCCTTTCTTTGAGGTGTCTGGTCGATGGCTAAACCTTGCCAGCATTTTGATTGTGATATTGACTAACCTTAGATGATGACACGACTTTCTATTTATTACAGATTCAGTTACAGTGAAATGACAATTTATATAGTGCGTTCTGCAGCGTTGTAGAATAGGTAAAATAAGAAACAAAACACGTTTTGTTCTATATATTTGTCACAGGGGTGAGGGAGACTTCCCCTGGAGTGTGAAACTGCTGTAAACATATATTGTTAAACTTACTAAGCGCACCAGTCACGGTTCTCCTTTTTATATATAACACGTTTGATAAATGGGAATAATCGGTAAAGATGCCCTTGTTCACACAAGCTTACAATCTAAAAGACGAAATTCATATGTTTCTGCATATTTTAATTTATTATTTATATAATGAATTACAAAAATGGGATAAATTCCTGCATATTGCTTCCCTGTTATATAATATTACTAGAGGTTTGTATCCCTGTCTGTAGCTGTAGGAGCATATAGATGCTTGCACAAACTCGATGGCCAACACTTTAGGCATGCAATCTATCACAGAAGGCTGTGCAGAATATTACTATATTAGTACTCCCTGTGTAACGTTCCATTACTATATTAGTACTCCCTGTGTAACGTTCCATTACTATATTAGTACTCCCTGTGTAACGTTCCATTACTATATTAGTACTCCCTGTGTAACGTTCCATTACTATATTAGTACTCCCTGTGTAACGTTCCATTACTATATTAGTACTCCCTGTGTAACGTTCCATTACTATATTAGTACTCCCTGTGTAACGTTCCATTACTATATTAGTACTCCCTGTGTAACGTTCCATTACTATATTAGTACTCCCTGTGTAACGTTCCATTACTATATTAGTACTCCCTGTGTAACGTTCCATTACTATATTAGTACTCCCTGTGTAACGTTCCATTACTATATTAGTACTCCCTGTGTAACGTTCCATTACTATATTAGTACTCCCTGTGTAACGTTCCATTACTATATTAGTACTCCCTGTGTAACGTTCCATTACTATATTAGTACTCCCTGTGTAACGTTCCATTACTATATTAGTACTCCCTGTGTAACGTTCCATTACTATATTAGTACTCCCTGTGTAACGTTCCATTACTATATTAGTACTCCCTGTGTAACGTTCCATTACTATATTAGTACTCCCTGTGTAACGTTCCATTACTATATTAGTACTCCCTGTGTAACGTTCCATTACTATATTAGTACTCCCTGTGTAACGTTCCATTACTATATTAGTACTCCCTGTGTAACGTTCCATTACTATATTCGTACTCCCTGTGTAACGTTACATTACTATATTAGTACTCCCTGTGTAACGTTCCATTACTATATTCGTACTCCCTGTGTAACGTTCCATTACTATTTATTACTAATTACTACTAATCTTGCTGTGGTTCCATTAAAGTGCCTATTTTTGAACCAAGGAGTGCCTGGACCTCTACTTCCTTAGTGTAAGATCAAAGCCTACAATAAATGTTATCCCAACATGTACAAAAACAACTTCTAACATATATAAAATGCCAACTCATGCTTTGGCATGACACTGGTTATAACTGATAAAGCCCAATGCAGGTTTGGCATCAGGACAACAACAACAAAAAACCTGATGAAAGTTGGGAGCTGAAACATTGCCATTTTATTGGATCATGTAAATAAAAGCTAAGTTTTAAATTTTGTAATATTTAATCCCTGGAGTGAGGTTTTTCCTTGTTTTTTGTATGTATGTATATATATGTTAATATTACAGCCTCAAAAATGTAGATAGTGCTGAAAACGGCAGATAGCTGTATCAGGATATGCTGAAATAATCAAAGTGGGGAAACTCAAGAGAGGCTAATGATCCATAGAAAGCCATACAATGGATGGAGTGTCTAATTTGTCACACCATTCTTTAGGGAAGAGCACATTCGTCAGAGGAAATCAGTTTCACCCAGCTTGAGCCCGGCTCCATCTGCCCCAGCAAAACCATTACAGAGGAGTCTTAAGTACATTTATATTTTGGATAATGGGCACACCCCAGTGTGAACCGGCAAAGTTCCCTACTGTGAATTGCCCGGCCTGTCTCTGTTTAAAACGAACGGCAGATGGTGTGCATGGGGGGGGGAACCCAAGAAAAAAAGAAAACAAAAAAAAACCAAAACACCACCTTTTTATTTATTTGTTGCCATGTTTGTTCTACAATAATGCACTAAAAAAAAAAAAAAAAAAGATTAATGCATTGGGATTTTACTAATGAGATACAGGCTAATTGTTTGGAATATTTGGTCATTAGCAAAAGACGGCTTTAGCTCTGGAAAATTAATCTTGGGATTGTGAAACTGGAATGTTGAGACTAGCCTGGACACAAAAGGAATGTTAGAGTTAAATTCAAGTCAGGAGCCGGGAGACCAGTGCTCCCAAATATGGTCGCAAAGAAGCCTAGAATCTGTCATATTTAGCAAGAGAGATGCTCACGAAAAAGCAAACCGAGGGCTTGATAGGCCAATATATTTAATTCTAATCATGGAGAGAAACAAAAAATATAAAAAAAAAAAAAATTAAATACACAACCACACTCCTCCTCCAAAAAAAACATACTTTAACAAAATGTGTATGTGACATCTCCATGCAGTCTGCATTTATAAGATTTGTGAAAAAAAGAGCTCAGTAAATTACAGCATGGTATGGTGTTAGGATGCCACCTTTGCAATAAGTCAGTTCATGAAATGTCATCCCTGCTAGATATTCCACGGTCAACTGCTATTATTGGAAAGTGGAAGCGTTTAGGAACAGCAGCAACTCCATCACAAAGCAAAAGACCACATAAAGTCCTGGAGCGGGGTCACTGAGTGCTAAGGCATGTAAAAGTCACCAACACTGTGCTGATTCCATTGCTGAAAAGTTCCAAACTGTGACTGGCATTAATATCAGCACACAAACTGTGCGACCGGAGCTTCACGGAAGGGGTTTCCATGGCCGAGCTGCTGCATGCAAGCCTCACATCACCAAGCAGTGGTGTATCCTGGTTTTGTGCTGCCCTAGGCAGGACAAAACTCAGGCGCCCCCCCCTCCCCCCGCGCCACCCCCACCCAACCTTTCCCCCGCCCCGCATTCTAAATACACACACACACACATTCACTGACAGATACGCATACACTAGCTAACAGAAACACTCACACTCAGTAACAGACACACTCACACTCAGTAACAGACACACTCACACTCAGTAACAGACACTCACTCACTAGCAGACACAAGCTAGCAGACACACACACTCACTAACATACACACACACTCACAGGCAAACACACACTAACAGACACACACACTAACAGACACACACAGTCACACACTAACAGACACACACAGTCACACACTAACAGACACACACACACACACTAACAGACACACACACACACACTAACAGACACAGACTCACCCACCCACATTAACACATTTTTTTAAATTTATTTTCAACACATTTTTTTTATTTTTTTTTAAATGTATTTTTAACACATTTTTTTTTTTTTTATTTAACACCCCCCCCCCCAGCCTCCTTACCTTTGGGAATGCTGGGGAGGGGGGGTGTCTCTTCCTCCCTGGTGGTCCAGTGGCTGCTGGGCGATCGGGCGGCACTGCCTGGCGGGCGGGCGGCGAGGGAGCACTTCCCCTGAGCTGTCTGCTCAGCTCCCTCGCGCGCCTCAGAGTGAGGCTGGGAGCCGGAATATGACGTCATATTACAGCTCCGCCTCCCAGCCTCACTCTGCGGCCGGCGAGGGAGCTGAGCAGACAGCTCAGGGGAAGTGCTCCCTCGCCGCCCGCCCGCCCGCCCGCCAGCATGTCTGTTAGCCGCAAGGGCATTTGGGGGACGGCTTTTTTTGCCGCCCCCTGGAAAATGCCGCCCAAGGCAAATGCCTTGTTTGCCTCGCGGCTAATACGCCCCTGTCACCAAGTACAATGCCAAGCTAGGTCTCTTACATCCAGTGAAGGGAAATCTTAATTCTGCATAACAGCACACGGTTGTCCAGCATACCAAGAAATTTTAAAAAATGCTATGCTTCCAACTTTGTTGGAACAGTTTGGTGAAGGACCTTTTCTATTCCAGCATGACTGTGCCAAGACATGGTTGGACGAGTTTGGTGTGGAAGATCAGAACCCTGACCTCAACCCCATCAAACACCTTTGGGATGAACTGGATCGGAGATTACGAGCCAGGCCTTAGAAACATAGAATGTGACGGCAGATAAGAACCATCCGACCCATCTAGTCTGCCTTCCTAGAAGAGGGGAAGCGGTTATAGCTGCAAAGGGGGGACCAACTACATATTAATGTCTATGTATTTAGAATGTGATTTAATAAAAGTCCCTGATTGTCAAGTGTCCCAATACTTTTGTTCCTATAGTGTATACAAATCAGCTTGCAAGACAGCACTTAGGAGACTTACTTGTGATGAAAAGAAATGCCACTTTATTTAAAACAGCTAGTGTTCTAGCACAACAAAAATAAATATCAATGTTTCAGTCCTCACTGAGACTTTGTGAGCTTTAGAATTATGGTTTAGTGAATAAGTGAGTCCGCTGGATCTTGTAGGTGTGTGTATATATATATATATATATATATATATATATATATATATATATATATAAACACACACACATGCATGCGCACACACACTCACACTCACATGTTTCTTCTATTCCTAAATTACCTATTATTCAGTTTATGAAAAAACTTGTTTTTGGGGAGATAGTATCAACATGCTATAGTCTCCCTTGACTATCTCTACATTGGCCACTGTTTTCCTTCATTCTAACGTTCTACAATCTGCACAGAGGAACACCGAGATATGTCAGAAGAGCGGCTGATTAACACCTGGGTTGGTTTTGCATTACCTGCCAAGTACGGGGAGCTTGCCTGGATTACCTTCGTGGGTGAGAGACAAGCCAGATTACGCACTTGTAAAGAAACCGGTCTCAGCCTGTACAACATTTTTCATTATATTTAATCATAATCTAGCCTTTCCACTTGAAGATATGTTTGTTTTTTGTTTTAAAAAAAAATAAAAATGCCGAAGACTTTATCCAGACTTTTACCATTACTGTTGCAGCCACGTAATGGCTGTACTTAAATTGCTAAAAATGTTCCTTTTTTTTTCATGCTAAGCAAAAAGTTAATGTCATTATGAAGGGAGTTAAATGAGACTGTGAAGTAAACACCATCTGATACTGTCACTCACTGAACGTTAGCATTTTATGTGCCATTTACATATTTGACCATCAACCTTTGAGAAAGGCGCTTGTTTTAGCGCCGAAACGTGTTAGGCGTACTATGATTTTATAATCACTGCACTTATTATTTTGACACTGTTTGGGGTGTTTATTTAGTGTATGAGGAGTTGAAGCCTGAATGGAGCGAAGTTTAGGGAGAGAGTTAGCCTGCTTTGACCATATGGCTTTGACTCACTTAGGATATAATCTGACAGCACTAGCCAGCATGTGTTACATTGTAGCATAGATACAAAGTGCTTTAGTTAGAATCCTAATGTGTAGCTATTACTGGGGCAGGAGGGTATCTTTATTACAAGACTTTGTAGTAGTAACTGCTCGTTTTTTTGAGAGGTCCATTTATTTCTCTCATTTTCTATTTTGGGCATTTATATGCTATGTACTATAGACACCTCCTATTACCCCCTGTGTAGGCTCCCCCCTTAGCTCCCTGAGCTTCATGTATCTCCTCTTGATTTATTAGTGTGTTTTTTTTTTTCTGTTTTTTTTCTGTTAATGCCTATGATTAATAAATTTATGTTTTTTAAAGTAACAGTGTATTCAGACCTATATCCCATTAGTGTATCCTGGACTTTACATCACACTATTGAAAAATTCTATAAAATTCCCTTGTAACCATTATTAACCCTTTTTTTTTTATGTGGATTTAACAATTGTCATCGCGATCCAGTATAGGTCTGGCACATGCAGGGCACACACGGAGTTGCAGGATAAAAAACAGAAACATTGTTTATTATGCTCTCTCCATGGTGACTTGTCAGTGCGAAGGGCAGAACGGGACCCAAGTGGGAGGCACACACTTCCAGTATAGGGGTAAATACAGCCGTGAGGATATTGTTAATCAATTTAAAAATGTCCGACCTCTTAATAGTTATAGTGTGTAAGTAATCATAGTATTAAAAATCCTATGAAATTAGGATTCCTTATAAAAATTGCAGACATGAACGATAGGTATTCTATTTCCACTGAATGTACAATAAAGTCTCAATGTGAGTACTTGTCGATTCTTTTTATAAACCAAAGCAGATTATGTAACATTATTTAATACAATGGCAAGACATTCCAGGATAATGTGCACTTCACCCCACTTGCACCATACAGGATAAAAGTATAACACTGCTGGATATATATTTGTTGCAACAGAATCAGGTCACACACATCCTACAATTCCTTGGGAGATAAAAACCTATCCTGAGGTTCTGTCAAAACCTGCCACATCGAGATAGAGACACACTAATCTATTGTTACCTGTGAGCGATTGCAGGTTTGTGTCCTTCCCCTTTGCAATGCGGCACATCCTCGTGGAGATAAGCCAAGCCATGAGACATTGATTCTGCGATGTGACATAATTCGTTCCAGCTGACTACATTTCCTTTCAGGTAATCTGTGAGCGAGCCCTGCATGAAAGGAGGTTTAAAAATAAAAATAAAGAAAAAAAATAGTGAAATTGCTTTGACAGAAAGGATCAGGAAGTAAATGATGCTGTAGATGTGGTCTATATTTTAACCTACCTGGTGTTAACCCCTTAAGGACCAAACTTCTGGAATAAAAGGGAATCATGACGTGTCAGACACGTCATGTGTCCTTAAGGGGTTAAAGGAACACTATAGTCACCTAAATAACTTTAGCTAAATAAAGCACTTTTAGTGTATAGATCATTCCCCTGCAATTTCACTGCTCAATTCACTGTCATTTAGGAGTTAAATCACTTTGTTTCTGTTTATGCAGCCCTAGCCACACCTCCCCTGGCTATGATTGACAGAGCCTGCATGAAAAAAAAACCTGGTTTCACTTTCAAACAGATGTAATTTACCTTAAATAATTGTATCTCAATCTCTAAATTGAACTTTAATCACATACAGGAGGCTCTTGCAGCTATTAACATAGCAGGGGATAAGAAAATCTTAATTAAACAGAACTTGCAATAAAGAAAGCCTACATAGGGCTCTCTTTACAGGAAGTGTTTATGGAAGGCTGTGCAAGTCACATGCAGGGAGGTGTGACTAGGGTTCATAAACAAAGGGATTTTTTTTTTTTTTTTTTTTAATTCTTTATTTTATTTGTGCATGGCTTAAACAATCATGTTTGTACCGCCACAATAGCAGGTGCAAGCAGGTTTGAAAACATACATTAACACAGGTATGGCATTGAAATACATAGCACAGTTTGTTTTTTTTGTATTCAAGATAGGAGACGAGTTAAAAGTTAAACGCTGGATCATAGTTACACAAAAAAATCGGCCTGTCTCAGAGTTTAGTAATGCAGTATACTGATTAATCTTACAGCCTAGGGAATAACATGCTAGCTGAAAATATCTGAGGCTTGCTTGGTACATATAGTAAAATCGCTATTCTATCTAAACTTAGAATTGGCATGCTGTGTCACGAGCTACCTGAATGTATACATGCAGTTTAATCATATTTGCATTGCAATCTGTGAATAACATATAATCTATCAATAAGCTATTCTCGCTTAGCTGCTAGGTTACTTATATTAGATCAGCGCTTCGCTGCCTGATAACAGGCTTGAGAGATGGAACAAAGGCAAAAACTTAAAGCTTGGTTATAGTAGAGTAGGTGAGGAAGACAAATATGCTAGGCAATGTGGCACGGTTGGCGTTTGCTTAAAATATAAAAAGAAAAATTATGCCACCGTGAGTAACAAATAACCCTGGGTTCCGAACAGAGACTCCTCTCCCAGAGGAGGACTTGATCTTGATTGAAGTTATTCTGGAGGTAGAGAGTAGGCAGCCCCAGTCCTCATGCAGAGAGCAGCCAACTCCCATCACTGGCAGGTCACAGTTCTTTGCTTTTCAGCTCTGTCCGAGTAAAGATGTTGTGGTGTGGCTTGTCAAGTAGTTTCAGACGGTTGCTGGTGGGAGCTGGGTATGTGTGAGGTCTTCACACTGATCCTCAACTGTCGTGCGCGTAGCTCGCTTGTACAGCAACGTGCCGGCTTACAGTCTGAGTACCCTTGGAGCCGCTTGCCAGTCAGATGGTCTCCGCTCAAGGTCCTCGGTGTCGATTGGAGCACCTCAGGCCGGGACACAGGATAGGTAGGTTGCTCTAAAGATTTCTCCCTGAGTTGCCCGTTGTGAGCGCCAAGAGCCCCGAGGAGGGGCCGCCCTCTCCACAGCGTGCCGTTCAGGCTCAGCCGCCATCTTAGATGAAAAACAAAGTCCCCGCTCGGTGTGGAACCCCAGGGTAGGCCGGGATGACCCCCACCGGCCCAGAGGGGGGGGAAGCAGGGCCATCACCCCACTGCATTAGGGGACCTCCGTGTTGCAGCCAGGCAGGATAGCAGGGCGGCGGCCGTCCGCCCTACTCACCACCTGGATAGGGTTGACTAGGCCTCGGTCTCGAAGCTCCGTTTTCACTCCAAACACGGTCCCGGAGGCGGGTCGCTGTCTGATCTCCGGTCCAAGCACCTCATAGTGCAGTTGCCTGCCGTGACTCAGTGCCAGAAAATGCATTTTGGGGCCATATTGCCTGAAAATTACGGGAGCTATAGTGCCATGCATCCACTCTGCTTGGCGGTCCGGCCCCGCCCCCCATAAACAAAGGGATTTAACTCCTAAATGGCAGAGGATTGAGCAGTGAGGCTGCAGGGGCATGTGCTATACACCAAAACTGCTTCATTAAGCTAAAGTTGTTCAGGTGACTATAGTGTCCCTTTAATCTTTACAGACAGCGTTATTCATTAGTGAGAACTGAGGGGTATTGACTAGGGAATTAAACATTCTATGCCAAAATAACTGAACCTAAAAAAATCTACATCTCCTGCTCAGCTAAATTGGCCTAAACTCTACAATGAGCTTGTCAAACCCCAGTTTAGTGACTTTTTGGAGGATTGGATGGCACCTCTGCTAATTAATTTTTGCCATCAGTAAATGCAAGAAGTATTTCTTTTCCAGAAGATCAGCTCCTTTAATCAGTTGCTGAAGCACGAATGACAAAGTAACAGCATCATTTTGAGGTGGACAGGGAACGAGAACAGAGTGTGCACAAGGTACATGCGCAAATAAGAATTCTGCATCGAACCTTATCGTGAAATGCAGTTATCAGCCACAGCTCCATCTCGTGGTTTGCACCCCTCTTCTCTGCTCCAATGAATTGCAAGAGGTTTTCATGTTTCATGCCTGGGGTGTTAAATATTTCTTTTTCGCTCTGCCATGACTGCTTATCCTGGGAAACAGAAAATCTTAATGTCAGAAGGATTTAAATTTAAAAAAATGAACGGAGGAGGAGGGAAGAAAAAAATAAATAAATCTAGTTTCACTGTACATGGAGAGTGAAGTAACTCGCAAAACTGTAATGTGTGTTAAGATGTGATGCTATGGAAGGAAAATCTGTGTATTAAGCAATAAATGTTTTTTGTCCTACTTGTCTTGTTTGGTTAATAATGAACAACAGTAAGCGCAAGTTTTTATTCGTAGGCAAACAAATGTTAGCTAATCACGTGACTTTTATTGACTCCCAATCTGCTCATCCTATTTGTATGGCTTTGACTTTTTAGAGAGTCTGATGCTTGTAGAAGTTTAGACAGATAAGGTGTAATCTGGTTATCACAAAATATCTAACAAAAATACAACAATTTAACCGTATGCACAGGATGAGAAAATGATTCATGATCGTGATAACTCCGCAAAACAAGTAACAATAATAAAAATTAAAAACAGTCTAAGGAACAATGGTCAGGAAATTCTAACGTGACAAATTGTCTTACGACTACAGAAAGAATAGCACTTTTCTCGAATATAATGATGTGATTTTGCAGGTCTATGAGTTTAGGATTTAAAATCAATGAAAGCATAACTTTTGTCCTTTTGGGGACTTTTCCCGTCTCTATTAAGCATTTTAGTTTTCTGGGAGCAGTGCTTCAATTGAGGGATCTTTTTACCCAGCTGTATAAACATTTGTCCTATTAGCAGTTGGACAGACGGTTCTGTCTAGTGAAAAGTTAATTCAACGTGGGAGCGGAAACTGCAGGAGCTTCACAAACTTCAATGAAATGGGGAAAATATACCAGGGGCAGGACATAGCCCTCTCCACGAACAGTATGTCATTCTTTCTTTAAGTAATATATATATATATACATACACAAATAGATATTATACTATACCATGTAGTAATGCTGGTCACATGATCAAAGTTAATTCTTGGATCTTAAAAAAAGGTTGTGGAAAAATTTTACCACTAGACGTGTTTTAGACTGTTGAGAGAATGCATAAACTTGCCTCCTGTGAAGCTGTACAGCAAGTCTGTCTTAAACCTAAGAAAATGGAGAGAAGTGCCGAGCCTGGCAAGTTCTTATAAAATTCCTAGAAGGCCACTGAGGTATTTTTGCACAGAAACTTGCAAATCTATCAAAATATTTGTTCTAATGAAGACAAATTGAATCAGACTTTGATTGAACAAAAACAGTTCATTTACATGTGTTTTGTACACATTTCCATTCCTCCTCCTCCCCCCCCCCCCCCCCCCCCCCA
This sequence comes from Pelobates fuscus, assembly GCF_036172605.1. Lineage (NCBI taxonomy): Eukaryota > Metazoa > Chordata > Amphibia > Anura > Pelobatidae > Pelobates > Pelobates fuscus. The sequence continues at coordinate 370,180,721 of NC_086320.1, read as the reverse complement.
CCAACAAGGAAGAACATTTTACTGAAGAGGAAATAAGATTCCTGTCCAGATTTTCATTGTTGATATTTTTATTTAATTTAATGCTGAAGAACTTTAGAAAGTGAGTCAATGGTGAATTTGCCTGAGCGGAATATGAATGAATCTGGCTAACGGATCTGCCTATAATGAGTGCTGAGCATGGTATAATGAGAGCCGGGCTTAGTGATTTACAGGGCAAAGCTGAGCTTCCAAACCCCCCACCCCCCTCCCGCCCCCCATGTCTGCTGGTAAAGAGCCAAGACGGAGCGAAAGTTCAATCTGTATAGCGTTCAACGCACACAAAGGAATGAACATGAGACTCCCAGCTCGGGTAGTTTAACGTGAATAAAAGCAGTAACACCAACTTATTATAATTTGGATTAAGTTACCCTTCGCTACTGCATGAGCTCAAATTAAATAATTTGGACTTCTAATGGCTAAAATAAATCACAGCTGGACCTGCAGCGGGACAAAAGGCTGGCCTAGTAAGCTATCTCGCATTTAGATTGGGGTTCAGTTTGTTTCAGTTAAGCGGATGTGCTTTAGGGTGTAGGGGTCACAAAAAACTCCTTAAAGTCACAAAGTCCTATTTTTGTTTCCTCCATCAGAATATATATATATATATATACACATACACACTGCTGGAATTATCTTGTGATGAGGATATAAAGTAGTACATGCTGATATCTCTTAATCGATTGACAGATAGAGAATACAGATAGAGACTATATATGGAGAATATAGATAATTTGGAAAGATAATTAGCAGCTTCAGAATGATGTTTCAGATTTTCATGCCGCCTATAGGTGCCAAAATGCATGGCAATGTAGATGCCCATGGTATTTTTCCATTGTCAATCAAGAAGTTGATACAATTTCTACTATACTGTGTTGTCATAGTGATCAGCACATTTTTCAGGTGTGGAGAGAGGGTTTTAAGTCACCCATTCCATACTTAAAGAGACACTATAGTCACTAAAACAGCTACAGCTTATTGTATTTTTGCAGAGAAAAGGCAGTATTTACATTACAGCCTAGGATTCATCATCCACTGTCCACTGCTCATATTGCTGCTAGAGGTGCTTCCTGGGGCAGTGCTGCACAGTGTGACTGACATTCCGTGTCTCCACCCTCTGCATGCAGACACTGAACTTTCCTCAGAGATGCATTGATTCAGGGTATCTCTATGAGGAGATGCTGATTGGCAAGAGCTGTGTTTGACTTGTGCTGGCTCTGCCCTTGATCTGCCCTCCTTGACAATATCAGCCAATACAATACTTTCCTATGGGAAAGCATTGTGATTGGTTTTGAGCAACACTTCTGATTATGTCAGCCAAACAGGCAGATCAGAGGCAGAACAGCAGCAGAAGACTGGAGTAAAGGTAAGATAATACTATATTTATGGAGGGCAAAGAGGGCCAGATGGTATTTTTAACACTATAGAGTCAGGAATACAGGTTTGAGTTCCAGACCATATAGTGTTCCTTTAAGAATATCAAAGTTGTGTATTGCTTGTACGCACAACACAAGCCAACCAGTCTTTATGACAGATTTCATTAAGGATATTTAGAGAAGGAAACTCCATGCGGCAGATCTGACATTTTTATTGAAGACTAGACACATTCGGCCTCACCGGGAAAACAATTCAAGAGAACACCTAGCCAATAAAGCCAGAGTATTGATTTGCTTTCAATTAGAAAATCACAAATCTCACTTCATTCCCATATGTACTTTACGGAACACTTCAGAATTTTCAATGCAGGAAGACACGTCTCTCAGAGCAATCCCTGAATGGATTTTCATTTTGCAAAAATAAAAGGCTGTAGATCTACATCAGTGGCAAGAACAAGACTAATCTACATCTCCTCTACTAGAACAATACTGCACCATGTAATCATTCTATACCTCCTCTACACGGTGCAGTATTGTTACAGTAGAGGAGGTATAGAATGATTACAGTGCAGTATTGTTCTAGTAATCATTCTATACCTCCTCTACTGTAACAATACTGCACCGCATAATCCTTCTATACCTCCTCTACTAGAACACTGCACTATGTAATCATTCTATACCTCCTCTACTAGAACAACACTGCACTATGTAATCATTCTATACCTCCTCTACTAGAACAACACTGCACTATGTAATCATTCTAGACCTCCTCTACTAGAACAACACTGCACTATGTAATCATTCTAGACCTCCTCTACTAGAACAACACTGCACTGTGTAATCATTCTAGACCTCCTCTACTAGAACAACACTGCACTATGTAATCATTCTAGACCTCCTCTACTAGAACAACACTGCACTATGTAATCATTCTAGACCTCCTCTACTAGAACAACACTGCACTATGTAATCATTCTAGACCTCCTCTACTAGAACAACACTGCACTATGTAATCATTCTAGACCTCCTCTACTAGAACAACACTGCACTATGTAATCATTCTAGACCTCCTCTACTAGAACAACACTGCACTATGTAATCATTCTAGACCTCTTGTACTAGAACAAAGGCTACACCATGTAATTATTATTTGAACTCTATTAGAACAAGACTTTTACCAGTTAATCTTTACTTGCTATGGAGAACTTACCTTTTTCAGAACCAGGAATTAGCCATTGACACAGTATTAAAGTTTACAGTTTTATGTACTAGACTGGGACTGTAACACTGGTAACTCAGTAATCAAACGCTTTCTCCCTTTTTAAGGCAGCTCACCTGACTAGGAAAGATTTTTACAGCCACATAATCATTCATAAGTCGTGCTTTCCACACGCATCCAAATCGACCCCGTGCCTTGATTTCCAGTAACTGTAAAGGTTTAAGTCCGACGGTTGGCGAGGGAGGCGGAGGACCTGGGTCCTGAGGAGAAAGTAAAATACCACATTGAGCATTTATGGACATTGAGAATTCAAATGATCTTGGTTTCTTGGAACCGAACCAGCTCATTAATTAAATCAGAGTGAATAAATATAGATCACCTGCAATAACCCGAAAAATGTGAATCTTTGTATCCAAGCCAAGCTTGCATAGATACAGTGAAAACCCTTTTGAAATTCTTGCAAGGATGGCGATAAGCAAGGAGGGGCCAAGGGTAGAAACATAACTGGATTTGTGCTCCACACTGGAAATGTAAATTAACTATAACAATACACTTAGGATACATCAACCCACAGATTATGCAGCTTGCATAGACCACAAAATATTAAAAAAAGAAAACAAGGAATAATGACATGCAATCAACAATAATTTAGTGTTAATTTCGTCGACTAACAATTTCAGTAAAATTTTACTCAACTAAAATTTTTGAGATTTAGTAAATTAAAACAAACAATTCAGATGACTAAAATACGACTAAAACTGCTTTTTAGTCAAAAGACTATCACAAAAACTTAATTTAAAGTTGCAGCCAAGATTCCCACTGCACAGAGAGGCTGTGGAAGGGGCAAAAGAGACAGAGGCTTTAACTAAACCCATTTTTAGTCGTGTCAAATAAAATCTACTGGAGATTTAGTCGACTAGACAAACAATTCAGATGACTAAAATACGAAAAACTAATATAGCTTTTTAGTCAAAAGACTGACTAAAGCTAAATTGCAATTTGCTGCCAAAATTACCACTGGAATAATTCTCCTTTGCCATCCTAAAATGTGTAAAAATGCATGGAAATTATTTTGTGCCACTGTGAAACATCTTCACGTATATGTGCATGTATGGAAAAAAGTATTGATTTTCATTAATTTTACAAGCACATCACAACTGTACTAGTTTCTGAGTAAACAGGGAATCTAAAGACACATTCAAAGTGCCATAATCACAATTGTTAATTGGGTTCCAGCCAATTTCTTGACCAGAATTTCATGAATAATGAATTTTTGGAAACAGACATAATCTCAAGAAGTAGATTTGCATAAAGAGCAGTAAAACAAATTATACTCTTTGAAAATGGCAGTGCCCATTAGCCAGATGCATCTGCCTAGCAAAAACTTTGCAACAACATTCAAAAAAACATTACAAAACTTTACTAACAGAAACATGACACTGTCTCTTTAAATTAAATCATCTTTGCGTGCTCCGGGTTGTTACAGGAGAGACTAGTTTTAACAGAACTAAATGCTCCACATGCAGTTAGAAAAGGTTCTGGGTCGCTTTGGCTTTTACGGTGTTGGCAAGTTTACAAGAGCTACTTTCACTGCAGATCACGTCAGTTACGATGATGCTGGTTTGATGAAGTACTCCTCCTACAAGGGCCTTTACTGCAGCAAAGTCATAAAGCTTTCGATTTAAAGCGTGTAACATTTTATTGGCAATTAGCACTTCAGAAATAAAAGCACAGTAATTGTGCACCATTCACAGACAATCCATTGCGCTGCAAAAAAGACCAACTAAACAGGTTTAAAACCATTTTAAAAAGCGCAAAAATGAAAAAAACCCCACACAACTTAATTTCTTAATTTTAATTTCATAAGAAAAGCGTGCATTGAATTAAATCTGTTACAGATTGGAAATTGCCAGTGGTCAGGCATCAGCTAATTGCTCATGCATAATTAATTAAAATCGATTGATTTAAACAAACATAATGACACTGAAGGGGCACTAGTTAACCGTGTTTTGCTACAGGTTAAAAAAGTGTGATAGATAACAAAACAAAACGCACTTTACTATTCTGGAACAAGCACAGAGATTAAAGAAAAGGTACATACAATATTTGTGTATGTAAACCCTAGGGGTGTTACATGGCCAATCTTTCTGTCATAGTAACGGGAAATATTCTCAACATCGTAAAGCAACATTCTAAACAGATAACATGCTGAATTGCTTTGTGTGTGTTTGTGCCAGTGGTTCTTTCCTTCCATTTATAAAAAAGGCAATTTTAACAGAAATGGACACTTTCATAAATTACAGCTGTAACCCTGTCTGACAGTCAGTGAGGTTTTTTTTCTGTTAGCTCCACTGAGCTTGGCTAGAGTGCGCCTGTTAATACTTCTCGATAAGCTGTAGCACAGTACTGATAACAGTGAATACGGCTAGTTGGTAGAGATTCGGCAACGTAGTCTGTGCGGTGAAAGAGGGATGGGCTTGCAGTACCTACAGATACTACTTCTGCAGCTATTGCCACATATTTTTCCCCCATACTCCCAATGAAAACCTGCAAAAGAAAATATTTAGTAGGTAATCGTACTAAATTTTTCTTAAAAATATAAAAATGCTCCACCATTGCCACCCTCTTAAATTTCCTAAAGGAAAAGTAAACCGCAAGTCTGTGATAGACCAGAAACTTGCCATTTAAATAGACAGAGGTGAACGAAGGCTGTAGTGTGCTGGTTTCTAAACAGTTAAAAGACATACAAACTTTAAAAACATGAAAAAAAAATAATATTTTTGCTTTTTTTTCTAGAGCATGTTTAATAAAATAAAAAATAAAAAGTAGGAAAAAAATATATTTCCTTCATTTCACCCTTCGGTAAGTCTTTATATATTCCCTTTTTAAAATATCTAAACAATTCTATTTTTTTATCCAACCCTCTCACTTCGAGATTTCCCTTTAAACAGCATATAAACCACATTCACCTGTGCCTGCGTCAACTTAATCATCAGACCACACAAATCTCGTAATTAACTATTTCATGTTCTCTGATCTCATCAATGCTCCAATTTCCCTTTCTTTGCATATTAATTTACAATAAAAACAAAACAAATTGCAAATCCTAGTTTAAACATGCTTTCCACTGGGGTTTCCATTCATGACTAGTGTACCAATGACTATTTTATTTATTCTTCTATTTTCTGATCATATACAAGAAGCCTTCTGCAAACGTTCTAGCTTGTTTACTCATCTCAAACTCATCACTTGATGTGTGTACAGAATTCCCTTAAGGATTGAATAGATAGGGAATATCAAAAAACAAAAATGGTTTGTGTACAAGGTATATCTGCCTCACTGTGCCTTTTTGTAGACACGGAAAATACTGAACCTTCATGTCAAAGTGGAAATGTGAAAATGTCTCGAATCTCAGTACCAGCTCTTCGAAGTCATGCTCTTCGTCATCAAAGGGGTGAAGGAAAACTCACCTCGTTAATGTCAACATGCCCATAGGGAGGCTTTCGATGGCGATACATCCAAAACGCTAAGAGAATGGCCATCGAGAGACCAGCAATAGGAAGCAGGGAATACACTAAAATGTTCAACAATGAGGCTGCTGGTTGTGACTTTGCATCAAATGTCCCTAAATAAAGAAGAGGACAAAAAAAGGGGGGGGGGGGGGGGGAGAGAAAGAAATAGAAGTTAATGATGGTCAATAAACTTAGAAACAGTTTTTTCAACTAAACATACAACCTTGAAAACATACATTACATTACATTAGAGTGGAGATCTACACAACCTCAAGTATTTTTTCTTTGGACTCGCTCTGTCAAGTATTGGTTTCAGAGTTGCGGAAAATGTTGGTGCTATATTTTATAAACCAGAATACTATAAATGAAATGATCCAATAATTTGGATCTCCATTTGTGTGTAATTATCTTACTTTTTCTGTGATTTGCAAAGCATTTGTGTGAGAAAACGCTCACATTCTGTATATCTTTAGAGGTACCGTAGGGATAAGAAAAAGCATTTTTCTTCTTTTCTTTTATAACGGGCACTTTTACAAGAAACAAGACAACTAAAACGTACAAAAGAAGCTATTCAAAAATCCAATTCATTGTGAACATGTGATTTAGATCGCCTGCTCATTATACTTACCATGTTTGACTATATATCTGGCCGACGATTTTCTTGCTCCATATTCTTTAATAAAAAAATAAATAAAAACAAAAAAAGTTACAAAAAGAATTGGAGAATAAAAAAGGAAATAAATTTAAAAAAAGTTTCACATACAAAACATATTTTAATTTAGGTAGCTTATTGATTTCATGGAGCTAATAAAATTAAAGGAACACTATAGTCACCTAAATTACTTTAGCTAAATAAAGCAGTTTTAGTGTATAGATCATTCCCTGCAATTTCACTGCTCAATTCACTGTCATTTAGGAGTTAAATCACTTTGTTTCTGTTTATGCAGCCCTAGCCACACCTCCCCTGGCTATGATTGACAGAGCCTGCATGGAAAAAAAAAAAAAACTGGTTTCACTTTCAAACAGATGTAATTTACCTTAAATAATTGTATCTCAATCTCTAAATTGAACTTTAATCACATACAGGAGGCTCTTGCAGGGTCTAGCTAGCTATTAACATAGCAGGAGATAAGAAAATCTTAATTAAACAGAACTTCCAATAAAGAAAGCCTAAATAGGGCTCTCTTTACAGGAAGTGTTTATGGAAGGCTGTGCAAGTCACATGCAGGGAGGTGTGACTAGGGTTCATAAACAAAGGGATTTAACTCCTAAATGGCAGAGGATTGAGCAGTGAGGCTGCAGGGGCATGTTGTATACACCAAAACTGCTTCATTAAGCTAAAGTTGTTCAGGTGACTATAGTGTACCTTTAAGCAATATTCTCATTTAGAAGAGATTTATAAAGGATAATATTACTTTCTGTGTATATTTTCATGGCATTTCAATAAAGTAAATATCTTCAGACATTAGAACATTCATTTCTTCTTCCTCCAAATTTAGATTTGTACAACCCAAGGATTTTTAGATTGACTTTGCATGTAGAACTGGGTGGGATTCACTTGACCATCCTGGAACCCAAAATCACGATCACTGTATATGACCAGACACAGTTATCTAGATCCGGGTTTCCCAATGCAATCGAGGAACACCAACAGGCTCGAGAATCACTGATCAAGACAGCCCCTGCTATTCTCACTTAATACACCACACTTTTTAAAGAAAAGTGGAATGTAAAGAATTCTGAAATCTTAAAGAGATTTATTGAACACCCTAAATCTATAAAGAAAATAGCACAAAACAGCACTGAGCAGAATTGCATAAAGCTTAGTTAGGACCTCTCTAAAGTAAGCCCAACTTACAAACGCTTAAATATTTTTAACTTCCTTTGCTTTGTTAATTTTCCAGTCTGGGTCAGTAAGTGGACAGGGGTGTTCCGGATGATGCATGGCACGTGTGAGCAGAGCAATGGCCTCACCTACCTTTACCAGCACAATTCCAATTTTTATCCACAATGTAACTATACCTGCCTATAGCTATAATTGAGTTCTTAAGAGGAAGGGTTACGCATGGTTTGAACTGAAATTCGTGATCACAGGAAGGGGGTCTCTCTATATAACATACAGTATGTTCCATCATAAAGAATAATAAAATCTCACCACAATACAATAATGTACCATTACCAATAGATAAGAATAAAAAAAAAAGTGCAATTAAAAATAAAAAGTCACAATACTTTAACAAAGTGCTAAATCACCAATAAAATGTGATTGAAAACAAAATGTAATATGACAATTCCCAATGCCTTGTAGTGGGCAGGTGGACTTTTTGTCCTCCAAGTCAAATACTTTATTTTTATTTTTTTTGTTCCCTCGGTTTTTGTTCATTCCCATAAAGATTCACACATACTGGGAAACATTTCTCTTTGACTTGCAGCTGTTCATGTAAGCACATATGATTGCATAACGGATTTAACCAACTCCCCTCAGTTTATTGTCTAATGACCACATTTGGAGACGTTCTACATAGGCACAAAGTTTGACTAATCTGGTGTCTCGGACACTGGAGAATTCCTTGGGGAATGCATGCGCTGTTTGGGGAAGGGGGGGAAAAAAAATTAAAAAGCGCCTCACTGCAGCTGATTAATGTCTGTCTGCACTGTGCTAATGGCACAATCCCAAAAGAGGGGACTTTGCAAAATCAGTATAGCAGACAAAACAATACAATGGGAGGTCTGTCCTGTATGGAATCTGAAAAATAATCATTCTAGAACCTCTATAGCCTCACCCTTTCTACGACAGCTCAAAATTGCTGTTCTTCGAGAAAAGATCAAGGATTTACTGAATGCTGCAGGAACAAAGGAGCTGAACTTCGCAGAAGTAGAGCCTTCTTTGTCCAACGCGAGACGCTCTCTTGCAGCAAAATTCCGTTTTTTGGAAGATGCTCGAAGCTATAAATCCTCCGCAACATGGCTGAGAAACATGCTAAATGTATTAGGGTATAAAGAATGGCCAATTCAATAAAGCATTAGCCTTTGATCATCTTTAGTAGCAGAAGAGAGTTACAAAGCAGATACACAGATTTAAAGTACTCCCGAGGTGACCACGGATTTATATTCCAAATAAACATAGCTGATCATGTCTGCCAGTAAGATATTGTGGAAATGTTCAAGAATCAGAACGACACATGGGTAAAACAAATCTCCTTCCTCGAGGATCGCTGGAATACAATACAAACAGTAGTCTAACAATGGAGATCAGTCCTGAATCCATAAATCTCTTTTTTTCTTTTTTCAGCACACTGCAGTACATGACTGTATTTCATTATAACCACTACTGCAGTGGTTATGGTGCGAAGAGGATTTAAGCCCCTCCCTCTGTTTGCATCAAACCATTCTGAGCAGTTTAAAGGGGTGGGGGGGGGGGGGAGGGAAGGGAGAGCTGTGTTTTTTTTTTTTGTTTTTTTTAGCACCCAATGTGTAATTCACGTGCTGTGGCTCAAGACAATGTTGTAGTAGTTTACTTCAGCATTAACTGTTCGACCTGGTACGTCAAGGACAGGCTACAAGGTTCTATGAGTAATGCAACATTCAAACACGCTTTAAAAAATAAATAAAAAATGGGGGAATGCACCTAAATACTCTTTGTACTGTAACCACAACAATACGCTATGGTGGTTATAGTAGTTAGAGTGCTATTTAAATAGAAAAAGCAAGCAACATAACCAGAACAGATTATTGAAGAGGTTGCATCACAAGGACACTTTGGTTGCAGACTTGACAACTTTACTTTTCAAGCAGCCCTGTGCCTCACACATGATAATCAGCTATGCTTACTTCATTAAAAAAACATATTGTGGCAAAACTAGCCACTTCTGAACTACATACAGTACCGGTTGTCCGTAGGCTGAAAATATAATGTATAACGTTAAATGTATGTGTATTGCTCTATGGCCGTTCGCATGCTGGCAGCCGTATGCTGCCAGCATACAAAGCATTCATACGACGAAACACGGCTATCCTGGCCGTTCGCCGTACGAATGTGGACTCCCCAGGTAGACCACACATTCACAGGTCGTGTGGCACCAATTAACCGATTGCAACATTGTTGCAATCGGTAATTAAGGGCTCTCCTAGGTGGCCGTCGTTCGACTACCGACCATGCGGCGGTCGGCCATCTTGGATCCCTTGTCTCTGCAGCGGTGTTCGGTCGTCGAGAGCCTGGAATGGAAACCGGCTACTCAATGATTTGAACACCGCTGGACTTCCAGAGCGTTCGGGAGTCCCGCGTTCGGTACATTATATGTCCCGTGCTTATTCGGTACTTTTAAACCCTCTTTAATGTTTTACTGTATTATGTGCGGCGTTCGGTCAATTCAGCTGGGATCAGAGCGGTATTCTCCCAAAGTGTGCGCTCCGACCCCAGCTATCTACCGAACGTTCAATTATTATAAAGTACCGAATATTGTGTGAATTGTGTATTTTAATGTCAATTGTCGGTTTTGCTGCACGAGGAGATAATCCACTTAAGCGTCCATCTTAGTGGGAGTATCTTTCTCGTGCAGCAAGGCCTGTTGGGAAAGTCACAGTGCATGTTGGGAGAAATCCCCTGGAATTACTGTCGGGAAACCCCTTGCATGGGGAACTGTATAAATATGCTGCCTGTGAATAAACCGAGTTAGTTGACTCCCAAACTGTGTTTCGTCCGGTTATTGGGAGGATTGGGAACATTGCCTTGCTTTCTACTCTGACTGTGGATTTCCTAGATGTACCAACGGATATCGTATGCTGTTACACTGCATTCCGTTACACATATAAGGACAGGAAATAGCAATCAAATAAGGTGGGAGTGAAGCAGAGCTGGAAGAGAGAGTAGAGTGCTGCCCTTTAGGAGAGAGCAAGAGACAGGTATGTGAGGTAGGGGTTACTCAGAGAGGCCATAAGCTTTCCTAAAGAGATGGGTTTTAAGGCACTTTTTAAATTATTGAAGACTAGAGGAGAGTCTGATGGCAGTAGGCAGGCTATTCCATAGGAAGGAAGACGCCAGCGAGAAGTCCTGCAAGCGCGAGTTGGCCGTACGGGTGCGAGCAGCGGACAGGAGAAGGTCACGGGCAGAGCGGAGAGACCGAGAAGGGACATACCTATGGATCTGTGAAGAGATATAAGAGGGGCTAGAATTGTTCAGTGCTTTATAGGTATGGGTTAGCACTTTGAATTGACTCCTATAGGAAACAGGAAGCCAATGTAAGGACTGACAGGGGGGTGAGGTGTGAGAGGACCGACTAGAGAGGAAAATCAGTCTGGCGGCAGCATTCATTACAGACTGTAGCGGGGCAATATGGCTTTTGGGAAAACCAATTAGGAGAGGGTTACAATAATCCATGCAGGAAATTACTAGAGCATGGACAAGCTCCTTAGAAGCATCTTGCGTAAGAATGGGGCGGATGCGGGCTATGTTTTTAAGATGGAATCTACAGGATTTGGCAACATACTGGACGTGAGGTCAGAGTCAAGTATGATGCCAAGACGGCGCGCTTGAAAGGATTGACTTATGTGTATACCACTAACTTGAAGAAAGAGAGTAAGAGGAGGATCAGTATTAGGAGGAAGAAAGACAAGGAGCTCAGTTTTAGAGAGATTGAATTTCAGAAAGCGGGAGGACATCCAGTCAGAGATGGAAGAAAGGCAAGCAGTGACACGTTGCAGGACAGCAGGGGAGAGCTCCGGGGAGAAGAGATATCTGGGTGTCATCAGCGTACAGGTGGTTGTGAAATCCAAATGAGGTAATAAGTTTGCCAAGAGAGGCAGTATGAAGAGAAAATAGAAGGGAACCAAGGACTCCAACCGAGACTGGAAGAGGGGAGGAGGGATCATTAGAAAAAAGGAACTGGATGAGCGTTGGGAGAGAGAAGAGGAAAACCACGAGAGGACAGAGTCACAGAGACTGAGTGATTGAGGAGTTTGAAGTAGGAGAGCATGATCAACGGTGTCAAAGGCAGCAGAGAGGTCAAAAAGAATTAGAATGGAGTAATGGCCTTTGGATTTAGCTGCGATTAGGTCATTGGTAACTTTGATAAGAGCAGTCTCAGTAGAGTGGAGAGGGCGGAAGCCAGATTGAAGAGGGTCAAGGAGAGAGTTGGAATTGAGGAAGTGAGGCATACGGGTAAAGACAAGTCTTTCCAGAAGCTCTAAAGGAAAAAAGGAGCAGGGATATGGGACGATAGTTAGAGGGGGAGGATGGGTTAAGAGATGCTTTTTTCAGGATAGGTACTACAGTGGCATGTTTAAGGTCAGCAGGGACAACGCCAGAAGAGAGCAGTTAAAGATGTGTGTTAAGGAAGGAACAAGACAGTGGGAGAGAGATCTGATAAGGTGAGATGGGACAGGATCGAGCCACCTCTTGTTCAATAGACAGGGAGAAAGTCTGAAGGGTAGGAAAGGCATGATCAACGTGTGATTGAGAAAGAAAATGGCAAGGTGGGGAGAATTATTTCCTTAGCTGTTCAATCTTGTCGGTAAAGTAGCATGCAAAGCTACTGCCTGCAAGGTTAGTTTGGGGGGTGGCCACAACAGGGCGAAGAAGAGAGTTAAAGGTGTCAAAGAGATGCCTGGTATTGCAGGAGCATGAACTAATGAGAGAGGAAAAGTATGGCTGTTTGGCGAGGGCAAGGGCTGCGCTGTATGAACACAATATGAATCTCTAATGGAGATAGTCTGTCTGCGTGCGACATTTCCTCCAGGAGTCCCATACCGTGGGCTTTGGCTGATGCAAGACATGTATGGTTTCTGTCAAAGCACTTGAAAAACGTTAGGACCAAGGGACTGCACTATAAATCCTACAATATGCGGTCATCGGTTAGGACACTTGGGAGTGTCTTTATATCAGGATTCCTTTCCATTAATAAAGAGAACCCAAGGACCTGCTTGGTGGACACATGCTCGTAGACTCAGATTCCAAAAAGGAAGCAACAGGAAGATATTGCTCAGTGAGATATCGCCAGGGAACGTGTTTGTATATGCTTAAAATGGCATGCAAATAATAGTAATAACAATTCACATTAAGTACAAGAGACTCATGATTATATTTAATGTATGCTTACTAATGCAAGGAGCGTAAATAACAAAATGGTGGAACTAGAGGCAACAGCATACACTAATCAATAGGGCATAATGGAAACCTGGTTTGATGAGAGACACAACTAAACAACTAACTTAAATGGTAACACACTATTTAGGAAAGATTTTTTCAAAAAAACACAACCAGGTAGGGTGGTGGGGTATATTTGTAGGTCAACCATGAGTTAAAAACAAATCTTAAACAAGTGGAATGTGATGAGGAAAATGTGGAAGCTTTATGGGTAAATACCTGCTTGGGGCAAAATAAGGGAAATTAATTGTTGGTTGGGATATGTTATAAACCACCTAATGTTAATATTGATGAGGAAGAACTGCTGTTTGAGCAAATTGGGAACGCTGCATATCTGGGTAATGTGAATTATTGGAGATTTTAATTACCTGGATATGAATTGGGATATTGATACCAGTAGTTCAACAAGGGGAATCAGGTTTTTGAATGAGTTAAATGACACTTCCATGTCACAACTGGTACAAGCACCAACTAGAAAGGATGCTTGTGTAGATCTGTTTATAATAAACAATGTTGATCTTTTGATTAACATTCAAGTGGAGAGCACGTGGGATGAATTAAATATCTTCAAACAAATATTAGAAAGGTATAGTACTCAATATGTACCATTGGGTAATAAATATAGAACAAATTGAAACCAATGTGGCTTATGTAGGTACACTAAAAACAGAGTGTGTGTTCGTTATTGAAGACCAGGAAAAGGCAGAAATGTAAAAAAAATAAAAAAATCTTTTTTTTCTTAGTATATATTAAGGAGGAACCTATGGCTAGAGATGGGCAAATGATTGCTGCAAATAATTTGCAGAAAAAATGTGATTGGATGACTCTAATCAAGGACAAGGTGCTGCAGCAACTAAAGAAAGTTAATATAAACAAAGCTCCAGAGCCTGATGGTATTCACCCACAAGTACCTAAGGAGCTATGTGGGAAATAAGTGAACCTTTGTTTTTAATCTTTTAGGATTCTTTTCTTTCAGCAATTGTTCCGGAGGAAGAAAGAGGTTGTCCCTATATTCAAAAATAGTTCAAAATTCATACCTAGAAACCTGCTAAAGCACTTTAGCTTGCTGAAAAGCGGTGTGTGTGAAGAGTGTCTTTTTTTTGCAAAAAGTGCAGCTTTCAATAAAAAAAAAAAAAAAATTTCATTTATTTACCTGGTTACATCTCTCTGGCTTTCAAGCAATCAATCCTGTTACTTCTTGGTTATGTTAGTTCAGTGGAGCTAAACTCAAGAGGCAGCAATTGTACAGAGCACTTCTCACTGCATTGTGAAGTCTTTGATTGGACAGTTGGGGAAGTCTGGGTGGGGTTAGAAGGGGAGGGCTTGCAAATGATGCAGACAAGAGAAATGCATGTTTTATAAGCGGTTTTCAGATATAACCCCTAATGAAAAAAAATGTATCATTAACCTCATGTATGTTTCCATTGGGGTATATCTACTAAACAGTGAATTTATTTATTTTGTGTTTGAGCAGTGGAGTATCCCTTTAACTTCTGTGGCTGGTAAAATATTTGAAGGGGTTTTGAGGGATATTAAGGAATTCACTGGTAAGAATATGGTTATTAGCAAAAATCTGCATGGTTTTAAGTAACATGGGTTATCTCAAACTAGCTTAATTGCATTCTACAAAAAAGCAAGTAGAAGTATATATCAGGGTTTTCCATTGGATGTTATCGCCTTTTGCTAAGGCGGTTTGACAAAATAAGGTTAGTGTTCAAATGAAAATAAATCGATCTAGATGAAAATGTTTGTTCTCGGGTAGGACATTGGCTTAAAAATAGAGTACAGAGAGTTGTCATTAATGGTTAATGTTTAAGCTGGACAAAAGTGGTAAGTGATGTCCCTCAGTGTTCGATTCTGGGACCACTTTTATTGATAATATTTATAAAAAGATCTTTAAATAGTAATTGAAAGCTGTGTTGAGTGTTATCAGATGACACAAAACTCTGTTAAGTAATACAACGTGAGCAAGATATTATTTTACTTCAGGGGAATTTAGATAAATGCAAAGTTATGTAATTCGGGGTAAAGAAAGCACTAGCACCTTAAAGCGTAAACTGTAGTGAATTCGGGACAACACATGAGAAGGACTTGGGAATGCTAATAGACAACAAACTAGGCAACAATAGGCAATGTTAATCAGCAGCCCCATGGCCAGTAAGGACATGTATGAAAAGGGCATTAATTCTCTTGAAGAAAATGTAATTTTGCCTCTTTATAAATCATTGGTAAGACCACACCTTGAATATGCTGTGCAATTTTGTGCACCTGTTCTAAAGAAGGAGATTATGGCACTAGAAAAAGTGCAGAGGTGGGCTACAAAACTGATAAAAGGAATGGAGCATTTTAGTTATGAAGAAAGGTTAAATATAAATCTGTTTAGTTTTGAAAAATGGCACCTCAGAGGGGTTACGATAGCACTATACAAATGTATTTGGGGCAAATAGAAACCACAGTCTGGGAATCGATTCATAAATCGGACTATACATAGGTCACGCATTTAGACTGGAAGAAAGGAGATTTAGTCTAAGGCAAAGGAAAGGGTTATTTACAGTAAGAACAATCAGGATGTGGAATTATTTGCCTGAAGAGGTGGTTTTTATCAGAGTCCTTACAGATATTTAAACAGCAGCTGGATGAATACTTGCAAAAATGTTTTTTTCCGCTAGTTTGTTACAAAATTGGAAAGCACTTCCAACTGAGTTTGATGTCAGAAAGGCTAAACTTGATGAATGCATTTCTCTTTTCAGTCTATGTAACTATGTAAAGACGGATTCTTCTGTCTTCTTAATTGAGATCATGTCCTCCTGTTCTGTTAACAGACAAGGGAAACATCACCTACCTTTTTAATTCTAGCCTACAGTCATATGATACAAGGGGAAATCACTGACTGGCTGGAGAACTTTGTTGCCATAGCACCAAAAAATAAATAAATTAACAGGCTTAAAAATGTCAGTGCTGTTTACAGACATTTTATGCTATTGAGGAAAAAGATTATTCCTTTACTTACTACACATGCCAAAACGATCAGAAATGTAAAAATCTCATCAGAATAAATTAACAAGCATTCAACATGTTTTTTTCTCCTTTTTATCTCCAAGGTAAACATATTATGTTGATTCATGCATAAAGATGAACTCGTTAACGGTACACACGTTTATGACTACATTTGGACACATGAGGCGCAGATAAAATGGGTTTTGGGTAGAAGAAACTATCAGAAAGATTTATCAGAATCTTTCTGATAGATTTATCAGAATGTTCTGTTCTAAAAAGTGGTGCAAAAAAACCCCAGTGAATAATAATAAATAAAGTAAACAGAAACCTCCTTAATAGACTAAGCTTGCTGGTTCCACCGGTTTCCATGGTCACTAAACCATGTTTAGTACATTAAACCACTTTTTAGAACCGAGAACTTTGGTATAATTCCCCCATCTATCTACCTTGGGGTACCAGAGGCCATCTCTGGTCTTTGGTGGAAGTGGCAATGTTTGAACTGGTTCGATCAAGAATGAATTCTAGGTTTGGTGTAGAAAACATTAATGAATGGCAATATGTTACATAATGCTATCTGTGACCTTCATTTTACAGTAACCTAAATAAATAAGCACATTCTCTTTGATTTTATTTATTTGCTCATTTGTATGGTTATCGTTTTTCTTCTACTGGTCTTACATGTCCTCTAAAAAAAATATCAAACCCTGTAATAATGTCCAAACCATGTGCACACATTAGGATAGAACCTAGTTTGTCAATTTGTACCCACTGTCTGGACCGCAGAACGCTTGTAATGTTACTTAACAAGTATTGGGTTTGTGTAAACAATTTGATTGAACAATCATATTTTTTTTTTATATTTCACAAAAGTTGGGCAAGACTGAGGTTGGGGAGAGCGGTGACCCATGAATACCATTATTCCCCAAGTTTGAAACTATTTAAAAGTAACATGTGGAAAGAAAAACGTTTTGAAAGGTTAGGGAAGGAAATAGTATAGCATTTACATAAATATATTCCTTTCCTGATCAAATGCCATCATTTACCTATGGATTAGCTCCTTCTCTCAAAGCAGAAAGGACAGGAAATAGGGCTCTGAAATTAATATAAACATGTAAACCCCATTCCACCAATGTTTCTTCCTGTCCTATACAGCAGTTAGGAAGGAGTCTTCTTTAACAGACGAAGGAGTCTTCTTTAACAGACCAATATATTTGTAGGCCCGGGTTTCAATCTCTAATCCCTGAAGACCCAGCAAACGGCACATTGCTAGACTGGATCCCCTGGGTGACCCCCTTTTAGTGACCAGGGGGTGTGATCTAACTCTCGCCCTGAGGAAATGACAATTCCGTTAAAGAATTACACTGACTGATGTAGCAGTTTACATAAATAAACCTATAGATTCCAACCAAGGACCAGATTTATTATTTTTTAAAAATATTGTGGATATATTTTATTATTTTTATATATATATATATATATATATATATATATATATATATATATATTTTTATCCTAAACTATTAATTCATTTGATAAGCTTATAAAAAAATTTATATTAAAATCTGAGCCCAAGTTGTTACACATGGTATGAAGATAAGATAATGAAAAACACCCATCTCCGTCTTAACAGCAATCTATGGATTTTTGTTGTAAAATGGTTTTATTTATTTTTTTAACATTCCAAAGTGTTCTGTATATCAGCTGCTGTTTACAGTGTATTTCACATTATCATCAAACTTTTTCATAATTTATTCATATAGCGCCAACATATTCCGTAGTGCTCTAGAAATGTTAAAATGTTGCAGAATATCCTGATCCCAATAACTCACAATCTATGGGAGATTCAGAATACTCCTCTCATCAAAAGGCACTTTGCCTGTTCTATCCTTACACCTGCAAGGTAAATGCGGCCATGTGGACACTTACCATCTGGTAAATGGGTAAATTTCTCGTTGCAATAGTTGCCCTCACAACAGCAGAAAAACACTTGGGGATTCTCTTCTTTTGCTACGCATTCCTGCCTGGAAGTCAAAGGAAACATAATTAGTTAGAACACAGATGTCCCCTGTTCTCAGATTATTACCCCTAGTATTTTTGGTATTAATTCAAAGATCATACCTCCCAAGATTTCAAATGGACAAAGATGGAGACCTTAATATTAGGTTGCTTACTAATAATTTATACAACTAAAATGTAATTTAGAACAAATTAACAAAAATAAAGAATGGAAAAAAAACCAAAAAAGACCAACAAGAATATTGTATCTTATTTGCACAGACTGATTTCTAAATACAGTTATTGAAGGTTAAATACATTACTGGGAGTATTATTGCTGTGGAGCTCTGTTAAACTGATATTACTCTGTCAGTATTCGGTGTAGTCTTCTGATTTTGCCGCAGATCCTGACACGTTATGGGACTAGGTTCACACAGTTTGAGGAAGGAGAGGTGAACAGTAATAATAAATGCTGATAATAATAACAGCCAATGTTTTTGAAGTGGGCCTAAAAGTGAAAGGGGAATTTCAATATAACCACAAGCGAAAAAGAGTCCAAGGTAGCTTGTTTTATCACTATACAATGATTGATTTGGAACAGCATTTTGGGCAAAAATAGCTCTGAACTTTGGCCTAAAATTACATGGGAAAAACTTTATGTACCATATCTTGAAAAAATTGTGCATGCAGACATTCCCTACTGCAACAAATAACTACATACAATGAATTTCACCACAGGTGACAGGAACAAGCCCATACCCAACTCCTCATACACATGTTTCACATCATTTTGCAAACAAAATTAAAATAAGATTGCATTTCGGTTTCACGGTTTTTCTTTTGTTTTTTGTTTTTTACCACAGTGTCACACAAGGTAATGGCTGTTTTGCCATTTCTTTGCAATGGGACAATAAACAAAAATATACACTAATACCCATCCCCAAGTATCCCTGATTTAGCAGATCGTTTAGCAGCCCAGTTTTGGGCCCCTGCACCACAATCTCAGGTTTGTAACTGAAGTGTCAACCTTCTTGGGAAACAAGGGGAAAACGTGCTACAAAACAAAAGTCCGGATTTTACTGCCTGTAAAGAGTGCTTTGACAGCACCCACGGCAACCCCGAGAGAAGCCGGTCAATGAGCACTCACAAGACTCCCTATTTTTGTCAGTTCTCATTGTGTTTGATTTTGGTAGTTATTTGTTTTCAAATAATAATGAATGATGTGGAAAATAAGGGTGCAGTGAGAATCCAGGTCAGATGCAGGGTAAAGGCAGAGGGGTTCAGTCAGAGGCCAGGTCAGATGCAGAGTAATGGCAAAGGGGTGCAGTTAGAGTCCATGGGGTATGCAGGATACAGGGATGCTCAGGGGAAGAGGAATGAAGCAATGTGAGTGTGGGGGTCCAGACAGTTGAAGGGTAGGAATGTGGGTAATTCACTGCATGATATACAATATAACTGGACAGATCAAAATTTTTAAAAGGATCCACAGCAGCTGGTTTCAAAGATCTGAACCTAACTGATAACTTAGCAATGGTACATTAATAGTCTGATAGTGTGTGTGTGTGTGTGTGTGTGTGTTTGGGAGATTCAGTTGAATCTGATGACACAGATTTGCCTTACACTCTATAAGACAGGGTCTCTTACCATTTAGGACACATGGCTGGAAATTTAAACCATTCATGCTCGTGCCCTTCGATGTTTAAGGTGACAATGCTGACTTTCAAAAAGAGCTTACTAGGCAAGGCTACGTAGCATTTATGGGACGACCAGAGGAATGCTTTGCTCAGCAGTAACAAGTGCCTGACTTTCAAAAAGAGATTTATTGATCAGAGTATTGTGATCACAAGACAAGGTAAGCATAAAATGAAAAATAGATGTTACATGAAACAAAGCCTTGGCATGCAGAGAAATGGCATCTTTGCTGATAAAGCAGAATTAATTTCTGCAGGCCCACCTAGGTTGGACCACACCTCCGTGCTACACGAGAAAAATGTATGCCATGGGTTAGATAAAAGTAGGCACTAGACATCTAAAAGGGCATGGACATCACAGAACTGGACATTGTGCTCTCGAAGGGGACGCAGATAAAGCAATTAAAGATTGCAGAGCTCAAATAATCTCAATCTGTAACCGTCTTATTAACCTAGCATTTTCAGCAGTCCTGTGCAGATTTGGGGGGGGGGGGGGGGGAGATGGGGATGAGAAGACCTACAAATACGTTGGTTGCTGGGTAGGTTATATTGTATACCTATTTGATCCTCCTCAGACCTGCCAACTTTGAGCAAGTCTTGCATGTGAGTGGCACAAATTGCAACAAGGGCAAAGCGGAGCGCACACACACAACACACATACACACGGATGGCATGCTGGTTAAAAAGTGTTTAATACTGCATTTCTGCTTTACTGCACATCCGTGTTCTTGACACTGCGAGATAGAAAACGGAGGGAGAATTGGCTTGGTAGGGAATTCTCCAAATAAAGCGTGATTAAAACCAAATTGGGCACTTCCTCTCTTTGCAGAGATTAGAAATGTGATAACTTGTCGGTGTAAAAATTGGTCAATATAAAAAGGTTGGGCCCTTTTCACTAAATGCCGCCAACATAAAAGTAGGTTTCTGAGTGGGTTAAAGCAGCCGCAAAGCTATTCTGCTGAGGTTTGAGTGAATAAGCCCCAGTTATTGTTTACAGTGTGTATGGAGGACTGAATAGAGTAGTGGATTCTGGTACCTGTATTTCAATGATCAGATTTCTACTTGTAAAGGCTGTAACTATAACTCTCCTGTGCTATAATGCCTCCTAATATGTACACATGTGTTATTGGTTAAACACCACTTAATAAGGGAGAGGAGAAGAAAGGGAGCTGCAAAAACAGGTATCCGTAACGCAACCAGCGAGAAGCATGTAGAAAGCGGGACGGAGGGGGAGGGTTAACATACAGAATATTGCAAAGGCCAAGAGCTATAAAATGCTTAATATTTGTGTTCGATCCTGGATGGTCTCAAATACTGAAGAAATTGGTTTTCAAACCAAACTAGAAGAATGACATTTAAAAGCTCACTCTGTTAATAAGGTTTTTAACTGCTCAACAAATTGTTCCTCTGTGCCCTAGACGGAGCTGGCTAACACTCCAAAATGGGGATCTGCATGACTGCATCCAAAATTATTAAAGTGTAATAGATCAATTAAAGTTCAAAGGATGCAAAGCCAATGCATTTATTTAAATCAATCCCAGATTTGTCATGACAACTGGTGCAAAACAGACTATTATAGAAGTTGTATAAAGGCAACAGAGTTTATGCAATTATTTGAGATAAGTGAGTTGGTAAACACACCCACCGATACAGGGATGTGGAATTTGTATTGTCCGATGGGCAACATGGAGAGAACAGTATTTGGGGCTCAGCCTGTGAGCGCTATACTTTCAATGCTTGTAGATTTCATTAGACCATCAATCTGTGGTTCCGGCGCGTTCAATTGAGTGCGCATTGCTGCCTCTCTGTACTATGACTCCGTGAGTGCTAGAACTGCAAGGAGCAATTAACAAGGTGTGGTCTGAGGTACGTGCTCCATGTAAGTTTAGAAAAGATTTGGCTTTGCTTAAAGTAAGTGATGTAACACACATTGCACGCGCACACACAGCAAACATATATTACATCTATTACACCCAGTTGCAAAACACACTATGGGGGAGAACATTTATTTATTAATAAAATATTTTACCAGGATGGATACAATGAGATTTCCCTCATTTTCAAGTATGTCCTGGGTCCACAAAACATTGCATTGTTACAACAGGATACAATATTAAAAAAATACAATATACAAACTATATATATATATACATATATACATATATATACACATATACATAACAGGTAATATTGCCATAGAGCTCTTAAAAGATTTTAGATTGAATGAATATTCGACTGTGTCCCTGGGGTTATTTCATAATTGCGGTGCTCTGTAGGAAAATGAGTATCCAGCCACTTTATTTTTGTTTTGCGGTATGCTAAATATCGTGCTAGTACTGGATCAGAGGTTATAGGAGGTGGGAGAAGCTGGGGACAGCATTCTACCCAGGTAGGGTGGGAGCTTCCCAGAAATGCTCTTATGCACAAGGCTGGAAAGATGAAGAGTGCGTCAGTGACAGCCAGTTTAGCTTTTAACATGTCACAGTGGTGGGTAAAGTAACTACATTCTAGTACAAAGCGGCAGAACGAATTATACAACGTATTAGGTTTATTAAGGTGTATTTGCGTTGCGGGTGCATGAACGACCTCCCCATAATCAATGACCGGCATTAGCATTTGTTGCACTGTTTCCTTACTGTAGGGCTTAGGCAGGGTTTGTTTCTGTACAGGGCACCTAGTATTGGGTAAAGTTTTGAAGACATTTTTTCAATATGAAGGCCATAGGATAGATTGGGGTCTAGATTTTTAAAAGAGCAGCCTGCTGTCAGTGTGCTATTTGAATTTGTTCTGATACACAGTAGTTTACGTAATTTAGGTACAGTTCCAAAGATCATTGTAACAGTTTGTTCAGTGTTTAGGAAGAGTATGTTACCCGCTATCCACTTTTCTACCTCTGTGAATTGGAGCACAGCCTCAAGCTGCGGTAGCTTGGGTTTACTAGCGTAGATTACAGTGTCGTCTGTATACATGTGTCTGCATACATTGGGTGATACAAATTCCAAATGTCAGAATCAAATGTCAGAATCAATATCAAACCAGAAAAAAAATGGAAAAAATAGCCTGTTATGACTCTAGCCGAGCGGAGTATTTTTCCAGATCAGCTATTTTGGCCTCAGTATTTTCTTTCAGATTTAACCTCGGACAATTCAGAGTTTCGTGAATACCCTACCAATGCCCAGGTCTAAGCGGGCACTTTCTTATTTTAAATTTAGTTTCAGGACAAGTAGATTGGGCTACCACTTAAAGGGACACTATAGTCACATGAACAACTTTAGCTTAATGAAGCAGTTTTGGCGTATAGAACATGCCCCTGCAACCTCACTGCTCAATCCTCTGCCATTTAGGAGTTAAATCCCTTTGTTTATGAACACCTCCCTGCATGTGACTTGCACAGCCTTCCATAAACACTTCCTGTAAAGAGAGCCCTATTTAGGCTTTCTTTATTGCAAGTTCTGTTTATTTAAGATTTTCTTATCCCCTGCTATATTAATAGCTTGCTAGACCCTGCAAGAGCCTCCTGTATGTGATTAAAGTTCAAGTTAGAGATTGAGATACAATTATTTAAGGTAAATTACATCTGTTTGAAAGTGAAACCAGTTTTTTTTTTTTCATGCAGGCTCTGTCAATCATAGCCAGGGGAGGTGTGGCTAGGGCTGCATAAACAGAAACAAAGTGATTTAACTCCTAAATGACAGTGAATTGAGCAGTGAAATTGCAAGGGAATCATCTATACACTAAAACTGCTTTATTTAGCTAAATTAATTTAGGTGACTATAGTGTTCCTTTAAGTACAATGTGGAAAAAAAAAATATCTATATATACATATATTTTTTTTTCTTTCCACATAGTAGCATTATAGAATATTATGTAACATAGAAACACGTTAAATATGACAATTATAAAACTAATTTGCTTTGATTTACAAAAACATTCTCCATTACGGAAGGGAAATGTGTCTGGCAACCTCATACTATGAATTTAAACTTTCATACAGATGAGAATGTGTTGGAAAGTACCTGTCGTAGCAGTTAAAATCATCCAACCAGCATCCTTTCTTCACAAGTTCGATGAAGCCAGAATTATTCCTCCAAGACGCGTAGCAATGGAGGCGTTTGTCCTTTTCGCCTTCACATTTCTCCAAGCCGCTTTGGTTGGTCCTTTCAATCTCCCAGTTGGCGTTGTAATAGATGCATTCTCTTGTTTCTCCTTCATCGTGCCCGGAGCCTGAACGGGAAGAATAAATACAAGTTAGAGTACTGCATTTTGGGGAATCAGGATAAACAATAAATCAAATACTCAGTTTGTGGATGAATGCATCACTCAACATTTGCAGGGACAAAGAGCCAAAACTGTTACTTGCCAATTCTCTATGATAGAATTATTGGTGGTTTGCGTTGAATGCTGCACATGCACCCACTAGTATTTCCAATGCACCTCTATGAGGAACACAGGATTGGAAGGTTATTTTCAGAGACAAGCGTCCATTATGGTATTAAGCGAGGAGGAGTGGTCGACAGCGCCATATTTTTTAGATAACAGTGGGGGGTGCTGCAATTAGCTAGTGACAGGTAGAATACAATGTTAGGAAGGTAGAGATTTATATTCCGAATGTTTTTTTTAAGGATTTATAGGTCCAATCAAATGGTGAAGGAGAACGCTTACTAAATTTGTGATATGAAAATCCATGATTACAAAAAAAAAAAGTGGCACTCGAAATACTTCCACAATAGAAAGGTTAAAAATATACAATACCACAAAATACTGTATTGTTTTATCAAAAAAAAAAAAAAAAAAAAAAAAAAAAAATATGAATATAACCTTTATCTGTTTAAAGCATTCTTTACAATACATCTTTAAACTCTACAAGAGAAAGTGAATCATAAAACGCACCGCACGGGATCACAAGAGGGGGCAGAGATAAAAATGGAATAAGCCAGACATTGTTAAGCTGGAAATAGCTTTTTCAATGCTACTTTTACTAAAAATACCAAGTCAACACCAGGAACCAAAATAGCAGCCAAAACTATTGTTACAATAAGAGATCCAAGAATAGCTGGCTGGAAGAGAATCTTATTAGCCCAGAAATATTTTGCTTCTAACCCAGAGAAGACATAAAACAAAGCGTTCTACGTCTACGCTAACACTTAACAGGCATTCGTTTTTCTTTCAAGACACAAACATTGCAGTATGCCAGATATAACTGCCCTTTGTGTACTCGAGCACATTGGTTTTAATTAAAAATAAGTCACAGCTTACACAAGGCTTTCATTATCTTTCTACAAGTAAATGCAAGCAGTACTCCTAAAAATATGTTTTTTGTTTTTGAAGAGATATGGAACGGTTTTCATTGCAGGGCAAAAAATACGCCTCTAGTGGCTGTCTTCCTGAAAGCCACTAGGGGGTGCTTCTACTGCAACGAACGAGTTTGGCTCAGCTATGCCACGTTCGACGTCGAAGTCACCAAATGCGGATAACAAGTCTGCATTGGTATGATTCGATAAGAGAAGCATTTATTCCGATGTGTTTCTCAACCGCGACGTTTCGCTCTATGAGAAGTAAAAAACTAGTGATGTTGCGGAAGGCGAGTCAGGCAGCTGCAACGATGGTGTGCCAGAGCTGGAAACAAGGCATGTAAAACAAATTGTGGGAAAGGAACCTGTGTCACAGTAAAGATTATATAGTTAAAGCTATCACAACTAATGAATCCTTTATTTGTCCCTCTACTCCTCGTTTGCACAAAAAGGTAGGGACTACATTTTCTCATGAAGAGAGTGATCTTTAGCAAATTTTAGCGATGGGCGGAGTGTAAGCATGCAAGTTCCATTTTCATTGCTAAGCAGATTCCTCCGCAATCCATCAGTCAAGAGAATCCGGCAGAGGGCAAACTCAGGACATTATGGACAGAGAAGAACAAAATGGAGGCACCAAGGTATTAAGATCCGGTACAAGAAAGAAAAACAACAAAAAAAAACCCACAAATATAAATAAAGGGAAGTGACAGAGAGCATAACCATTAAGATGTAAGGGGCATGTAAAAAGAAAAACAAAGAAAGAAGAAGAAAAAAATGGTTTTACAGAGCCCTTACCCTTCCTAACAATTTTTCCTCCGATAGTTTGTCAGATCTTGCTTTAGAACACCCACAGAAGTCACAGAGCTGTGCTGTGCCTTACGAAGACAGACAGTAAACCTCGTTTCATTATGGGGTTTGCTGTTGGGGGAACGGGGACTTAACTATGAATGTCTATCCAGTGTTCAGGAATAAACTAAACTAGCAATTAAAAGTGGTTAAACAGATAACGACGTCATTTCCAAGGAAAACATAAAGTATGCGCTTGTATAAACAGATTCTGTCAAACACAAAATATATGTTCAGGTAGATATACCCATAACCTAGACACTGTGCAGCCGTAACTGTAAGTTACACGTTATACTTACCTGTAGGCCACCAAACGGTACTTTATCTGTACATTTGCTAGCCATTGGACTAGTACAATGTATATAGATCAAACCGGCCTTACAAAAGCATGTCTGTTTAACCCCTTAAGGACACATGACATGTGTGACCTGTCATGATTCCCTTTTATTCCAGAAGTTTGGTCATTAAGGGGTTAAAGCATAAAATAAATAAATAAATATATATATATATATACACACACACACATACACAGGCAACACACAGCCATTTTCACTTTTTGACTAAAACATCCATCACATTCAGCCAGACAGGGCGTTTGAGTCGAACAATTAAAAATGTCTATAAATATTTCCTTCAAACTTTCCCTCTATATTTATTGCAGATTATTAGGATCAGAGCAGATTTTCCTGTCACTGTATCCTGAGGATACGTTTTTCTGAAATTTCATTAGTTTCGAAGCGGAAATGAAGACGGCGGTGCTACGAGACTGGAATTTCATCTGATATGGATCCACCGGTATGTTGTGAGGCAAAATCTGGGGTTCAGTTGAGGCCAGACGGGTAATTACAAGAAAGAAAACACACTTATGAGCTTATTCAGAGAGCCGTGCCTCAGGGATCTCCCAGGATGCAGTGTGCTCACAGTATGTACAGACTGCACAGTGATATTCAAATGACAGCACTCCACGCTCCCGTCGTTTTTAAGTTTACATCTATTTACACAGATTGTCATGAATAACAGTCTGCTCCACGTAATAAATGCAAAACTAGACTTTTTAATAAGCAGCTCACCCAATATCCGACAATGAATGTTATGAATGTTTATTTTTACTGTTCAAATGGCTAAAAAAAAAAAAAGCATAGCATTCCATTTATACACTAGAATAGCTGGGAAATACGGGAATTTATATATATATATTTATTTATTTTAAAAAATCATCAATATGTTATTTGATATTAGGAATCTGAGACAAGTGAGTTGCAGGAGAACCTTCTCTACTTCACAGCAACTACAGCTCATTCAAGGTACCCAAGATCACATAATTCGATCTTGTGGCTCATGTTTCTAATACCTGTAGTTCCCAGATCACCTAATAGAGCAGTTGTGTAACTCAGTGTTGGGAGGACAGACAAATTGCAGCAAAAGCAGACATCTGTGCTATACTTTGGATGAAAAACAAGGCATTTTAGACCATATATAATAGGACAGCAGGCTTCCTTTGGGATCAGGCATGTGGTCAATGATTTTAAATACAACGCCAACATGTTCTCCCATCTCCTGATTGTGACCCTGTCAAGCATGGCAGGTCAGTAACATGAACCGTCAGGGCTGCTAGCACATGTTTAAATAGCAGGCAAAAAAAAAGAAAAAAAGCTATGCAATTTCCAAAAGCCGAGCACATTCTACTGGTTTCCATGAGCACAGCTCTACTTTAAGCGCTTCTTTTCCAAAACGGCTATAGACATTATAGACATCCCATTGTACTTGTACGATTTTATTTAAAACATGGTCTATAAACATCCGTTATAGAATGTCCCATAAAGATCTAACCAAGCAGGGAGACGTTCTCAGTAGAGAGATTAGCGCCAAGTAGACCACCAGACACTTGTTAGCGCTAACAGAAGCATCAGAAAGAGAGAGACTGCATAAATAAATAAATCTTGCGTTCTCAGAGGAGCCTCTATTTCTTTCACTGTCAAAGACCAGCTTCACCAATAATTACATTTGTTTATTTTTTAAAATTTCTGTTCATATAAAATTTCAAAAACACTATGCATACAACGTATCAAAATACAGAAAATAAAATAATATACATTGTGATTTGTGATGACCTATGAGTTGTCAAGAGAAACAATAGCTTTGGTTTTACCCTCTAGAGGGAGCTCTTGCACCTTTGAACTCGCAGTATATTCTGCTGTCTGCTCCATACGTGTTTAACACAAAGTAACAGCTTTTAAATGAATGGGCTTTTGCTTTCTATAAATGTCCTTACTCAGACTCACTGGCTGCAGTGTAAGCACAGTGTGCAGAGTAAATCGGTGGGAAAACAGGTCTGCCGAGTTGTGTATGATGCATAGCTCTGCTTACAATGCTCTGCAGGGATCACATCGCCTAAAAGTGGAGTCCACACCCCCACAACTCACCATAATGGTTACTGCATGCACTTTATATACCATGCCAGACCATTATCGCCAGGCATGGGACCAATCTGTAGGCCGCTAGGGATGGGACGACCCGTCTGTAGACCGCTAGGGATGGGACGACCCGTCTGTAGACCGCTAGGGATGGGACGACCCGTCTGTAGACCGCTAGGGATGGGACGACCCGTCTGTAGACCGCTAGGGATGGGACGACCCGTCTGTAGACCGCTAGGGATGGGACGACCCGTCTGTAGACCGCTAGGGATGGGACGACCCGTCTGTAGACCGCTAGGGATGGGACGACCCGTCTGTAGACCGCTAGGGATGGGACGACCCGTCTGTAGACCGCTAGGGATGGGACGACCCGTCTGTAGACCGCTAGGGATGGGACGACCCGTCTGTAGACCGCTAGGGATGGGACAACCCGTCTGTAGACCGCTAGGGATGGGACAACCCGTCTGTAGACCGCTAGGGATGGGACAACCCGTCTGTAGACCGCTAGGGATGGGACAAC
Source organism: Pelobates fuscus (assembly GCF_036172605.1). Classification (NCBI taxonomy): domain Eukaryota; kingdom Metazoa; phylum Chordata; class Amphibia; order Anura; family Pelobatidae; genus Pelobates; species Pelobates fuscus. Next base: position 370,151,686 of record NC_086320.1, on the reverse strand, counting down.
CCGTCTGTAGACCGCTAGGGATGGGACGACCCATCTGTAGACCGCTAGGGATGGGACGACCCATCTGTAGACCGCTAGGGATGGGACGACCCATCTGTAGACCGCTAGGGATGGGACGACCCATCTGTAGACAAGTGGGTTCCTTAGTGATGCCCATGTAATTGGAGAATATGTTAAATTGCAGTTATTAACATAGTACCTATGTAGATGGTTTACAAGTATTACATTTTAGATGACAATAACTATTGTGAGTCTCATTTACACAACACTACCAAGAATCCATAGCTGCAAGTTTAAGTGCTGCATAATCTGAAGGTCTGCCAGAGCTACTGATCTTTGTACTATCACGTATTACGCAAAACAAAATCTATAATATTCTGTAAGAATAAAACCAGAATGAAGGTGTCTTGTATTAGGTTTCCGAAGCATAGAAAATGTAGGATACTATGGAGCATTGCTGTGATCACATAGCACGTGGTCCTTTATTTTCGTTAAATCGTCAAACACCCAAATCTTGCACAGATAATCAAAGGAATTACACAATTATCACTACATAATCTCTATATCGACTTAACCCCATCATAGTGCCTTATTTTGACTTAAATCCTCTACTTGTGATCGGTATGATAAAAAGCATTGTTTTTAACGTTGGAAATAGATTGATAGAAAGTTTTCATCAATCTAGAACAAATCAATCTGGATTTATCACCGAACTATCTGTACGGAACATACTATTGATGAGTTCTACTTTTGTTTTCTTCGTATCCACTTTCCGCCCCGTAAGTCAATTATTTAGCACTTCCACCTTTCAACTTCATGTCTAAACAAATCGAGACTTTATTATCACTTGTACTGAAACTCTTGTTTTCCCACTTTTCCCACTTTTTTTATAATAATCTAGTATTTTTTTTTCCATCTAGGTATAATACAATTGTATATTAAATTGTACATTACAGTGATAATAGTCTATGTACAATTAAAAGTATAGATTAAAAACATTATTACAAACGTCAGCTGACTAGGAAATGAAAAGCTTATTGAATACCTGGACATGTAACAAACATGCTTCACAATATTTTTGTAAAATTATCACTCAGTAACTCTCTATACATCACAAAGAGTGACATGTATCTGATAGGACAATGCATATATTACATCATCCTTAAAGGGACCGTTCAGGCAAATAAATTAATCAAAATGAAGCTGGTTCACCTGGAGTTGTTAAACTGTTCCAGTGCCGAATTTCCCTGCCCCTCTGCTATATAGAGTTCTACAAAACAGTACGCTTTTGACGAATCAGGCAGCGGTGATTGGCTGAGAGTGGTTCATAAAACTGGCTTGAAAAAGTTTTTCACAATTTATTAAAAAATGACTTGGGTTTACGACACGGTAAACAATTTGCTAAAATAAATCCTCTGGTTTAAATATAGAACATTTTCTGAAATCTTATGCATTTATCATGTTTTTGACAGTCCCTGCAAAATGCACTTCGTAAAAGTGCAGAGGATATTTATCCCATAATAAAATGAGACATTTCTGGCACATGAATATGACAACTGCTAGCCTTATTAGGATAGATAGCTAGATAGATATTCTTAAACATTTGAGAATGAGGCCTGAAAAATCTAATTCAATGTAGAAATTAATATTATTGTATTTAACCTATCCTGTATATGAATGAATCCATCTTGGGTCTCTGTGAACCACTGATATAAGCTCCACCCTCTGGACCTGTCAGTCAACACAGAGAGAGAGGGGAGAAACAGAAAAAAATGTCCTCAAAGAATGAGTTGATACTTTTTAACACCCTGTAAGATAGAACAAAATATGAAACCTTTCACATATATATGTTCTACAAATGTTTTAGCTATAGAATACCAGAAAAAGAAAATATACCTTAAGGGTAAAACACAAAGTCCCATAATTAGTACAAGCACTTTTCTATCGATCACTGCAAATCCAATTCGTTGGCGATTGTAAGAAGAATAAATGAAACGCTTAAAAATGCAGAAGTGCATAGATCAATTAACAGGAATCAATGAGAATGTGAACTGCTCAGCACTTATCTAGAATGAATCCTCCACTGCTACATCAGCAGCCCCCATAACATAATAACATATGCAAAATAAGGCACCACTGACAAAGCATCGCTCCTCTTATTAAAGGAACACTCCAAACATCATAACCACTATGGCAAAGAGTAGGCTTGATATTGTCTTAAAAATGTGTTGCTGTGTACTGTAAATACTAAACACCAGACTCAGAGATTCCTTGTACAAACTGCAATTTCTTAGAGTTCTGGGCTACCGAAGTCACATGTGCGGGGGATGCCACCAGTGGGATTCCCGGCACACTAGTCCGAATATCTCATCAGGTGCAGCTTTTCAAGTAGACACGCTGCACATATAGATTCTGAATAGCAAAAGCGGTCATGGTGATCGGGGTAACCCCTTAAGCAAATTTACATGCTATGTCCAAGAGGACAAGTAAATTAGGACAAATTATTGAAGTTTAGGTCTGCAGTCCCTGCAAAATGCACTTTGTAAAAGTAGACAAAAAGCTGTGTGTCAGACCCACTTCCCAGGCAGGGCTGTGCATTATAGGTTTTGCAAGTTTCCCCTTTGAAGGCCCACCTGTCATTCGATTAATCCCAATATTGTGAGGTATGATTTAATAGTAGAATCAACCACTAGCTTTACTTAGAGGTTTACTTGTGCAAAAGTCACTGCACTAAATTGCATATAGCTCCATGGTATCCTGGGAAAATGGTAGCCACCATTGAGCTGAAGTGGTCTGGGTGCCTATAGTTGTCCTTTACGAATGTCCGATTTTAGGTACATTGATCGTGGTGCCTGGAGTGTCAATTAAAGGGCATTAACTCAATGAAGGAGGAGACGCCGCTCGGCACAGCTCAGCTTTTTGACGCTAATGCGCAATAGCCTCCCAATGCTTTTCTATGGGAAATCAGATAGGCTGAGGTCTTCAGTTTTGATTATCTCCGCCATGTAGGCAGAGCGAGGTGGGTCCAACTCACCATTTTTAATGTTAAGAGAGAGGAACGGGTACTTAGATTGGTATTTTACCACTATAGTGTGAGGAATACATGTTTATGTTCCTGATACTAGTGTTCCTTTAACAAACCTGGAAACATTTAGAGGTTTGATGTTTCCTTAGTTAATTTCTTGTGGATAACCGAGGAAGAGATCTCTACCGGATGCTGCAATTGACACAGAAAACAATGTGGTTACATCCACATTTAGATATCTATTCCCAGCCTGCTGTCGGGTCGATGAGGACAGCTCTAGCCGTGAATAGAATGCATTACCTACTGCCAGCTATACATTGCGATATTAACGACAACAAAAGCAGTTTTGGATTTTATATGGACATAATGTCAGATATCATTCTTCCTCTAAAATGATACTCCAAGCTGCTTAGCTTTTGTATACTGGTGGTGAGGAAAAAAAAAACTACTATATTCAATACATACATACAAAAAATAAAAAGGGTATTATGCTTTTGTTGAATAACACAAAGACTGATTTGAAGAAAAAAAAAAAATCTTTTGATATTGCAATGGTCTCTTTTTATGTTAACCTCTTCAGCGCTCAGCGCTCAGATGTTTAAAAAAATATATTTGTGTACCTTTATTATTACAGTGCCAACATATTTGGTAGCTCTTTGTAGTATATAATGATTATACATATAAAGATCGCTAGTCAGATTCTCATTTTATCGAAAATTAATGGTAGATCGAATATATAGAAGCTACATAGGAGACAGTGATACCTTGCCTCTTCTCCCATGCACACTAACAGAATAGTTATGGATCCAGACACTTTAATCTGGGACATGACTCCGACTGCGGAGGCGCCAGGTCACAATGGCGACTAGGAACTTTGTCCTGGCGCCTGAGATGTGTCAGCCCGTTCAGTGGAGGTGGCCCGGCGAGAGAGCGTGGAGGAAGTCTGCTGAGGGAGAATGCAGGCGGTCGAGTGAGAGAGCATAGAGGTGGCCCGCTGAAGTTGAATTCGGGTGACCCAGTGAGGGAGCATGGAGGCGGCCCGCTGAAGTTGAATTCGGGTGACCCAGTGAGGGAGCATGGAGGTGGCCCGCTGAAGGTGAGTTCGGGTGACCCAGTGAGGGAGCATGGAGGCGGCCTGCTGAAGGAGAGTTCGGGGACCCAGTGAGGGAGCATGGAGGCGGCCCGCTGAAGGAGAGTTCGGGAACCCAGTGAGGGAGCATGGAGGCGGCCCGCTGAAGGCGAGTTCGGGGACCCAGTGAGGGAGCATGGAGGCGGCCCGCTAAAGGCGAGTGTTCATGGACCCAGTGAGGGAGCATGGAGGTGGCCTGCTAATGGTGAATTTGGGTGACCCAGTAAGAGTGCATGGAGGCTCCCCACTGAGGGTGAATTCGGGTGACCCAGTGAGAGAGCATGGAGGCGGCCCACTGAGGGTGAATGAAGGTGGCGGGAAAAGGAAGCAGTTCTCTTCTTGCTCTGATCCCTCGTGTGTCCTGCAGTAATGCCAGGAGCAGAGATAGGGTGTCACTCTGGCCCTGGTATCACCAAACAGTGCTTTAGGGAGCAGTTGATGCTTTCCCTGGGTAAGGATCCACTTCAGCTCTTCTAAGGTAGTGAGGCTGGGTGGACTTAAATTTAAATAACAAAAAAAAAAAATATTTGTATGTGTGTGAGAAAATGTGTGTGTGTTTGTCTGAGAGTATTTGTCAGTGAGTGTGTGTCTGTTTAGGTGACTGCCTGTCCGTCCGTCCGTCCGTCCGTCCCCCCCCCCCCATGCTCACTGTAGCTGTCCCTGCCTCTATGGCTATGATAACCAATCTTGATGATCCCAGCTAAGCAAATACTTTCCCATAGGAAAGCATTGGGAGGCTATTGCGCAATCAATGCAACTCTATGGGGAACATACAGCACCTCCATGCTGAACGTAGGTCCTGCACACTGTGCAGCACTGACCCAGGACTCTCTAGTGGCTAACTAAGTGACTATCACTCGAGGTGTTCCTAGGCAGCAATGTAAACACTTCATTATCTCTGAAAAGGCACTGTTTACATTAAAGAGCTTGCAGGAACAGGTTATAGACACCAAAAATACTACGTTAACCTGTATTGGTCTCGTTGAAAATTAAGCTTTGTTTGGGGGGGTTAAAAAATGGTTTCAATGGCTCTCAAGGTGTTCTATAGGAGTGCTGGGCTGGTCAGGGCTAGCATGCATGCACACAGCGCTAACCTTACCCTTTTAAAAGCCTTAATGCCCTGGATTCCAAATGAAATGTGAAAAGGAGACACTACTCTTAAAAAGGCCAAAAATTACAGAAACATTTGCTAATGGCAAGAAGTTAGAGAAAATATACACAGACCCTGTACCAACACACTACAGTGAGGTTTGTTTTATTATTTGATTATTAGATGTATAGAAAGTGTAGTTTTTTTATGGTAAAAAGGACAGTACACGCTCACGAATTTGGGCATTGGTGCCCACGTGAAATTAGAGGGGTCCGGCAACAGCTGAACGCGCTGAACTTGCTGACTCAACCCTCTCCTGCCTGCTTTGTCCGAGGACTAGAAAACAACCAGGGACAATGTTTATGCTCTAGACAAAGTCCAGTTGAAAAGGAATCAAGCTTGACTGATCTTTGTACGGTGACCTGAAAAAACCCTACCCATGCAATTCAGAAGTCACCAGCTGTGAGCGATCAAACTGCACTGACAATTACACGGCAGGTCACCTTTCATTATTCAGAGCACCGCTCCTTATATATTAGACCTATACTTATTCAGAAAATTACCCTACATTAATATCCCTGCAGCTATTCCACAGCCGGTCTAGTCTAGGTTGCAGCTTGTGCACAGGAAGCTGTGATAATTGGGCTTTAGCTGATCGCTGGTAAGATGACGGGGTTACCCTATCCATAGTCAAGTAACCAAAAATAATAACAAAACACAAGGAACGTTAAGAAATCACAATAAATTTCATGTAAATATTCTGCCTTAATGATGGAATACATTACCATTAAATGTGCGCTACCAGCTCCCACATGATTATTTTAATTATCGGTCTTTATATAACGCCAACTTATACCGAGGCGCTGATAAGGGACAGAATTTAATAATACCGGAGATACACTGCAGGTGTAATATATAGATGAGGTCACGGTTATGATGTATTGGCGGTTTTGAGTTACGCATTCAGGATAAAATGGCGTTCATGCGATTGCATTACTCGTGAACATTCCAACATTAGAACTGGTGCACATGGAATATAATCTGCAATCCCCGTGGAGAGTTATGGGAACACCAGGATGGTGTAAATCATTTCCTGCTTTCTGCAGACCTTTATTTTCAGCAAATGCAGGAGCTTCAAATCTCCATATTTATTTTTCATTTTTATTATAATGTGTAGTTATTTTGCATTATCAGTGCATTGTAAAATGCATTAATGTAAAACCGTTCACTGGGGGACTATATTCAATGGTTTGGCCACACCTGGAAAACTATGCAAGTTAGAAAATAAAAAAATATGCGTGGCCCATTGTACAGCGCTATGGAGTTTGCTGGCGCTATATAAATAAAATAATAAATTTTTTTTTTTTTTTTTTTTTTTTAAAGAGGGGTGACAGGTAAACGCAGGCAAACGGAAGAAGGTTAGCATGTCCCTTTAATAAAATAAGATGCTGTTAAAATACAAAAATACTATGTGCACCATCACATTTAAACCTGTTCTTAATAAATCACAGCTTTATTGAGGATTGACAAGTTTCCAAAAAAATAAAACATACCAGTCTTAATAGATCTATCTGAACACAGAGAATATTGTTTTGGGCTTACTGGCGTAATACCAGGTAAATGGAAACTGTAGCTGTAGTGGTTATAGTTCAGCTGTATGCAGTTCCCTTGAAGGAACAAGAGGTTAAAGGTCAGCTCAAGTTGCCAAGAAAACAGAATTTACTGTATATAATCTTTTTTCGCTTGCTCCCCCCCACCCCTCCCATTTCCAGTCCCTCGAGTTGCATTTGGTCAAAGCAATATTTTCTGCAATTAAAGGTAGTGGGGTTATTTTGGATGGTTTTCTAATACTTTGTTTCTCGGTTGCAGGGTAAAATCATAGCTTGTTCTCTGTAGGAAGATTGTCTAGATAGCAATCCAATGGATTCAGGTTAGAAGGTGAAATAGTTTGTTCAAATAGCACCCGGTTTGTTTTTAGCTCTTTGGGGCATACAATCAAAGACCCTACAGCTTGCTGTAGGGCTATTACGCTATAAGTACCCAGGTGCAATTCCTAGTAATGGAGCAAACCATTTTGCAATGGTTTGCCTATTACCTGGGTCCTGACGTGGGGTGAGCCCCCTCTGACGTGGAAGATTGGCAAACAGGTCCCACAGAGCGACAGCTGAGCACACTCGGACAATAAATGGCCCTCTATGCAAACCTGCACAGAATGGATATTGGCGTGTCTGGAACTAGTTTCAGGATGGCTGATGATCGTACCGTAGATGGAGCTACACCTACAATACAATGTAAGGTTTCACATAATCCAAGCACCATAACCCCTTTAAAATAATGAAGTGGTAATGGTGTATAGAGTACCCATTAAGTAAGATTCTTTATAGAAAAATGGTCATTGTTTTTTATAACTGAAAATAAAATATTTGGGGGAGATTTATCCGTAGCAGCTCTTGCCTAGCAGATTCCATGCTGCCATTTTAAAATTGGTTAAGGTGCCTGACATTTAGCATTCTGGTGTTAAACTGCTTTTTAACTGTTTAACACACAAGTAGATTCCCCCAGTTGCCGGCCTGCATCTCCTCCTCTCCAGAGGTATTAGCCTGAATTCCTAAGTGGTAGCAATGATTTCATGGAGCTTGGTAAAATCTCCTTCCGACATGTATAGACCGTTACATGAATACATTATTTCTTAATTACATATTTGCCAATTGCTAGATAGAGGCTGCAAAATAAGACAGAGCTTTAAATTGAAGTATTCTGCATCGGTACCAAATATCTGCAGACAAGAAAAGTCTACCATTTGAGCTTAAAGACATGACTTCTAGCTTCAGATAGGCAGCGCAGGGTAGTGCTTTGGATCTAGAAGCCAGCAAAAAAAGTTAGGAGCCAGTTTTTCCATGTCAAAAATACAATTCTTAAAGGGACACTATAGTCACCAGAACAACTACAGCCTAATGTAATTGTTCTCTGTCTCTAACCTGTCCCTCCACACCTTTCAATGTAAGCTCTGCCTTTTCAGAGAAAATGGCAGTATTTACATTGTTGCCTAGTAACGCTTCTAGTGAAAGTCACTCAGATGGACTCTAGAGTGCATCCTGGGTCAGGGCTGCACAGTACGCAGCACCTACATTTAGCGCCTCCATGCTGTGCATGGAGGCGCTGAATGTTCCCCATAGAGATGATTTCATCCAATTCCGCTCTATGAGGAGATGCTGATTGGCGCAGCATGGCGTTTTGCCACACATGCACAATAGCCTTCCAATGCTTTCCTATAGGAAAGCATTGGATTGGCTGATATCATCAAGATTGATAAATCGCCTTCATGGACGCAAGGCCAGCTGTGGCAAGACCAGCACAGCAAAGGGGGGGGGTGGGGGAGGAAGGGGAGTAAAAACCCCTACCCATGTGATTGGAGGGGGACTGGTCACCTAAACACACACACACACTCTCACTGCAATAACAACACTCATCAAGGTGACCACCCAGCCTCCCTACCTGGAGCTGGAGAGGTTCGGTTTTCCCTGGGGTCCAGTGCGGCTTCAGTCCTCTCCCTGCAATGCTCCATAGAGCGTTGTTTAGTGATGCTGGGGCCGGAATGACATCATATTCCGGCTCCCGGCATCACTGAAGGACGCGCGAGCAGAGCAGGGAGGTTACAACTCTCTCGCGCATCTGCCTCAATATTCCAGCACGCCCATGCTCTTTATGAGCCGGCCGCCCGCCCGCCTCAACTCATAGGCAGGCGACCACCCCAGAGGCAACCTGGTGCCTGGGATTTGTCGAGCCCTGAGGTAGCGGATTACAGTCCAAAGAAAACCTTTAACCCCTTAAGGACCAAACTTCTGGAATAAAAGGGAATCATGACGTGTCAGACATGTCATGTGTCCTTAAGGGGTTAAAAGAAGCAACATCTTTATATCTGAAAGAGTACAAGAGAGAAAAAGAAATATCAGCCCTATCATGCTCTATATACTATGCCAGGGGTTCCCAATTATTTTTTCCCGTGGAACCCTTTGACATAGTGTATCAACATCGCAGATCACGATGTTAGGGTCGCTGAGCAGCTGGTGTGCTGAGCGTGCAGCCCCTGGGGTCCCTGGGGGCCTCTTAGTGATGCCAGAACCGGAGTGACGTCATATTCCGGCTCCAGAATCAGTGCTGTGCCCACTGCTCCCTCGCCCATTTTATGTTTTTTCAACTTTTGGCGGAACACCAATTGGGAAACGCTGTGCTACGCTATTCTCTATAACCCTCTTGTCATCTAAAGACATATCAGTCTTTTTAGAAGGGATACAAAGGTCAGAAATTGACTGCCAGTAAACCAACTTGGTCTAGTTCAGAAATCAATCTGGTTTATATAACAGTGCTAAATATAAAAATCCAATGGTTACAAATTTTACAGTACAAATCACAAACCCTTCAAGAGAGATGAATAGAGCAAATATTTTTGTGCATAGAATATGAATCAAGTAATTTCTATACATTTTAAAATGCTTTTTCTGTATTGTATTTAAAAAAAAAAAATCAAATTTTAACAAAAATCTTATTCAATAGTAAGAAGGGCTGTTCTCGGGTACCACTGGCAACAAAGGGCTTAATAAGATTATAACCTCTGCTATGGGTGGATACACAGTCCATCATGAAGGCAGCTCTACAATCCCCATCATTGGGAAGAGTGTAAATATCACATATTACTTTCAGTTCAGTGGTACAGGCCACATTTCAGGCCTCTGTCCAGTTGTCCCAGACTTGTTCTCTAGTGCCCTGCTTCTGTAGATCAGAAATTGATCTGTGGTGGCGCGGACTCTGCGCGGGCCGGGCCGCAACACCTGGCGGCAGGCACCTGGTCGCAGGGCTGTGACCCCTGCGACCGCAGTATGTACGCCAGTGCATGCAGATACACATACACTTAAAGGACCACTACAGATACCCAGATCACATCAGCTCAATGAAGTGGTCTGGGTGCCAGGTCCCTCTAGTTTTAACCCTGCAGCTGAAAACATAGCAGTTTCAGAGAAACTGCTATGTTTCACTGAAGGTTAATCCAGCCTCTAGTGGCTGTCTCCTTGACAGCCGCTAGAGGAGCTCCGGCGATTCTCACTGAAGATGCTGAACGTCCATAGGAAAGCATTGAGTAATGCTTTCCTATGGGCGGTTTGAATGCGCATGCGGCTCTTGCCGAGCATGCGCATTCGGAGCTGAGAGGCGGATCGGGGCAGAGGGATCCCCAGCGCCAAGGGAGTCTGGCGCTGGAGAAAGGTAAGTGCTGAAGACACACACACACTCTCACAAACAGACGCATACACACTAGCTAACAGACACACATTTACTGTAGGGATCGACCGATTATCGGATTTACCTATATAATCGGCCAATATTCCGTATTTTCGGCAATATCGGTATCGGCCAATAGAGATACCGATATTGCCGATAATACCTCCCAGGACCACCATGCTCATTACAAGCCCGGCGGTCCTGGGGAGGGGGCGGGCAGCAAGCGTTTACTCACCTCCCAGCAGCTCCTCCAGCTCCCCAGTGTAAATCTCGCGAGACCCGCGGCACACTGGCCGCGAGACTTACACTGGGGAGCTGGAGGAGCTGCAGGGAGGTGAGTAAACGCTTGCTGCCCGCCCCCCCCCCCCCCCCCCCCGCACAAAAACTAACACACCCTCTAACACACCCACATTTTTTTAAAAAAATTAATCCCCCAGCCTCCTTACCTTTTGGAGCGCTGAGGGGATTCCCTGGGGTCCCCGGGCAGGCTGGCTGGCGAGTGCGCGAGGGAGCACTCTCCGCCCAGCTCCCTCGCGCACCGCGTACTGATGCCGGAGCATCAGTATGATATCATATTCTGGCTCCGGCATCAGTGCGGTGCGCGAGGGAGCTGAAGAGGGAGCACTGACGCGACCCCGGTATGTACGCCACTGATGCCCAGCCCTGTGAATTGTATTGGTATCTCCTTATTGTCCTGGGTTCTTTGGATTGTATGGGTATCTATGTATTGTACCAGTCTGTATTAAATGGGAACTACTATCAGGAGTGAAGCACATGAAATTAACCCCTTAAGGACACATGACATGTGTGACATGTCATGATTCCCTTTTTTTCCCCAGACGTTTGGTCCTTAAGGGGTTAAAGGGACGCTGTAGGCACCCAGACCACTTCAGCTCATTGTTTACATTGCAGCTCTAAGTCTGCCCTCAGTGGTTGTCTATCAGACAGGCCCAGGGGGCGCTTCCGGAGTCATAACGACTTTTGGTCCGTTATCGGACGCTGGATGTCCTTGCACACTTCATGAGGGCCTCCAGCGTCAGATTTTTCTCTATAGAAAAGCATTGATTCAATGCTTTCCTATGGGGAGGTCTAACGTGCCTGGCATTTGCCACGCATGCGCATTAGACCCCGCTCGTCGCGAGAGAGAGGGGGGGCAGAGCTAAGGATAAGGCGCTGGGATAAGGTAAGTTAATAAAGGGGTTTTAACCCTTCATTTACCAGGTAGGTGGTGGCGCGAGGGGGGGGGGGGAGGAGAGAGTGCCCGGAATACAGCTTTGTATTCCTGGCACTACATTATCCCTTTAAGTGGACAGATGCCACAGGACATAAGATGACGGCTACAGAGTTAAAGGGTGGAGTCAAATTCTTGGAAAGGAGTCTGGTACCCACCATCTAAAAATGCAGTAACAAGAATGGGATGAGATGTCAACAAGATGACACACAGAGCAAGAGACAAGTCTGAAGTGACAGGATGATGAGGTGGGAAGTATGGAGCAGGAAATTATTTGGTGCTACATTCAGCAATTTCATGTAAGCCCTGGCCCTCCACAGGAAATGAGTGGCACCCCTGTATTAAAAGGTTTGCGTAATGTAAAACTACAGACAGAATACACACACTGTATACTATTTATATCTGTGTATTTAACCACCACACATCTTTTAGCTTTCGCTAATTTTAAAGTATGCCAGAAGTATTTTATATTCCAACTCAATGGCGCTCACCATTGCCACAACTGTGGCGTTTAGTCACATCTAAAAGCAAGGTCAGTCAAGGTCGCACTGACAGCGACTCTGGGAGAAAAGAATTCGTGCCATGAATTATGATCATGCTAATACTTTTGTAACTCGGATACCATTTACGCCACTGTTGCAGCTGCTAATGCTAATGTTAATACAGATTTGTCTTCACCCCTAGAGTGCTAGGGGAGGGTGGTGATCACTTAGCCCCATAAAATAATTTATTAGACTAACCTTTAAGATACCCTAGTTTATTGTGTTTTCATTGTTTAAAATTAAATCTAACCAAAAATTCACATAAAGTGGGCAGGGCCCTCGTCACCAATTGTTCCTGTGTGTCATCTATGTTTTGTTAGAATTAAATGTTTGTCTTTGTTTCCTATTGTACAGTGCTTTGGGATATGTTGGCACTATATAAATAATTGTAATAATATTTCTGGTTCTGCATGTAAAACACTGAAAGCACTTCAGCAGATTATTATTATATTTATATAGCACAACAAATTACGCAGCGCTTTACAATGGGTGGACGAACAGACATGTAGTTTTAACCAGACAAGTTGGACACACAGGAACAGAGGGTTTGATGATCTTACATGCTAGAGGGAGTGGGGTATAGTGACACAGTAACAGAGGGATTGAGGGCCTGCTCAGTGAGTTTACATGCTAGAGGGAGTGGGGTATAGTGACACAGTAACAGAGGGATTGAGGGCCCTGCTCAGTGAGTTTACATGTTAGAGGGAGTGGGGTATAGTGACAGTAACAGAGGGATTGAGGCCCTGCTCAGTGAGTTTACATGTTAGAGGGAGTGGGGTATAGTGACACAGTAACAGAGGGATTGGGGGCCCTGCTCAGTGAGTTTACATGCTAGAGGGAGTGGGGTATAGTGACACAGTAACAGAGGGATTGAGGGCCCTGCTCAGTGAGCTTACATGCTAGAGGGAGTAGGGTATAGTGACACAGTAAAAGAGGGATTGAGGACCCTGCTCAGTGAGCTTACATGTTAGAAGGAGTGGTGTATAGTGACACAGTAACAGAGGGATTGAGGGTCCTGCTCAGTGAGTTTACATGTTAGAAGGAGTGGGGTATAGTGACACAGTAACAGAGGGGTTGAGGATCCTGCTCAATGAGCTTACATGCTAGAGGGAGTAGGGTATAGTGACACAGTAACAGAGGGATTGAGGGTCCTGCTCAGTGAGCTTACATGCTAGAGGGAGTGGGGTATAGTGACACCGTAACAGAGGGATTGAGGGCCCTGCTCAGTGAGCTTACATGCTGGAGGGAGTAGGGTATAGTGACACAGTAACAGAGAGATTGAGGGTCCTGCTCAGTGAGCTTACATGTTAGAAGGAGTGGGGTATAGTGACACAGTAACAGAGGGATTGAGGGTCCTGCTCAGTGAGTTTACATGTTAGAAGGAGTGGGGTATAGTGACACAGTAACAGAGGGATTGAGGGTCCTGCTCAGTGAGTTTACATGTTAGAAGGAGTGGGGTATAGTGACACAGTAACAGAGGGATTGAGGGTCCTGCTCAGTGAGCTTACATGTTAGAGGGAGTGGGGTATAGTGACACAGTAACAGAGGGATTGAGGGCCCTGCTCAGTGAGCTTACATGTTAGAGGGAGTGGGGTATAGTGACACAGTAACAGAGGGATTGAGGGCTTGCTCATGAGTTTACATGCTAGAGGGAGTGGGGTATAGTGACACAAAAGGTAAGGGAAGTATGATAGAAGTAAATTGGTAGAATAGTATTCAATGAAGGCTTAGTGAGGGGATTTTTTTTGAGCCATTAGCAGTTTAATTGATATGCTTTTTTGAAAAAGTGTAAAAGTGTAAACCAGGTGAGTGTCTAACGGAAAAAAAGCAGATGTCATCAAATGCTCTGTTTTTTCAGATTTTCTTTGTGATTGGTGTTCATCTGAAAGACCCAGCGACAGGACAATATTACAAGGTGACAGTTTTACGTGACGTTTATTTACAAGGTAAAAGGGCTGTGTAGTTTAAGAATAAAGTCACTGGCTTTGTATCTCAGCAGTGAGACACTTCAAAACAGTTTGCTGTTCCTCCGTTTTGTCACCTTTTTCTCTTGATCCACAAGTAAAGAATGACAGAAAATAAGTCTTATCCACAGGTTATTTTGCGGCAATATCTTGCAATATCTTGTTGTATGAGCTTGGTGGTAAATAAGCTGGACAGACTAGGCAGGAATGAAGGAGTCAAGGGGAACGAAAACAAAAAAAAAATATAACGAAAAGACATTTCCAACATCATATTTTTTTTTTAAACTTGATTTTACAGAAAGGTTGCCAACCACGGCGTTCCAACTTATCTTAAGACTACATATCCCAGAATCCTCTGTTAGCAAAATGTGCTATACCTAGTAAAAGAAACATAATTTAGATTTAATGCTGGAGAGGGCCAAGCCAGACTTTGAAATGTGTCAAGTTGGTTCTGATTAACAGTGGTTATTTATTGCTTGGAGTAATGGAAAGCACAGCAGAGGGAACCAGCCAATAAGGACCAGAAAGAGACCATCATTTGATTTATTGCCTCTTGGATGATGCTTATAGATTTCGTTTAAAAAATAAAAAAAAATCCATTAGGATAAAGGGACAGTAGCAGCTAAAAATGAAGTTGGATTATTAGCTGCAGGCTGACCGTACCCATGAACCTGCACTTGATTCAATCCCAGGCAGCCATGAACGGGAACATGGCAACATGCCATGTTTTTATGTTACGTTTTTTATGTTCTAGCGTTCCTTAAAAGAAGCACCATAACCACTACGGCAGGCAGATTTTTGTTCAATCCTTCTCATAGACAAATAATTGAGGACATAGGGTGCCTTTAATCACTGCACTCTGCCAATCCGATGCTTCTCACATAGAAACGCTGAATTTAGTGCTTCGTTGTAAGAAGTATTGGCGGCGCCCGGCACTATCATGCTGTGTGTGATGGCAGTGAACGCCTTTGGAAGGCCTTAATTAAAGAAGGGCCTCTAGTGGCCAACTGCCCGATAGCCACTAGAGGCATGTTCGATAAAAAATGTTTTTGTTTTTTTTTTAAATGGCAGCATCTATGCACCACAACCACTTCATTTTAAGACAGTGGTTTTGGTGCTTAGAATACCTCTTGCAGTATTATAGAATCTAAAATAGTTTGCACACTTAACCTGTGAGCACAGCGGTATAGACGTCAGCTTAAAGAACACAGAGCAAAGCTACATCTGATCAAGTTGTCTTCACTTTGCGTCTTCCCAGTTAGTTATATTGAAATAATTTCCACTTTTTAAAAAAGGTAGAGGACTAAAACATCCCACTACATGTATGTAGTATGTGTATGTTACATATACACTTAGTTTTCAATGGGAACACACACACACACACATACAGAAGTCAAACTTCACAAAACCAAACTAAATCGACTGAGATGTTAAAACAAATTCATACACTTTGAGCCTATAAATATTTCAACGGCGGCAATCTGAATTACAAAGATCTATTTCATCGCTCTCAGCTAATTTTAAGATCAGAGCAGGAAAATCAAGCACTGTTTTGAGAAAACTTTCACCCACTGAACATCTCCACAGATTACACAGTGTATATCAGCAACTCTTAGCAACTGCAAAAAACAAACAAAACGAAAAACAAATACAATTTGCAACTCAAAATACATCCGGAAAATTCCATATAGTCGTTTAATAAAATCTACCATCTAATAAAACGCAGATTCCATTCCAATGTTTCTTGTTCCAGTCCCTTCTCGTGGAATAAAAGGTTGGTTATCGAGTGGAAATTTAATTTCAGTGGTTTTGTATTTTTAAGACATTTCTTTACAAGTTGTTGGTTTTTTTTTTTTTTTTAGCTGCAAGAGAGCAGCACCCCCCTCCCCATACTTTCCAACTGAGAGTATCTGTCCAGCTAATGTAATCCTTTAGTACTGCCTAGCAACAGTTATACTGCGCACCCCTGAGGATTCAATGCACTCCAACAAGTATTGTCCAAAAGCACAATGAAAAATAGGCATTGCTTGGTTTTCTCAGTGAACAACTGCTGACTGTGAAACATTAATTCAGACAGAAAAGTATCTTCACACAGGGAATCAAATCCCACGAGGCTGTAAGAATGAGGAATATGGTCCAACCTTAAGTCATTTAACCAGTACATCCAAATCAAAATAATCAGGGATTTTACTTTACAGTCCTTAATAAAAAAAAAATGTAAAAAAAAAAAAAGTTTTAAAAAAAGTTTTTAAAAAAAAAGTTTTTTTTCTTTGAGCCAAAAAAAAAAAAAAAAAAAAAAATCAGACATATTGGAAGCAGCAATTAATAACAAAAGTGTACCAAAGATGAAGAAGCCCTTACACAGCTATATGGAGATATTTAAATACATAAGGCATGTGAAATTAATTTGCTGCAGAGATACATAAATCGAAATGTATACCTAAACATTGGTGTAAGTTTACAATAGTACCCGCAACTTAGTAAATAGGGGTGTGGAAACAAAGTCGACAGTTTGATGCCCAATTGTTAGCTAATTATTGCTGCAAATTTTGTGTATTTATTTCCTCATCTGCTGCTTCTTTCGTGCCCTAACCATTATTTTTGAATACACACAAAAAATTTTCAGCAACACAATGGATCTATCTGCCCTGAAACTGTTCTATATCACTCCGTTTTTGCCCGCCTTTCTAAATGACAGTCTTCTGAAACATTACTTTGCAGGAGGTTCCTAGTTGAAACATGGAATAGAGTATATGTCATTAGTTGACTGCTCCAAAGTACCGTAAATAAGAATTGTGGCCAGAGAGTCTCTTGCAAATGAAAGTTATCCACCCCACTTCATAATAAAGAATTTAAACCAATTGGTTTATTTTCCTATTATCTAAATTTGGCTGAACCACATACAATTTCACAATAGGATTTGGTAGTCAAACGATGGCCTTTATTTCACTTTATGTTGGGTCACTTATCAACAGTTTATTACAGATTCTGTACAGAAAGTATCTTAAAGGAAGAGAGCAGCAGAAATGCGAAAAAATATGATATACTATATAAATACACACTTAAAAAAAAAATAAGAAGAAAAAAAAATTATATATATATATATATATATTCAGTTTCTAGAAGGCATAACCACCATAGTTCAAGAGGAAAGAAACTATAATCAATATAATTTTTTTTTTTAATAAACAAAACCATGCAACCATCTACATGTATCTGAGTTACAGGAGTTCAGATCCACTATATAAAATGCCAATGTTGCATATTTTTTTTTAGCAAACCTGTATTCCAAACACTATAGTGTTCTTCTAAGTGTTTAAACTCCTTCCCCCCTCATTTGTAAAAAAAAGTTTTAAGCATCTTGTAGCCCTCGGTACACCAGTCTCAATCTTGTCTTGGTTATTCAGACGAACAGCCTCAAAAGGTCGTCAGGAGGAGAAACACAAGAGGTGTGTTAACCTTGCAATTATAACAATGTCTACAGTGGTCCTTTAAAAAAATAATTTTGCAAGTGTTATAATGGAACAAACCAGAAGAAACCTTTCTGGACCGTTTTAGACTGTCCGCAGTAAATTACTCCTATTTTTCTTAGGAAAGTTTTACTTAGGAAAGGACTCTGCATCCCTTAGACTGGTTGCCTTCTCTAAGGAACATGACAATATTTTTATCACATCACATAACGACATAGCATCGAGGCGCCAACAACTAACAGCTTGTTGTTATACCAAAAAGGCAAACAATTCATACGATGCTCAGAGCAGATCCCAAACAGAGCCATGTGACACACAAAGCTCCCATGCCTAATTATCTACAAGATTTTCGCTCTCAAATGTAGGTGCCAGGCAGACGGAGGAGGACACAGGGAAATTTCATTGTGATACCAAGCAGATGGTGGATTCAGGGAACAGTCAGGGTGATGCAGGGACTGAAGAGAATTCTACAATTATGCAGAGGAATAGTGGGGAGTCTTGAATGTTCAAAGAATACAGACTCCTTCAATCTCCTTTAGAAAGCCACCGAACATAATCTACCTATTAACAAATCCAATGTTACCTTTCCAAAATATTCACCCCAATCCCAAGGTTTGGTCACATACATCTTACTGACTGCCTGTTATCAAAAACACGGTTCAATGTATTTTGGATGCCATAAGTTAAATTGTGGAATTAAACTCTGGAAAATCCGCAGAAATGAAACCCAGCAAAGATCTCCTCTTCCACTGTATGAGTGCAACTCAATGGGTTAACGGCATTTACCACCACTTCAGACAGATATATGGTGGTGGCCGCACTACTCGTTATTACAGGATCAATATTGATTCTGACCAGAACTATTAATAACAAAAAAAGCTGACATACTCCAAAGACGTGCAACAGGTTTTCAATTAAGTTTCACTAACTTAAAGGGACACAACTTCTGAAGTTTAAAATCCTAAAACAATTTTTTTTAGATCACTCTTTAGTAGATACAGCACCAGAAAAAAAAAAACATTCAACCATTTAATTATGCCTTTTTTTTCCCTCCAACTGGGGGTATACCTAAAAAAAACATGCAACCATTTAATTATGCCTTGTTTTTCCCTCCAACTGGGGGTATACCTAAAAAAAACGCTTGCAAAACATGCAGATCTCTTGGCTGCAGCTTTTGTAAGCCCTCCCCTTCTTACCCACTCAAGTCTTTCTGCAGCTGTCCAATCACATATTTCCCAATGTACCGCAAAAGAAAGTCGTTGCAAGGCAGGTGTTCTGAGCAATTGCTATCTCTGAGTCTACTGAGCTAACCAAACCAGGAAGTAACCGGGCCGGTTGTCTGATTGACAGCCAGGGGGTGTAACAAGGCCAATTTCTACTGAAATCTACACATTTTGTAAAATGAAAAAAATAGGACACACTCTACACACTCAAAGCACTTTAACCCCTTAAGGACCAAACTTCTGGAATAAAAGGGAATCATGACATGCCACACATGTCATGTGTCCTTAAGGGGTTAACACTCTAAACTGTTTTATGTGTGTAGAGTGTCCCTTTAAAGTTTGGGAAATGTCTTGGACGAGTTTTTTTTATTTTTATGGAATTAGAAAGGACACCAACCTAATTAGTTATCTGGAGTCACAGGGTTGATTAGACCTAGTTACAGTAAGATCAGATACATTGGTTCAAAACTACATTTTAGGTTTTGTATCATGTTTAGTATGCATTAATTGCCCCATATAAACTGGGATTTATACACCTAAAGAGGCTAGGCCTAACAAACTGAGATTAACCAAAAGTGTAACAAAGAAAGCCCCTAATTCAATTTCAGAGCCCAGACAGAATTGCATTAAATTATCACTTCCTTCTCCAAAGGCTCTCTTGGGACAGAAAATACTGTTACTTCTCAATGACATTAAACGCTAATGTTTTCTGCTAATTTCTCTGTTTAATCTTTTTGTTTTGTACCGTTTGTTATATCTTTTCAAATGTGTGCACTGTGACTATTTTTGCTCATAATAAAATATCCCATTATTAAAGTTCTGCCTTTTTTGCTATATAATGGATGATACATCTATAATAGTACTTTTCTATGCTACTTTTTTTTTTTTTAATTTAAATTTAGGTGGGGTAACCCAAGACCCAATTTTCAAATTGTTCTTGTGATGGCAGCTTTTATGTCAGACTAAGAGTGAATAGCATTAATGGGAAAAATGTTTAGACCTAGTGCAGACAAAAGGTGATTTTTATCATCAGCCATTGAACCAACTCACATGCTCCTGACACTCACAACACCCCTCACATCCATTTATTGAATTAACCTCCTCAAGCATCATCTTAATAACAACAGACATCAAATTCATCAAAATATAAAATAGTCCTTAAATGTTATCCTGCTATACAGGTACATCATCTCTTTAAAGGGACACTTTAGCCACCAAAACAACTTTAGCTTTCACACAGCTTTTGTGTGACTGCTCAATTCTGTCATTTAGGAGTAAAATCAGTTTTGTTTCTACCAATGCATTCAACAAAATGGTTTAATTTGCAATTAGATGTAAGTTAGTTACTTTAAACATTTTTATCTTCTGCTCTGTAAAACAGAGGAGACTCCTGTGGGATCTAAAACTAAAACGGAGCAGGCAGATACAAAATTCTAAATTAAACAGACTGTGCCATAAAGGAAGATTAAAGGACCACTCTAGGCACCCAGACCACTTCAGCTTAATGAAGTGGTCTGGGTGCCAGGTCCTTCTAGGGTTAACCCATTTTTTCATAAACATAGCAGTTTCAGAGAAACTGCTATGTTTGTGAATGGGTTAAGCCTTCCCCTATTTCCTCTAGTGGGTGTCTCACTGACAGCCACTAGAGGCGCTTGCGTGATTCTCACTGTGATTTTCACAGTGAGAGCACGCAAGCGTCCATAGGAAAGCATTATAAATGCTTTCCTATGTGACCGGCTGAATGCGCGCGCAGCTCGTGTCGCGCGTGCGCATTCAGCCGACGGGGAGGAGAAGAGGAGGATCGGAGGAGGAGAGCTCTCCACCCACCGCTGGAAAAAGGTAAGTTTTAACCCTTTTCCCCTTTCCAGAGCTGGGCGGGAGGGGGTCCCTGAGGGTGGGGGCACCCTCAGGGCACTCTAGTGCCAGGAAAACGAGTATGTTTTCCTGGCACTAGAGTGGTCCTTTAAGCATTAGATCTCTCTTTACAGGAAGTGTTTAGGAAGGCTGTCATGTCACATGCAGGGAGGTGTGACTAGGGCAGCATAAACAAAGTGATTTAACTCTTAAATGGCAGAGAATTTGCAGTGAGACTGCAGGGACATTATCTCTACACTAAAAAGTTGTATTGGTGACTATAGTGACCCTTTGACAAATCAAACAAATGTCTTTCATTAATAACATACTTTGTAATTTTAAAATAGAGCTGTGGACAGGTGATCAACCAACATCATGCTATACACAGCTACTACATTGCAAATGGATTGAAACAATACAGCATTATGTCACAGTCTGTCTTAGGACTGCAGAGAGCACACACAGACTGCGTGCTGACTCTTTGGACACTCTTTTGCTCTCCATAAGAAACATTGAATTGGTGGATAAGGATGATTGTGTAATTATTACAATGCACATTCACAATGACGTATCTCATGGTTTTTGGATTTATAATTCAGAACACTAAGAACATAATGGTTTATCTGCTAAAGATAAAATTGTGATGAATAAAAAAAAAACAAATTACAAAACATAAAAATATTGCTGGAAAACAGCAGAACAGACTATTTCAATGTAACTATTTTAACTGAAATTTTAAATTTGGTTTTCAGTTCACTATATTTCTCGGTTTAGTGAATGACTTATCCATCAGCCCAGAATACAAATTCTTCTAATAAGACAGTAAAAAGTAATAGAAAGCGGACACTTCATAAACTCGTAAATTAACAAGGAAACTGCATGTTTCAGGCTAAATAGCAAAGATCTAAGTGCGGCCATTATATAAGGCAATTCTGGTTTATTTTAAAGTTGGGGGGGCGGAATTAAAGTGTGTTGTGAACAAAAATGATAAAAGAAAAACACTAAATTCGTGAGATAAAAGTTATTTGTAAACTATGCTTTTAACTGAATCCTACATGAAAAAAAAGGTTTAGAGACGAGAATCGTATGGTAGACATCAGAAAGTTCCATCTTCCAGCTGGCCAAACACATTGCAGAACTAAAAACCTAACAAAAGCAAGAACAGATGTTAGAGGGGGATCAATCCAGAATGCTGACCGGGACATGTCAGTCTAGAGTCATCGAGAACTGTATAAAATCAAATCATGAAAGTGGAATCACAAATAATATGTTTCCACACTTCATAAACACAGCATTGATATGATGGATAGGAAAACAGATGTTGAGCTGTCTAGTGTCATTTGTAATAGATGCGAACACTACACCCTAGTACGGTCATGGTTGGAAATCGGGTTATTGAAAGGAAGGGGGGGGGGGAGGGGGGAGGAAATATGCAAATGTGAATCTGTGAGAAACAAGGGAGGGGAATTAGTCATTTTCCTAGGAGGGAGAAATCCCAAAGGGTAAGTTGACATAGCTGAAAGGGGGAAAGGGGTACCGTCTGAAAAAGAAAAAAGTTTTTTTTTTTATTATTTTTTTTTTTAAATAAAACACAAATTCAATAAAAAGTGTAAAGTTTCCCAGGGCTTGTGACACAAGCATGGCTGTCCGGACTGGGAGGGGAAAAGTCAGGAAAGATAGAGTCCATATGGTGTGTTATTCTACTTTTTATTAAAAGAGAGGCCTCCATTCCTTTGCAGATGGGGATGATTTACAAGCCATTTTAAGATGCTAAAAAAGCAGAAAACAATAAAAAAGGGTTTTATGAAAGTCAGAACCATTGTTGGGCGTGCAAGGCATCAGTCAGTAAATAAAGATCTTTATCAATATCAATGGTGAACAGCACCATCCCCCAAGCAGAAAGAGTGTTCAACACATTCCATTAAAACCCTTTTCTTCTAAAAAGATATAATAGCACGCCTGTCACCAAGGGGACCTTTACATGGATCGTTATGGAATTAATGGGGGGTAATCCACACCACAATCTGTCACGGTAACATTTAGTCTTTTTTTGTTGTTGTTTTTCATTATCATTATTTTTGACCCTTTACAAGGGATTGGGCACATTTCATTTTCACTGTAACATCAAGTCTAACAAAGTAATATCTCGGCCTGTACATCTCCTTACTGGCTCTTTCATTAACCGGCTGTTTATTATTTTTAATGCTATTTACCTGTACGGAGGGTTTATGAATAAGGATAAGCTTTTAGGATTTATGGACAGCACTGACAGGCTGCAAGTCTTGCATTAAAAAGCAGCGCAAGTGAAATGATGCTTAGAGTGTCCTTTTAAGATACCAGAAGATAAAATGGCCTACAGCCAAGGCACCGATGTGCCATTTGTTAACTCAGCCAATATTAGAACGTGTTATAGGCAGATTTTAATGCTGAATTGATTTACGTAATAATCTTATATAAGAACAATTACATAATCACTAGGAAAAAAGAAAAAAAAACGCAAAATGCACCTCATGGGGTAAAGGAATCACTCATTTGAAACAAGTATGTGGTATTAAAGCAATCCCCGCACCAGATAAACATAGCTTTACTGCACATTAGGAAGCTGTGAGTTACACATGCTCTGTGCAGTCTATTTTATTTCAGTAACTATTGCAGAGAATTGTGATACAACGCCAAGATGGCCGCCTCCACATTGGAAAACGCCATCTTTAATCACTAGTTACATTAAGTACTATAAAAAGGTTAGATAAAATATTAAAAATCATTCAGATCATCTGATTGAATTAGCATTTATAAAACAAAAAAACAAAAAAAAAAAAAAAACACCTGACTAACATTGCTAAAACTTTTGGTAGAGACAGGAGGTATTTTAACATACAAGCAATCTCCCCTTAAGGACCAAACTTCTGGAATAAAAGGGAATCATGACTTGTCAGACATGTCATGTGTCCTTAAGGGGTTAAAGCTGTACATGAAATGCATTGTATTTTCCTGCTCTGCATTGAATTATTTTTGGCAATGGCAAGCAAATTGAGATAACCGAGATGACCGACTACCATGCAATCACTATTGCATTTTGATTGGAAACCTAGAAACCTTGGCCAGTGACCAGAAGAAACACTCATGATTATAAACTAATTGTAGCCTTCACCTGTATTAAATACAGTCTTCCTATAAATATATTAGAAATTAATATTACATATTTTTTTCTCCCAGTTTATGTATTGCTGTTTTTTTTTTTTTTTTTAAATATTCCTTTTTTTGAAAAAAAGTCCACTTTTAAAAAAAGAAAACCTTGGGAATCGAGACAAAATAAAACAATTCCTATTGCGTACCTTTTGTATGATGCATTTGAATGCATTGGTACATTATTGCTGTATAATTAGAATACACATAATACATAGATAAAAGCAACATTTTATACTATCGTTTGGAAAATAGATCTCTAGCAAACATCTAGCCATCTGCTCATTTGTTATAGTAAAGTATTAATTAGCAATCTACAGCAATTGATGGCATCGTTAAGTGCACCTGTTTCTCATAAAATAGTGCTACTGTACAAAACTATAAACACGACAGAACAGCTTTCAAAAGCTATACAAGCTTGTACGAAAATACAGTAAAAAAAAAATTAAAAAAATTATATATATAAAAAAAAAATACTGGAAAAAAAACACAAATGAAAAGGTAAACCAAGGACAGGACAGCAAGATAAAAGAGATATTTAAATAAGTATCAGATGTTTTAAAAACTCTTAAAGGGAATGAAAAGAGAGAAGAATAGCAATGTGGGCAATGTCTCCATAGAGGACATCTGCTCCAACTATCTGCTGTGAAGTTCCCAAACGATATCAATGGATACTGCTTGAAGGAGTTGTGACCTTTCCATCAAAAGGTAGCAGAGCTACAGAGCTGCCCCTTAACAAAAACGGGCCCTAAAGCAGCAGGGAGCCTGCTTATAGATGGTGTAAACAAAGCATTTCTAAGTGGGGCTACAGTAAGATTGCCTCTAATTAGTGGTCCTGTAAATCTCCATTGAAGGAAAGGAACAGGGCTATATTTCGAGTAAGGAAGATGCATTTGTGGTTTAAAAGCTCTGGCAAAGATCTCCAAGACGTAATCTACAGTTTGGACTGAAGGAACTTTAGAGAACATGACCACTTCATGCCAACAAGCACATGCAGACCAGACAACGGCAATAAAAACAGGGAGCACCCATCTTAAACTGCTACTCACACTCCTTGCACCATAACTATGGTAAGGACTTCAATGACTATGGTGCATCCACTAACCCTAACCAGACTAGTCGTAAGACAAGGCCCCCTCTCCAAAAAATAACTGTATACACTTATGGTTTTCTGAAGCATCTTGCGGTTTTATGCAACTTGTAAACAACGAGGTTTATTGATTTAACAAGCCACACACCATCATGAAGCAAGACCAATTTTTATTCTGATATCACAAAACGGAGGAATGTAGTAACGCAAAATAAATTTAAAAAAAAAACACTTCTGTACTTAATTTTAAAAACATTGTTTGCAGCAAAATTCATAACTAATTCGATCACTTTGAAATTCTGGCACAACTCGAGCCTTCGTACCTAATCCTAGTGAAAAACATTTGATACGGAAGATCAGATCCATATTATGTCACAATCGCAACACAATTCTCACGAAACATTTTTAAGCATAAGGCCCCAATGTCGCCTTGTTTTTAAGGTATGCAATCGATGAAGTAAACACATTCCTTGTTTTTGCGCTGAGCCATTGCGTTGAGCTTTGGGATGCATTAACCTTTTTAAGGTTATAAGCTGCATCAGCTACACCATTACTCTATATACAATGCATACTGCACGTGAGAATCCTTGGAATTCTTAACTAAGAATACATTGCAACATATTTACTTGGATAAACAGAAAACCTTTGATTTGAGCGATGGAGGAAAGTCAATCCAGGTAAAACTCTTAGAAAACATTAACAACATGACGGTTGACCAACATCCCCTCGTTCAAGGAACTCTGCATTATGTAAAGCAATCACTATTGCTATGCCTTTCACGGGAGGTGAAAAACAAACACACCAGTATCATAAAAATTATGGCTTTTAAAAACATGTCATTGACATTAAGAAAAGTTTACATTAATATTTAAAGCGGCACTGTCATGCCGAATCCCGTTTTTTTTTTAACCCCCCTCCCGCCTCCACTACATCCAATCGACCCCCTAGTCACCCCCAAATGCCCCTAAGCCCCCCACATTACCTCTTTTTAATTCTTTATCTTCTGCCCCGATCTTTATTCAGGGCGCCGCCATCTTTGTGTGGGTAGGTGAAGTCCCTGTGGGACACGTCATCTACCCACACTAGACAGACTGTGAGATTCCCGCACATGCCCAGTGAAACACCTGGACATGCGAACGGGAATTTCACCTATTCATTCATTCATCAGACAGACGAATGAATGAATAGAAAAAATCAGACGAACAAACTAACACTGTGTATCAGTGTTAGTTTGTTCGTTCAGTTTATTACAAGGAGGGAGCTACCGGCGTGCAGCTCCCTCCTTGTAATATGTAAAGACAGAAGCGGCAGGGAGCAGTGCTCCTCGCCACTTCCTAAGCCCCCCATGTCCCCCCTCACTCTATGGGGGTCAATATGACCCCCATAATAGGACAAGGGAGATTAAAATCTCCCCAATGCCCCTACTCGCTATACCGCGAGTAGGGGCATGTCCACTAAACAGTGAGCAGCCTGTGGCTGCTCACTGTAAAAAAAAAAAAAAATGGTAATAAGGGGGGGACCTACTGTCCCCCCCCCCGGCCCCCACCCCTGCGCGGTGGGTGGGGGCCCTAACAATAAGGGGGGGGGGGACCTTCTGTCCTCCCCCCCGGCCCCCACCCCTGAGCGGTGGGTGGGGGCCCTAATAAAAACAATAAGGGGGGGGACCTATTGTCCTCCCCCCCTGGCCCCCACCCCTGCGCGGTGGGTGGGGGCCCTAATAAAACAATAAGGGGGGGGGACCTATTGTCCTCCCCCCCTGGCCCCCACCCCTGCGCGGTGGGTGGGGGCCCTAATAAAACAATAAGGGGGGGGGGACCTATTGTCCTCCCGCCCTGGCCCCCACCCCTGCGCGGTGGGTGGGGGCCCTAATAAAACAATAAGGGGGGGGACCTACTGTCCCCCCCCCTGGCCCCCACCCCTGCGCGGTGGGTGGGGGCCCTAATAAAAACAATAAGGGGGGGGGACCTATTGTCCTCCCCCCCTGGCCCCCACCCCTGAGCGGTGGGTGGGGGCCCTAATAAAACAATAAGGGGGGGGGACCTACTGTCCTCCCCCCCGGCCCCCACCCCTGCGCGGTGGGTGGGGGCCCTAACAATAAGGGGGGGGGACCTTCTGTCCTCCCCCCCGGCCCCCACCCCTGAGCGGTGGGTGGGGGCCCTAATAAAAACAATAAGGGGGGGGACCTATTGTCCTCCCCCCCTGGCCCCCACCCCTGCTTGGTGGGTTGGGGCCCTAATAAAACAATAAGGGGGGGGGACCTATTGTCCTCCCCCCCTGGCCCCCACCCCTGAGCGGTGGGTGGGGGCCCTAATAAAACAATAAGGGGGGGGGACCTACTGTCCTCCCCCCCGGCCCCCACCCCTGAGCGGTGGGTGGGGGCCCTAATAAAAACAATAAGGGGGGGGACCTATTGTCCTCCCCCCCTGGCCCCCACCCCTGCTTGGTGGGTTGGGGCCCTAATAAAACAATAAGGGGGGGGGACCTATTGTCCTCCCCCCCTGGCCCCCACCCCTGAGCGGTGGGTGGGGGCCCTAATAAAAACAATAAGGGGGGGGGACCTATTGTCCTCCCCCCCTGGCCCCCACCCCTGAGCGGTGGGTGGGGGCCCTAATAAAAACAATAAGGGGGGGGGACCTACTGTCCTCCCCCCCTGGCCCCCACCCTTGCGCGGTGGGTGGGGGCCCTAAATGGACCCCCCCCCCCCCCCCATCAAGGTGACTAGGGGTCCCAAGCCCCTAGTCACCCCCCACCCAAAACATTCTATCCCCTACCTACCCCCCTCACCCTAAAAATAGTGAGGGGGGAATAAAATAACTAACCTGTAAAAAAAAAAAAAAATAAACTTACCATTTGACGTCTTCTTTTTTCTAAATTCTTCTTACTTCAGCCCCCCAAAAGGCCAAATAAAAATCCATAAACCCGTCGCACTTTAAAAAAAAAAAAAAAAAAAAAACCGAGCGCAAACAAAAATTAATCCATCTTCACCCATGGAGGGCACGCCGCGTACTGAGCTCCGCAGGGCGGGTCAAGGCTTATAAAGCCTTGCCCCGCCCTGCAATTAGGCTTAGAACACAATGATTGGTTGGTTTAAACCAATCAGAGTGCTCTGTGTCATTTTACACAGCGTGGGAAAATTCAAAAGAACTTTCCCACTCTGTGTAAAATGACAGATCACTGTGATTGGATGGTTTTCAAGCCATCCAATCACAGTGCTCTGTGTCATTTTACAAGCGTGGGAAAATTCCAAAGAACTTTCCCACGTTTGTAAAATGACACAGAGCACTGTGATTGGCTTAAACCAACCAATCATTGTGTTCTAAGCCTAATTGCAGGGCGGGGCAAGGCTTTATAAGCCTTGACCCGCCCTGCGGAGCTCAGTACACGGCGTGCCCTCCATGGGTGAAGATGGATTAATTTTTGTTTGCGCTCGGTTTTTTTTGTTTTTTTTTTAAAAGTGCGACGGGTTTATGGATTTTTATTTGGCCTTTTGGGGGGCTGAAGTAAGAAGAATTTAGAAAAAAGAAGACGTCAAATGGTAAGTTTAATTTTTTTTTTTTTACAGGTTAGTTATTTTATTCCCCCCTCACTATTTTTAGGGTGAGGGGGGTAGGTAGGGGATAGAATGTTTTGGGTGGGGGGTGACTAGGGGCTTGGGACCCCTAGTCACCTTGATGGGGGGGGGGTTCATTTAGGGCCCCCACCCACCGCGCAGGGGTGGGGGCTAGGGGGGGGAGGACAGTAGGTCCCCCCCCCCTTATTGTTTTATTAGGGCCCCCACCCACCGCTCAGGGGTGGGGGCCGGGGGGGAGGACAGTAGGTCCCCCCCCCTTATTGTTTTTATTAGGGCCCCCACCCACCGCGCAGGGGTGGGGGCCAGGGGGGGAGGACAATAGGTCCCCCCCCCTTATTGTTTTTATTAGGGCCCCCACCCACCGCTCAGGGGTGGGGGCCGGGGGGGAGGACAATAGGTCCCCCCCCTTATTGTTTTATTAGGGCCCCCACCCACCGCTCAGGGGTGGGGGCCGGGGGGGGGGGACAGTAGGTCCCCCCCCCTTATTGTTTTATTAGGGCCCCCACCCACCGCTCAGGGGTGGGGGCCGGGGGGGAGGACAGTAGGTCCCCCCCCCTTATTGTTTTATTAGGGCCCCCACCCACCGCTCAGGGGTGGGGGCCGGGGGGGAGGACAATAGGTCCCCCCCCCTTATTGTTTTATTAAGGCCCCCACCCACCGCGCAGGGGTGGGGGCCGGGGGGGAGGACAGTAGGTCCCCCCCCCCTTATTGTTTTATTAGGGCCCCCACCCACCGCGCAGGGGTGGGGGCCGGGGGGGGGGGCAGTAGGTCCCCCCCCCCTTATTGTTTTATTAGGGCCCCCACCCACCGCGCAGGGGTGGGGGCCGGGGGGGGGGCAGTAGGTCCCCCCCCCCAATCTTTAACCCCGCGCAGGGGAGGGGGGGTGTTTGTTTTTTTTGTTTTTTGTTTTTTACAGTGAGCAGCCACAGGCTGCTCACTGCTTACTAGACATGCCCCTACTCGCGGTATAGCGAGTAGGGGCATATTATTTACTAATACTAAGTAATCTTTACTTAGTATTAGTAAAGTTGGCTGAAAGACCAATTCAGGTCTTTCAGCCTTTTAGTAGATAGCTCCCTGATACCGTGGGAATTAGGGAGTTATCTACTAAGCGGCTGCAAGATGCAGCCGCGGCAATGAATAGGATCGGAGTTTCATTCATTAGAATGAAATTCCGATACAAACAAAGTACCGAATTGCATCCTAACACCAATGGAGAATTCTGTTAGGATGCAATTCGGCAGTTTTGCCGGCGTTCTGTCTAAGTGACAGGACGTTTGGCAATACTGACAGGAAGCATTGTGGGAACAGGGAGGAAAGCTAGGGATCATGGGAAAATTGCTCTGACCAGCGGAAATGAAGCACACTTTGCTCCTCCGCTGGTCAGAGCTGGTCAAGCGGAGGAATCCCATAAGACAAAGAGTCCCTACTTTGTCTTATGGTTTTAAAGAAAACTAAAGGAGACAGGAAGAAAAGAATAACAGATCCCGAGAGAGGGGGAGAAGAGGAAGAGATTGAGGAAAGGTAAGTTCGGCATGACAGTGCCGCTTTAAAACAGGGCATTAAAAGGTGCTTCTTTAGCTCAATGATTAACTCCGTCCTCTAGGACGCAACTTATCAGGCAAACCATTTATTGTATCTTGTGAGATAGCTGTCCGTTAATAAACCTAATGTAGGAACTGTTCAGAACTCAGAGTCACCTCAGCCTTTTACCCATCATTAATAAAAGAAGTAATGTTACCGTTAAATAATGGAAATTAGATGCAACATCAAATAGAAGTGTACACTGAAGACTTGAGTTTCCCAGGATAGAAATATAAATATAAAAACAAAACTTAAACTTTGATTAACTTTTGGCACCGCTATGGGAACAAGGGTACCCTATCCCTTGGGTAAATGACTCCAGACCAAAAGGAACCCATCTTAAAGAGAAAATTACTGTTACAAAATTTGTATACCTACAGCACAGAAAAGGGCCCGTTACCCAAACATTGGGAATTCTCTGCCTAAAAGATGCTGTAATTACAAATTTAGTGGAGATGGTAAGATAGTTGATGATGCATTTTTGCAGAGAAGAATATTTGATGCTAGAATACGTAACATGGCTGTTAGTAACAACTTTTAGATCAAAGGAGAAATTAAAAAATGTAGCCTTTTAGCTTGCCAAGTGGAGACTGTGTCAAATTATTTTATTATTTTCTATTCATTACTTATTTTATCACCAGTAGATACAAGATTCATTGCATGTACACCACAGTTATTTCAATCTCCATTTTTTTCCTAGACCTATAGCACCTCTTTTTTGGCTTATTTTTGTTTAATAGATAACAAATGCATGGAAAGTGCCATCTTGTAGTACTTTTCACTTATTTTCAATTTTTCGATTTTAAATTACCCCCTCTCCCCCCCACCAAAAAAAAAAATGAAACAAGTGCATTTAAGTAAACTTTAAAAAAAAAATAAAAAAATCCTGCTTTTATTATTACATACATTTTGCTTCTATTCAAAGTGTAGGCCACTGATGGCTTGTTGGAAAACTGTGTTTAAAGGGAAAATAATCAATGAAAGAATGAGGAAGATAAAAGGAGTAACTGATTTGTACCCATCACCCTTGGAGCAAATGGATATAAACTTTGGACACAGGGTTTTGTCTGTCTATTTCCCAGAGAGCCGTCATCTAACTAATGGTCCGCAAAGAGGTTTTAGGTGTTCAACTCCATCGGTTCTACAATGTTACATATTTAATGGTTTGCAATCCTAAATAGCATGCATCTGAACAGTACTGAAACGAATAAAAAATAAAAAAAACATTTTACAAGCTTTTACCACCATGAGATAACTCATTTATAACCAACAAATTGTTTTATGGATATCACAACTCCCATGAAGCTTTGTAGGCTTGTAAAGCAGCACATACATTATGTACTGATCACCCACATTAAAACCACCAGCCTAACATTGTGTAGATTCTCCTCATGCTGCCAAAACAGCTCTGACGTGTCGAGGCATGGACTCCACAAGACCTCTGAACATGTCCTGTGGCATCAGTCACCAGGACATTAGCATCATATCCATTAAGTCCTGCAAGTTGCGAGGAGGGGCCTCCATGGATAAGATTTGTTGTTCAAGCACATCTGACAAATGCTCAATCGGATTGAGATCAGTGTGGTATGGTGCATTATCCTGCCACTATCGGGGATCACCATTGTCATGGAAGGGTGTACGTGGTCTGCAGCAATCTCTAGGCATGTGGTACCTGTCAAGTACCATCCACATCAATTCCAGGAAGATTTCCCAGCAGAACATTGCCCAGAGCATAACACTGCCTGTGCCTGTCCATATTCTTCCCATAGTGCAACCTTCTGCCATCTCTTCCCCAGGTAAACGATGCACATGCAGCCATCTACCTGATCTAAAAGAAAACTTGATTCATTAGACCAGGCAACCTTCTTCCATTGCTTCATAGTCTGGTTTTGATGCCTACGTACACATTGAAGATGCTTTTGGAGGTGGACTGGGGTCATCATGTCGCTAAATGGGGCCTACGACCGGTTGTCCTTCCTTGTACCGCTTTTGGTAGTTACCAACCACTTCATACCAGGAAAATCCCAAAAGACTTGCAGTTTTGGAGATGCTCTAAATCGGTCATCTGACATCACCATTTGGCCCTTGTCAAAGTCACTCAGATCTTTTCGCTTGTCCATTTTTCCTGCTTTCAACACATGACATTAATGAACTGACTTTTCACTTGCTGCCTAATATATCCCACCCTTGGCAGGTGTCATTGTAACAATATAATCAGTGTTATTCTGTTACCCGGTCAGTGCTTTTAATGTTGACG
The DNA here is from genome assembly GCF_036172605.1 of Pelobates fuscus. NCBI lineage: Eukaryota > Metazoa > Chordata > Amphibia > Anura > Pelobatidae > Pelobates > Pelobates fuscus. The sequence continues at coordinate 370,119,196 of NC_086320.1, read as the reverse complement.
AAGATTAGTGTAGTTGTGCTAGGTTATCCTTAGGGATAATTATTGCATCTCATTTTTTTATTTTATTTATTTTTAATTTTTTTATGTACAATGTTAGCCATACTTTATTTTTTTCTATAGACCAGAAAAAAAAAAATGTTGGTTCCAAAATGTCTGAATACCTTAGCTCTCTATGAACAGGCCAGAAGTTATTTCTGTTGTCACATACACTGCCACTTGTGACTCAAATGTCCTGGCAGCGGAAATCTTACGCATTATTTAAATATAACATCTTTAAGTCCTCACTGACCTCAGCCCAGAGATTCAGTGCAGCTGATTCAAAGCCAGCTCATCCCGTGGCCAAATTTAACAGGTCCTGTGTCCTCTCCCCCACACGGCCCTGTCAAAGTGCCTTTAAACTTGAGTGCGGTTGTTGGCAGGAGAATGCTGCCCACCCAGCAATTCCTTCATTTCCCAAATGTAACAGAGAAATGATTAATTGAAGAACACTGGGAAGGAATACCAAAATCAATGGCACTTCCCCTCATTAGAAGCAACACTGAACTAATTAGAAGGGCTGGAATGTGACGCAGCAAAAACCCAAAAGATAGATTAAAGAACACTCCATTACTAACCACCCCATTTTTTTTTTTTTTTAACAAGTCATAGATATACCCCCAATGAAAACATAAGTGCATTTAATTCTGCATTTCCCATTGGTGAATATATATAAAAACAGCTTGCAATAGCTGCAGATCTCGTCTGCAGCCTTTTGAAGTCCTATCTTCAGAGGGGGAACCATGAGCATACGACTACGGCTTTCCACAGCTCAGTGAAAAGGGGTGTGGGGGATTAGGGGTTTGCCAGCACACTGACAGCCAATGATAATAAAAATTTGACCTTTACTGGTCATATTTGTGACAGTTTATAAAAGTTCTGATTTTCTATTAAAATCACAATTTTTTTTATAAACGGTCAAATATACTGACTCCAGACACGGAAAGCACTTCAGCAAGCTTTAATTAAATAGTTTCCCTCTTTATCCTCATGAATGCTTTCATGAACTGGTTTTCAGGATGAAGACAGTATAGCCATCTATGTAGACAAGTGATGGGAGAGAGCAGAAGGTCCCTCAACAGCCAATAATTGCTGGCTGCACGCGAGGGTCAGAATTCACAGAAGCAGTAATGGTGAAATGTGTTGCTTTTCTTGGATACCTGGTTTATTATTCCAAAATCTACTATATATCTGTACCTCTGCAATAGCTTTTTTCAACATAAATCTGCCAACCCAACGACTGCCTGCAAATATATTTGCAATGTCAATGATATTATTTGCACAATAAAAAACAGATATTTAATCAGGCTGTAAAGTCTAAAGAAAACACTGCACGCTGTGTGTTCTACATCGGGAATGGCTCTGTGCTGCCGTAAGAGGATCCCTTTCCTGATTTACAGTTATTGAATGTACTTCTGAATCGGCCCATGCAGAATAGCATAGCTGAACCATCATTATCCCTGGAAGTTATTGCCTCAAAACGGACTAGACCACAGCTCCGTGCAATAATCTATTCAAAGTGTATATAGAATCCATTACAGGAAATTCACTGTAAAATTACTTTAGTGCTGGTGATTTGTAACCTGTAGAGCACACAGCATTGTCAGACGAACAACAAAGTCAGAAAATGACAAAATGACAAGGTTTTGGGTCAAAAGACCAGAGGATCAGGGCTTGCCTATTTGTCGAAACCGAGAAATGAGATAAAACATTACAATAAGATACATGGATGGCGACGGAATACAAAAACCAAAACCAAACATGAACTCAATTTCTATCTACTGTGTACTCTTCTATATATTGTAACAGCCAAAGTACGGGCAAATGTATAAATCAACTGTAATAAGTTAATATTACTTAAAATAAATTTTGAATTTTTTTGTGATATCTTCAAATAAGTCGATATCTTATCTACTGTTTTATAGCGCTATTGTGGTTAAAAAAAACAAAAACTCAAATTGAGCGTGGTTTTAGTAGATACATTGCGCTTCCAACCAGAAATAACTGCCCCATGGAGCAAGGATAAGCCAGGAGATAAACATACAGAAATTTATTAGAAAACACACAACTCTGTTACATTACACGCACGATTAGGTTTCCAGTAATAAACTATTACAGTTTTCCACACAGCAGGTGCTGAAACAGTATGGGGATGCACACTGTATACAATGTGTTCCTACAACGAGAAGCCCAGGCGAGAGTATGCCAAGGTGCAGTATCCATGTTTACATACATTTACACAAACACACTGCAGAAGAGCGTGTTGCCGGTGTTTGTGCTCTGCATTTTGTGGATTTTTCTCAGCATTGTATAGGGCACGTTACAGAATTAACACAATTGGGACTCTCCACCCAGATCTAGGACACTTGGTCGGTATGTGGCTTTTATAGTGTTCAAAAGCCACACTAAACCCAATACTTAACGTAGATAACCCGCAGCAGAGACCTTAAAGCATTGGTTAATTTAAACAAACTTCTTAGCTTGTGTTTTACGTGCATAATGTATTAACCAAAAATCAACAATGAAAACCTGCGTTTTCTTGAGTGTAGCGCTAAATGTGATAGAATAATACAATAGTGAATAGTGCTCTTAATTGCACTTACCCTCTTTTATACACTTGTATACATGAAAAAAAGGGAAAAAAATAGACAAATAATTGTGCAGTATGTTTAAGCTGGATTAGAAAATTTTTTGTGAATTCTGAAGATAGAGTCAAGTTCACTCACATTTGTTAGAGCCTTTTATAGATATAGGGCTCTAAACTTCCTGGCATCTGTGTCTTTTAGGGTAGACCACACGACCCCCCTCTCACGGTATACGTATACGTGTTTTCCTCCAAATTTAGATAGAAAAAGAGACACAGGTAATCTGATCTGAGCGTAGTATTCCCAAATACTATAAATATCAATGAAAGAATAAGATATAGTATTGCTCACCTTTTTTAGAGCCTTTGTTAACCGGCTCTAAGTGTATTAGCCTAGTGTCAATTTGTGGGGTGACACTACCCCTCTCTGGAATCACTTCGACAGGATACAGCAAAGAAGGTTGAGTATAAAAATATATTTATTATAAAATGAATATTCTAAAATTATGTATACAGTTTTACTAGAAAATAATAAAATCTGAAATATCATATGTAAAATACAAATATTTGTTGCCAAAACGCGTTTCGCCGTCACACGGCTTCCTCAGTCGGCTTCTGATCTTCTTCTGAATAAAATCGCTTATATGTCTTTAAATCGACCGCCAAAATCTCCTGATTTTTAGTCCGGTGTGTTTCCAGTGGCTCGGGTTGATGTCGTCGCGTCACTTCCGGTCCTCCGTACTACATCTCCCATGGTGCTGTGCGGATCTCGGCGTCATTTCCGGTGTATGTCAGCGGTGTTATGGGAAATTGAGTCCAAAGTGACATCGTTGTATAGTTCGTTTTTAGTCCGTGATTGTATTTTAAGCATATAAATCATATGTTCCGGGTAGAAGTAGAACGAGATAATTGTAACGTTAGTATTCAGGAATAATTTGACAGAAAAGTGCAATTATTGAGATGACAATAAATAGAAATAAAATTATAAAAACAGAGAATAATCTATTATAGATTTATCTATATTTAATTCCTTTGTTTAGTGTCATATGTCCACCTCTGCAGGTTTGGCTGGGGGTTGTTTTTATCCTTTAAACAGTGAAAAATGGAATACGATAAAGGGGCAATAGAAGTAATTGGATCCCTTAATATTTCTAGCAGCATACATTATGAAGATTCTCAGGGTTACAAGTTATTTCTATTCTAAAGAGTGTGGAGTTTGTTCTGACATAAAAAAGTCTCTGAGTTTTTTCCAATATGGGTTGTGATCATATGAATGTCCTTAATTGTTATTTAGTTTGGGGTGGGAAACGATATTAGTAATGTGATATATTAGTGATAAAGTTTTTTGGAGAATACAGTCTGTTGAAGGAATATTTGACTTTGAATTAGTCTTTGAGTTTATTTACAAGAAATTCTTAATTTGGTTAAGGTGCATTTGCTGTAGGCGTAAAATTCTTAGAAGGGTTTGGTTTTAAAAATTAAGATTTTAAATTTAAAATTTTAAAAAAATCTTTTTTTATAAATATGAACTGGACCTCACCTCTTTTAAAAATTAAACATTTTTCACTGTTTAAAGGATAAAAACAACCCCCAGCCAAACCTGCAGAGGTGGACATATGACACTAAACAAAGGAATTAAATATAGATAAATCTATAATAGATTATTCTCTGTTTTTATAATTTTATTTCTATTTATTGTCATCTCAATAATTGCACTTTTCTGTCAAATTATTCCTGAATACTAACGTTACAATTATCTCGTTCTACTTCTACCCGGAACATATGATTTATATGCTTAAAATACAATCACGGACTAAAAACGAACTATACAACGATGTCACTTTGGACTCAATTTCCCATAACACCGCTGACATACACCGGAAATGACGCCGAGATCCGCACAGCACCATGGGAGATGTAGTACGGAGGACCGGAAGTGACGCGACGACATCAACCCGAGCCACTGGAAACACACCGGACTAAAAATCAGGAGATTTTGGCGGTCGATTTAAAGACATATAAGCGATTTTATTCAGAAGAAGATCAGAAGCCGACTGAGGAAGCCGTGTGACGGCGAAACGCGTTTTGGCAACAAATATTTGTATTTTACATATGATATTTCAGATTTTATTATTTTCTAGTAAAACTGTATACATAATTTTAGAATATTCATTTTATAATAAATATATTTTTATACTCAACCTTCTTTGCTGTATCCTGTCGAAGTGATTCCAGAGAGGGGTAGTGTCACCCCACAAATTGACACTAGGCTAATACACTTAGAGCCGGTTAACAAAGGCTCTAAAAAAGGTGAGCAATACTATATCTTATTCTTTCATTGATATTTATAGTATTTGGGAATACTACGCTCAGATCAGATTACCTGTGTCTCTTTTTCTATCTAAATTTGGAGGAAAACACGTATACGTATACCGTGAGAGGGGGGTCGTGTGGTCTACCCTAAAAGACACAGATGCCAGGAAGTTTAGAGCCCTATATCTATAAAAGGCTCTAACAAATGTGAGTGAACTTGACTCTATCTTCAGAATTCACAAAAAATTTTCTAATCCAGCTTAAACATACTGCACAATTATTTGTCTATTTTTTTCCCTTTTTTTCATGTATACAAGTGTATAAAAGAGGGTAAGTGCAATTAAGAGCACTATTCACTATTGTATTATTCTATCACATTTAGCGCTACACTCAAGAAAACGCAGGTTTTCATTGTTGATTTTTGGTGATCTTTTATATGTGGTGGGTTTTATAGGAGTACCCACGGAGTGTTTCAGCGGCTATTTTCTTTAAATTGTACACGAATACAAAAAAGCGCCACCTATTCCACACTTTTGTGTATTTTGAACTTGTTTCTGTATATCTTACTCCTTGTAAGTGTGGAGGCAGCTAAAATGTCACTATTTGAAAGAAGAAAGAACTACTGCACAAATATAGACACTATGTTTGACACCCCCACTTTAATACATAATTCTCAACCTCAGACCAATACCCATGACCTAAGAGAATGTCAATACAAATTAACCAAATGCATGAACCAAGAGGTTAAAATAATCTGGGAAGTAGCAACCCTAGAAAAATATATTAAAGAAAAAATCACCCCTAGAGGCCTAAGATACAACAAATATCCCACATTTGATAAAGGGGAGGAAGAATTTATAGAAGAATGGCAGGAGATGCTAGAGAATTTCTCCTTCACAACTATGAAAATGATAATCAAAAGGAGAAAACTCACTTTACAGAAATTAGATAAAGACATAAATGAAATTCAAACCCAACTTGTAAACCATACTACCTCTGAAGAATATGAAACCATAACAAAGACAATCCAAAAACAAATAGACAAAACAGTAATTGAGACCATAAATATCAAAAGAAAGAAATATAAAAGGGACAGGTACGATTATGACAATAATCAAGTCACCACCTATGCAACAAAAGAACAAACTAATACACATAACAATAATCACCAGAAACACTACACTAGAAGAGACCACTCCCCACAACAGAGTAAAAATAACCATGTCCATATAAATAGAAGGGAAAACAACTACAAATCAAACCCCACACGTTCTCAATGGGAGCACAACAATTCACATGATAGGAGACACCACTCTAGAGCTAGGTCACCACATTTAAGATTCCCTCCACCACAACCAAGAACCAATAAATTTGCAACAACCCCTACAAAGGAAAGATATGAACTAAATAGAAAAGCCAGGGAAAGATCACCCATCCTCACGAGAAATAGAAAAGAAACACAAAAAAGTAACAATTTTACTTCCAACAGATTTGACATTTTAACAAACAGAGATATTGAAGAAGATGATTTTTTTCAGGAGGGACGCCAAAAAGGGAAATACAAAGCAGCACAACCCCCACAAAATACAAATTCCCCTCAAAATACCACTCCCAAAAGACTAAGGAATTTAAGGGGAGGGGCACACGAGGAGGCAAGACACACAACAAGATAAGAAAAACACTAGCACAATCACAATCAATTATTTTTAATCTAACGGGGAATCCCCTACCACTGGCCGAACAAAAGGTTCTAAACAAAGGACTAAAATTTGTTCCTACACAACCCTTAAACAAATTCGACATTTTTATAGATCTAAATAAATACAAAAGACAACTATGTCTAAAAAAATGTTTTATGAGAACAGACAAATTAACATATCAAACCTCACCTTCAAAATATGTACACACTGACCTTAAGGAAAAATCCACTTTCTTCCCAAATAATTTTGTATCCAAAGAGATGATTTCGTTTGAGAATGCGGTCATGCAAGAAATAAATCAAATCAAACCCAAAAATAAGAGACAAATGAATTTAAACAAAGAGGAGTGGTTAGCACTAAAAGCACTTCAGAAGAACAAAGAAAAAGTAATCAAACCAGCCGATAAGGGAGGTGGGATTGTAGTTATGAGAACGGAGGATTATCTACAAGAAGGCCTAAGACTAGTTGGAGATGGGGACACATATGAAAAGTTACCAGGAAACCCGACATTTACCATTAAGACAAAATTTGAAAATTTATTACAGAGGGGAAAAGAAATAGAGATATTAAATGAAAAAGAATATAAATACCTCAACATCATGAAACCAAAAATCCCTGTTTTTTATCATTTACCAAAAATCCACAAAAATGCCACCAATCCTCCAGGTAGACCGATAGTCTCAGGCATAGGCTCGATATCAAGTAGACTATCGGAATACCTGGATAAGTGCCTACAACCAATCGTACAAAAAACTAGAAACTACCTCAAAGACACACTCAATATTATTCAAATTTTACAAGAAATACAGTGGGAACCAGACTACATTCTAGTCACCGCAGATGTGAGCTCACTATACACAATCATCTCACACACTAGAGGAATAGAAGCCACACAATTTTTTCTGAAGAATGATGATTTTTATCCAGATGAACAAATTAATTTTATAACAGAGGGAATAGAACTCATTTTAAATAATAACTATTTTTGGTTTAACAATGAATTCTTTTTACAAAAAGTCGGTACTGCTATGGGGACCAGGTTCGCTCCTAGCTATGCAAATCTCTTCATGGCATTTTGGGAGGAGAGATTCATAAATAACAACAAGGACTGGGAGACGAACCTGGTCTCCTACAAGCGATACATAGATGATATATTTTTTATTTGGAAGGGCTCAGAGGATCTTTTAAAGTCATTTTTAACTTTTTTAAACACCAATGACTGGGGAATTAAACTAACTACGGAATACAGTAAAGAAAGCGTAAAAATTTTTTAGATCTCACAATTTTTATAGAAGAAAACCAAATTAAGACAAAAACCTTTTTTAAAACAGTAGATGTAAATAATTACATTTTTCTAAACAGCTGCCATTTTTCACCCTGGTTAAAAAATATCCCAAAAGCACAGATAATGAGGATCCGCAGAAATTGCACAGACATAAGCACGTTTGGAACCCAAGCCATAAAAATAAAAGAACAGTTTATAGAAAAGGGTTATGAAGAAAAATCCCTTGTGGACACTATTAAACAAATAGAAACAATGGACAGATCCTCTCTATTGAAATATAAACAGAAAACCACAAAAGAACATAACATCCTACCCTTCATTAGTAATTTTAATCAAGAAAGTAACAGAATAAAACGAATAATTAGTAAACACTGGCCGATGCTTAGGAACGACCCAATGCTGTACTCGATTCTACCAGAGAAGCCTAGATTTATATACAGGGGAGCACCCAATCTGAAACAAAAACTAGTACACAACCATATAAAAGACAAAAAACCCACCCCTTTCTTTCAAAAGAAAGGTTTTTTCGGCTGTGGCCTATGCTCAGCCTGTAAAAACACAAAGAGTGTAAAAAGACACGTTATAGAATTTTCGGATTCAAAAAAAGAAAACAAATACAAAATACGAGAAATGACTACATGTTTTTCAAAGAGAGTGATATATCTACTACAATGTTCCTGCAATCTCCTATATGTGGGCAGAACCAAGCGTCCTTTATACGTGAGAATAAATGAACACATACGAAACATAAAGAGAGGATATGATAAACATAGCGTTTCCAACCATTTCAAAGAGGTACACAACAACGATCCCCAATTTCTAAGTTTTTCAGCTATACAGAAAATCACCTTAAATTGGAGAGGGGAGGATGAAATAAAGAAGCTAGGAAAAATCGAGACAAAGTGGATTTTTAATTTGAACACCCTAGCCCCCCATGGTCTGAATGCGGATTTCGAACTTTGCCATTTCCTTTAACCTCTTAACCTTTTAGACTTTTTAATAATTTTTAAAAGAGGTGAGGTCCAGTTCATATTTATAAAAAAAGATTTTTTTAAAATTTTAAATTTAAAATCTTAATTTTTAAAACCAAACCCTTCTAAGAATTTTACGCCTACAGCAAATGCACCTTAACCAAATTAAGAATTTCTTGTAAATAAACTCAAAGACTAATTCAAAGTCAAATATTCCTTCAACAGACTGTATTCTCCAAAAAACTTTATCACTAATATATCACATTACTAATATCGTTTCCCACCCCAAACTAAATAACAATTAAGGACATTCATATGATCACAACCCATATTGGAAAAAACTCAGAGACTTTTTTATGTCAGAACAAACTCCACACTCTTTAGAATAGAAATAACTTGTAACCCTGAGAATCTTCATAATGTATGCTGCTAGAAATATTAAGGGATCCAATTACTTCTATTGCCCCTTTATCGTATTCCATTTTTCACTGTTTAAAGGATAAAAACAACCCCCAGCCAAACCTGCAGAGGTGGACATATGACACTAAACAAAGGAATTAAATATAGATAAATCTATAATAGATTATTCTCTGTTTTTATAATTTTATTTCTATTTATTGTCATCTCAATAATTGCACTTTTCTGTCAAATTATTCCTGAATACTAACGTTACAATTATCTCGTTCTACTTCTACCCGGAACATATGATTTATATGCTTAAAATACAATCACGGACTAAAAACGAACTATACAACGATGTCACTTTGGACTCAATTTCCCATAACACCGCTGACATACACCGGAAATGACGCCGAGATCCGCACAGCACCATGGGAGATGTAGTACGGAGGACCGGAAGTGACGCGACGACATCAACCCGAGCCACTGGAAACACACCGGACTAAAAATCAGGAGATTTTGGCGGTCGATTTAAAGACATATAAGCGATTTTATTCAGAAGAAGATCAGAAGCCGACTGAGGAAGCCGTGTGACGGCGAAACGCGTTTTGGCAACAAATATTTGTATTTTACATATGATATTTCAGATTTTATTATTTTCTAGTAAAACTGTATACATAATTTTAGAATATTCATTTTATAATAAATATATTTTTATACTCAACCTTCTTTGCTGTATCCTGTCGAAGTGATTCCAGAGAGGGGTAGTGTCACCCCACAAATTGACACTAGGCTAATACACTTAGAGCCGGTTAACAAAGGCTCTAAAAAAGGTGAGCAATACTATATCTTATTCTTTCATTGATATTTATAGTATTTGGGAATACTACGCTCAGATCAGATTACCTGTGTCTCTTTTTCTATCTAAATTTGGAGGAAAACACGTATACGTATACCGTGAGAGGGGGGTCGTGTGGTCTACCCTAAAAGACACAGATGCCAGGAAGTTTAGAGCCCTATATCTATAAAAGGCTCTAACAAATGTGAGTGAACTTGACTCTATCTTCAGAATTCACAAAAAATTTTCTAATCCAGCTTAAACATACTGCACAATTATTTGTCTATTTTTTTCCCTTTTTTTCCATGTATACAAGTGTATAAAAGAGGGTAAGTGCAATTAAGAGCACTATTCACTATTGTATTATTCTATCACATTTAGCGCTACACTCAAGAAAACGCAGGTTTTCATTGTTGATTTTTGGTGATCTTTTATATGTGGTGGGTTTTATAGGAGTACCCACGGAGTGTTTCAGCGGCTATTTTCTTTAAATTGTACACGAATACAAAAAAGCGCCACCTATTCCACACTTTTGTGTATTTTGAACTTGATAATGTATTAACCCCTTAAGGACCAAACTTCTGGAATAAAAGGGAATCATGACATGTCAGACATGTCATGTGTCCTTAAGGGGTTAATATTAGCAGCAATACTAATTACAGTTAGGTTACAGTTCGTTATACTGGGTGGGTTTATATTATTAAAGGGACACTCCAGGCTCCCCCACACATTAGATGCACTGTGTAGGTTAGGTTACAGTTAGTTATACTGGGTGGGTTTAGATTATTAAAGGGACACTGCAGGCTCCCACACACGTTAGATGCACTGTGTAGGTTAGGTTACAGTTATACTGGGTGGGTTTAGATTATTAAAGGGACACTCCAGGCTCCCACACACGTTAGATGCACTGTGTAGGTTAGGTTACAGTTAGTTATACTGGGTGGGCTTATATTATTAAAGGGACACTCCAGGCTCCCACACACGTTAGGTGCACTGTGTAGGTTAGGTTACAGTTATACTGGGTGGGTTTATATTATTAAAGGGACACTCCAGGCTCCCGCACACCTTAGGTGCACTGTGTAGGTTAGGTTACAGTTAGTTACACTGGGTGGGTTTATATTATTAAAGGGACACTGCAGGCTCCCACACACGTTAGATGCACTGTGTAGGTTAGGTTAGAGTTAGTTATTCTAGGTGGGTTTATATTATTAAAGGGACACTCCAGGCTCCCACACACGTTAGATGCACTGTGTAGGTTAGGTTAGAGTTAGTTATACTGGGTGAGTTTATATTATTAAAGGGACACTCCAGGCTCCCACACACGTTAGGTGCACTGTGTTGGTTAGGTTTCAGTTAGTTATACTGGGTGGGTTTATATTATTAAAGGGACACTGCAGGCTCCCACACACGTTAGATGCACTGTGTAGGTTAGGTTAGAGTTAGTTATTCTAGGTGGGTTTATATTATTAAAGGGACACTCCAGGCTCCCACACACGTTAGATGCACTGTGTAGGTTAGGTTAGAGTTAGTTATACTGGGTGAGTTTATATTATTAAAGGGACACTCCAGGCTCCCACACACGTTAGGTGCACTGTGTTGGTTAGGTTACAGTTAGTTATACTGGGTGGGTTTATATTATTAAAGGGACACTCCAGGCTCCCACACACGTTAGATGCACTGTGTAGGTTAGGTTAGAGTTAGTTATACTGGGTGAGTTTATATTAAGCTGTCCAGCTGTAAGCTTTCTACAGTATAATGTCAACTTTGTTGCATGTAACTGCAAATCACAGAAACCTCAGCTGTGCCAAATAAGGCCTGCTTATGGTATATGTATAGAAAGTGAAGAGAACAGGATTGGACAAGAACCTACTTGGTTAGCATACATCTACACCCTTATCAAAAACCAAATAAACCAGTCTGGAATGATTGTTTTACTACGTCCTAACCCTGGGAGAACCTCTCAATGGAGAGATGCTATAAGAAAACTACAGGATGGTTAGGCTCTGTGATTTCTGTCTTAGTCCCAATGGGTCACAGTTCTGCCAGAGTCTTTCAGTTTTCATAATTAACCAAGCAAACAAAAGGTATAATTCACTGGCATATTCCGTCATGATTCCCTTTTATTCCAGAATTTGTGTCCTTAAGGGGTTAAGGTAACCGCCTCTTTAAGTGTGCAGATAAAAATAACATGACGGAACGATAAACACTCATTTGCATTTTATTGCAAAGAAAATTGGCAGTAAAAATATACGTTAAAGGTCAGCTTGTTTATTTACGTCAAGTCTGGTCAATTAAAAAAGGTTATTTTATAATGAATTCTATGAAGGCATCTCTGTACTCTTCAACCTCAACTTTACATTCTAAAAACAAAATAAAAAAATAAAAAACTTAAAGCAGCACCCCCACTTCCAAAAAAACAAGTGTTTCATGAAGATAGAATTTTTATGAAATAATTATTTTGACTGTGTTCAAATTTCACTGAAATTACAACTCAGTCAAGAGATATACAGAGACAAAGTAGGGACTGCTTTGTCTCTGTATATTTCCTACATCTGACAGTTCTAGAATCTGGGTTGAACTACCACTGTCTAGAAGTGTTAATATCCCAGCCGTCACAAGTGATGTCTGCAGGGAATTAGCTTTATCTATGAAGGCTCCTGCGGTCTCCTGGGTTCCTCCATAAACCTCAATGCTATAGTCTTGTGCTTGCACAAGAGTTGAGTAGTGATGTTGGCTTCTGGCGTCTAGTGCCAGGAACTGATGAGTACCCGCTGGGAGAAGACGGCGATGCCCACGAGGGACAATTTCAGCTGAGTAAAACTCCCCTTTGCCTGCCCTGCCAGCCACCGGACCCCAAGCAGTGATGTCACAGTCAAGGGTCTTTGCAAATTCTGTAAAGTCCTCGGATGATGACCATGCAGCTTTAATGATGGTCTACTTCTGGTCAATCTTTGATAACACTAAAAAGAAGACAAGGCTGTAAATGCAGTTCTTAAACTCCTATTCACATAGTTGATAAACTACAAGGCCGCATAAGGAAAGGGATGCATCTTTTCATCAAGAGTAGAAGATTCACAAAACACCTACCATTAATTTGAGTTTTTAACATAACAAAACTTTAATCCCAAGAGACCAGCTATAAGGAAAAATGCTCTATAAAATGGTTAGTTATACTACCAGAGGAACGGAATACATTACTGAAATGTAAACATCACATCTTCAGGTGTCATACGTTAGTACAAAACACATGTCTACAGGAACGTCTGCCTAATCATAGTGGATAAAACATTTTTTTTAAAAGCAAGAAAAACAGACTTCCGTGTCTCGCTCCTGCTAGGCTCCTGCTAGCGTGAACATTAGGGCCATGCGGGCTGTTTTCCATTAAATAAAGCCAAACATCTTAAACTACTAGCAGCATCTGCAAATTATTCCAATTCCTGATTCGACACAGAAAACTTAAAGTTAAATAAATAAATAACGCCCAGTGCGGTTTTCAATAAATCCCCATACAACTAGAACAAGTGATTTTTTTATTTCACTTCTTTTGCCAAAAGATCAGGAAAAACAAACTAAAACAAATACATAAATGAATAGAGGGTATAATGATCCTTCAAACTATATTATAAAGGGATCTGTCGCCTACTTCACATTTGACAGAGGTTTATATTAAGAAAAAAAAACTGCAAAAACACAAAAACACAAAATAAAATAATAATATAGTTCACTTTAAAAGTTCTGTAGCTGTAAAGTCAAACGAGTTTGCCGGTTTACAGTTGTGTGGCCCAGATTTTTGGCAACAATCAAAGAGGCCAAAAGAGGACTAGGAGGAGAGAAACAGAAATCCTAATATCGCTTACAGAAATTTGTCCAAAATTGCCAAGGCAAAGGAAGAAATGCAAAGTCCTCCACTGATCTGAGCAAGGAGAAGCCGTTGTCTTCTAACTGCAGTAATTATTTACAAACTGCTGCAGATTGAAGTCATTGTCAGCAGGGAGAGTTAGTGCAAGGTATTCTCTGCACCACAACCTGCTATAGCACCTAAGCTGACCGTATAGAAAAAGTATGTCTAAAGTTTCAAAGCATTTTAATAAAATAGAATAAAAATAATTGATTAGTAAGACTATCTTAATTAAAAAGAGAAAAAAGTTACTTGTGGGGTCGCCAAAGTTTTTCAAAGACCCTCCCAAGAAACATGTCCAATGGATGATGGTGCCTATAGATAGGAAGAGAGGGGACCTGCTCAGGTCCAGTTCATTCCCGCTCTATGCTTCCATAATATGTATTCATCCTGAAGTGACAATTATTTATTCGTAAAGGGAGCTAAACGGTGACTAGGACATTATAGCATTAGGGATACACATTTGTATTGCCAACGTTGGTGTTCTTTTAAAATATATTTATCCTTACAAAGGTTCTGGAATTACAATATATGCTTTCTTGGAGGATTTTATTTTATTTTAATTTTTAAGGGGGTGACTACTTAACTTTGTACGGACCGAGTGTATCAACAAGCCTTATGTTCCCATTAATATATTCCCATTATAATTATTATTATTCCTGGTATTTATATAGGGCCAGCATATTCCATAGCGCTTTACAATATTACCATTAACCTAAACCCTATTAACGCCTGGGATGGCAGATATTTAGAGATACATTTTCAATGTATTTTATGACCATTCTAGATCAGAATTCTGTTTAGAGATGTGAAACCAACAGTGAACAACACGTTAATCATAAATCCGTAATGACAGCTCAACGGTTCGAAATGGCTGACTGGCAATTTACATTAGCATTTTCTAATCAGTACTAATAAAGAGGGTTGCACTCTGGGAGAGCAGCCTACAGGGATGTCGAAAGTAGGATTGCCCTAGAGTCATATCTGCAGATAAATTGGGCTTAAAATGAGAAAACAAAATGTGTGTGTGTGTGTGTGTGTGTGTGTGTGCATAGCAGACTGTTGCCACTGATCCAAACACTTAGACAACTGCTGTCTGTGGAATACTCTGTAACACAGCAGCTCACACTTCATGAGGGAATTTATATTAAAAAAAACCAACAAAAAAACATGTATTTTGCTCTATAATTTGCAGGGTCTTTGTCCCTAACAGAGAGAAGCAGAGGACGAACATGGAGAGCACACTCTACGGCTGCTTAGATAATGCACAATATACAATTCCACATTATCAATATAAATTTTGTCCAACCTGGACGACAGCCACTAGATGTGTGTTTAACCCCTTAAGGACCAAACTTCTGGAATAAAAGGGAATCATGACATGTCACACATGTCATGTGTCCTTAAGGGGTGGAAGGGACACTGTAGGCACCCAGACTCACTGAAGTGGTCTGGGTGCACTGTCCCAGGTCCCTTAACCTTGCGTTAGTAACTATTGCAGTTTTTATGGGGTAACTCCACCTCTAGTGGTGGTCTACCAGACGCTGGCCGTCGTCCTGCTTTGCATGAGGACATCCAGCGACACTAAAAAACCCATAGGAAAGCATTGTACCCGGCGTGTCAAGGTTTCCCTGGACTGAATAAGGAAGGGAAAAACATGACTGCTGCCCAGGAAAGGGGGGATGGATTAAAGGGGATACATATGTAGCGAGTAGGGTACTGGTATATATGGGAGCCTGGGGGGTGGGCCCTGGCCACTCAGCAGGTAGTAACAGATCTAACAGGAGCTTTCCCACCCTCCCTCCCTAGGATTGTGCCTTTTGGTAGAAAAGTGGCGGTGGTGGTGGTGTCTTTTTTCTTTGTGTCTGGTTGTCTCTGTTTTTGTTTTGTCACAGCGGAATACCTGGCCAGCGCATGGGAAGGCAAGTGCCAAGTCGGATTGGGGAGTCGCAGCATGCTTGGGCTGAAGGCGGAAGGCAGGCTGCTTTGGACTCTGGAAAAAGGATGTGAGATCTGTCTGATGGATGAATCACCCCATCAGCTGACAGTTGGTTTAATGCTGGTCAAAATGTTCAATAAAGCTGTGGCCGTTGCCCTTATCCATTATACAGGTGTTGTGTGTTTATTGGGCAACGTAGGGGTTGTGGGTCTGCAGTCAAGGTTTCCCTGGACTGAATAAGGAAGGGAAAAACATGACTGCTGCCCAGGAAAGGGGGGATGGATTAAAGGGGATACATATGTAGCGAGTAGGGTACTGGTATATATGGGAGCCTGGGGGGTGGGCCCTGGCCACTCAGCAGGTAGTAACAGATCTAACAGGAGCTTTTCTTCAATCTCCTACCTTCCTACACCTCCTGAGAGTTTTTAAAAAAAAAAAAAAAAAATTATAAGAATAGAAAAGAAGTTTTTACTGACCTTAACAAATTTATCTACTCACCTTTCCAAGTGAAGAGCTATGGCAGCGGTGTCCAAGGATTCCCTGGTGGAGATGCTGCAGGCATACATGGCGGCGAATGGCTCTGGGTCGTTGGATGAAGTGATGGCCGGCCTGCAGGGTGGCAGCGACGTTGCAGCAGTGGCGGAGCCCGAGGAGAGGCAAGATGGCGGTAGGAGGCCTAGGCGATCCAGACCTCCTACGCGCCTTTCCCCCAGCCCGGTGCGGCGAAGCAGCGGGAGACCGAGAGTGACCGGGGCGAGCGGAGTGAGCGGAGCGGCTGGAGGTGTCCCCTTATCTACCCGGGCTGCAGGAGGGCGGCTGCGGCAGGAACTGGAGGCTGTTCGGCGGGATCAAGATGGCGGCGGACGAGGTGCGAGGTCGAGGAGTCCGGCTTCTTTTCCGGCCCAGCCGGATATGACGTCTGAGCACGCCCGACGCGCGGGAAGAGTGACGTCAGCAGAAGCGCCGCGGGGCGCGTACGTGACGTCTGTGCACCGGAGCGTGTGGACGTCACAGGCCCCGCCATCTTGGAACCGGGCAAACTGGTCCGGAGAGTCGGGCAGCCGGGAGGCTGGCCTGGAAAGTGCCCACGATTCGTGGAGGGACGGCGGCCGGGCTGCCGGTCGGCCCAGCACATCGGGTGATGGCGGCCATGGCGGTGGTCGGCCGGAAGCAGCGGAGGATGGCGGCCTGTGGAGAGGCCGGCTGGATCTAGAGGAGGAACCGGCCATGGGAGAAGAAGACAGTGCAGAGGAGCAGGAGGAACAGCTGGAGGACCGTGTGCCTGGCAGCCTTCCTGTGTCTGGTGAGTCAGCCTGCGCAGGCGCATGGGGTAGCCTGGGTACCGGTATAGGGTCCAGGGAGTCGCAAGGCGAAGTTTTGCGCTTGCTTAGGGCTCTAGTGGCAGGGTTACCAGGGGCAACGCAAGGGGGGGGCAGTAGCGCCTGCGCTAGGGCCCGCGCCAGCAGCTCCAATGTGCGCTTTTCGCCCCAGCATACCCGGGTGTGAGTTGTCTCCGCTGGGCATGCATGTCCCCAGTGAGACGCGCGAGAAGATAGTGCGTGGTGAATTTGTGGATTTGTTATCCCTGGTTCCGCCAGACAAGGATTCCGTAGATAGGCCTCGAAGGGGGGAGCCGGGGGAAGGGGACAAGGGCAAGCAGCTCCTGAGGACTTTCGGGAACTGGTTGCAGGGGTTTGCGGTTTTCGCCAGCGTCTTGTCCAGGCGGTTTCCGGAAAGGGCCCCTTCATTATTTGGATACCTAGATCTCATTTGGGGGGCTTACAAAATTTACGGCGGGCAATGCTGGTTTCGTTATGACCAGCAATTTCGGCAGAAAATGGCGGTGTGCTCCGGGTTGGACTTCGGGGTGCAGGACGGCAGCCTCTGGCTGCTTCTCATGACTCCCAGCCGGCCGGCGCCCTTTCAGGGCGCAGCCGGTGGCCAGACAGGGACACCGGCTGGTCCCAAACGAGGGGTTTGCTGGCTCTTCAATGAGAGCCATTGCAGGTGGTATAGTTCCTGCCGTTTTAGACACGAGTGTTCTCACTGTGGAGGAGCGCATCCTGCAGCGCGCTGTTTCAAAAAGGGAAAACAGGCTCCTCCAAAAGGTGGGGCGGACGCCGCACCTAAAGGCCTGGACCCCGGTGAGCGGGGAAAGGATGGCGCCGTGGCTCGCGCGGTATCCTAAGCGGCGGGAGGCGTTGCTGTTGGCGGACGGGTTTTCGTCGGGGTTTTGGGTTCCGTTTGTTCCCTCGGCGGAGCCGCGTTTTGCTAACAACTTGCGCTCGGTTCAGGGTAGGGAAGGGATGTTGCGGGAAAAACTGGAAAAAGAGGTATGTTTGGGGAGGATGGCGGGGCTGTTTGCCCGCTTGCCATTTGAGAATCTCCGGGTGTCGCCGTTGGGTTTGGTTCCCAAAAAAGAGGAGGGAGCTTACCGCATGATTCATCATTTATCATATCCAGCAGGTGAGTCTGTTAACGACGGCATTGATAAGGAGTTCAGCCGCGTCCGGTACGTGTCGTTCGACAGGGCGTTGGAATTGGTCAGGGACGCCGGGGTTGGAGCCTGGTTAGCGAAGTCCGACATTGAATCGGCTTTCCGCTTGTTGCCAGTTCACCCGGAGTGTCATCACCTCCTCGGTTGCCACTTCGAGGGTAGTTACTACTATGACATGTGTCTGCCGATGGGGTGTGCGATTTCCTGCTCCTATTTCGAGTCTTTTGCGTCGTTTGTGGAATGGGTGGTCATTCAGGTTTCGGGTTTCGGTTCAGTTACACATTATTTGGATGATTTTTTGTTTGTAGGGAAACGGGGGACAGGGGTATGTGGGGACCTTCTGCGCGTTTTTCGTGAGGTGGCAGCTGATTTTGGCATCCCGGTCGCGGAACAGAAGACGGAGGGCCCGGTAGAGGTGCTGTCGTTCCTGGGGGTGGAAATTGATTCCACCAACATGATTTTTCGGTTGCCGGAAGCCAAGGTCGCTTTGCTGTTTTGTTGGATCGACCTAGTCAAAGGAGCGCATAAAGTACAGTTGCGACAGATGCAGGTGCTGCTGGGTCACCTGGCATTCGCATGTCGGGTTTTGCCGATGGGTCGGGCGTTTTGTCGCCGGCTCTCTTTGGCGACGGTGGGGATTCGGGAGCCGTATCATTTTATACGGGTTACGAGAAAGCTTAAGGCGGACTTGCAGGTGTGGAGTTCTTTCCTGGAGAAGTACAACGGCCGATCGTGTTGGTTGCGAGCGGCGGTTGGTAACTCGGTGTTGGAACTCTTCACGGATGCGTCCGGCTCCCTCGGTTTTGGGGCATACTTCCGGGGCCGGTGGTGTGCGGAGGCCTGGCCGGACAACTGGCAGGGTAAGGATCTTATGCGCAACCTGACCTTCCTGGAGCTCTTCCCGATTGTAGTTGCAATGGAGTTATGGGGTCACGATTTACGGGACCGAACGGTTGATTTCCACACGGACAACATGAGTGTTGTACATGTGATAAATCGTGCAACGTCGGCTTCGCCGCCGGTGCTGGTGTTGCTGAGGCGATTGGTCCTGTTGAGTTTGCAGCATAATGTGTGGGTTAGGGCGTGTCATGTTCCGGGAGTGTTGAATGTTGTGGCTGATGCGCTTTCTCGGTTCCAGTGGCAGCGTTTCCGAGAGGCGGCACCAGAGGCGGAGCAGGTGGGGCAGCCTTGCCCGCAGTCTTTATGGGAGCTCGGTTCCGAAGATTGATGGGGTTGGTGACGGAGTCGTTGTCAGCATCATCGTGGAATTCCTACCGGGCAGTGTGGTCCAAGTGGCTCGGGTTGGTTCCGGGGGAAGGTAGCCTGGCGTGGGACTCGGGGCGCTTTGAGGTAACCTTACTGTTTTTGGAGCAATTGTTGGAGGAAGGGCGGTCATGTGCTGCAGCGGAGAAGGCCATGTCGGCCCTGTCCTTCTTGTTTCGGTTCCTGGGTTGGAAGGATATGACCAGGGAATTTAGTATTCAGAGAGCCCTGCGTGGGTGGCGTCGGAGGAGGGTCCCGGATCAGAGGAGGCCTATCTCGGTGCAGCTTCTGTGGGAACTCCTGGCGGCGCTGCGGCGGGTGTGTAGCTCAGAGTACGAGGCGTTGTTGTTCGGGGTCGCTTTTTCTTTGTGTTTTTTTGGGGCGTTGCGGATCGGAGAGGTGGTGGCCGCCAGTCGTCGGGTGGCGCCGCCGCTGTTGGTGTCGGATGTGCGGTGGGCGGTCAAGGGGCTGGACATTCGGATCCGTAAGTCCAAGACGGATCAAAGAGGTGAAGGAGCGTGGGTACGTATTGATGCAGCGGGCGGAGAGTATTGCCCAGTGCTCCTGTTTCGGAGATTCTTGCTGGTCCGCCCTTCGGGCGGGGGTGCGCTGCTGGTGCATCAGGATGGGTCTCCTATGACGCGATATCAATTTAGCAAGATCTTGCGTGGATCCCTGGTGGCGAGCGGGAGGAGCCCGCAAGGGTACTCGGCCCATTCCTTCCGGATTGGGGCAGCCACACAGGCTAGTGGGATGGGATTTTCACCGGCGGAGGTGCGGGAATTGGGGCGGTGGAGTTCAGGTAGGTTTCAGCTGTATGTCTGGCCGCACCTCTTATAGGGTTTAATGTCGGGGTGAGTAACAGTTTCTTCCCGTTCAGTTTTTTCTGTTTGTTTATTCTAGGTTCTCGCCCACGTTACGTATGGATACTAGGGCATTCTTACATCTATTGGGCAGCGAGGCGGGCGGATGAGCGCCCTTATGGCCGCAACCTGGGGTTTTCATATGATCAAGTACGGGTCCGATGGAGGGGCATTCGCGGGTTGTCGTGGAGCCAGGTGTACCCAGAGTGTCGTTTTCTGAGCAGGTTTGTTCCCAGTTCGGTGATGTTGGTCATCCATGCAGGGGGAAATGACCTGGGGCGGGTCCGGACAGTGGATCTCATACACGATATGAAGGACGATCTCGCCCGTTGCATGGCACTGTTCCGGGATGTAACGTTGGTGTGGTCCGAGGTGATCCCGAGGCCCTGCTGGCAGCTGTTGCCTTATGCAAAAGGGCTGGAGCGCAGCAGGCGCAAGTTGAATGTGGCGGTTTCGAGATTTGTTCGTCAGCTTGGGGGCATCGTAGTCCGGCATGTGGAGTTGGAGGGGGATAACAGCGCACTGATGCGATCCGATGGGGTACACTTAAGCTTGATTGGTTTGGATATTTTCAACGTGGGAATGCAGGGTGGGATTGAGAAGGCGCTGGCGGCGGGGGGCGCGATGCCGGGCGAGAGGGTAGGGGGCCGGCATCGCGGTGGCGGAATACCTGGCCAGCGCATGGGAAGGCAAGTGCCAAGTCGGATTGGGGAGTCGCCGCATGCTTGGGCTGAAGGCGGAAGGCAGGCTGCTTTGGACTCTGGAAAAAGGATGTGAGATCTGTCTGATGGATGAATCACCCCATCAGCTGACAGTTGGTTTAATGCTGGTCAAAATGTTCAATAAAGCTGTGGCCGTTGCCCTTATCCATTATACAGGTGTTGTGTGTTTATTGGGCAACGTAGGGGTTGTGGGTCTGCAGTCAAGGTTTCCCTGGACTGAATAAGGAAGGGAAAAACATGACTGCTGCCCAGGAAAGGGGGGATGGATTAAAGGGGATACATATGTAGCGAGTAGGGTACTGGTATATATGGGAGCCTGGGGGGTGGGCCCTGGCCACTCAGCAGGTAGTAACAGATCTAACAGGAGCTTTCCCACCCTCCCTCCCTAGGATTGTGCCTTTTGGTAGAAAAGTGGCGGTGGTGGTGGTGTCTTTTTTCTTTGTGTCTGGTTGTCTCTGTTTTTGTTTTGTCACAGCGGAATACCTGGCCAGCGCATGGGAAGGCAAGTGCCAAGTCGGATTGGGGAGTCGCAGCATGCTTGGGCTGAAGGCGGAAGGCAGGCTGCTTTGGACTCTGGAAAAAGGATGTGAGATCTGTCTGATGGATGAATCACCCCATCAGCTGACAGTTGGTTTAATGCTGGTCAAAATGTTCAATAAAGCTGTGGCCGTTGCCCTTATCCATTATACAGGTGTTGTGTGTTTATTGGGCAACGTAGGGGTTGTGGGTCTGCAGTCAAGGTTTCCCTGGACTGAATAAGGAAGGGAAAAACATGACTGCTGCCCAGGAAAGGGGGGATGGATTAAAGGGGATACATATGTAGCGAGTAGGGTACTGGTATATATGGGAGCCTGGGGGGTGGTCCCTGGCCACTCAGCAGGTAGTAACAGATCTAACAGGAGCTTTCCCACCCTCCCTCCCTAGGATTGTGCCTTTTGGTAGAAAAGTGGCGGTGGTGGTGGTGTCTTTTTTCTTTGTGTCTGGTTGTCTCTGTTTTTGTTTTGTCACAGCGGAATACCTGGCCAGCGCATGGGAAGGCAAGTGCCAAGTCGGATTGGGGAGTCGCAGCATGCTTGGGCTGAAGGCGGAAGGCAGGCTGCTTTGGACTCTGGAAAAAGGATGTGAGATCTGTCTGATGGATGAATCACCCCATCAGCTGACAGTTGGTTTAATGCTGGTCAAAATGTTCAATAAAGCTGTGGCTGTTGCCCTTATCCATTATACAGGTGTTGTGTGTTTATTGGGCAACGTAGGGGTTGTGGGTCTGCAGTCATGGAAGAAAGGGGAGCGGAAAAAAACCCTGCAAGTTTCTAAACACAAAAAAGCAAGGTTTTACCATGCACAGTTAAAAACAAAAATAATAATAATAAAAGACAGGACCATTTCATGAGTAACTTTAGTTTTCCTTTAGCAATATAAGAACAGAAGTATTACATCTATGCTAAGTTATACCACAATGCAGTGTTTTGCATGTTAAGCAACATAAAAAGTACAGTACGGTATAGTGCAGTTACGTTATCTACACATTTTGATAAAATAATATTTTTTTTCAGCAATTAGATCAAAATGTCAAATGGGTCAAAAGTCTAAACACTTACTGTGAACGACAATTTAATTTTGATGATTTTACAAATTAGCAATTATTTTCCATCAGTTCACTCAATTTAACATAGCCTTCAGAAACTGCCGCAAAGCACAACGAAATCTCTGCCCGTTAAAAAGAAACACGCACACGTGAAGACACGCATTACAGCCTACAACACAGACTTTTTCTAGCGCAAACAAACGGAGCTAACCAACTGTGATAAGTGGCTAAATTCCTACTGAATTGATGGATCACAAAATATTTAAATTCAACCTACCATTTCCCAATGTCAAGCAGATTACCATTCAGAACAGTCAA
Source organism: Pelobates fuscus (assembly GCF_036172605.1). Classification (NCBI taxonomy): domain Eukaryota; kingdom Metazoa; phylum Chordata; class Amphibia; order Anura; family Pelobatidae; genus Pelobates; species Pelobates fuscus. The sequence continues at coordinate 370,095,985 of NC_086320.1, read as the reverse complement.
TTAATCCAAGTAATGATAGCTATAGACTTTAAACAACCACCAGGTGCATTTGAAATCCAATGTATTTATCACGGTGTGATATAGGCCATTTTAGCAGCTTGACCCATGATTTGCATGCTTAAGCCACCATTTTAGGTATCTCTTCCTCAGTGGGGAAAAGCAGCTTGGTCACCGAAGCTTCAAGAGAAGGTGTTGTGAGCACCAGAGGTCTTTGTTGACAAAAACTCAAAATGTACATTGGTACATTTAAAGCCATAGTCTCTAAGCCATGGCTTGACAAATATGTTGGGAATCTTGGAGCCAACTTAAAAAAAAAAAAAAAAAAAAAAAAAAAATTAAAAAAAGTTCAGAGCCAGGTTTATTTTTTTTTAACTAACAAAGTTTCATTTTCAAAAATGCAATTCTCAAAGGGACACACAGTCTGTTGCGGGCTCTAGCATGCTAGTAACAGCAGGAAACAAAGTCTAAATTAAACAGACTGTGTAATAAAATAAGTTTAAACATGAAATCTATCTTTACAGGAAGTGTTAAGGAAGGCTGTGCAGATTACATGCAGGTAGGTGTGACTAGGGCTGCATAAAAATATACAACGCTACGGAATCTGATGGCGCTATATAAATAACAACATAATAATAATAATAAACAAAGTGATTTAACTTCTAAATGAAAGAATTGAGCAGTGAGACTACAGGGGCACGATCAATACACCAAAACTGCTTCATTAAATGGGTACTGTAGGCACCCAGACCACTTCAGCTCATTGAAGTGGTCTGGGTGCAAACTCCCATCACCATTAACCTTGAGCATGTAATAACTGCAGTTTTTATAAACGGCAATAAGTACCTACTAGGGTTAACTCCTCTAGTGGTGGTCTACCAAACTTTTGGTTGCCTAAACAACACTGAACGTCCTCACGCTATGCATGAGGACTTCTAGCGTCACCTGAATCCCCATAGGAAAGCATTAAATAATGCTTTCCTATGGGGAAATCCAAATGCGACCACGGCCATTGCCAAAAGGTCTCCCCCGCTGTCTGTCACCAGCCAGGGAGGGGCGTAGACGGAGCCTGACACAGCACCGAGGGACATCCGAGGTGGACCCAGGTAAGTTACAGAAAGGGTTATTAACCCCTTCTGCACCATAGGGTGATAAGGGAGGGTGGAGGGGCTTTGACAGAGAGGGAAGCTTTAGTGCCAGGAAAACTAGTTTAAAGGGGATGGAATATTTCTTTATAAAAGTTAACCAGCTGTCTATCAGAGTACAGTCACTGAGTCAGCTTTCCATACACTCTATAAATCATAATAAAAATGTGAGGATGGGTCACCAACGTATTCCAATTGAAGGCTTTCATTGTTACATAGTAGAAGCATCATGTGTTCATTTTCATGGTAATCTGCGGAGACGTGATGAAGTTCTTGAACGTCTCTGAAGCTTCCCATGTGGCCGTCGTTTTTAAATGTTACAGTTACCACTGTCAGTTACGAGACCAGTGAAGATATATTGTCATTCGGCATGGCTTAAACAAAGCATAATATGACAGAGATTAAAGTGGATCTGTCACCCGTGAGATTTTCTGAAATCATTTACCTTCAGGAACAGCCTCTGCTTCGCAGTTTTAATTTTTAATTATTAGCGTTATTAGTTAGGTGCGTTTTTATTTTTTTGCCACTTCAGAGATTTCCCTCCTGCCTTGTGTTCAGATCCCGTATAATTACTCTCTCCTAACCTGAACTTGTCTCTTCTCACTCTTTCGGGAATACCCAGAGCATTGCAGTTTAAAAATAAACTTTGTGGATAAAGATCAGACCTGACCAAGGCAACTCCCAGTAAGGAAATCATTTTTAGAAGACAACGGTACATTCACGGGACTGTATGTTTGGGAAGGAGTTTGAGTTTAGGTCCTAAATTTACATAGTTATTCACAAAAGTAAGAATTGCTGGAAATTCAAAGGGAATTTCAAAAGTTAGGCGAAGCTTTAGTCAAATTCAGTCAATTCTGTTTTTAGTCTGGTTATTCTGGTTTTGCCTTTGATATGGCCTTTCAATTCCTAACAATTCTCACTTTAGTGAATAACTTTCCTATGATGCTCGGGTGAATTCCACCGTTCCAGGTCTCCACGATGCCACTTCGCATGTTTGGCTACAATCATCAACATAGATTATCTCAGCCAATCCAATATTTCCCCATCGTGAAACATTGTGAGGCTAGTGCGCTTGCGTGGCAAAAACGCTGTTCTGCACCAATCAAATAATGTGAGAGACTGATTGAAATAACCAAAATGGTTCTTGTGGCTTATTAGCCCTACAACGTAAACATTGCCATACCTGTATATAGGACAAAACTACCGTGACATGGCTATCGAACCACGTCTTTTAGATGATGTGGTCTGGATGCCTAGAGCGTCCTTTTAAAGAACCACAAACAAACATTCAATAAGGAAAGAAAGTAAATGAAAGGAACGAAAAGTCAAGGACAGCTGTTACATCATCACACGTTTACTTGTACTGACAAAATATCGGACTACACTGAAACAAGGCTAATATTAATAAAGAAGGTTGCGCTACAGGATATAGGAAACATTTTGTAGACAACCAAGACCATCACATGGCTGTCATTAGTTTGTCTGACATAGCGTAGAGTTACATCAAAATGCAATTTACTATTACGCAAACTTCTCCAATTGTACCTCTGTCAGCACCAGTTCTACTTCAATGGCTCTAGATGGCGGACATGAAAAAAAAAGCAGATAGTAGAATGAGGACTTGACAAAGTTAGGAGCCAGAGGACCATTTATTATCCATGTTTGGACATTTTTTTAATTTTTTTTTTTTTTAAAGAAGTCTAAGGAGGCATAGAAAGTTGGACAACCTGTTTAATAGATATAAAACATGATGTGATTATAGCCAGTCTCCTTCCTTTGTCAATCCCCGGTAGAAGATATTCTGTATCCAAAGTGTGTCGCTGGTTAAAACTGATAACGCTGGGGCTGTTTAATAAAACAGGATATCCACAGCGAAATGTATTCTTTATGCTGGCTGAACACCATGTAGTTCACAAACACCTGGAATACCAGCAATGCCCCCGAAACCAACCCCCTGGCACTCAAACGATAAGCCACATTTAGTCTATTGTGACAATAATTAAACTTGGATTCGGTCATGGAATATGCATATAAATACTTTGGGAGATAAAAAAAATAAAATAATAATTCAGATTAAATAAAACGCCACACACATCTTGCCGTTTATCCTCCCAGTGCTACCTCTCAAAGTGCTCGTCGGATGAAGCAATCCTCTGATTGGCAGGCAGCCAGCTGGATACGAACAGGGGCTTTTCCTATCCTGTTGCTTACTCTCAATTCAGACGCTTGTTCGTACAGAGCACTATTTATAGCAGCTGGCGAGTAACCAGCCACAACTCAGCCGCACATAGACCGCAGGAAGGGGGGAAAGAAAATAAATCGAGAACGATTTGTTTGTGTTATTTTTCATTTACAAGTAGAGGTCATGCGCAGAGGAGATTGCAATGAACAAATGACATCTCACATGTACAAATCTGTGGTGCTTTACAGTTGTTTGGCCACCAAGAGTCTCGGATTTCCTTAGAAAGTCCCTAGATTAGACCACAACATGGCGTATTCACAAACTACTTTTAAATTGGTGAAAATCCAACCTACACATAGATCAGATCTCATATAAACATCAGATTTTTCCTTTTTTTTTCCCCAGATGTGTTTCGGAGGAAAAGGAAGGATATCTTCAAAAGTGGGCAGAGCAACCCTGACAAGTGTCGGTAAGGGGCATGTAAGCTTACTCTGCATGATCTCGATTGAGACCGGTGGTGTTTATTCACTACACTGTATCGACCGCAATAAAAAGCAGAGACAGCAACATTTACATATGTGAAGAAAGACAACCACTTGGACATCAGTGGAGACGGCCATGCCGACAGAGGCAGACAGGTTAGCAGCAGAGTGTCCCTCCGCACTGGAAAAAAAAGTGAGCAAAACCTACCCTATTTTTATTCTATAGTGAACACGTGAGTGGGGGATACACTAAAAGGAGTAGGGACAGGAATAGGATAGTGTTGGGAATACTTTGTATTTCTAGCGCTATAGTGTTCCTTTAATGGTTCTCATAGATTCTCAATCTACCGAATGGCAGTACAAAAATTGCCACGTATATACCTTCTCTTTGGATTGGAGAAAAGAGACAGAAGTCCAAGTGGCTGCTGAAAGGAGTCTGTCCTAGCTATGTAGTAAAGGATTTTGTGTTTTGCGTTTTCTTTTTTTATTACTGTAAAAAAGGGGCCCTGAATTTAGGAGCATAAAAGAACACACTAAACTTAAAAATAAATATATTTATATTTAACCTTAGAGTGGTCCCTTAAGTATATATGAATTTATGGATTCATTACCCTCTTTGTAAATAAATGCAGAATCAAAGGCACAAAATGAGATCCAGCTGTAGATTTTATTCAAAGAGGAAGGAAGCAGAGGCTACATAATCAATAAGGAAACAAGAAAAAAAGAAAGAAAAAAAAAAGTATAATCTGAACAGATGCACAGACAATGCATTAAAGATATATAAAACAAGAAAGATACTCCTCAAAAGCCGAGATGGACTTTATGCCACTTCAGGTGGACTCCTTCCTCTACAGGAAGAATCTCCACCAATCAGGTGGTCTATGGCATCTGATCTTATCAGGTAAACTAGCAGGGGCAAATAAATAATTCACGGCTAAAGTGTCATGATATAAACAACTTCAACTGGTTTTTGGTAGTTTTGCTTCTGCAAATGTATAGACTAAGAGAAAAACCTATTTAAAAACAGGTCTTTCTCCAACAGGCCAATCAATTCTTCAGAACAGACTCTATACCAAAGAACTGAATGCCATAGAGAGCAGAACAGACCAGCGCTCCAAACAGATTGCCCTGTGCAGGTGCTGTGCTTGTATCCTGAACGGAGAGCGAGAGGGAAGTGTGGGTGGAATGGAGGTGAGTGTTACAAAAAAGCCACCCAAAAAGCTGAGGGCATGGCAGGGATGGAGGAGTGTAGAGCACACTTACTGTTTCATTAAGCACAAGTGGTTTTCAGACTTTGGATGCCTAGACTGACCCTTTTCTATTGGATTCACCCAACCATTATATGTATATTTTTTTAAATGAGTTAATTAAGAATAAAATCTTCACATTCTCCGGTTCTTCAGAAAGTTACTTTGTAGATAGCCAATTCTGCACTGTGTGCTTTTTGGGCTATAATAGACAGCACCCAGCCCTTGGCAGAGATAAAAATAAAAGCTTGTGATCTCTTTTGACCAATCTTCTTGTAAGTCATGATTTGTGATTCATGATTTGTGGACCCAGGACATACTTGAAAACGAGAGAAATCTCAATGTATCTTTCCTGGTAAAATATTTTATAAATAATAAATAATAATAATAAAGTCGAGAAGATGGCCTAGCGCTAGGGCACTTTCTGCATTCCAACAGCGAATGTGTCAAAAAGCTGCACACCAGGTTATTTCTCCAACATTCTTTCGTGACTTCCCATAATGCCAAGTAAAAGGCAGCTTTTGTCTACAAAGGATTAGTCCAAGACACAAGGCGTGCCTAGAATTCTCCATCAGTGGAACCTTCTCTTAAATCCATAAAACAGTTCAATTAACCATCGAGGCACCAGGTGGTGAGAACATTTATAACATTTCAAGGGCCTTTGGTAGAGAGTGTAGGGTTTTACTATTTGATTTCCTCTCATTTTTTATCTTTGGATGAACCTGGCCTACTGTGAGCTGTATGAAGACAAGATTTATTAATTTACACTGAACTGGTTATATACAAAAACAGGGACAAACTCACCTAATGGGAAGGTAGGAATTTATAGTCTATTACTGTGTACTAAGATATAATTACCAACTGACAGCGTCTGAGCTGGCATCAAAGAAAAGATGGAAAGGGTTTGCAAATGGCTCGCACAACATCCCACAATTCTAAAAGGACAATGGAGGCGTCAATTTGTACTGAAGACTGCACAAAAAAAAGGTACACACTAAAGTGCTTGGGGTCTGGAGTGCCCCTTTGAGTGAGTTTTCTACTTTAAATTAGTTTTACCTTTACAAATGGACTGGACCAAACACTAGGGTTTCACTATTGGCCATTTCACAACACCTGCACCTTGGTATGCTTATCCTTTTGCTTGTTCCATACATCCATACCCCACATACAGTCCTATTTCTCCATCCAGCAGCTCAGGACTAACATTGAGCAGTTTGCCTTCTGCTACAATACCTCTACACATGGCCCTCACTCCACACGTTTACACATGGCCTTCCACGGGCACTATGACAATTTCTGCTTCTCATTTGGGCAATTACATACGTCAATTTCCTGATATATGAGGGTCAAAGAAATACAACATTCCAATATTAAACATGGCTCGTTAGGCCCGCGCAAGTCTGTTCCAAACTGCCCTCTCTTGACATACCCCTGAGAACCTGGAACCTATCACTACGCATTTCACACATTCAGGCCTCTTCGGTCTGTCACTATTTTAACTGCTTAGTACTTTTACTTTAAAGGGACACTCCAGGCACCCAGACCACTTCTGCTCATTGGAGTGGTCTGGGTGCAAACTCCCACTACCCTTAACCCTGCAAGTGTAATTATTGCAGTTTTTTTTCTTTAAACTGCAATAATTACCTTGCAGGGTTAAGTCCTCCCCTAGTGGCTGTCTATTAGACAGCCACTAGAGGGAACTTCCTGCTCTTTAGCACAGGTTTTCTGTGCTAGAGCGTCGCTGGACGTCCTCACGCTGTGTGAGGACCTCCAGCGTCGCTCTATTCCCCATAGGGAAGCATTGAAATTAATTTTCAATGCTTTCCTATGGGGTGCGCTAATGCGCATGCGCGGCATTGCCGCGCATGCGCATTAGGTCTCCTCGGCCGGCGGGCGAGATCAGTCTCGCCCACCAGTCGACGTAAGCAGAAGGAGGAGCGGCGGGGGAGGAGGAAGCAGCGACGTGGGACCTGTCGCTGCCTCTGGTAAGTCACTGAAGGGGTTTTCACCCCTTCAGTAACCGGGGATTGGGGGGTGGGAGGGAGAGGGACCCTCCAGTGCCAGGAAAACGGATCGTTTCCCTTTAAGGCACTTGCTAGTTCTGGTATTTCCCTTCCTGCAGTATGTTATGGGATTTGATTAGATGTGGCGGTTTGTTATTTCTCAGGGTGTTCTGTCTCATAAGCAGTTCAGGTTCTTCTAGTGGAAGGATGTGCAGTGGGAACTCATGCCTAGATTCGGTACAATCAGGTATCCGGTACCAGTTTTTCATGTACTCCACATGTCTGCACTGTTTTGTTTTATATTGTGCTTTTCTGTCACTATCCTGAACTTGATAATTTGTGAACTGTACCCTCACTCTTGACATATACTTCACAGGAGTCTTGTTCAATTATTCTGGTCACCTCCTTAATGGCCTATATCATTATGCCAAGTCTCACCAGGTATACTTTATATCGACCATTGCATATCTGGGGGTACTTTTGCATGTATGGTCAACTGAGTCATTTATCACACTGTTCAATTTCCTTTGGTTAGTTTGGCAACAGATATTAATAGAGTATTTTGTGTCCTGGGCTCATTGCACTTACTTTACCTACCTTACTGGCAATCTCTGTTGCATTTTCATTGGTTACGTAGTTCTGAATTATGAACACTAAGTTCTTGGGTCTCTCTCTCTGGTTGGATTTCGGTTTTGGACCTCTGTAAACATTTTCTTCTGCCCTCCACTTTATCTTCACCTATTCTTACCATCAACTTCTAGCACAGCTTTCATTTATCTGCCAGTGTATGTCTAATCATGCAACATTTATTGTTTTGCATTTACGTTTTTCAAGTCACCACGTAAGTGACTGGCTTTGCGATACTACTTCCCTTCTTACAACAACCACTCACTCTACAAAACTTATATTTAGCTGGGTCTGGCTGTTAGGGTACCGTAAGTGGCCATCGGTAGTTTTTGGCTTCTTGTGCCATTATATAGCTGTCTCATGAGGCCAACTTCCATCCTCAACTACGGAGATATTCGCCCCTCTGGCCAAAATCATAGTTACTGCCTCGCAACTCTGTCCTCTTGGCAAAGCAGTTAGGGTCTCACCTGTCACAGCTAATTTATTTTGAATCTGTTTAATCCTCACCGAGAGGCCAACACCCCGCCACAACGCTCGGCTGCAATCATACCCAACGGGCCAAATCCTAGGTAGAACCTCTTATCGCCACTTGGCAACTAGTTAGGTTTCCAAGTCACCAATTTAGCTTAATTGTTTCGCCACTAGGCATAACATAGGTCAGCCAGTATCTTGGTGTCAGAGTATCTCCCACTAATGATTTTTCTCTTTCAGGTACGGTTATAAATGCTGATAAAATTTAAAGTATTGATCGTGTAATGTCGACACGTATTAAAGTGTTAAACTATTTCGGCACACCACAACCACCTTATGCACCACTAACATAGCTCTGCTTATTGTCCCCGACCACAAATGAAAAGGCGGAGCCTGTAGTTGTGGGAGGGGATATTGCAATAAATACACAGGTCGCCCACTTCCTCTGGGCTGAAACTGTCTGGTTCACCCCACCCACCACTCACTTTATCAAGCCATTTAAATTGGTAGGCCCTCTTTTTACATGCCTACCCGAATGTTGGTTTTGGCACACCACAACCAACTTGTGCACCACTAACATAACTCTGCTTATTGTCCCCGACCACAAATGGATATATATGAGAAAGGGAGACCAAACCAGAACTTGCACTGTGCTGATGTGTTCCAAAAGTGTATAACTTTGCAGTCTATGGTTAATTTCTGACCGCTGGCCATTTTAGATCTTAGCCCATGCTTGGGTTAAAAAAAGGAGACAAAAAAAGCAGTGTTTAAAAAAGAATACATTGCTAAGGGTACCTGCAGAAGTAGAGAGACAAGTCAGAAACTCAATGCCTGTCTGCGTTTTTTTTGCATGTCAAGCTGGGAACTCTGGGATAGTTGTGGAAACATGATTTATTGTGTTTCTGTGCCCAAGGGAGGACTTTCCAAAGTCCAATTTGAGATATGCCGGTGATGTACATCAGTAATTTCTCTATTTGCCCTGTGTGGAGTTTTATTGCGTGTGTGGTCTCATCACAATCTGACACAAACAAATAGAAATAAGGCACTCACGGTTTTCAGTCCCGAAAACCACCAACATCTTTAGATAACATTGCCTCGGTGCTCCACAGTGGAACTAGAATACATTATTTAAATATTAGAAAGGAGTAGGCACTCCATAACTTTGTTATGAAAAAGTTACAAAGTTTTTAATTGTGCAGTGTCAACTTTGCGGACCCACTCATGGTCCTTTCTCAAGGAATTAATTTTTTTTTCTGAAGATTGTAAGCTCATTTGAGCAGGGTCTTCTTCACCTCTGTTATATTCTGCATGTAGATTACTCATCAAATATATCCATTCAATAATACTAAAGCACTGCGGAATAGGTTGGCGCTATATAATTGATAATAAAATACACACAAATGCACACATAAAAATGTCCTGTCTTCATTCACGTATACATCATAATGAAGGTTTCTTCTCACAAGGCTTATGTACCGATGGACGCTTTACGATACTACTTTACAATAAATGAACATAACACCAGCCATACTGACAACAGACTCCAGCTAGGAAATTAAACGCCGATATCATTATCTCACTCTTGCTTAAACGAGGCACATAAAATTATATTGCAACATATGACAATCTTCACCATCCCCATAGCCGATAATCTTTAAAATTATCTTTACAGAGCATTCCCTTTTCTGCCTTGATACGATAAATTGCCGGAGGCATAAAATTACCAGTCAAATCTCAGGGGTTCCTCCATTACATCAATATCTTACAAAACCACATCTCAAATATCTTTAAGCAATGAATAGGCACTCACATGAATATGACAAAACATTAACATGTCAAAATGATTCACAATGCGAGATGAAGATATGCATAAACTGTGGTCAGTTTAGTGTTGAAGTTATTGTTTGTATTGTGTAACCATGCAGATAAGTATTCACAGTCACATGCTGATGAGGGGCATTTAAACATTCCGATGATTGACAGAGTGTGATAAAGGTCATGTGACCTAAACAGTACTCATTTAGTCGTTGAAGAGCAATTAACTTGGAGATTCACAATGTGACTTATGTGATGCTTGAAATGTCTTTTGTATATCTGTATACAAGGGATTTGCTATGTAGATGTATTTACCGAAAAGTCTTTATTCCTTCAAATATGCAGATCACAGTCCTCTAAATTTCGGAACGTAATAAGATGTATAAATAAAGGAACCATTTTTGTTACGCATGACCCATTGTAATTTATTTTTTTGTATCTGCATCTGTATACAGTTTGTAGAAATATATGTCTCAGCAAGTATTATACGCGAGAACAAAAAAAAAAAAAAAAAACTTGTTAGAAAAGTGTCAATTACTCCAGACAGAAGTGAACTTCAGGGCAAGAAACGTATTCTATAAAATGTATATACACACACACATACATACATACATATACACACACATACATACATACATACATACATATATATATATATATTTTCATTCACATTTTTGTGTAATAATTTTATTTATAAGAATTTGGCAATGATACAAAATTTGTCAGGTCCACCTTTGCACCACTTACTGTATATCAGAAACCTTAAAAGCAAACAGAGTTGTAACAAAGAAATCTTGAAATCAAATCAGATGGAGAAATTCCCTATTCCCACATTAAAAGAAAATGCCAGGCACCATGACCACTGCAGCAAGTGGTCAAACCATTAATCAAAGTAACTGGTGCTCCTCTCTGTAGCCTCCATGAGACCCAGTAAGCTCTCGGCTGGGTCCAAGCTCGGTGGGGCATGTCTTCGCTCCATGACAGAAAGCCATAGTTGATGCTCTCAGCCAATGAGCTGACTCTGCACTGCTGGGCTTCGCTAAGGAGAGCTAATGGAAGCTCCTTGTTGGAGCTTCCGGCTCTCATGCAGACTTCAGAGAAGCAGAAAGTGGTGCCTGTCAAACTATTTAGAACAGCCCAAACTATTCTAAAGCAGTTTCATTAGTTACACTGGCAGTGTGCAAGGACATTGCTGGCACTATAACCACTATAATATGATGCAGGGATAATGATAGTTGCAGTGTTTCTTCAACACAATTCTATTTATTAAATGGTGACCTGCCACCGATTCCAATTTAAAGCTACAATAGTTGAACTAAAAAACATAACAGATTGAATTTTCTTAATTTGAATGGCTATCTTTCCACACTTTTGTAAATAAACCTTTGATGTTTTAAATCAAGGTTTACTGAACATACATACAATATTTCTAGCGTGAACAACGTCACAGTTAACAAATCGCAACATATTCAGGTTCATCAAAACAGAAAACCAAAAGTTACCAAAATAAAAAAAAACGTCTAAGAGAGAATAGAAAACTAAGAAAGAAGAAACCGGACAATTTAATATTAATGATTAGAGTTCAATATCTTTGGAGCAGCTATGTACACTTACCAAACATAAAATGAAAAAATTAAATATTTGTGAAAACGTAACAGAAACAGGCTCAGCGTTTGCAATGTCGTTACATTTGATAAAACATTGTATTGTTTGCCAATAACCTTGAAAAAATAAATATATATTTTTAATAAAACGTCTTACATGAGCTAAATTTTGGTAACTATGAAGCCCACACTTTAGGAATATATATATATATTTTTTTTTATTTTTTTATTTTACACACACAACGCCAAGGACACTGCTGAGTTTTTCTTACTTTCCCAGTGAATCTTGTTTCACCGCTACCACCTGGTCACTGATGGGGGCTCCAGATTCCCACCCGTCCCCTTTTTTTGTTGAGTGAGCTCTTCATAAGAGGCGAGAGGTAGGGGGGTGGAATTAAATAAGAAATGTTGGCATGCTGCATGAAAAAAAAAAAAAAAACACCACACACACAACACAGCAATCAGTTTGCTTCCAGACTCCCATTATTTATTTAGCAGACATGCCACCCTTGCTAAAATAAAATAAATTCAATAGGATGTGTGCAAATACAGCTGAAATTTGTTTAGAGGCACACAATCCCAATCTATTGACACAGGGAGACTGAAAAGGGCAGGCCATTTAAAATGTAAATCACTCTGGCCATAAATGAGGGGGCTGGGAGGGTACTCATGCTGTTATTGCCACGTACAATTACTAGAAGACACATACCCCAAACAGAATGCTTCCAGGACGGCCTGCACTCCTCGCAAGCTGCCAGGGAAGCAGATTGGCGCCCCATTTTCATGCAAATTTGCATTGTTTCGCAAAAGCCCAGCAGGTGCTCAGCTTTACTTTCCATTATTGAAATTAGAATTTAGCGGAGGAGTTGTGTATACGGATTTGCTGTTCCTTTTAAGAGTCCATTTCATCACAGAAGGAAAATTGCTCTAATGAGGGTAGTAGAATTAATTGATTAATTATCCGCGTGGGGCGGGTGGGTGTTGGATCTATGACACCATTGTAAAAACATACAACCAACATGCGTGGGGGAGGGTGGGATCAGAAAAAGAAAGATGGCATTTCATTCATGCAATGGAGGATAAATTTGTATACATTTGGCTAAGTCACAATATACATTTTAACTAGAAGGGAAGGGTTACAGATCTGCCAGGAACCTTCTTTCACCATTAATTTGTTTGATCATATAATTTTTTTTGTAGGACTCCTCTCAAAATGTTGTCATCATCTACCCAATATTTCAGTATGGTATTTAATAAAATCGCTCCCAATTCCCATCTGCTAGAAGGAGCATTAAAGGAAGCTTTGAAAGTGAAAGTCCTGGCCAGTATGGGTTTCGGGCATTCGGGAAGAACAAGGAAACCTTAGAACAATGCCATAGTGATCCCTTCTCCATGAGAAAGAAGACCAAAGTGAACTACAGAGCAATCAGCCAGCTGCCAATCACTCACACAATTTCAAAGAAGACAGACACTAATCAACCACAAAGACACTGGAGATTAGCGGAATACAAGACGAATTTGCACAAACAAAACTATATTTCACCCTATTTGCACAGATAGCTTTAGATATGTAGGGTTTATTTTTTATTTTTATTTAACTTTTTTTATTATCAATATATATTATATTTTTTTCACAACTAAACACATACAATTATAGTAAGGTTAGTGACTTGGACATTTGTTCCAGAAGAGGTTAAACTATAGTACTCAGAAAGACGTGCACATTGAATGAACAAATTAGGGACATCGTGCAGAAGTTTTTTTCAAGTCTTTAATCAGGTTATGGTAATAACAGAGTCCAGATAATTCCAAATCAGGAGTTTAATACTGACATCCGGTATTAAAGAAAGGTATTTATTAATAAAAGGTATTTCATTGGAAAACATACTCTGGTACCAAAGTTTGGCAAAGACGCCTTTAGTAGTGGGTCGAAATATTGAGAGGTCCACACATTTCTAGAATAAACGCGTGATTTTAAAATATCGGACGTTGCAACTCCAATGGGAGGTTGGACTGATAAACTGGCACAATGTTACAAACAGAGACCAGTGGAAAGCTGCTGTTAAAGGCAGGTCCTAAGCACCACGAGTTGAGCCTACAAATACTATAATATTGTACTTTTTATTTAGAGTCATTTCCCCAACTAAATCTAAATAAAAATTGGGGGGAGGAGGGAAAGGGTATTCCTTTTTTTCAGCACCAAGGAGCACTGGAGACCAAAAGTGCATGCGGGGCAGTGCTGTGCTCCTATTGGAGGCAAGCTGGGATAACCAAGATGGACTCCATTGTCACAGCAGAAGCACCTCTATTGGCCATCAGGTAGACAGAAATTTAAGGACCGTCATATCTACTAAACAGCAATGCTTTACCTTCTAGTGTTTAAAACTAAAGAAGGGATTCTCTAGTGCCAGGTAAACAAACCCGTTTTCCAGACACTGTAAAAACTTGGAGTGCCCCTCTATGGGGATTCCGGCGACGCTGGAGGACCTCATGCATAGCGTTAGTACGTCCAGCGTCGTTTAGACGACCAAAAGTCGCCTAAGAATCTGGTAGACAGCCACTGGAGGAGAACGTAACCCTGCAAGGTAATTATTGCAGTTTATAAAAACTGCAGTAAGTAGACTTGCAGGGTTAAGGGTGATGGGAGTTGGCACCCAGACCACTCCAATGGGCTTTAGTGGTCTGGGTGCCTACAGTGTCCCTTTAATTAGTTAAGATGAAGTAGAGAGGATGCCTTTAATGGTCCTTAATGATAATTACCCAGAGTAAAATAACGACGTCCACAGTTCACTCATAATACCACTTCAAGAATCTCCTTCACAGTAACTGGCTTTTGAGAAAAGTCCAGCAATTTCTCTCCCCCCCCCCCCCCCCCCTCCTCCTCCTCCCCTCCATCTCCCCCTGACAATGCTGGTGCTGACACATCCACCAAATTTTGGAAAACTGTTCATCACATTTAGGGAACAGGAGCAGCCTATTCTATATATTGTATAAAACTATAAACGATCACTTCAATATACATGTAACGGTTACAACTTTATACTATGCTCCCTCCTGAATCACACAGTGCATTATATATCCATTCCAGCCCCTGATCTTCTCCCACGAGTATTCTAAGAAACTTCCAATAGAACTAATTATGTTCTCTGGGTGGCACCGTTCCCTGGCATCCGAAATATGGCCCGTTGCCCAAAATATAGTAAGTAGAAAACCAACGCCAACATCAGGTTCTCTCGCTGGGCTGAAAGGATAAACTGCTTAAAGCATTACTGCAAAGATGGGCTAAAAGCTGCAGTTCTGCGAATAATTCCACCAAAAACACAGATTTTCAACAAAAAAAAGTGTTGCCATTACTAGTAGCCAGTTATCGCTGTACAAAGTTGTACAGATATCACAGGAACTAATTAAATGTCATTGCTGCAGTAGAGGGCGCCAGGGTTTGGGTGACCTCATTTGTGTGTTTGTCCTATTGCTCAAAAATATTTTGTTTAAAAAAAAATTTAAATCGAAAAGGCTGCAAAACCGATCACAAACTTGTTGCATCGTAACATACTTAAATAAGCTAAGCTGCTGTGGTTCTGGTGCTTAGAAATGTCCCTTAGAAGCATTTTCGAGTTCTGCATGAACACAGCTGGGTTTTTGGTTACACGTATAACAAAGCCACAAAATACTTGCAGTCTGTGCAATGTGTTTCATTCAAGTTTGCTTAAAAAGCCTAAGCTAATCGCTGCAAACATTAAGGTGGAGAGATCACTCAATTAAAAGTATTTGACTGATCTGGAGAGGGAAGCGCCTGCCGCTGCAGCCCATTTTGTTGCGGAGTTTGGTGGTTCTCATATTGCACAAGACTAAGGAACTGTTACAGTGATCGCATACAAACATTTAGCCATTTATAAAGCACCACAATTCAAATGCTTTGCCTTCACATCCCATCCTGTCAAACTTGCCTTATGGGTCATGGACTCTTTGATCTTCAGTTTTGGCATCAGAAGCACATGACACTTCAAAAGGATTACAATAGCCCAGAGATGTAATAAATATTAACTTGCACAGGCCTCCACTTAACCCCTTGAGTGCCAAATGAGTGCTCAACACAAAGCAAGTTCTAAATAGTCTCTAACGGCAAAATAGTGTGGGATGGAAAAATAAAAAGGTTAGGTACTTTTGGCAACTTGTCCTTTTTTATTATGTTATTTAAAAGAAAAAAAAGAATTTTACAAGTTGTTTTTGTTTTTTGCATTACTTTTCAGTAACGGATAAAATACAATGTAGATGATGATAGTTACGTATCCGCTAAATAGATACAGATAGTTCTGAATGGACAGCAAAGTAGCAAGAAAAGTATAATAAAAGCAATTTTTCATTTTTGAAACGTATTGCTTATGCAAGCATAGTACAATGTGGTCTGCCCGATATAAAGGTAGGATGTATCTAGATATACATGCCTCTTAACATGGTTATCATCCTGACAGCTGACCAGGCCACAGATACGCTTGCCGCACACCTGACGCCAACAAGCCACATCTGTCAACAGCGACTGCGTGTGCAAGCTGGGTGGTTATGTTCTCGGTCATAAATGGGAGGGTGGTCCGATCTTTTATCACGCTTAATCTAAAACAAGTTTTAAACCTTCGTAACATTTTTATTTGTTTTAAACACAATTAGGCAGATGTTAATAAACAATCATTTGCTTTGATTTCTCTTCTGGGACATGCAAGGTCAGTCATCACAATGTAGAACTTTTCATGTACTGCTCATCAGTATACAGACACATACCAGGGAAAATTGAACCGAACTAGGACGACCATACTCCGAGCAATGCACGCTGTACTAGAAAATGGGGAAATGCTTAAGATGTTATCTCTTCATATTGTAGCACCAAGCAATAAAGCTTAAATCCTCTTGTGCCTACAATATTTAAACTTATCAGCTCCACAGAAAGCAAAAAAAATAAATAAATTGGGTTAAACCAGTTCCAGGTGGAATTTCACTCTGCAAGTCCTGCTATTGATTGGCAGCTACTTAAATTCCCTACTTTGAAAAGCATGCAATGTGGATCAAATGAGGTGTAGACTGACCGGCCGGGGTCAGGTTACCAGGCTTGCAATAAAGGCTTTTTTAAATACTACCATCACTTAAAGCACCAATGTCCCTCCTGGGTTTTTCATAAATAGCTACGGTCTCTACGACACACTTATTTAGACACACTGAGTTTCCAGCACAATCAAAAGATGGAAGAGATGGAAGAGACAGCTTTGCTGTAGGGAAAGGCTGATGTTTGCCAAAAGTAAGAGCTGTAATTAGGTTTTGCATGCGCCATCTTGGTATTTTCCATTAATCACCAATGCCCAATGGGAAGTGGCAATGTCTACGGAACATCTCAAAGATTTTGCACGCCGCACATTTAATTTATATATTGTGCAAAATCCCCTTGAAATGAATAGGTTAAAGGTCATACTATGTATTCTTATAGTTAGGCTACATGTGTGTAATCGCACATCAAGTAGCAAAGCAGGGACACTGCTAGATACTAGAAGATTCAAATCTCTGGATTGCAGAGATTATGCATGTTCACACAAACAATGCAAGTTTCTGAGAGCTATGATAAGAAGACAGTAGCTAAAAGCTTTAAAAAAAAAAATTAAAAAAAAGAAAGATACTATATATCTGCCAGATGTCTGGTTTGCGCATTTCCCCCCCAAAGTGCACTACACTGCACACATCTGACCAAAAAAATCAAGTAAACTAAAAATTGTTAGAAATATCTTCCATACTCCAATGGGACGAAGTGATCTGAGTGCCTATAGTGTCCCTTTAAAGAAGGAGAGGGGTGTAACTAGCCGCTGGCACTCAAGAAGAAGCACTGCACCTCCAGACTCCTACCATCATGATCACAGCGGAGCAGTAAAATTCTACAATTGTTTAAGTTAAGGATTATAAATGAAAAGCTTCAACTATCAGTCCGGTTTTATAGAGCTATCCATGAACTGCTTTCTTTAATGGAGATTCTAAATATTTCTAAAAGGCTGCAATAATGATATACCTACTGAGGACCAACGTATTAAACACTGCAAAATTAAACTAGGTGTATCCTACGTGAATGTGACAGAACACTTAGCCGTACAATACAGTGCATCCCTTCTCGCCCCACTCCTGTCCAGGCGCTGGCTGCAATACATAGGTTGGTTTCATAGCACAAAGCTATCCTGCTTACATCGTTCCCCTTTCTAGGTTATAAATCAGCCTTTTACATCACATTTAATGATGTGTTTGGCTGGGTGCCCACACCATCTGCCAATACATACCACCGATGATAAATCGAGGTCTTTCAAAATCTTTGTCGTGGCCAACGCAGTCCGATCTTCGTGGCCAACTGTTACATGAGCCTCTTTTGCATGGCTCCTTCCATTTGTCATCCAATTATTTTTGCCCTGTGTTAATGCACTAATTCTGCTTTGTTGGTCAAATTGCTCACATAGCTTATAAATACTACAATACAATTTTTCTTTTAAATATTTTTAAATTATTTAAAATAAAAGATTACATGTAAAACAATCTAAGTGAATTGTTTAAGAATGCATACATTTACCTTAACACCTCTCTTGAATCTATCTCCTAACTAACCCTTCTTTGATCGGTAGCCCTGTTCATCAAACAGAAGGCTATGTACAATTTGAATGAATTAAACTGTTCCAAAGTTACAATATTGGACTGTACAGCACTGGTGCATTACATCAGGGTTTACAAACATGCACTAGCTCCTATCAATGGCCTTGCTAGACTATAACCTAATTTCAGGGCCCTCCAATCATTGTTTCTATTGGCCCATGGCAAGTCACTAAATGCAGTAAAATAATGGATATGTACACATTATAAAATGATGCAAAATGCTTTCATGTGGTCACTTGCAATGCAGCACCTAGAGTGGAGGGTAGGAATCTGCTCTGGACTTTCAATATTCATAAAAAATAAATAAATAAAAAATTAAAAAAAGAATTGTCGGGCGTAAAATCACAAGTATTTATTTGAAATGACAATAAAACATAATGACAATTTTCCTTTTAACTACGTACATTTAAGCGCACTCCGCACAGGCAATAATATACATACAATAAAAAGAAATTGTTGCTATTCTCCTGAAGCCCAGCTGTTTCAGTTTATAAAAATTCATAAAAATGAAATATATTAAGTATGTGAGAGTTTTGCGTAACAGTTAAATGCTGAAACATGAGTTGATGCTACGGAGCACGTTTAACAAATTAGCGCGGCCAAGGACAAATATTTGGTGAATTTTCCAGCAAAATAAAACTTCCACTCTCAGAAGAATAAAGTGGTTTTCAACCTCTACTGAATGTTAATACATTTTAAATGATGCAATGTATTTACCAAGAAATATCTAACATTGATTCAGTGCAGTCTGCAGGGTCCTACAGATAGCTTCTCACTTTTCAAGAGTTTAATCACCAGAGTGCAAGATTAGAACACTGGAGGGTGTAAGGCTCACGGGTAACGTGACATTAACTACAAAATATTACTTTGAAGAGAACGTGTTATCGCTAACTACAGAGCCCCTATGTCCTCACAGAGGTGAGTGTTACACTTCAGTAACACCCACCTCCGGCCTGCTCTCTCCTACCGCAATCTTTGTTGATTTGCCCTCCACAACACCAACATGCTGGCTTCTTTGTCGGCATGCCAGAGTCTGAACGGAGTGGCATCAGTTACTCCAGAGATAGCACTAGCAGCAGTGGCTTGGGAGATGCCACAGCAACCACAAGAGTGACAAGACATGTGCTGTGGTTTCTATGTGTACAGAGTAGGAGGACCATCTGTTGGAGGTCATTTCTGCTCTTCATTGTTAGTCAATTGTTGCAAAAATGTATAGATAAAATGTAAGCTTTTTCAAAAAGAGCATAAGTTTATCCTTTAAAGGAACATTACAACTTGCTGTCGTGGTTATGGTAACAGGAGTGCCCTTCCCCCGTAAGTACTTAAACTGTTTTAGAACAGTTTGACCTCTTATTGGAGGTTGGCTGGGTATTGCTCCCCGTCTCAACTACAGATGACAGAGAGGCGGAAGCTTCTAAGCAGTAGGTTCCATTAGCACTTTCTGAACCAGAATGGCTGAGAGGGTTAGTAGTGGAGGTCAGGAGCAGAGCCCGGGAGCCCCAAGGTAACAAGTAAAATGGTTTAACCATTGACAAATTTGGCAACAGGGTAATTCTAATACCATAACCACTACTGCGAACTGTAGTGTGTATAGTTTTTGAAGTGTTCCTTTAAAGAAAGTAGTAGACCGTGGTAGATAGCATGAATAATCTGACAGATAACGGAGTATTGCTAACACAGCTCGAGATAACACTACATAGAAATTGAAGAATGTTTGTAACATTTTTCAGTTTGTTAATGCCATTAACACAGAGAACAACAAACAAAATAAATCATTGGACTATCATAAACTAAGTGAAAGGAGTGCTTGGAATCATATACAGCATTTAAAGCAGCACGATCACCACCACCCTACCCGAAAAAATTAAATATATTAGTCAAGAGATAAAGAGACAAAGTAGGGACTATTTTGTCTACTAACTTTAGACTCTGGGAGGAGTCCAAGTGTCAATCCACCCCAACCCTCAGCGTAGCTTCAAACTGTATTTTTTATGGCTTTTGTTAGGACTTAAAGCATGTAGTCCAAGCTCCCCAAAAACAAAAACTTTGGTTCGAAATCGACAAAACAAACAGCTAACCAAAGTTTAAGAAAAAAAAGAACAAATAAAAAATCCTTCCATATAGACGTTATCTTTGCTGCTCTTCATCAAATGGACACTGTAGGCGCCCAGACCACGTCAGTTAATTGAAGCAGCCTGGGTGCTGTGTCCTTATTGCCCTTAGTGCTGTAATGTTAAACACTAGAGGGATTCCTGGCTTGAAATGGACCTTTGGCCTGGAATCTGATGCTGGACGTCCTCACGCTCTACATGAGAACCTCTAGCGTCAGGTCTAATGTGCGCAAAGCATTTGCCTAGCATGCGCATAAGAACCCGCTCGGGACGGAGGAGGAGGAGTTTCGGTGCTGAGATCACGTAAGTAAATAAAAGGTTGATTTAACAGGGGGATGCGACCGTGCCAGAAATATAGCTTTGTAGTCCTGGCACTATAGTATTTCTTTAATGAATTGCCAGCTTAATCTCCAGAATATCTAAAAGTGTAACATTATCAGTAGGGTGTAAAACCTTGATTAATGTGTTCAAACAGATCTAGATAGGTCTCTCTCTAGAATGTAAGTTCATTGAGCAGGGCCCTCCACTTCTCTGTTCCTGTACGTCCAGTTGTCTGGTTACAATTGCATGTCTGTTAGTCCACCCATTGTACAGCGCTACGGAATCTGATGGCGCTATATAAATAATAAAATAATTATAATTTGTGTTGCCAAGTCTGTCTGTCATCAACCTTATTTGCATAACTGTTCACTGCACTCGTACATTCAGCGCAGCAGAATATGTTGGTGCTTTAATAATAGCTTGTTTTAAACAATTTCAGTTGTGGTGTGCACTGAGGAGATGACACAGGAGCTTGGAGTCCACCAATTAGTTTGGTGTAGGTGATAAGTATAAGAATGGTTTTGAAGGGACAGAGCTCTGATATCCAACACGAGTTCTAAGCCACTCTTGCAGAGCTATTTCAGGAGCAGATTTAAATCCCAAAGAGAAGCTTCAATCTATCTTAAAATCTAGCTGTAGGAATTTAAGGATGAGAAGCAGAAGGTCACGGTGTGTCAGATCCCAACAGAAAACTTCAGGAGCAAAAATTTGACACATTCTATGATGTTCTCTTTATGTAGAAGAGCATGTTGATGGAAGCAGCATATCAAGGATCTTATTATTCAGATATTTTGATTACAGATTTAACCTCCCAGCAGCCATGCTGTCAGATTAAGCGTTTTGAGGTCTTCTCCCGAAACGGATTGATTCTGAAGAAGATTGCTTGAGAGTAATTTAGTGATTTCCGCTTAATAAACTGATGAGCTCTAAACCAGTCTTCCTTATTGCCATCAAGTCTAATAATTTAAAGCTAGGTGAAATATCTGAAATATGTTTGAAGATGTGATCACCCAGTTCCCATTCTGATTGTCTACATCTGGCACGGGTAAGGCCGCATGCCAATAGATGGTCCCGACTCCTGTTATGAACTGCATAAGCTTCCAGTTGAGTTTATGACCAGTCAATTAGTTTCCCTCAATATGAACTCTGATGCCTGTTTGATTGTTTATGCAGGTTACAACCATACTGTTGTTGACTTGGATATCAACCATATGATCTTCCAAAATGGTCTGGAAATGGAGACGAGCATACCAAACTGCATGCAATTCTCAGAGGTTTGATGAATGCTGACTTAATGCGGACTAATTACCTTTGGTCACCAATTCATCTAGCTGTGCTGGCCAGCTTGTTCCTGAAGTATCTGTCAAGACTCCACCTGTGAGGACATCACAACATTCCCTGATTTGAGAAACCCAGAGCTCATGCCTCACTTCAGATTTAAATAAATAATATTGCTTGTGAGACATGTTCTTGTCCAACAACTCTGGTCAGCTTGTGTAAATGTTCCACCATAAAAAAGGCTTCCTGTTTGTACATCTACTAGCAGAATAGAGGGTTGGGACTCACATCCCTGCACGCTTTCCATTGTGCAACTTTGACAACCTTCTCCTCTCCACAGCAGGACCTGAAAAAAGCTTTACAAAACACCTGGCAAAGGGCCAAGTAGCAACCTGTCCTAACCCGCCTATGTAGTAAGGCAAGTAAACATCCATCCTGGACACAGGACAGTCAAAATCGGGGGCTTGTTAAGCATTTTTAGAGCCCTGAAACAGTACTGGTCAAGCAATCCCACTTGTAATCATTGTAACTAGATATCAGGAAATAAATATACACACACGGCAGACAGATAAACAAATATTACATGGCACTGAATCAGTGTCATTGGTGAGTTTATATAAATTGGCCTTGGCTGCAGTGATGCACGCTGTCCAAACCATATTTATCTGCCGGCTCTGATGTGATTGTGCCTTCTCTCCGTGTCGGACTCCTCAAGATTCTATTGTGAAATCACAGAGTATCTTCTCTCAATTGAGCAATTCATAAAAAAGGAAAAACAGATGAATGACCACAACTCATTTTCTTCAATGACACCTACAGTACAAACATAGTGCTGATCATGGCACTCAATCAGAAACACGCACGGTTACAATTTAGCTTACTCCCTGCTGAGGATGCAAACGCTTACAGCAAGAGCTGCTAAATGGACATTTCAGACTCATTTGTAATGCATAATAAAAAATTGGTTTAAAAGAAAATAAATAATTGGTCAAAAAAAATGTGCGAGCTTTAAGTGACCCTTGGTTGAGTTATGTTGAATGTGACCCACTGCTATTTGGGGTGGGGGTGGTGGGTGTGTGTCAACAATATTAGTTGAGCAAGTTACATTACAAAGACAACATCCTATTCTAGACTGGAGGGATCACAACACTTAAAGGATCACAAACATGTATTCCTGACCCTCTGATGTTAAAACCACCATCTAGCCCCCCTGGGCCCCTCATGCCTCCATAAATATAACAAAATCTGTTTGCCTCAGAAAAAAAAGCTGTCTGCTGACATCATCAGAAGTGGTGGCCTGATACAATCACAATGCTTCCCCATAGGATTGGCTGAGACTGACAAAGAGGCAGATATGGGGCCGAGCCAGCATGATTCAAACACAGCCCTGGCCAATCAGCATTTCCTCATGGATATGAACTGAATCAATGAATCTCTATGAGGAAAGTTCAGTGTCTGCATGCAGAGGGAGGAGATACTGAATGTTTTGGATGCATTTTAGGCAGCCATGACCCAGGAAGGATCTCTAACAGCCATCTGAGGAGTGGCCAGTGGAATTATGACTAGGCTGTAATGTAAACACTGCATTTTCTCTGAAAAGACAGTGTTTAAAGCAAAAAGCCTGAAGGGAATGATTCTACTCACCAGAACAAATTCAATAAGCTGTAGTTGTTCTGGCGACTATAGTGTCCCTTTAACTTCGCTGCCTTGGGGACGTTTTTCTGCAAGCCATAAATAGTCAAAATGATGAATTAATGCCAGAACTCCAACCCACATAGTTTGAAGTTCAGAACGTAAACCTACAGCTTTGGATATATTTTTTTAGGTCTTAAAATTTGAAAATACAATAGGTAACTCTTGTAGTGACTTTGACATGACTAGTTTTTCTCCACCATCTTAGTGCAAGTGGGCCTTAATAGACAATCATATCTGTGAAATATAGTTAAACAGAGTTGTTTTTTTTTTTTATATTAATGGTTAATCTAAATCACCCAAAAGATTAGGTCAATTAAATACAAATTTCATTTCTGGCTTGTCAAGAACAGAAGTTATCAATAAATTGATCCTCTCAAAAATATTGTTTTGTTGTTTTTTTAAAGCAGCTCATTAACAGAACAGTCAAATTTGGGGCAATGGGGACTCCAAATGCTACACCTTTAAAAGGGGAAAACGTATAATAAATACATTTAAAAAATTACACTTAAGAACAAAAGGCCAAAGTAAAAAAAATTCAAATGTTTGTTTTTGCTTAAAGGGACACTAAGCAACACAACTATTATGTTGCTTAGAGTGTCCTGGTGCCATGCCCTGGGTTTAATGTCAAACCACCCCCTCAGCTGTGTTGATGGCGCATTATTGTCAGTTTTGTAAAACCTGGTACTGGCTGAGAGTGCAGGGGTGAGTGCGCCCAGGCTGGACAAACTAGACACTGATACCGCAGAAGTGTTAGTTACACACTCTATATCTATGTGGCCAAGGCGGCGAAAATCACACAGAATCAGTCTTAAATGTTTCAACGTTAAGGAGACAGTGCCAGGATGCTATGTCGCTTGGAGAGACCCTTTAATGCAAAATGCTCCCTTTCTTGGAAGTAAACAGTATCAAAACTGTGTACTTCCACGCTCTGTCGAAAAATTAGAAAGAAACAAGTTCAAGAGGACAGACAGATGTTGCGGTAAGAGATGGCATTCTAACTGGAGATAACATTCCAGTATCAAATCCTTCAGAGAGACCGTTGTGAAATGAATCTTTTGTTTAATTAATACAACTTGGACTGCCAAATGCAGCTTCCTGACAGACAGGGAACAGCTGCTGCTGAAACAAACATTCGTCTTCCTTTCTTAGAACCTTAGAAATTCCAACCAACAATGAAACTAAACAGCGCCACCACCAACTTGCGCTACCAAACGCTATAAACATTAATAACTATTTTTAATATGTATTTTATAATGAATGCCGGGGTGACGGAGGGGGACGGGAGAGGGGTGTAATTTTTCTCTAGAACCCAAATTTTATTAAAAATAAATAAAATGGGGGGGCGGGGCTTGGGCATCATGGCTGCTGGTCGCACATGGAGTGAGCTCCCAGCTTGACTCACATACTCCGACTATTTTACTGCAAGCCAGTTCGCCACAAACGACTTCCACAGCCCCATACCATGTCTGGCACTCTGGGGAAATACTCATGAGACTTCACGCGACTTGCCAACTTGAATTTCCCACGGAGTTCCCACTGCGGCCTACCGTTGCTGCGGGACGGGTGAAACGGCCGATCACCTGCTCGGCGCGACGCTGCGGTGTGCCACTTGCCCCGTTCCCCCCCCCTCTGGACCGGTGGGGGATATCCCGGTCCACTTCTTAGGCTGCACAAACTCACTGGCGGGATACTGAATCAGCTACAGAGGCTCCCGGGGACTCCCGTAAAATGGTAGACGCCACATGTGATCCCGATGCCTCAGGGGGCAAGCAGGACTGGGAGACCAGGCTGGACAAAATTTTCAGCGAATTCTGGAGTAAGCTCGAGGAAAGACTACATAAACAAGCCCAGACACAACCATCTGCCTACTCACCTCACAAGCGGATACCTACCCTGCAGCACAAGTCCACAGCAGCAGGAACAATGCAGGCCCCAACATGGCGGCGGCGCAAGACGCACAGGAACAAAACAGCAAGCAGGAGGGTGCCGTTACGATCCGGCACAAGAAACAACCAGAACCTGGTCCGAGAGGTTACTATCGGCAGCTCTCCAAAGAGGCGCCGACTGAAAAACCGGCCACACAAGCGGCAACGAAGTGCCCGCTCCCTACCTAGCATTCACCTCCACTTCAAGCCACCACGACTCCGGATGGGTGCTGACACAATCTACCCTTCTGGGAAGCACCGACCCCCCCACTACGCAATGCTCGTCCTTCAAGGCCTACCACATGCAGGAAGACGGTCCCTAGACCCTGTTACCCAGGCTGTGTACAGCTGGACCCACGGAAACACAAAGCTGGCACTCATCGACGCTCACAGCTGGGAGGGCGCCCCGGCACGAATTGGTGGACTCTCACATAAATGTGTCCCTGTTCCTCCATCCACTGGCATCGGCTGAACGGCTCCGTGACAGTATCATCAAGTCTCTGCAGCTACGATGCCAGTACTCGAAATGCGGTACTCCATGTTATGCGATTGACTGTGATACTCTGGGCCTCTAGTGACACTATATCTAATTTATATTTAGCATGTTAGTCTTCAATGGCAGGTAGCCAAATCCTGGCAAGGTTGCCACCACCCCTGATTTACCCTGGCTAATTTTGTAATTGTGCCCTAGTTAACCCGCCACAGTTAAGCAGTTACCATCCGGTAGTTATAGTTAACTGTTGAATCTATCTGCAATTCTATTCCACAGCACTCTGACTTCTCTCTATACATGACATGATAGAATTGTGTCCTTATCCTTTGATTGTTTTACCTAGCCTGACTTCTCTTGTTTTTTTAAAAAAAAAAAAAATGTGCTGATAATGATTGCCATATAACTGAAAATCCTGTTTTATTCCATCGGCTTGTACTTGCTGTTGAGGCAATATAAGCGTGTTTTGTTATTCTAAGCACAATAAAAATAAAGAATTTAAAAAAAAAAAAAAAAATAAATAAAATGAAAATCCATATCATAATGGTTAAATTAGGTAGAAGTATTACAAAAAATGTGATTTGCCTGCAGATCTGTTCCTGAAGTCTACAATATTTTTTTAGGGGTATTATCTACTTTTCCCAAGAAGCACATGATTGGCAGAACTTTTACATACGTATTAGAACTTGTCTTCATTCCATGGCATTGAAAATCCTTTGATGCGATCTTATGATTCAAACGGAGACCAAGCATTTTAAAATTGTAAAGCAATGCAAAATATGTCGGTATATCTAAAATATATGCGTTAATCTGCAGAAAACCATAGAGATCGGTTTAAAACCATAAAAAAAAAAAAAAAAAAAAAAAAGTTCTGCAGCCGACAAGTTCTTCTTTATGAGACAGAAGCCACAGTGATCTATTTTTTTTACACCCTTCAAAAGAGTAGCAGCTGCAAAAGGAAAATTAATCTCCTATTTCAATAACAAAGATATGCACACATTACGACTAAAAATGGCAGCATTTCACTATTCAAATTTCAACATATGCTAAATGGCAAAAAGTGATCTTTTTCGCTTTGTTTGTAGCTCAAAAAGATCACGGGACATCAAAGGAATAAGGAAAAAGGCATGGATTGCAACGATTTGTGATTTTTCTCCTTTTTAGTGCAGCTAAGGAAACATTCTACCATGGCTACATTGTACCATGGCTACATTCTTTGACTGATCATTAATAAACTAAATAACAGCATTAGTAGCAAGAGCGCCAAAAAGAGCCAAATTTCACAGATATCGGTTTAAAGGGACACTCCACTACCCATACAAAAAAATGAAAAATGAAATTTTGGAATTTAGTTCTCATACCCCAATGTATTGTATTATGCTTTTATTTTTTCACTTTTTTTTTTTAGGGGTATAGGTAAAAACAGCTTGTAAAAGCTACAGATTTCTACGCTGCAGCCTTTGCAAGCCCTCCCCTTCTAACTCCTCACATACTTTCTATGTCTGTCCAATCACAGACTTCCCAATGCAGCTCAATGTGATGTCTTTGTAAGGCAGGGGCTCTGGGCAATTGCCGCCTCTTAAATCTTGCTACACTGAGCTAAACAAACCAGGAAGTAACAGGACTGCCCGCCAGGGGTGTAACCATGTTAATTTATAGAAGTGCCAATTTCTATCAAATCTGCATGTTTTGTAAAATGATAAAAGAGAAGGCTCATACATTAATCACTCCAGCAAGCTAAACTGCTTTAGTGGTCTTGAGTGTCCCATTTTTAAGACTAGCTGTCAAAGTGGGAATCTGGGTGCCACGCAACTTGACCTGAGAAGGACCATTCTTGGTCACTAGCTCTTCCATGCTGTGCCTTTAGTATAAGATTTGTTAAGGCAGTAGAAGGTGTCCTGGTAGGAGATATAAGAGTTTATACATGGTAGAACCATAAAATACAATTACACCAATATGGCAGAGTTAAGGTATGACAAAATCCAAATGTTTTTTTTGGAAATGTGCTGTTTACTCATTGACCACCAAATTAAAATGAACTGAAATATCAAAATCATGACTCTAGCAGGCTTTGGGATTGTTCTAAATTTCCTATTTCTGCAATTCAGTTTTGAATCCACGAGAACTCTGTGTTTAAGGTGTGAACTCTTTTTAGAGTCAACATAGAATAAGGATCACGCTGATATGTATATGCCAATCCTGGGGGTCCCGCTATCATCTATATGTCTCTCGCTTTAGAAAGACACCAGTGACAGAGTAAGTCAAATAGTGTTAAACAATAGAGTTTCCAGATTGGGGAATTTCCAACTTTAGTCCAGGATGTTTTGAAAAAAAAAAAAAAAAACATTTCATCACTTTCTCCCTGGAGGCTCCAAAAACTCAAACTTGTGAAAGCAAAGGTCACTACTGAGTTTGCAAGGAAACAACTGCATGGGTATATTAAAAAAACAATGTGTAAAAAAAAAAGTTTGCAACCTGAAATTACTCATCTCTGCCAACCAGATGCATGACCGAGGATTTGCACAGCCGTGTGAACGTGTCCTGTTTGAGGCACGCAGTCTATCAGAGGCCCTCACTGTGACTGTGTGAGAGCTCCAGGAGGCGGGCGAAGGGGTAAAAAAGGGAGCACGTGGACATAATACTCCGTACCCCTACTTTTACCCTTTGTGTCACTACACCCCACTCCCTATAGAATGTAAGCTCATGGAGCAGGGCCCTCCACCTCTCTGTTCCTGTACGTCGAGTTGTCTGGTTACAATTAAATGTCTTAGTCCACCCTTTGTACAGCGCTACGGAATCTGATGGCGCTATATAAATAATAATAAAAAAGCAACATATATATGAGAGAGAAGCTAGTTTTATTAAACTCTGACAAAGCCTTGAATTTTACTTTACAAAGCTTAAATTCAACGACAAGATATAATTTTTAAAGGACCCTATAGTCACCAGAATAATTACACATTAATGTAGTGGTTTCCCCATAGATAGGCTGTCTCTGTAGGCTTTTTAATGTAAACACTGCCTTCCTTGGCAGAGCTGGAGTGAATTTTTTTCCTGGGGGTCTAGCTGCTCGGATCGTCTTCATTGCTCTTTGTACGCTGCTCCGTTTAGTGATGTCGGAGTGACGTCATATTCTGGCTCCCGGCATCAGAACAGGAAGATTACAGCTCCCTCCCTGCCTCCACGCTCCCAGAGATGGCCAGCTGCATTCTCCCTCAGCCGCCCACCTTGGAATGAAAAGGCTCACAAATCCCAGGCGCCAGGACAGAATTCATAGTCGCTATGGAGAACTAGGATTTGTCGAGCCCTAACTTATTTAGCACCTAGTTCCAAACACTGTGGACGTTCAAGCCCTAAACCGGAACGGTCTGGTTTCAGGTCACTAATCTTTTTGGATCAAACACCCCCAAAAAAGAAAAACCACTGTAGTTTTTAGAAACTGTGATGTTTACATTGAAGGGTTACATCCACCTCCGGTGGATGTCTTCCTAACAGCCACCAGAGGTAAATCCGCTGCACTGACCGACTAAAACTCTGCTATGCGACACTGCAGTTCATAGGAAAGTACTGAATTCAATGCTGTTCTGTGAGCGACCATTAGATGCACATGCAGCACGCGCTGCACATGTGCATAATCTCCCCAATGGTCCTCTACGAGAAGGATTGGATTGAAGCAGCGATGAGGAAGACATGCTTCCTGCACGACATTGAAGGAGGCCGAAAGGCAAACAGAGCAGAGGGAGTGTTGGCGCAAGGAAAAGGCCAGTAAGTAGCGGTAGGGATACATGCTTGTATCCCTAATGCTAGTGTGCTCTTTTAAAACATTGTTTCAGTGTCAGGGTGCCTGCAGTAATGCAGAATGAAGTCTGAAACCAAAACACTTATTGTGCCCAATTGCACATGGAGCTGGGAATTATGGGATAGTTATGGAAACAGGATTTCCTTGTAATTGATTTGCCTAAGGGGGACTTTCCCAGCGTCTCCCATCAGATATATAGGGGATGTACATAAAGAAATTTTTAAATTTGTAGAACAGAAAAAAAATAAAAATAAAAAACACACCAAAAAACTAAAATGACTCCCTCTTTTACATGTCAGTCAGCCACAGATTATTAGTAAGTGTCATGCAAGTGGGTCACACTGCCCGCGCCCCCTCCATTTGTCACCATGATAAAACACACAGTTTCTGCTCGGCTTATTAGGCCCTGCAGGCATTGAAAAGGATTAAATGTACAAGTGTCACTCCGTGTTTGAACTGCAGCATAAAAGATTCAGATTGCTGACATGTTAGTTTGTGACCTTCAAATCCAGCCTTATAATAGCATTACTTCAACAAACGTCGCCCACCAAAGCACCGGTTGGGTTAAACGTGCACAAGGCCTTTCCTTTCCACCATTAACTACACTGAACGAATCCGATGCTCTGAATCCATTCACATGAAGTGAGGTCACTGCAACGCCATGTGAGGGGGAGATAATGTGGCAAACAAACACATTTTTGTAATAACGTGCGACTATTAGCGATTGAATAAATCACTAAGGCCATGACACCTTCTGAGATTTGATAAAGCATACAAGCTTGTCTTTCAGAGCCCAGATAGGATATAAGTGCTATATAAAGGGTTCTGATTATTATAGTTTCACCTTATCATTTCCAAAAATTAACAATGGTTAATAGATACTCTTATCAAACAATAAGCAAATGTCATTTGATCAAATCGGACCTCTTTGTGTGAATGTAAGGCTTGTTGCAAATGAAACTGTTGCGCCAGTATCTGAGCAAGTTTGTGCACTGTCTTAAAGGGACACAATAGACACCAAGACAACTTTAGCTTAATTACGCAGTTTTGGTGTATAGATCATACCCCTGCAGTCTTACTGCTAAATTCTCTGCCATTTAGAAGTAAAATCACTTTTGTTTCTGTTTATGCAGCCCAAGATACACATCCTCTGGCTGTGACTTACACAGCTTGCATGAAAATGGTTAAACTTTCCTTTTTTTTTTTTTTTTTTTTACATACAGGAGGTTCCTGCAGGGTCTAGGAAGCTATTAACAGAGCAGGAGATATGAAATTCTAAATTAAACAGAATTTGCAATACGTGTAAACATTAGATGACTCTTTACAGGAAGTGTTTAGTAAGGCTGTGTAAGTCACATGCAGGGAGGTGTGACTAGGGCTACATAAACAAAGTGATTTAACTCCTAAATAGCAGAAAATTGAGCAGTGAGATTGCAGGGGCATGATCTATAAGACAAAAAACTGCTTCATTAAACTAAAGTTGTTTAGGTGACTATAGTGTCCCTTTAGTGATAATGTTAAGTCTTTTGAGTCATGAACATGAGACGATACCAGGCAGATGTATCATCAAGAAATGTTTAAAAGATAGATGCTCAGTAGAGCGCTGTAATCGCGGTGCAACCTGTTTTCCACCTCACTTTCCCAGTATGCAAGTCTTTGCGACATGCCAACACCATTGCTTGCACCTGGCAAGGACTAGGCACTGATGAAGGTAGCAACACCAGGCATGCGGGCCCCAGAGGAGAACGCCGCCAAAGCAAACCACTGCATACAGGTGGACACAAATTGGAGGTAGGGCCCTGAGGTACAACCCATGATACTTCCCACTACTGCTCCACAAAATAAAAGCCCCTATATTCTGTCTCCCGAGGGACAGGCTGACACTGGGGAAGGTTGGTTGGTATCCAGGTTATATACTATGGGGGAGTTACTGTATATTATGTATTTACATTTCTATAACAGAACCTTCTTGTCTAACTGCCGCTATCCATATGGAAAAGATTGATCTATATATGTTTAACATGCAGCTCTAATTCCTGATTGCTACCAGACTTTAAATGATGCGGGCTAGCAGCAATGTATAAAGTTACATTTCCTGCTCCTTTTTGTGTTTGTCAGAAACTTCACATTATTATTTAAGCCCTCAATATTTGCATCATACCTGGAGACATTGTTCCACCACAATGGATTGCAGCTAAAACACTCATCTCTTTCAAACAAACTGCGGGAGTTTGAAAGCATCACAACCCAACTTTCACCTCAAAAATGGCATCTCATTAAAAGGGGGCAATCAGATTTAGGATTGTCAGAATTATGTTTAATTAACCCTTAAATTAAACTAATATGCATTTTAGTGGTATGAAATGTAGAATCTTATTCCGTAACTGGACCCCTCCATCTTAGCTTCCTGTCAGTCATTGATACAAGTTCTGTTCTTTGCACCTGGCAGTCAGCATAGAGAAAGCCTACAGGGAAAAGGAGAAATGAAACAATGTTTCTATTTCTCCTTCTCATTTGCAACTTGTGCCCTGGCTGTGCCTTGATTAGACTGGACTGTCAGGAAGACACTCACTAGATGTGCATTAACCCCACAATCATTACACTGCCAAATCTACTGACAGGCAATGTTCCACAGGGGTTAAATACACTTAAGTCATCAAGTTTAAATAAGTGATTTAGCTATAAATTGTTTGGTACCTCCTGTTCCTGTGTGTCAAACTTATTTTATTGCAAACGTTTGTTGGTTTCATACACCCAGGGTACAGTGCTACCTAATATATTGGCATATTATAAATAATTTTCAAAAATGTATCAAATTAAACCAATATCTGATTAAATCACACAAATTGTTTTTTATTTTTTTTAAATAAATTACCATAACGTCATAGATATTGCATCGCCGTGCCGAGACCCGCTGTTAACCTACAAGCACAAGTACAGGCTATGGACACAATCAGCAGTTCACATTTACTGTAGCGAACAAACTCGCAACAGAACCTAAACCCTGAACCGCAATACAAACGAAAACGCATTAAAGCTCTGCCTACGACGACAAATCTCCGAAGACATCAAGGCAGAACGTTCTACTATCAAGCAACAAGTTAACGTATATTTAAATGCAGCTCAGTCATTTGCAGCATTATTCCCATTAGAGCTTGTTTTTACAGAGGAAACCTTGAAAGCACAATGTGAGGATGTGTAGAGTTTGCTACTTACACATTATATTCAACTTATTTGTATAATTGATGGCCTTGTAAGTAGTGCACAAGGTTGAGAAACCTAGCATTACACACCCCGGCAACCACAAGTAGATATCTTCATTATGCTGGAGCATTCAAAGCAACAAAACTAACATCATGACACAATATATTTTTTTTTTCTTGCTAGTTCTCTAGAGTTCTATAATCTATACATTTTTATCTTAATTCATAGATTGTAAGATCATTGGAGCAGGTCTTTCACCTCTTTTCTGTTATATTCTGCATGTAAATATCCCCATTTTAGAATTGTAAAGCACTAAGAAAAATGTTGGCGCTATATAAATAATAAAATTCCTTAGAATTCCTGGCTTTGTGCACAGTCTCATTAGGTTGCCTATAGTCGCCTATCGCTCAGTAGGAGGGCCCTTAGCTAAAAAGAGAGACCTGAGAGAGATGGGCGTGCAATGCCGTCTACATTTGTTATTTAATGCAAATAAACCAAATCCCAGCAGCACCACTCCACGACACCCAGTAAGGTAAAAAGAAAGGGAACATAATACAAAACCACAACCCACTGCACCTAATGATCAATGTCTAACATAGAACAGTATTCATTATACGATCGTATGACAAAGCAGACACTTTGTTTCATATACTTCATTTAAAAAAAAAAAAATTATATATATATATATATATATATATATATATATATATATTTCATGAAAAAAGATCCCTTGCACTCACGCTTTCTTTAGGTATTGCCGGGTGCCAAAGTCAAATGGCTGATGCATATAACAAATCAAATAGAGATGACTGCACTCTCCAGTCTTCATATAAAATCAAATGTAGTTTATTGGATATACATTAAAAAGAAAAAAGATTGACGTTTCAGCCCCACTCTGGGCTTTCATGTATGGAATTTTTGATCCTGAAGAAAGTCCAGAGTGGGGCTGAAACGTCGATCTTTTTTCTTTTTAATGTACCGTATATCCAATAAACTAAATTAGATTTTATATGAAGACCGGAGAGTGCAGTCAGCTCTATTGGATTTGTTATATATATATTTCCTTTCAAAACTTGATGAAAGGATTATTATATTAAAAACCATTTTTTTGAGGGACAGTTGTCCTTTAAGGAGTTTTCGTTCGCTCTACTGAACCAAGCTCACTTAGCTCACTGGCTGAGAACATCAGCTAATAGCTCTCTCTGAGTAGTAGTGGAGGCAGGAAACAGAACCCAGTAGACTCGAGGTAAGAAGTCAAATCATTCTAAAACAGTTTGACTACTTGCAATGGGGAGGGGGGCGCCATAACTAATAGCACGCCTTTTCCTGCAAGGGTGCTTAGATTGTTCCTTTAGGTCAATTACAGCCCTGTTAACTCACCAAGGCCTTGCCACAACCCTGAAGTAAGGGCATCTATTTCACTATTACAGGCTATCCCCCAAATTCTTCATTGCCAACTGGGCAGAGAGATGTAGATATGGGTGCAGCTAAAAGACGCAGACTGTGCCACTGGTAGTCCTGAATGACGTGCCCGGGGGGTTAAAATGTGCTCCTTCCAAGCTTTTTAAAGGAGGTTGAAAAGCACAGGTTTAAATGCAGTGTATTATACAAAATGTGCATTTTGTTTCCCCGCAATGTTTTTACTGTGAGAACAAATAACACAAAGTATTGCAGAAAGGGCCAAGACTGGTTGAAAATTCCCATAAGTACCTGTGGATAAAGCGAGAAGTCGTGCCAAACCTGAAGATGAAAAGGATTTGCAGCCAGCAATTGCAAAAAGTTGAAATGGGGCCAAACCATCTATATTCGCTGGCTTCAGTAAACAGGTTGCGGAATTCCCTGGCAAGCTCGGTGAACTGGAAGCTTGAGGTGTGAAGTCTTTCCTGGATGCTTAAAGGGTTAATGTAAGCACCATGGCCACTTGAGGTGGTCATGGTGCCATGAGTCTATGTGCAGTACTTTGCTCTGGAAAAACTGCACATACAGAGTTTAACCTCTTTGTTGCTGGAGCTGTAACTCCAATACCAGCAGCTTCACCGGGGCATCAGTAGCCAGCAACGAACAAGTGAAAAGTCATTGCTATGTAAAACCAAACAAGGTGATTATTAAACGAGCGCACACAGATAAAAATTATTTGTAACCTCATATACAAAATCTTCTTAACTTAGAGTTACATATAAATCAATTTTCTGAGCCCATTAAAGTTGTCTCAGGACTTATGGAGCATATAGGTCTCCTTGTAGACACAGGATGGATTCCTTTTAGTGGTTAAGGTCCCAAAAAGTGCAGAATTGCTGGAAACAGGACCTCCAAAAAGAGGGAGGTATATAAAAACGATCTATTACTTGTATAGATAAAAAACATAACATTGGAATAAGTGCACAACGTGTTTCAACCCCACAATTGGGTCTTCTTCAGGTACATTGCTGCCTAGGAACACCTCTAGTGGCAGTCAGACTGCCACTAGAGAGGCTTCCTAGTCCAGTGCTGCGCAGTGTGCAGCACCTACTTTCAGTGTCTCCAAGTTCTGCATTGGGGCGCTGAACATTCCCCATAGAGATTGCTTGATTCAAAGCATTTCAACAAGGAGAAGCCAATTGGCGCAGTGCTTTACCGCGCATGTGCAATAGCTTCATAAATGCTTTCCAATGGGAAAGCATTCGATTGGCTGAGATCAATAATAATGATCACAGCCATAGACACGGAGCGAAGCATGCCAGCCACGGCAAGACCAACACGGTGTGGGAAAAAAACTGAAAAAAAAAATCACCATTTTACTACACTGAGAGGGGACAGTCACATAGGTATTTTAATCAATACAATGTCAGGAATACATGTATGTTTTTCTGACACTATAATGTTCCGTTAAAACAGAGGGTGACCCTTTAATTTATCCCATTGTGCCAATAAGAAAACATATAACTGGCAGTAGAAAGTGTAAAGATGGGCCCAATAGGAAGATGCATCTCAAATGCAGATATTCCAAATAGAATTGGGAGTTAAAGAATTGGGGCGGGAATGCTCAGCTACCATTTATACATAGATTTACCCTCCATCAATTTGAGCTCACAACACCTCCCATTCATTTAATTACCCCCATCCCCCCTCCCCCCCCCCCCACACACACACACACACACACACACACACACACACACACAATTTTAGCAAATGTGATACTATTCAATGTGGAGAGGGGTGTCGGGTGTCGAGAAGAGCACTATTTTTTGTCAAACTGCTTTAATTCAGCGGTCGAAGTTCTGCCACAGTTGCAGATCAGATGTTTGCTCGCTAACTGCCTGTTTGGGGCAATAAACATTTGATGAGGAAACACTGGGCTAGTAACATAGCAGATGCCTGGGGAGGCGCATGGCCATGACACAACTCATGCTGAAGACACAAAGTCTTGTTTACAATACTACAGTAAAGCATGCTCTGTGCACAGCCAACTGATATTAAAATAGGCAAACCCGTGTCATTGCGAGTTCTAAAGGAGGCACGTGAGCGAGTCTGTGACATCAGCAAGCCTCTGCGATCCGTGTGTGTAAACATAATGACTCACACGCCATTCTAGCCTTGCTTTCAGAAATTGCTGCCTCTACTCGTTAAACACCTAAAAATAAACCTGCAAGCTCAACTCGGGTCGTTTCTATTTTAGGGAACTGAGAAATACAAGCATGTATCAATTGTGAAGAGAAAAGGTTTCTTCATTCCGAGCGACAAACAGGTAAACAATGCCTGGTTTCACAAAGCCCTGCACATACCTCTGGAGCTTTAAGGATTAGACAGCGAGAGAGTGGAGGGAAGAAGTATACAAAGAATTAAAAATAGTGCCCCTCCCCCAAATCTGGAAACGCGTATTAAAAAAAAAAAAAAAAAATTACACATTTTTTTTTATTATGACCATATTCGGAGAAATAAACCATTTACTTATGTGCCAGCAGATCCTGAAGTGCTAGTATCAGAATGAAAAAAAAAAAAAAAAAAAACAACTTCATAATTACATTATTTAGGGCATTGTTGAAAATGGCCACAATGTTTCATCACAAAGGACAATATATAAAAGGTGCATATTAACCGCATTCATTTGGCAAACTTGTTCACTTTCAAAAGAACATTAAGAATGCAATAAGGATTGTACTGGCCCCGTGTAATAAAACACAATTTGGTTAGCTTTATGTAAACATTAGCACTACATTACGGATTATTTACTATTATGAGAATGCAATGTAAAAATAACTGAATTGGAGCTATGCTTTTTAATTTGGCCACTTTAGCCAAAAATAATATATTCATTTAGAATTCTCAGTTTAGTAAATAACCCTGTTTAAAGCGAATCAATCAATTCACATGATGCAAGTCATTTCAGGTCCTATCGACAAGACATTACAATAAAAAGGGCACTACACAGAGACGCCCTTACTTAAAATAGACTACGTCTAGCACAATCACCACGACTGGAACTGCAAAGTCTTTAGAAGAGTAAACTCCACGCTGCAGGCCATAACAGCAAAACCATATACATCTTGGAAGAAAGGCAAATAAGGGATAATGAGAACTACCCAATCATTATTTTTCCTTTAAATTTCCCATATGCCCCAAAATTGCAACTTAAAGGGATTATAAAAGAATTAAACAAAACATCTTGCAATTGTATTCTATTCACTGTCTATAGATACACACAATACCGCCTTCGAGATAAGTACTGCAATGACTAATGTATAGCTCATTATGTTCTCTTGGAGTACAGTTAATATATACATGACAATTACAGTGCCTGCCCCTGTGTCCTTGGGAGGGTTTTATGACGATCACACAATGATCCCTGTTCTTAGTTTAAACAAGCTGAAGGCACACAGTACTGGGAACATACTGCTTAGAATGGAAATTAGAACAAAGCAAGCCGAACAAAGGTGATTTACTGTACACTTTAACACAAATAAACGTTATCCTCCCAAAACAAAAAAACTGTATAATAAAAACCTAGATCTTTTTTTTCTTATTATTTTTTCTTCTTATTATTTTTTTTTTTTTTTTTTTAAACTGGGCCCCCATCAGCATTTTTGGTTTGTCATTAAAGGACCACTCTAGGCACCCAGACCACTTCAGCTTAATGAAGTGGTCTGGGTGCCAGGTCCAGCTAGGGTTAACTAATTTTTTTATAAACATAGCAGTTTCAGAGAAACTGCTATGTTTATCAATTAGTTAAGCCTTCCCCTTTTTCCTCTAGTGGCTGTCTCACTGACAGCCGCTAGAGGCGCTTGCGTGATTCTCACTGTGAAAATCACAGTGAGAGCACGCAAGCGTCCATAGGAAAGCATTATGAATGCTTTCCTATGCGACCGGCTGAATGCGCGCGCAGCTCTTGCCGCGCGTGCGCATTCAGCCGACGGGGAGGAACGGAGGCGGAGAGGAGGAGGAGAGCTCTCCGCCCAGCGCTGGAAAAAGGTAAGTTTTAACCCTTTTCCCCTTTCCAGAGCCGGGCGGGAGTGGGTCCCTGAGGGTGGGGGCACCCTCAGGGCACTCTAGTGCCAGGAAAACGAGTATGCTTTCCTGGCACTAGAGTGGTCCTTTAAAACCATATGTGCTATAAAATATGTCTTTATCCCGATTCTTCTCTGGTGAAACAATCATGACTGATGACTCTCGTCCAATCAGCTGCTTCTTATAGCAGAATTGAGGACACGGCACATGCAAATCAATCACACAAACCGCCAATCCAATGCTTCTCATCGGATGGCAAACAGTAATAATCTGCAGCTAAAATCTTTAGCTTAATCTATTTCAGGCTAAAAGTCACTAGAAGTTGTGTAAACAGTGCCATTCATAGGAAACAGCACTGTTGTCTTCTCCGTGGATGCAGAGGCAATATATATGTCCGAAAACCACTTCCATGTGATTAGGTGATGTTGGTGCTTAGAATGTACCTTTAAAATTTAAGCTACAGCTTTCTTAGCCAGAGTGCTCAATATA
Organism: Pelobates fuscus; assembly: GCF_036172605.1. Taxonomy (NCBI): domain Eukaryota; kingdom Metazoa; phylum Chordata; class Amphibia; order Anura; family Pelobatidae; genus Pelobates; species Pelobates fuscus. The sequence goes on along the minus strand of NC_086320.1, from coordinate 370,056,950 downwards.
GATATAGTGAGTGATCACAGGTTGAATTACAGACACAGGAATATGTAATTGGACATATTGATACAAAAGGAGCCTTAAACAAAGTGTTTTGCATCAATTATTTAGAAGACACCAGTTTAACCTGCAGGGATGTCTTTTTTTCCCCCGAAAATAAGACAGTCTAATATTCATTATTGCCCCGAAAAATACACTAGGGCCTATTTTCGGGGAAAGGCTTATTTCAGGGAAAAACGGTAGCATGTGCTAGAAAGCTGGTCAACTTTCGGGGAAATTCCCCCGAACATACTCCAGTTCACTAGTGAATGGAATCCCGCGAATCTATGTTCAAACATAGATTAGCTTACTAGCGCATGGAACCATGCAAATCTATAGATTAGCGAACTAGCGCTGATCTAACTAGGGCTTATTTTCAGGGTAGGGCTTATGTTACAGGCATCCCCTGAAAATAAGCTAGGGCAATTTTTTGGGGAAACACTGTATGTCTTTCACGTCAAAGTACTACCAATCGTTGATACATCCCTCCCATTTGTCCGTGCTTTAAAGAGGCAGTCCTTATATTGCACCAAACTACCCTGCCCCTTTTTTCTGTCCAAATGTCTCTCTTCTATGACTGGGAATGCTTTGTGTATCTAAATGCAGTCATAAAACTCACACTAATGTCTCTTTAAGCTATAATAAACAGTTTACAAATCAGGCTGTGTAAACAATATACTTTGATCCTGGTCTAAAATTACAGTCTCAGGTAAATGATTTTCAATAGGTCATGAAGCCGTTTAAAAGTCCAAGAAAAAGACACACCCCCTAAATAAAAACGTGCCATTGGAAAATATGTAAATAAATCTAATTTCCAAGACTTTTCCTTAATAGACACATGGAAGGCAGAGAAGGGTCAGGGTGCAATATGCTATATAATATTTCCATCTACCTGGGGACAAAGGTCACTATAAAAATAGGTAAATAGATAAGTCACTGACAAAAGATAGTGTCACTCTCCAAGTAATGGCCTTTTAACTTTGTAATGCGCAACGTGTAAGAATCAACATGTTGGATATACTATATTTATAAAACGTATGATCAATGTGCACTCTCTCTGGGAGAGAATTTCGACAACAGTTAAACTAGCAAAAATGGAATCATAGGAGCAGACGCCTGTTCATGCAAATTAGCATTTCACTTTCCGAGTAATTCGAATGAAGAAATCTAAGTCAACAAAACAATACAAAAAACTTCAAAGCAATCGTCACAAACGGCAAACAAAAAAAGAAATAAATCTAAAAAACACACAAAGCACAAGAAGGTCTTTTGGGTTACAGAGGCAAACGTGCCGTGTGTATAAAATGTATTATGGGCAAACATTTTCTCTTTAGTTGTCCATTTGTGGAGTTGTCCACATCTGCTATGAGCTTAATGCGAAATTTAAAAACCCTGACAGCGGCACTGGCTGTGTGTCTGCTAAACAGTGTCACTGCATATTTAATGAGAAGCGTGAACAAAGAAAAGCAGCACGGCCGCAGAAAGGCTGTAGTGAGCATGATCGCTTTCCATTTCAGCGAGCAAACCACATTCCAAAACAAAAAAAAACAGCATCAGCCCATGCTATTTAAACCAGTACACCAGTGGTGTGAAGCAGAGGCAGCGCACACACCCCAACACAGCAGCAGCCCTAGAATAAAACATTTTACAATATCAGGGGTGTGTAGCATGTGCAGGGGCGCAGGGGGAGGAGTCAGGAGAGCAATATGATTACATAGTACACAAGATATTTCTACGCACCCTTTCAGTACCAAAAATGGATTAAGCAATCTCACATCGCTTCACTTGCACATAAAGACTCTCCCATCTTACAATGCTTTGGCATACTGGTATTTTGGGTTATTTCTTAACCCCAGTTGAGGTTATTTGAACAGTAATGACATTTTTAACAAAACACTTTTTTTTAATGGCTTAAAATTTTTTTATTTTTTTTTTAAATCGAATACCTTGCAGTACACATGTGTAACGGTCATTAACCCGTATATGAACTGCTCATGTGTTCGATAAAATCCACATAGATATATTTTATTTTTCTCCAAACAACCCAAAAACACTGAGGTTATTGTTGATATCAAACACACATAAGAAGGCAGCGTCCAAGATATATTTTTACTCTTTATCTAATGAAACAATGTTTGTTTGTTTAAGGCTACTCGACTTTATATTTTATAGGATCTAGTGAATATATTGTATTTACTACTGAAATCCGTCATATCTTCCATGAATCGATGACCAATAAAACCCCTGTCTAATTGTATCCTAATACCACATGCAGATGAATTATTTTGTTTAGCTGCCCAATGCATTCTGTGTTTAGTACATACATGAACACGAGGGAAATGTCAACATACATTCTTCACAAAGCATGTTTTAAAGAATAACTTTCAAACAGAATAGAATTTGATCAAAAACCGCTCTTCCCTAAATAATAACCATGAGGTACTCAAAGAAAACTGTCAAATATAGAAATGTAATTTAAAAAAAATATATGATGGGCACATGTATCTGCATACTGAACGTAGAATAAGTACATATGATAAGTACATTCACATGCCACTGGTTCATGTACACAATCAAGACAGTGCCGCAAAATCAGGACCGCCTACACTTAAATTTGAAGTCAAATCTTTGTGTTCCCAGCAATACTACAATAAAACTAAACATAATTTGGTTATCGAAGGTTTAAGGGGATGGAGCTAACCAAGTTTAGATTTTTAACCCCTTAAGGACACATGACATGTGTGACATGTCATGATTCCCTTTTATTCCAGAAGTTTGGTCCTTAAGGGGTTAACCGTGAACGTGAGGCAAGAATTTATAGTATTTCCTAAGGTTATCCAGGACATAAAATAAAAACCTACAGATATGTACGAGCGTCACGCATGATCACAGAACATGCAGCCCTCCACGAATCTCACGGGTAAGCCAACAGTTATGGTCACAGATAGGGTATGGGTATGTGTCACACAAAACAATGGAGCCCAAAGATGTAATGTGTTGATTACAGAATGTATTAAACCAATAAGCAATCAGATCAGCCTTATTCACACAAGCAGTCAAGCTGTCTTGCCAAAGTGACCCAGCATGTGGATGCAGTTAGGACGCTCAATAGTCCATGTACATCCGGTCCGTAAAACGCCAAAACAAGACGACAGGGATCAAACTATTAAAAAAGCAGCACAGCTTTCTGTGGGAGGGGCAGTTTAACTTTACTACTGGGTGCTTGTGTTCCTACAGTCACAAATCAAAAGGCAAACAAGTCATTTTACAAAATTAGCAAACCCTTGAAAGGAAGACCTCAATTCATTAATACAAGCATGGTCTGGCATTATCAGTGCTGGAGAATCTGGCTGCAGATACTGGATACTGTGCCTGACACAAATCTCCAGCATCAAGCATCATCCAATCCCTCCTGAGGTTAAATCAAGGTATCCAATCAAACCAGGGGCCCGCTCTCATCAGGGCCAAGAACACAGAGAGAGTTGGAACACATGGCTGGGAATCTATAGTACGAACTGCAAAACACAGGATCAGCCTGGATGGAGCCACTGTTACAATGCTCAGGGAGCAGCTACCCTGCATTAACACAAACGTCCTTTAAACTGGTACACACATCACACACAAACACACACCACCCTGCTGCAAACTGGTACACACAGACAGTACCCTGCTGCAGACCGGTACATACACCACCACACATCAGACTGGGTACAGGGCTGCACATACACGTGACTATACCCTGCATGAGACTTTTGTACAAACACAGCATCCTGAGCTAAACTGGCATACACATCCACAATGCACACTACACGTTGGATACGCACACGCACAGCACCCTGCTCTACCCTGGCGCACACCCACACAGCACCTTGCTCTACCCTGGCGCGCACACACACACACACTGGACCCTGCTCTTCCCTGGGGCGCACACACACACTGGACCCTGCTCTTCCCTGGGGCGCACACACACTGGACCCTGCTCTACCCTGGGGCGCGCACACACACTGGACCCTGCTCTACCCTGGGGCGCGCACACACACTGGACCCTGCTCTACCCTGGCGCGCACACACACTGGACCCTGCTCTACCCTGGCGCGCACACACACTGGACCCTGCTCTACCCTGGCGCGCACACACACTGGACCCTGCTCTACCCTGGCGCGCACACACACTGGACCCTGCTCTACCCTGGCGCGCACACACACTGGACCCTGCTCTACCCTGGGGGGCGCACACACACTGGACCCTGCTCTACCCTGGGGGGCGCACACACACTGGACCCTGCTCTACCCTGGGGCGCACACACACTGGACCCTGCTCTACCCTGGGGCGCACACACACTGGACCCTGCTCTACCCTGGGGCACACACACACAGCACCCTTCTCAGCCCTGGCACTCACACACACACACACACACACACAGCACCCTTCTCAGCCCTGGTGGCACACACACACACAGCACCCTTCTCAGCCCTGGTGGCACACACACACACAGCACCCTTCTCAGCCCTGGTGGCACACACACACACAGCACCCTTCTCAGCCCTGGTGGCACACACACACACAGCACCCTTCTCAGCCCTGGTGGCACACACACACACAGCACCCTTCTCAGCCCTGGTGGCACACACACACACAGCACCCTTCTCAGCCCTGGTGGCACACACACACACAGCACCCTTCTCAGCCCTGGTGGCACACACACACACAGCACCCTTCTCAGCCCTGGTGGCACACACACACACAGCACCCTTCTCAGCCCTGGTGGCACACACACACACAGCACCCTTCTCAGCCCTGGTGGCACACACACACACAGCACCCTTCTCAGCCCTGGTGGCACACACACACACAGCACCCTTCTCAGCCCTGGTGGCACACACACACAGCACCCTTCTCAGCCCTGGTGGCACTCTCTCACACACACAGCACCCTTCTCAGCCCTGGTGGCACTCTCTCACACACACAGCACCCTTCTCAGCCCTGGTGGCACACACAGCACCCTTCTCAGCCCTGGTGGCACACACACACAGCACCCTTCTCAGCCCTGGTGGCACACACACACAGCACCCTTCTCAGCCCTGGTGGCACTCTCTCACACACAGCACCCTTCTCAGCCCTGGTGGCACTCTCTCACACACAGCACCCTTCTCAGCCCTGGTGGCACTCTCTCACACACACAGCACCCTTCTCAGCCCTGGTGGCACTCTCTCACACACACAGCACCCTTCTCAGCCCTGGTGGCACTCTCTCACACACACAGCACCCTTCTCAGCCCTGGTGGCACTCTCTCACACACACAGCACCCTTCTCAGCCCTGGTGGCACTCTCTCACACACACAGCACCCTTCTCAGCCCTGGCACTCTCACACTCACACAGCACCCTTCTCAGCCCTGGCACTCTCACACACACAGCACCCTTCTCAGCCCTGGCACTCACACACACACAGCACCCTTCTCAGCCCTGGCACTCACACACACACAGCACCCTTCTCAGCCCTGGCACTCACACACACACAGCACCCTTCTCAGCCCTGGCACTCACACACACACAGCACCCTTCTCAGCCCTGGCACTCACACACACAGCACCCTTCTCAGCCCTGGCACTCACACACACAGCACCCTTCTCAGCCCTGGCACTCACACACACACACACACACAGCACCCTTCTCAGCCCTGGCACTCACACACACACACACAGCACCCTTCTCAGCCCTGGCACTCACACACACACACACAGCACCCTTCTCAGCCCTGGCACTCACACACACACACAGCACCCTTCTCAGCCCTGGCACTCACACACACACACACAGCACCCTTCTCAGCCCTGGCACTCACACACACACACAGCACCCTTCTCAGCACTGGCACACGCAGCACCCTGCTCTACCCTGGCACACGCAGCACCCTGCTCTACCCTGGCACACGCAGCACCCTGCTCTACCCTGGCACACGCAGCACCCTGCTCTACCCTGGCACACGCAGCACCCTGCTCTACCCTGGCACACGCACACACAGCACCCTTCTCAGCCCTAATACACAACTTCTGAACACAAAGAAACAACCCAGCAAAGCGAGCTCCCAAAAAAAATAAAGTGAACACGGCTCGCTCTGGACTGAGCGGGGTTTGGGAGCGATTTATCGGCTGTGGGTGCAACGGGCACAAACACAAAGTATCCGGGAGTTCACAGAACAACAAGCAACAATCAGCCCCTAAAAACACCCCGAGCCCCCCCGCTTACCTGAACTCAAAGTTACCAGAAGAAGAAGTAAAGTCAGCCCAGGAGCCCACATTATCCCTGGGTAGAATCCCATCCAGCGAGCAGGATAATTCCTTCACATCGGTAACAATGTATCCACAATCAGAACCCGGGGAGCCAGGTGAGGGGCTGCAGGAGGGAGTACCCACGCGTGGGAAGGGGGGGCGTGTAATGAGGATCCGTGGGAATGAAATGTGTGTGAATCAGGAGCAGAGGCAAAACCAGATCAAACAGCAGCAGCAGCAGCAGCAGAGACTCCCCCCCTGCAAGGACTCCACCTTCTGCAGCAAGCAGATTAAAGGGGGGAGGAGGGGGGGCAGACACACAGGAGCCCAAACTTCAATGTGACAGATCCAGGAGTGGGTGCACATGGGGCGCTGGGAATTAGGAAGCTGGGTGTGTATTAATTCAGTCTTAATATTATTACTACAACACACAACACTCCCAAAATCCTGAACCCACTCCAAAATGGCTTCTAAAAAAAAAAAGAGAGGAGAAAGCCTAAAGCAACCACAAGGGAAACCCGGATGTTTGATACAAAGAGAGGGAGGGGAGCAGGGCACTGCCCCCAGGCATGTGAAAGGGGGGGGAGGAGAGGACGTGGGGGGGGGGGGTTGGTGTTGAATGGGATCCTGATTGGATATCTGGGATGTCTATCATAGTGGGGGGGGGGCTGCCCTAGACTGTCTGCTTGAAATGTGAGGACAAGCTGCAGGGGGGGGAGGCTGCAGACAGCATGCAATTTGAGGAGGGTGCTGGAGGGACATATAGGGGGGGGGAGTGAGAGAGCAGGTTGTATGGGAGTTGTGTGGTGTGTTACACATGTATGCAATTGAAAGGAGAGTGAAAAACTATCCACATGGAGAGCTCCACACACGTGGGATGTGGGAGCCAGCAAACAAAAGCCTGGTGTGTCACACACACAGCTAATACCATGTGCTGATGGGGGGGGGGAGGGGCTTGCTTTCAGACACCTCTAGAATATTTGGCTATTTTTATTATTTATTTTCAGCACCCAAAATATTTATAGAATGGAAGATTCCGCCCTTTATGTGTTTTATTTGTTCAGTCGGGTGCTGTCTGGATGGGATTTATTTAATATGTAAGAGGGGAGGGGGGATTAGAATGCTTTAAGTATGTATTTAATTGCATGGAGGATGATTTCATAGGCTGCAACATGGTATTTGAAAAATTTTATTTTATTATTTGGCTAAACTGAAACGCACCCTGGCAAGGTTTTTGGTTAACTCTTTGTGCAATGAAACACATTGTGGGAATATTTGGATCAACCCCTGTCTGAGCAGAAAGCTTTTTTTTTTTTTTCTTTTTTTTTCTCCTTCCAAAGTGTGGATCCAGGAAAACAATGTCTCTTTACATGTGTTCAGCAGACGTGGTTGGTCCAAAAATAAATACATAGAACATTCCACACCAATTTTTACACAAAATAAATATCACTACAACCTTGTGATGTAACAGCTTTCTGCTGTGTATAGTGTATCGTATCGTATCGTATAGTATATCGGATCTCTTTTTCTGCTACTAGAAAAATCATTCTTTTTTTGGTGGCACTCCCTCCACCCAGGGTGAGATTTTAGGTTCTAAATCTTGCAGTAAAAGAGATACTTTTGTCCATATAGTGTATTAGGACACACCTTTTATTTATTGAATTCAGGTGTTTCAAACAGACCCATTACCACAGGTCTATAAAATCAAGCACCTTGATTTTTACAGGGGGGGGGGGGGGGGGGGAGTTTGAAGAGCTCAGTGAATTGGCACTCTGATAGGACGCCATCTTTGAAATAAGTGCATTTGTGAATTTTCATCCCTACTAGATATTCCACGGTCAACTATAAGTAGTATTGTTGGAAAGTGGAGGTGTTAAGGAACAGCAGCAACTCAGCCGAAGAGCGGGGTCATCAAGTGCTGAGGCGCATGGTGCGCAACAGAGTTCCACACTTCCACTGGCAATAATATCAGCAGGACAACTGTGTGGTGGGAGCTCCATGGAATTGGTTTCCATGGCCGAGCAGCTGCATGCAATTCTTACGACAACAAGTACAATGCCAAGCCTCAGATCGAGTAGTGTAAAGCATACCGCCACTGGACTCTGAAGCAGTGAAGAATCACTCTTCTCTGATCGGCAGTCTGATGGGCGAGTCTGGGTTTGGCGAATGCCAGGAGAATATTATCTGCCTGACTGCATTGTGCCAACTGTAAAGTTTGGTGGTGGAGGAGGGATACTGGTATGTGGCTGTTTCGCAGGGGTTGGGCTAGGCCCCTTACTTCCATTGAAGGGAAATGTTGGACACTGCGATTCTTCCAACTTTGTGGGTACAGTTTGGGCAAGGCCCTTTTCTATTCCATGATGAATGCTCCCTACAGCACAAAGCAAGGTCCATTAAGATATGGTTGGGTCAGTTTGGTGTGGAAGAACTTGACTGGCTGCACAGAGCCCTGACCTCAACCCATTGGGATGAACTGGAATGGAGATTATGAGCCAGGCCTTCTCGTTCAACATCAGTGCCTGACCTCACAAATGCTCTACTAGACGAATGGGCACAAATTAGATTAGAAACACTCCAAAATCTTGTTGAAAGCCTTTTCAGAGAGTGGAAGCCATTATACCTGCAAACGGTGGACCAGCTACATATTAATGTCCATGTATTTAGAAAATGATGTCAGAAAGTCCCTGTTGGTGTAATGGTCAGATGTCCATATAATGTATGTAAAGAGTGATTTTCATTTCATGAAGCCATGAATTGTAGGGAATTTGTATTTTACAAAGCTGTAATGATAATGGACAGCTATTTGTAATATTTATATTTTGCACTTCGGATTGAAAATCAATGTAGTCCGGTGTGTTGTGACTACATTTCATAAAGGTCTATCTCCCCAGGTTACTCAGTAAAATGAATTTACCACGTACCAGCAAAGCTTAGGCTAAATTATCTGTACTGGACACATTTACCATCTCAGTTGACTTCCAGCTTGGCTTTTAGTTCTCTTGTCCATTCTTGTCAATTTCATGATTAGAAAATAACCCTGACAAATGTATTCACTATACCTGGACTGGATCAGACAATCGCAAATGTTGGTTGGGGGGGAAGCAACTCTATTTTCTGGATCTGCTATTTTGGCCTGAAATGTAAATAACCCTGTCAATTAGAGCCAAATCCTGAGCAGCTCAACTGCTAATGAATCTGTTAAAACCTATGTGCTAAGGAATGGAAAGGGCATTAGCGCACGTCAGCTCTAACACACATACTGCACCCTTCGCACACACTGAACCCCCACACACACACAAACTGCTCTCACACACACACACACTGCTGCTCCCTCACACACATATCACCCTTCACACACTCACACTATATCCCTCACACACACTGCACCCCTCAAACAGCACCTTTCACCCACACACTGCACCCCTCCCCCACACACTGCACCCTTCACACACCTACAGCATCCCTCACACACACCTCACCCCTCATACATACTGCACACACTACACCCTTCACATACACTCACAGCACCTCATAGACACACAGAAAAAAAGTAGAATAGAAAAAAGGGGAAAAAAGATACATGTTAGTGTATACATATATATATATATATATTTTTTTTTTTTTTTTTTTAAAACCTCCTTGCGCTATAAAATTAGTTACTGTGGCACTGGTGGGCGGTAAGGAAAAAGTGGGCCGTAGGTATTAAAAGGTTGACTACTCCTGGCCTAGATGTCCCATAAATGGTCCATAAATAAAATATCTATTCTTCCTCCTATGCACCTAAATATATTGAAGAGGAGTTCTACAGGGCCCATACTATATAAAAGCAATGCAAAGTCCACACCTCTAGATACCACCAGTACAAAAAAAATAACAAAAAGTGAACATACAGAATAATCTCAGAACATACCCACAAATCTTCAGAAATGAATGGTATTGGGATAGCTGAGATACAAGCCATGTATCAGGGTGTAGCAGGTTAGAGCCAAATGTGTAAACAGTAGAAATAGTTTGTGGATAGTATGAGGGAGTATCTTCTTAGGAGTATGGGAAAGCACAAGTCTAAGAAGGAGGAAATGATAAGGAGAGGTGGAGGTAGCAAAGAGTGGAGGGGTAAAGTAGGGCTTGGTTTATTAAAGGACCATTAGATGCACCCAGAACACTTCATCTCAATGAAGAGGTCTGACCGCAGTGACTGTGCCTTTCTTTTTAGTAAAACAAGGGGTGGGGGTAATAAAATCTAAAAGATCCAACTGAAACATTGCAGCAAAAAATATGCTTACCTCAATTTTTCTTTAAAAAGTTTCTCCATCAAGTCGATTCCAGTCGTAGCCATCTTCTAACATTCTAACATTGGGCAGTGATGTTAGGTCTCTGACGTTAAGCTAGTAACATAATGAAAGTATAATTAGCCTCTTTATAAAGACTTTCATCTTAAATATGTAGCATTAAGATCCAAAATAAGACATGATAGAAGTGGACAATTTCTGTTATCACCAAAAATAAATAAAAAAATATAATATTTCTTTATGCTAGACATGAGTTTAAAAGGAAATTTTATTTTCAACACAAAGGGCTCTTTAAAGCAACAAGAATGAAGATTTTTCTGCAAAACAGGAGTTGTGATAGCCACCCTTCCCAAGTTGGAGGTACCACCAAAGCACTGAGCACCATATGGCAAGTAATTATCTGCTTCAAGTATCTACGAACAATCCAGTTTTCAAAAGTCTTTATGAGGGAGCCTAGCATATTAAACACATGTGGACATCAAGATAGTCACTAGTTCAAAGGGAGCAGAAGTTCTGAATGCTCAGATGGACTGGAACAAACTCTGGGATGTAGAGGTAAAGTCATCTATAGATATGTGGTCACACAGTCATGTTGATAGTCTCTGCTATCACACAGGTCTATAACGTTTAGTGCGGAAGTGTTATGGACAATCATAAAAGCAAGCTTGTTCAAGAAAAAAAATGTGATTTCCAATGTAAAATCAGGAGGGGGGGTTACTTTTTTTTTTTTTTTTCCCTTATTTACGAGACACAGTCACTTCAGTATGCATATGTTTATGCGGTTGGTAGGAACTGCCTTCTTTTGGATCCACAGCAGAATCAGTGATGGCTAAAAGGTTGCATTTGATGGACTTCTTACTTTATCATTCTAAACGGCCATGTTACCTTCCAAATAGAGCAGGTCAAGAAGGAGTTGTCGATCAACAGTGTCAAAGGCAGCATTGAAGATTTTCAAGAAGGTCATTAGAACTGTGGAAGTCAATCAAGCGATAATACACTATTCTCTTCTGCTAATAATAAATTGCACAAAGACCTTGCTGAATCAGTTCCATGGGGATTGAGGTTTTTACATAAAAAATGCTGCTCTTGCCTTTGCACTCGACAGGGTCTAAGCTTCTGAAAGATCCGATAAAAGAGGCCAAGGAATTAAAATGTAGAATTGACTTTGCCTTGGACCCGGGTGCAAAGTATCTCTGAACAGCTCAAACAGCAAGTCAGTTGGAGTTAAACTTGGGATTACATTTATTGAAAAAACATGCTATTCAGGTTTTAACCCAAAAATGATCATGCCCAAAATGTATGTCTCAGATTCACCTGGAGCACTTGCACACAGTTTTATTTTAAAGTATCAAAAAATCAAGGGCTTTAAAGGGAAAGTGACTCTGAAAAAGTAATGTTTGCTTTTGAAATATATTCTCTGTTTGTGGCTGTCTTTTGTCCCTCTTCCATGTATGTGATCATTGGACAAATGCACCCTGCTATGTCTTGCTATGTGTTGCTGCAATGGCATCCGTAGTTATCTCAGGGCACTTACCAGCAGGGTCCAGTCACTGCAAACGCAGTCTGCAGCATTCTGTTTTACTTTTACAAACTTGGATTTATTTAACACTAAAACAAGTAGTTTTTTTGGAAGCATGTTGAATTATCAAAGTGTCTCTGACAATTTTGCTAATTTTACATATTTTTTTTTGCCTTCATTATCATTTCTTCTGGTCTTTTTTACTACTTATTTTTTTCATTACTTTTTGTGTAGCCTACTCCTGTTACTATTTACACCTTTTTTTTTTTTTTTTTGCGCCAGAAAACAATGTTAATTTATTTCATTCTATTACACTGCTTTTTTGAAGGGAATATATTTGTAGAATATTAGCACAGAATTCCCAGTTAGTGGGACAGTTCATTGGCTAGTTTGTTTGTGCATTTGAAGGGGCAAAACTCTTTCAGAATATGCAAAGAAGAAAGGTGACATTTTTCACACTATGTTTGAAAACATTGTTAATTTGGAACAGATGTTTGAGTTCCCTAAAATGACATTTTTGAGAACACTCTGAAACATAATCTCCAATATTAGTGGAGGCTTATCCAAAGGGGCACTCAGGGCAGCGCCCCATCAGTTTTTATGTCGGGAAAACTTTATTTGTCGTATTTTAGAAACACTCAGATTATTTTTATGGAGGGGTGGCTGGTAAGCCAAAATCAAGTAGGGAAATATAGTCTCTTGAATTCTGTAATAGCTTTCAATTCTACAGGAGCCTCCCCCCTCATTGGTGGCTGTTTTGAGAAGCATATTTCTTGAGAGCATATAGGCATGTCAAAAACAGGGCTGGTTCAAAATATGCACTGTTTCAGCAGGTTTTGCACATACCCTTTGTCCTTTAAGAAGGAATTTCAGAGATTTCCATTGTGCATGTCATGCATGTCACTAATAGTTTTAAGATACTCAGATACTTTACAGCTGATAATTTAGACAATCATGCTGTAGGTAGTTGAAAAGTTGTGAAGCCTTAAACTTCAGGACCAGGGCTGTGACTCTGAGGACTGATCTGATTCTGATTTCAATCTGTTTTAATCTGTAATGATTGTTGATTCTTTAAATCATGTCAGCTACTTATTGGCTCCATATTACTAATTAGCTATATTTTCATCTGCAAAGGTAATACGGAGTCTATCAGTATCCTGCTGCTGTTACCCTGTGCACACTGTGTGTAATGAGGAGTCTCTCAGTATCCTGCTACTTTATCTCTGTGCACACTGTGTGCTGAGACCTAATAGAGAGTCAGGAGTAGCAGAAATTGTTGGAGTCTATCAGAATCTTGGTGCTTTAACCATGTGCATTCTGTGTGCTGAGAGTTGACGGAATACTTGACATGTTTCATAACAGCAGAAATATTTAATAGAAAGCTAAAGTTATCATAGCAGGACCACTACTAAATATGAGATCACAAGAGGGACAGCTACGAGAGGGCTAGGAAGATAGAGAGAGAGATGGGACATTATACAGAGACATGCACTGTGCGGATATCCCTGTATTGCAGCTCTGTGTAATCCATCACATTGATCCTGGCTGTGTGGGATAGTTATATTATCTCCTTATTGTGCCCAGCTCTGTGTGTTATTTATCTGTGTCTTACTCAGATCTACCTTTTGTATGGGTATCTCTGTATTTAGCCCAGCCCTGTGTATTGTATAGGTATCTTTGTATTGTGCTCAGCTCTGTGTTGTCACGTCCTGCTCTGTTCTGTGGAGATGTCTGGCAATGGCTTCTGGTATCCAGTACTCTTGTTACAATTCTTGTTTCGTTTTTCCTGGTTTTTTGGTTTTCTATTCTATGTGTGGTTTTCTTTATGCTGGGATTTCTGGGTTCATTCCTATATTCCGTCCCTGGATTTCCCAGTCTCTTGAATTCATTTAAATGTTTGTTTTATGTTGCCACACCTGTTTGTTTTCCATCATTCCCTCTGTTTCAGAGTTCCTGCAGGCAGCTCTTCAAGGCTTCTGCCCTTTCTTTCAGGTAAGTGCTATATATGTCTTTTGGTTGTTTTTAGCATACTTTAGGCAGTGTAGGACCTGCCAGATATGGGGTACATTAGCGTTGTTGGCAGGCTTATGCAATGTATGATCATATAGTGTGACTAAATCCCCATGATTTTCATATGTAGTACTTAGTTATTTCTCCTCTTGTTTTAGTTTGTATACCCAGTCCTGTCCAGTCATGCCCATGTTATGTTCATGTTTTCCTCATGTCTTGTGTATATGTTCTGGGTTTAGCTTACTATCTTTCTCTGGTTCTGGGTTCTATTAGTTCTGTCTTGTTTCCATGTTTGGTGCCTTTCCTAGTCTTGCCTTGTTTCTAGTACTGGATACAATCTTGCTGCAGAGCCTCCCTATTCAGCTCCTGGGAGGTCTGCTTAATTTCCAAGCTCCTAGTTCCTGGTATCCACTGAAGCTGCATCAGAGTTCTGGTATGTGGCTGCACAAACGCTGGTGCTCAACACCAGGGGGCGTGCGGTTACCCTGCACCAGACCCTGCTTATCCACCTCCACACTGTGACTCCTACTCTGAACATCAGGCACAGTCCTGCACCGCCGCCTGGACAGTGTCTGGGTCCCGGGCACCGGACCGCCATCCTGACATGTGTATTGTATAAATATCTTTGTGTCGTGCCCTGCTCTGTGTATTGTATAGGTATCTCTATATTGGGCCCAGCTCTGTGTATTGTATAGGTATATTTGTATTGTGCCCAGCTCTGTGTATTGTATAGGTATATTTGTATTGTGCCCAGCTCTGTGTATGGTATAGGTATATTTGTATTGTGCCCTGCTCTGTGTATTGTATAGATATCTTTGTGTTGTGCCCAGCTCTGTGTACTGTATAGGTATCTCTGTATTGTGCCCAGCTCTGTGTATTGTATAGATATCTCTGTATTGTGCCCAGCTCTGTGTATTGTATAGATATCTCTGTATTGTGCCCAGCTCTGTGTATTGTATAGATATCTCTGTATTGTGCCCAGCTCTGTGTATTGTATAGATATCTCTGTATTGTGCCCAGCTCTGTGTATTGTATAGATATCTCTGTATTGTGCCCAGCTCTGTGTATTGTATAGATATCTCTGTATTGTGCCCAGCTCTGTGTATTGTATAGATATCTCTATATTGGGCCCTGCTCTGTGTATTGTATAGGTATCTTTGTATTGCGCCCAGCTCTGTGTATTGTATAGGTATCTCTGTATTGTGCACAGCTCTGTGTATTGTATAGGTATCTCTGTATTGCGCCCAGCTCTGTGTATTGTATAGATATCTCTGTATTGTGCCCAGCTCTGTGTATTGTATAGATATCTCTGTATTGTGCCCAGCTCTGTGTATTGTATAGATATCTCTGTATTGTGCCCAGCTCTGTGTATTGTATAGATATCTCTATATTGGGCCCAGCTCTGTGTATTGTATAGGTATCTTTGTATTGCGCCCAGCTCTGTGTATTGTATAGGTATCTCTGTATTGTGCACAGCTCTGTGTATTGTATAGGTATCTCTGTATTGCGCCCAGCTCTGTGTATTGTATAGATATCTCTGTATTGTGCCCAGCTCTGTGTATTGTATAGATATCTCTGTATTGTGCCCAGCTCTGTGTATTGTATAGATATCTCTGTATTGTGCCCAGCTCTGTGTATTGTATAGGTATCTTTGTATTGCGCCCAGCTCTGTGTATTGTATAGGTATCTCTGTATTGTGCACAGCTCTGTGTATTGTATAGGTATCTCTGTATTGCGCCCAGCTCTGTGTATTGTATAGATATCTCTGTATTGTGCCCAGCTCTGTGTATTGTATAGATATCTCTGTATTGTGCCCAGCTCTGTGTATTGTATAGATATCTTTGTATTGTGCCTAGCTCTGTGTATTGTATAGGTATCTCTGTATTGTGCCCAGCTCTGTGTGTTGTATAGATATTTGTTTATTCGTCTCTCTCTGTTTGTGGTGTGGTTATCTCTGTATTGTACTCAGCACTATGTATTTCATAAATATGTTGGGCCCAGCTTGTTTTATTGTATATGTATTATGCTCAGCTCTCTGTATTGTAGAAATATCTCTGTACTGTAATTGGAGGAGTAAACTTTTGGTGGAGGAGTCTGGCGCCCCTCCATCTTAAAACTTCACCAGCTGCCACTGACCAATGTGTATGTTTGACAGGATTTGACAGGCTGCATTGTCACATTCCGTGTATTTATCTAACGTATGTGACAGTGTTTGTGGGGTGGTATGTGATAGTGTTTGTTTGTCTGGCAGGTTGTGTGTGTGGATTGCATGTCTGTTAGACAGGTGGTTTATGCCTGACATGGAAACACACATACAGCATGTCTCCAAAGAAAAAAGTTTTCTAAGAAAATATTCTCTTTATTTGCTGCTTTCTGTGTATTTGTTCTTAGCATGAATATTATTATATATATATATATATATATATATATATATATATATATATATATATATATATATATATATATCAGAAAGCAGCCAATAACAGAAATCTTTTCTTAGAAAACCTATACATCCAGTGCCAATTTTAAGAATGACCTGCACTGCCACCTAATGTCTGTAGGTGTCGCCATTCCTCTCCCTGTTCTGCTTGATACAGTGTGTCTATCACTTTGCCCGTGAAGTTGATTTTTCTATTTGGTGGTTAGCACACAAGATCGGTCTGCTTCTGCCTGATACATGGAGCTTATTATAACAATAAGCTGGAGAGTTACTCACTGACATTTTGAAAGTACAACAATAGGAATTATTACACAGAAATGTACAGACCTTTCTAAAAGATTTTAGACATTGACATATTCTTATTTGAATGTTAATGGGCATATAAACTGCACTGGCGTGTCACTGCACTCCATTTTCATCTCCCCTCAGTATTTGCTATGTCAAACTAGGATGTCTAACACTTTTTATTTTATGAATTTGAAATATCTATTTAAGTGTTTTTTTTTTTATTAGGAAAAATAATTTTGAGACCTGTTTTCGGGTATGTCCTTGGATGTATGGACACAGGGCTGACCTTAGGCCATTAGGCGCCCTGTGCGAAAAATCATCAGAGCGCCCCCATCCTCCCTGGTCATAAACCTTCATCCATGTATGTGTGTGTGTGTGTATATAGGAGTGTAGTGTTTGTATAGGGGATTTATTACATTAAAAATGATTTAAAAATGAATATTCATTCCCCCTTCCCTGTTACATTGCAGTGAGAGGGGAATACTGATATCTCTGGTGCTCCAGTGTGCTGGGAATCAGGTCTGCCCCTTCACTGGGTGCAGACTATGAGTAACACAGGCATTTACAGTGTTAGAGCTTTCCTCTGGTAATCCGCGGCAATGCACTGATTGGCCGGAGCACGGAAGACAGCTACTTATGGTCTGCAACCAGCAGAAGTGCAAGCCAGTGGAGCCAGACTGCCTTCACTGCCTTACAGGCAGACAGTCACACACATACACACATACACACACACACTCATTTACAGGCAGACAGTCACACACTCAGTTGTAGGCATACAGTCACACACACACACAGTTACAAGCAGACTGTCACAAACGCTCAGTTACAGGCAGTCACACACACACACACACACACACACATAGTTACAGGCAGTCACACACACACACAGGTACAGGCAGACCGTCACAAACACACACAGTCACAAACACACAGTTCCCATCAAACAGTCACACACACAGTTACAGGCAGACAGACACACAGACAGTGACACACAGGCAGACCGTCACAGACACACACACACACACACACACACACAGGTAGACAGTGAGACACAGACGGTCACACACACACAGGCAGACAGTGACACAGTCACACACACAGGCATACAATCACACACACACATTATGGGATGGTAGGTGGGAGTGAAGGCAGTGCAGTTCCTGGAGATTAGTTTTTGGGGAAGCAGGGACTCCTTCCTGTTTCCCCCTTCCTATGCAGCAGTTACAAGCCATTAGCTAATGGGTGTTTTAAGCTCTGCCTGAGCCATTGTAGCCCCACCTCCACATCTTGGTAAGGCCCGCCCCTGCCATGTAAACCCTACCCCCGCGGCCACGCTATTTTCATATTAATCCCAGGTGGAGAATAATGAAATCCTCCACCCGGGTACATGATTTAGCTCCCGTGCACTCCTGTAACCCGGCTATGTGCAAGCTGTGTCGGACTCTAGAGTGGGGACATGGTCAGCATGGTGAGGACAGGGGATGTAGGTGGACGACGACAGGGACTGTATAATGGAGGCAGGGGCTGCTTAGAAAAAAAAAACAAATAAAAACAAACAAAAATTTTTATTAAAAAAAAAAAAACTATCTAAAAGGTATACCCCCCCCCCCCCCCCCCCCCCTCCCTGAGGCTTACCTTTGACTAGGGAGGGGATGTTACCGCCAGGGCCGGCCTTAGGCATTTAGACGCCCTGTGCGAAAAATCTTCACAGCCCCCCCGTCATCCATGTATGCTGTAATGTTTGTGTTGTCTGTGTATGTGATGACTGTGTGTGATATGTGTTCTATGTGTGATATTTGTAATGGGTGTATTAACAGTGTGTGATATGCGTGTATTGGTTGTATGTGACACACACACACACAGAGTCAGACGGCCATACACACACACACAGGAAGACATCCACACACACACACACAGGCAGACAGTCATACACACACACACAGACACACAAAGGCAGACAGTCTCACACACACACACAGACACACACAGGCAGACAGTCAGTCATACACACAGACACAGACAGTAATACACACAGACACACACAGAGGCAGACAGTAATACACACAGACACACACAGGGGCAGACGGTAATACACACAGACACACACAGACAGACACACACAGAGGCAGACCGTCATACACACAGACACACACAGGCAGTCATACACACAGAAGCAGTCATACACACAATCACACACACAGAGGCAGACAGTAATACACACAGACACACACACACAGAGGCAGACAGTAATACACACAGTGGCAGACAGTCATATACACACACACACAGACACACAGAGGCAGACAGTCATACACACAGAGGCAGACAGTCATACACACAGAGGCAGACAGTCATACACACAGACACACACACAGAGGCAGACAGTCATATACACACACACAGACACACACAGGCAGACAGTCAGTCATACACACAGACACAGACCGTAATACACACAGACACACACAGTCATACACACAGACACACACAGAGGCAGACAGTCATATACACATACACAGAGGCAGTAATACACACAAAGAGGCAGACAGTCATACACACACAGACAGTAATACACACAGGCAGAGAGTCACACTCACCTGACAATCACAGTTACCTGTGGAGGCAGTGCAGCTCCTGGTGACTGTTTGGTGGGGAAGCAGGGACTCCTTCCTGCTTCCCCTGCAGCAGTTTTCCGGCGCTTTTAGCTCCGCCCCCGCTGCACGGTAAGCTCCGCCCCCGCTGCAAATCTAAAAAAAAAAAAAATTTTTTTTTTTTTTTTAAATCCCGGCCGGCTGTGCGGCCGCACGGTGCCCCCTGCTCCATGGCGCCCTGTGCGGCCGCACAGCTCGCACACCCCTAAGGCCGGCCCTGGTTACCGCTGGTGGTCGGGTTGGACGGGCCAGACAGGAGCTGGAGGCAGGAGATCCACTGAAGGCCGCTGGGGAGTCTGTGAGCAGTGGAAGTCACGCCCCTGACATGATCAGAGGAGGCCGACTAACTTCACTGCCAGGCTCCTGCTCTACAGGGAGGAGGTGAGTTGAAAAATCCGAGTCCTTAGCCAGAGGCAGGGAGAGAGCCATAGGCAGGCGATTCGGATTTTTGCTCCCACTGCTCTGGAGCCCTAAGGCGGCTGCTTGTGCCGCCTTATGGACGCGTGTCCCTGTATATATGCAATATATCCTACCAGGACATTGTGGGATTCAGAATGGCTGGAGCACTCAGATCGGGTCCTGAAATACCCCAGGCCTAATTTTGTTGCATTGTTAGCCCCCAGTCCCATGTACTGAGAAATAATTAACATTCCAGCAATAAGCAGATACAGTTTTAATCTTTTTCTCATGTTAAGTTAGAATTTGTCCACCTCTAGTCGTGGTATATTAATGAATACTGTAGATTAGAAGTTGCTTTCTTGGAGGTTGCTGGTGGAAATATCAGAAGGATTGCAAACTTGTATGGTTATAATGTCATTAACCGCGTTTTCAAAGCTGAATTTTATTTTATGCAGCCATAAGTCGAGTAACATTATTATCCCTGCTGTTTTTTTTTTCTATAATTCTGCCAAGCCATTGTAAATTACAAGTGTTGGTGAATTTGACCACAAACGTTTAACATCAGACAATGATTTTCAAGTACATATTTTACCTCATTGTGTGATGGAGAAGAGGAATAATTATGAGGTCTTTGGAAGAACTGCAAAAATGACACTGACTGTACAGTTTGTATCAGATTTACTGGCAGTGATTCAGGGCTTTAAGCTCGATGATATGCAGTCAGTATATAGTGATTACATTATTGATTACCAGCAATTATAGAAAAAAGGTTTATTTGCTTAACTGAGAGCTGTGGGGAAGTGCAAGGTTATGCCAAAATAACCAAATTGGGCAAATCCTCCAATTTCAATTATTTCCCAGTTCAGTTTTTTTGCAGTGTTACAAATGCCCATATCATTAATTTTTTTTAGCAAAGCCTGGCTTTTGAATACATTCCAAAACATACTTCTAATTTTTGAACATTTACCACAGGAGACATTGTGTGACAATATGCTACTCCAGATCTTAATACTGGCACCCAAATAGAGTGAGAATTGGTGATGGTCTTTTAAAGTTAATTGCTTTTACACCGATAGCTGCCATGATTGTTCTTGGTTAAATCAAATCTTTGCGGAATCTGAAAACTGCTCGACACATAGCAGCCTCAATGCACTACATATTAACCAGTGGCACTCCTTGGAACACTACTCCCATTGCACTTAGCCAGGTGTAAAGCATTTCATACATCTTTTTGAAACCTTTGTTTAGGCATCACCTTCATATCTGTTTTAATTCCTCATAATCAGCCACTACCAGACTCGCGTACCCTACATAACACATGTGGCACTGTTAGGAAGGGCTGAGACCCTGAACATTGTCCAATGAAGCTCCAGATCTAATAATATTGGCAGAGTATACATTGTCCTGTATCCCCCAGAATACTTGTTTTATTATAATGAGGCCGTTCGCAGCTGCACTCACTTTGACAGGGTATTCTAAATCCCCCAAACGTTTCCCAATCATGACTGCAGCGGCTAATACACAGCGATAAGCGTCAGTGGGGCAGTCAGGCAGGAGAAGCATCGAAGAAGAAGACCTAGTTTTCTGCCCTTCACAGAGCAGGATTAACCATATGGCTACCCTGGGCAGTGGCCTAGGGCCCAGGGGTTAGACAGGGCCCAGGGTATTGCATAGCCCCATTAACCATGAAAGGGGGGAGGGGGCACACTGGTGACCTGCCTAGGACCCTCTATGCCTTGCTTAGCCACCCTTTTTCTCCTTCCTAGATCCTTCTGGGTTTTTTTTTCTATTCACCTATACCTTTTGCAAACTACAACCCTATTCTTTTCTTCACTGCATTTTTCATTTATTTGGACAAACTCTACTTTCACTTACATTCATTTTCTTTTCTTCACAGTTTTTT
Source organism: Pelobates fuscus (assembly GCF_036172605.1). Classification (NCBI taxonomy): domain Eukaryota; kingdom Metazoa; phylum Chordata; class Amphibia; order Anura; family Pelobatidae; genus Pelobates; species Pelobates fuscus. Next base: position 370,035,148 of record NC_086320.1, on the reverse strand, counting down.
TGACGTCTCTTTATTCATCCTAACTATATCCTCCTATAACTGCGTTGATTTGTGGTCACTATTGTACAGTGTTGGATTTTATAATGTTAAAGGACCACTCTAGGCACCCAGACCACTTCAGCTTAATGAAGTGGTCTGGGTGCCAGGTCCTTCTAGGGTTTTTTCAGAAACATAGCAGTTTCAGAGAAACTGCTATGTTTATGAATGGGTTAAGCCTTCCCCCTATGTCCTCTAGTGGCTGTCTCATTGACAGCCGCTAGAGGCGCTTGCGTGCTTCTCACTGTGATTTTCACAGTGAGAGCACGCCAGCGTCCATAGGAAAGCATTGTGAATGCTTTCCTATGTGACCGGCTGAATGCGCGCGCAGCTCTTGCCGCGCGTGCGCATTCAGCCGACGGGGAGGAGAAGAGGAGGATCGGAGGAGGAGAGCAGGAGGAGATCTCTCCGCTCAGCGCTGGAAAAAGGTAAGTTTTTACCCCTTTCCCCTTTCCAGAGCCGGGCGGGAGGGGGTCCCTGAGGGTGGGGGCACCCTCAGGGCACTCTAGTGCCAGGAAAACGAGTATGCTTTCCTGGCACTAGAGTGGTCCTTTAAGTTATGCTTTTAATAAATAGATTTAATCTTCCACACTTTTTTATTTACACAGTTATATGATGCAATTTGGCATCAATATAATGTTGTTGTTTTTTTTTTTTTTTTGTTTTCTATTCACCTTCATTAAAAATTGTTAGTTATTTTGTTTGGTGGTCCAAGGTGATATCTTGAAGGAAAAATCATCCGGTGGCTTGGGGACTACAGAATGCCACTGCATCCAACTCAGCTGCTACCAACGCTTCCTGTTAGTGCCGTGCCTTCACCGGTTACTAGATAGAACAGCTAAATTTAAATTTTTAAGAGGGACCAATTGCATCTTATAACACTTTTCTGGTAGTTTTAGCAGCACTCAATAAATCCCACACTTCCAAGTCTTAGACCAGGCTTCCCCAAACTCCGGCCCTCCAGATGTTGCTGAACTACAACTCCCATGATTCTATCAATGAAATGGATAGGCTGAGAATCAAAGGAGTTGTAGTTCAGCAACATCTGGAGGGCCGGAGTTTGGAGAAGCCTGTCTTAGATGATAATTTTATGAGTACATCATGCAGGTTCTACAGTCATTTAGGTTGCTCTTGGTTAGCAATGAAAGTAGGAAGTGAAACAATATATATTTGGGTTATTTAGGTGCATTTATCACTACATACTAATTGCTAAATATCTGCATAATGTTTATGAATTTTTAAAGTAGGTGATGCTGAGTTATAGGAGCCACAGTGGGGCAGTTTTCTCGTGCTGTCTGTTTTCTATCAGAAATAAAATATCTGAAATATTTCTTTGTGAGACGTTTCTGGAGCAGTTAGATTAAAACAAAACTAAACTCCTGGAGTTCCTATAAATGGCATAACAATAAATGGAGTTTAGATTTCTACAGCGTGCCTTAATGTGTGGGAAAAAAATAATTTTTTTTTACCAAACAAATCACTTAAGCTACAAAAAAATAAAATAAAATGCCACTAAAAATTATTTGATTAATTTTAACATTATCACATAATATGCACAGATGTGGCTTTTGTAATATATGTAAATTGTAATATAAAATCATAATGTAATGGGGGCGGGGCCTGACGCTCAAGCAGGCAAGATGTTCTTTCCAGCTTTAAATGAGCTAAAACTGATTGTTTACACCAGCAAAAGGCTCAGGATGAAAGACCAAAAGACATCCTGACTAAAGAGGACACCAAAGGTCCCAAAATGATCGTTTATACATAATTATCCTGCCATCTTGCCCTGCGGCCTACTTGGAGCAGGGGGCGTGGAAAGAAAGCCGCAGTCAGACAGAAGTAGCCGATCAATCTGAGAAAGAAAACCGCAGTCAGGCAGCAGACAGAAGTAGCCGATCAATCTGAGAAAACCGCAGTCAGACAGAAGTAGCCGATCAATCTGAGAGAAAACCGCAGTCAGGCAGCAGACAGAAGTAGCCGATCAATCTGAGAGAAAACCGCAGTCAGGCAGCAGACAGAAGTAGCTGATCAATCTGGAGTCAGGTCAGGAAGCAGGCAGGAATAATCAACCGAAGGATAAGGAACCAGGAACATAGGCTGAAAATCAGGGCAATAGGATATAGAGACAAGCTAAATAACTAAGCACTGACTGGAAGGTGTGCTTGGTTTAAATAGGCGCTGGGATCACATGACCGGCCACCTCCCACCAGTAGGTGGAGCACACAGGATCTATATAAAGAGTTCAGGGACTCGCCGCCATCTTGCTTTACTCCCTCATGGATCTGCAGCTCTCCTCCTCCTTTTTTTTGCAGAATGCTAGGTCCGCATGGTGGCCCCCATCTTGCCGTGACGGCGTGCTCGCCGCGTACCTTGGCGGTGAGAGGTACAGAAGAAGCCGCCGCAGACCCGGGAGAGGGGTCTCCAGGAGCCGTGAGTACCACGACTCTGCCGCAAGGGCGTCGTAGGCGCCCAGGGACAGTTGAGTACACGGCAGTGCCGTGACAGCCGCATCGTTGGGGCCTCCGCTACAAGCAGCATACCCAGACAGGGTGAAGTGTTTCGAAGCCAGATTCGATAAGCTGTTCTGGGATTTCTGGCCCCTTCTGGCCTGCAGCTCCCACACTCCTGCCTTACCTTCCCACACTCCTGCCTTACCTTCCCACACTCCTGCCTTACCTCACCGACGCACAGAAGGGACTGTGCTACAGCATCGCTCCTACCACTCCCACTGCGAGACAAAGCCAAGCTGAGACTCGCTGGGCAAAGACACAGCGCAACACCAGCGGTGAGGAAGCGGAGAAGGTTATCTCAGCAAAGTCCTGCTGTGAGCCCTTGTCCACCTGGACAGTTTGCCAACAGGACTGTCGTGGAGAGAGGTGCGTGGAGTAGTAACCACTTGCACTGCCAACTGGCTCCAGTCCACAAACAGGAGTCCTCAACACCGAATATGGTGGGGGCCCTGAGATGGTGACGAGGCAAGCGGCGAGGTCCAAAGAACAGCCAGGCGACACAGAGGCAGTTGCAGACACTAGCCAAGATTAGATCTTCTGAGGAGCTGAAAATGCTGCGGGGAGCCCAGTTTCTGATGTCAACTTGGTCTGTGTTCAAAGGCCCAAAGTATCCCTCCCTGTTGATGGACAATGGTTGGCCCATTGAGGGCATCGGGTGACGTGAGACCTTGGGACTGACCTACACAGCGCTCCAAGCATGCTTAGGAGTGATAATACCAGGTTGGGGGAAAGTTACCTTTCGTGAGATGGACTTTCTAAGGGTTCTTCAATAGCTTCAGTAGAGCGGCGACCAGTCCAAGATAGCTACCGCATTCCTCGCCGCTCAGCACAGAATGCGACGTCTATGTGTTCTATGTCTATGACTTGCTGCCCACTTCCTGTCATGGTATCTGCTGCCCACTTCCTGTCACAGTATTTGCTGCCCACTTCCTGTCACAGAACTTGCTGCCCACTTCCTGTCACAGAACTTGCTGCTTACTTTCTGTAATGGTATCTGCTGCCCACTTCCTGTCACAGAACTTGCTGCTTACTTCCTGTCACATAACTTGCTGCTTACTTTCTGTCATGGTATCTGTTGCACACTTCCTGTCACAGAACTTGCTGCTTACTTGCTGCTTACTTCCTGTCACAGAACTTGCTGCATACTTCCTGTCACAGAACTTGCTGCATACTTCCTGTCACAGAACTTGCTGCATACTTCCTGTCACAGAACTTGCTGCATACTTCCTGTCACAGAACTTGCTGCATACTTCCTGTCACAGAACTTGCTGCATACTTCCTGTCACAGAACTTGCTGCTTACTTCCTGTCACAGAACTTGCTGCTTACTTCCTGTCACAGAACTTGCTGCATACTTCCTGTCACAGAACTTGCTGCATACTTCTTGTCATGGTATCTGTTGCACACTTCCTGTCGCAGTGATACCGGAGAAACTGACGGAAGCCAAGCACAGAGAGATGGACACAGGTTTCTTCAGGAAGGAAGAGATTCTTTATTGGATCACCGATCGGGACTCAGAGGGACTAGCGTCACCAAAATACAGCAAAGTCTGAGTACTGAATACATAGAGTACATTCCTTATATAGCACTGTAGCTCCTCCCACAATTAACTACACCCACACATACCCTTAACCTATTTAATAAATAGAGTCTAAACTCATCCATCCGGTCTAACCACGTGGCTCATCTGATACAAAGGAGAGGGACGCGTAATTCCAGTTCTTACATTCCTGCACCTGGTCAGTACAGTGATGACAGTATCTTAGCTACGTGTAATTAAGTAACTGATACTACAAACACATATACATACATATGCCTTGTGGCAATCTTAGCCTGCTAAACTTGTATTTTACTGGAATTACATCACATTCCCCCCTTTGATGCCTCTGATATTTCACAATTACTTGAGGCATCACTTAACCTTGGTTTGCATATACCTCAGGTTACCATGAACCAGACCAGACTTTTCTTATGATGTGAATCTTTTCAACACTCATCTTCCTGCATAGTTTCTCCCTGATCTAAAGCCTTATACTTATATATGGCCATTATCTGTGCAGCAGCCTTCCTCTCTGCTATAGTTCCTATCAGGCTTTGCACAGACCTAACTACTAAGGGTATAAGACACGGCAGGAGTAGACACAACATTAAAATTAGTAGGACTCCACCTACCACTGCCTTAAGCCCTCCAAACCACTCATACCAGCTACCAAACCAACTACTTGGATTATACCCTTTCCATACCTGAGTAGGCACATGCGCTAGTTTAACCATATGGCTAGTAAGCTCAGCTATTGCTTGCCCTTCGTCATCTATTTGAAGACAGCAATTACTTAGGTTAAACTTCCCACATACACCTCCCTCTACTGCCAAAAGGTAATCCAAGGCTAATCTATTTTGGTAGACTGCTGTCCTCATCCTGGTGTTATGCTTCGCTAGAAGATTGAGCGCTTGTGATGTCTCATTTGTGATAATCTCAACCACCGCCTGTAATCTTATAATACGGTTGAGCATATAAATAGGGGTTCTATAACCAAAGGTACCATCCTCAGCCCACGTGGCTGGCCCATAGTAATCTATAATACGCTGGGGAGGCCATTCATCATCTTCCCAGGCGCCTATCTCTATGGGTCCCCTTTTCTTCCTATGATTCACACCATACACTTTAACACCTAAAGTCTCACCTGTTTCAATCGGTAACAAGAAGAAGGATGGTTTGAGCATACCTAACACACATGCCCCTTCCCAGTCCTGTGGCAACTCCGAATAGGCTTTCTTACCACAGATCCAGTACAAATTTGCTGGGGCTCTCCAGGTAGATGTGATGGATAGATCAAACCACACATCCTTTAAATTGGCATATCTAGCAAACGGGTTAGATGGTTCTGAGACATTTGAAGCCGACCACCAAGTTGTATTCTTTGTATCATCATCATAAGCTTTTTGCCCTAGACAAGTTAATTCTCCTACAGAAGTATTATACATTATTCCTTTCCTTGCTATGCAAACATAACCTATGATGGAGGTCTTTAATCTCCACTCAGATTTACCTCTAACACTCATATGATAATCGGCTTGTGTAGATATTAATTGGTCAACTGCCTCAGAACCGGACATTACCTCCTTTGCTTCCCAAGGCCATTGGTCTCCCATGTTAGTACCTCCACACACATAGCAGTTGGTAACATTAAGACTACCGGCAATACTTTCAGCTAAATCGATGAACAGGTTTTTAGCATTATGGGGGATCTTATTATCTATACTCATCTCTGCGTAAAAGGAATGGTATACTTGATGAGTCTGGGAGGATACCGTATCAGTCTCTATTCCTATAAACAATAATGTCCCAGGATCTAAACCCGTCCCGTATATTTGAAACCCAAATAAATTTCCATACTTATCTAAGAACTTGTCGGGGTTATTAATGAGTATATGGACTGGGTTGCATTCCATAGACTTACAATAAGGGCTAGTCGGCAACTTAGTCACTATCATGTCTTTGTCTACTGTCTGTCCCCAAGTTGCCCACCCCACACAAGACCAATATGGGCAAAAGTTATAATCTCTATTTGGGCATCTAGGACTTACATATTTATTTTTGCTACTGAGACAAATATATTTATCGTTAGACCCATACGTCCTCTCCCATCTAAGATCCCCACATACATTCCACGGCTTTCTACCACTCGATATCGCTTTACACGCATCAAATAGCAGAACACCCGAAGAATGTACGGATTCTAACACCGTTTTATTAATTAGGGTCCCCTGAGGATCTCCATTCCTGAGAGTCAACCAGATTGTACGAGGCTGATACTCCGGACTGAAGCACTTAGGTTCTCCTACTCCTAAATGGCACACACTATAATCTATATTTAAGTATCTACATCTCGATACATCTCCTTTACATTCGTATTGTGAATGCCAAATTAGGGTTTGGGAAATATGGTTACCTGTTCTCGTAGTCTTAATGCATACCTCACAGCTAGGAGTGTCGGTACCTCTACCTTCCTGAATATAAAAACACATATAAATAAACACTATCAAAAGCACATCTTTCGCCGTCATCCTCAGTCTTCGTCCGTGCGATGGCGCCTCAGCTTCCAGGATGTGAGGGGCTGCAGGGAATGGAGTTCTGCTCATCTTCACAGGTGTCCCTTCGAGACTTTCCTGGCTTATACACTATGTGATGGTAAGCGGACAGGCTTTATTATGGCCTTCTCACTCACACCTGTAACAATAAAATTTGTAATCCACAATAATTCCTCGTTACTCCGACTGAGTAGTGCGTTTTAACCGGATCTTGCAGGGATTCTCTGGATCTGCTGTAACTTGCCAAGAATCGACTTCTGCTGGTTTAACCCTGGAGTGATGTATCCACGGAGTCACTTCTGCTACTTTTATTGCTGTAGGGGTAGACAAAAGAACAACATAAGGACCTCTCCACTTGGGCCCTAACGGTACAGTATTCCACTCTTTAATCCACACTTGGTCTCCTGGATGGTAACTATGAACAGGGGGATAAATATTCACAGGTAATCTATCTTGTACCCATTTCTGTACCTCCTCCATAGTTTTACCCAACTCTACAACCTGCTGCCGAGTAATTCCTTCTCCCAACTGACTCAAGTCCCCCCTTAAGTTACCAAGTACGGGAGGTGGTCGCCCATACATGATTTCAAAAGGAGAGAGGCCCATCCTTCTGGTAGGGGTACTGCGGATTCGCAATAAAGCTATGGGTAAGAGAACGTTCCACTTAAGTTGGGTTTCCTGACACATTTTAGCCAACTGGTTCTTTATAGTTCTATTCATTCTCTCTACCTTACCAGAACTCTGGGGTCTATATGCAGTATGAAGCCTCCACTTTATACCAAGCATATGAGTCAGTTGTTGTAGGCACTGGTGAACAAAAGCTGGACCATTGTCCGATCCTATAGAACAGGGTAGTCCATATCGGGGTATTATTTCTCGTAGCAGGAATCTCACAACTTCTCCTGCTTTCTCTGTACGAGTAGGACATGCTTCTACCCAGCCTGAATAGGTGCACACAATTACCAGCAGGTAACGATGTCCACCCGATTTAGGCATCACTGTAAAGTCTATTTGTAGATCGGACATGGGGAGTCCCCCCATAAACTGGACTCCTGGTGGCTTTACTGGTCCTTGTCTTGCATTATTTTTAGCACACGTTACACATCTACGTACAATGGCCTGAGTCAAGTTGGACAATCTTGGTATGTAGAAATGTTTTCTAAGAGATTCTTCAGTACTGTCTCTCCCAGAATGTGTCCCGTTGTGATAATTTTGGACAATTTCTACCGCTAGCGATGCTGGTATAACTATTCTTCCATCTTCTAGCTGATACCACTTGTTCTCCAGATACTTTCCCGGTTCAGTCTTTAACCACTCCTCTTCTTGAGCTGTATAAACTGGAGTCCATTGGGACAGTGGAGTTGGTATAAGAGCAGCTATATGCCCCACATACTCCTGTCTTCCTGATTCAGCAGCACGCTTAGCTGCACTATCTGCCATCCGATTTCCCTTGGTTACATCACCATCACCTCTCAGATGTGCTCGACAATGAATAATACCGACTTCTTTCGGCTCCCACACTGCTTCCAATAGTTGTAGGATTTCAGCTGCGTACTTGATTTCTTTGCCTTCTGAATTCAGTAGTCCTCTTTCTTTATACAAAGCTCCGTGGGCATGAGTGGTTAAAAACGCATACTTAGAGTCCGTATAGATATTTACTCTTAAACCTTCAGCCAATTGTAACGCTCGTGTTAGTGCTATTAATTCTGCCTTTTGTGCTGATGTTCCTTTCGCCAGTGGCCGAGCTTCTATCACCTTGTCTATTGTTGTCACTGCATATCCTGCATAGCGGATCCCTTCTTTCACATAACTACTGCCGTCGGTGTAATATTGAACATCGGGGTTCTGGATGGGAAAATCACGAAGATCTGGTCTACTTGAGAATACTTCATCCATTACTTCCAAACAATCATGTTGACTTTCAGTAGGTTGTGGCAAAAGGGTAGCTGGATTTAAGGTGTTTACAGTCTCTAAATGCACTCTTGGGTTTTCACACAACATTGCTTGATACTTGGTCATACGGCTGTTACTAAACCAATGATTTCCTTTGTAATCCAACAACGTCTGTACTGCATGTGGGACTCGTACATAAAGTTCTTGACCCAGAGTGAGTTTATCGGCTTCAGCTACTAGCAGGGCGGCTGCAGCTACGGCTCTTAGACAAGGTGGAAATCCGCTGGCCACTGCATCCAATTGTTTAGACATGTAGGCAACAGGTCTTTGCCATGATCCCAAGTACTGTGTCAATACTCCCACAGCCATTCTTCTTTGCTCGTGTACATATAAGTAGAATGGTCGTGTGTGATCAGGTAGACCTAATGCTGGGGCACTCATCAAAGCCTTCTTCACATCTTCAAATGCCGTTTGCTGTTCTTGGGTCCATAAGAAGGGGTCGTGCTCTGTACCTTTGATAGCTGCGTACAGAGGTTTTGCTAGTATCGCATAGCTGGGAATCCATATCCTACAGAAGCCTGCTGCCCCCAAGAATTCTCGCACTTGTCTTCTATTCTTGGGTATTGGTATTTGGCAGACAGCTTCTTTTCTCTCTGGCCCCATAATTCTTTGACCTTCAGAGATATGGAATCCTAGATACTTGACAGTTGGCAAACACAACTGAGCCTTCTTTCTAGACACCTTGTATCCTGCCTTCCAGAGAATGTGTAGTAGATCGTGCGTTGCTTGCTGACAGATTTCTTTTGTAACTGCTGCTATCAACAAGTCATCTACATATTGTAACAATACACACTCTCCTGGGATGGACTCGAAATCCAATAGATCTTGACTTAGGGCTGAACCAAATAGGGTAGGTGAATTTTTAAACCCTTGGGGCAGTCTTGTCCAAGTCATTTGGCGTTTTGAGCCCGTTACAGCGTTCTCCCATTGGAAAGCAAAAATACATTGACTTTCTGCGGCAATTCGGAGGCAAAAGAAGGCATCTTTGAGGTCTAAAACTGTGAAGTAAGTAGCCCCGCCCGGAATTAAAGCAAGCAGGTTATATGGATTGGGTACAACTGGATGTATGCTAACAACCGCATCATTGACTGCTCTTAAGTCCTGCACAGGTCGATACTCATCTGTGCCGGGCTTTTGAACAGGCAGCAATGGGGTGTTCCAGGGGGAAGTACAGAATTTTAGGATACCATACCGTATGAACTTATCCAGATAGGATTGGATGTTCTTCTTAGCCTTCTGCGGAATGTGATATTGTCTTAGGCTCACTGGATAAACCCCATGTTTCAGTTCAATTTTTATTGGTGGAATATTGCGGGCCAGTCCTGGTGGGTTGTTCTCTGCCCAAACTCCTGGTATGTTAAATAATGTCTCATCACTCCTAGGGTTTTGGCTAGTCAACACTGTATAAAGTCGCCACTCTTCTTCCTTTGGTACGGATAAAGTCATAATACCTGAAGGTCCATTAAACTTTAAAGATGTTGTTCCATCTGGTAGGAACGTAATCTGCGCTTGTAATTTGGATAGCATATCACGTCCCAGCAATTGGACTGGACATTCAGGCATATAAAGGAATTGGTGTTTTACTACGTGGCCTCCCAATGTACAGAGTCGACTTTTAAGAACCGGTCTTTCAGCACTTCTTCCAGTTGCTCCTATCACAGTAATAGTCCTTCCAGATGGAGGAGCAACTAGATTAGTCACCACTGAATGTTCAGCACCAGTGTCGATCATGAACGCACTCCTTTTCCCCCCTATTGATACATCGACCATAGGCTCCGCTCGACCAAGGGGGATGGAGCCCGGTCGGTATCAATAGTCCTCCATGACCGTGTCAGCCAATCCTACGAAGTCCCTACCTTCTCTATCGCGGGACCTTTGCGCTGCTGGAATATATCTGTCTTCCCTAACACTTCCTCTGTTCCCATTACTCCCTCTATAACCATTACTCCCTCCGGGGCCTCCTCTACCTCTCGCTCTGCCTCTAAAGTTTCCGTAGCCTGCCCTGGGTTGGTCTCTCTCGTACTGCTCTCTTTGCGGACATTCGTTCCTCCAATGCCCTTCTTCCTTGCAATACGCACACTGATCCCTACTCAAAGGCTCCCTACTCCATCTATTATTGCCTCTATCTGGGCCCCGTTTATCTACGCCTGCGATCGCTACCGCTAGCATATCAGCCTTTTTACGCATCTTGCGCTCCTCCTCTTTCTTGCTTTCTGTTTCCCTATTCATATAGACCTTATTAGCTACCTCCATTAGTTGGGAGATTGACATACCTGCAAACCCTTCTAACTTTTGTAGCTTGCGCTTAATATCTCCGTAAGCTTGGCTGACAAAGGCGGAGTTAACCATTCGGGAATTGTCTGCGTCTTCCGGATTAAAGGGGGTGTACAAGCGGTACGCCTCCAATAATCGGTCATAAAAGACACTGGGCGCTTCATCGCTTTTCTGGATCACCTCAACTGTCTTCGACATGTTAATGGCTTTCTTTCCTCCGGCTTTCATGCCAGCAATTATAGCGTCTCTATAGGCTCTGAGTTGAACCATATCAGCACCATTTACGTTCCAATCGGGATCAGTGTTGGGATAATGTGTTGCGGCCCATGCTGCTGGATTAGCTTGGTTCAAAGCACGGGCTCTATCCTCTAATGCTTTAATGGCTGCTTGATTTATTCTTGTCCTTTCCTCATTGTTAAATAAAGTCATTAATAACTGCTGGCAATCAGCCCATGTCGGATTATGTGTCTGTACTATTGAGGTGAACAGATCAGTCATGGCTTGTGGTTTCTCAGTATACGAGGAATTATGGGTCTTCCAGTTTAAAAGGTCGGTAGTGGTGAAAGGGACATATACGAAGACAGGGTCAGCGTGTGCCATTTGACCTGCGGCATCGATATAAGCTGACCCGGGATTTAAGCGAAGAGGCATCTGATAGTGCTTTAATTGTTGGGCACCAGTCAACTGTCGGGTTTGGATGGGGCTACGTAGGGAAGCGTCAGTCATGGGTTCCGGTCGGGGAGATATAGGGTATGGGGATGTGGGAGGTTGGTTTTGGGAAAAGGTAGTGAATAGAACACTTCGGGCCGAGCTAGATGAAGCTTGACCGGAAGTCTGAAGTGGCGCCAAATCAGGATATTCGTTTCTAATGGGGGTGGGTTCTGGTTCCGGAAGGGGAGATTTAGTACGAGGGGGGGTGGATCCTGTACTGGAGGAGGAAGCGGAAGTGGATGAGGGTAATGAGGGAAGGGTTACAGGACTTCCTGTATTTGCGTCACTTCCTCTTACCGGAAAGTAAGGGGGCGGCAAAGGGATCTCGGACTCAGGGGGCGTGTCCAAAATGGGCCTAACACCAGCCCTAGTGGACGAACAAGTCCTAGCTACCATGAGGCGACACTGTTCCTCGTGGCATGTCCGGAGCCATTTTGGCGAGTCATTTACGGCCTGTCTCCAACAATCAATATAAGGAAACTGGCCGTAAAGTTCAGGCCTACCTGATACAGCCACGTGTAAGCGCTGTACCAGAGTTGGATCCAAACTGCCACGTGGCGGCCATGCCGCAACCAAAGTAGGCCACTCCCTAGTGCACAAAGTGACCAAACGTACAGGGGACATCTTAACCCCAAAATCACAAACTTTGAATCCCTTTTTAAAATTCTTAACCATACATCCTAAGGGATCCGGAATCGTTGACTGCGACGCACCCATATTTAACAGTGGAACGTCGTCGACAACGATTACTATACATGCGTACTATTCAACAGTCACACCCGTTTCCTCTGGCAACAGCACCACGTGGTACGGTTACCAAGTGAAACGTACACAATAACAATAAACACTCAGGGAATTCCCGTACACACACAGCTGCTACACCAGTCACTATATAATCAATATTATGCCCTTTGGCGTAACTACACAGTCACCCACGCTATAATTCTCTATATACGAATTACCCGTCTATAACACACCCCAGTAACATCGTCTTTTACAAATAGCGGTTACAGTACGGTTAGCATAGGTCAAAGCACAAGTTAAGATCACAATACAATTATTAGTGGTTATGGTGTTAAACATGCAATGGACGACAATGATTAGTACTTATTATATAATGTCAGTAAATATACAGGGTTATGGTACCGTGCACTATAATACAGCAACACACTATTAACACTCTCGCTAGACGGCTGAGCTCGCGCTATCTAACAAGATATACACTTTACTAAAACAATCGTTAACACATTTACAATTCCCAACTAAACTATTGGCCAGTACCTTGAATGGACTACCTAAAACTATATACACCCGTTTTGGTTAGCCACACTGCCCAATCACCACATATACATAGCGAGCTAGAGAACCGAATTTACACAGGCGCCTCTTAGTCGTACTATACAACGAGCTAGAGATCCGAATTTACACAGGCGCCTCTTAGTCGTACTATCAAAAGTCTAGTGGGTTCCAAATTTACACGCCTTCCCACTTAGCCCAGATAGGATGAGAACTAGCGAACCGAATTTACACAGGCGCCGCTTAGTCTCCCGGTCCCTCCGACCTAGCGAACGTAATATACACCCTAGAACGCTAGTCTAGACAAGACACCGGTGTCCGGCTAGGGCTATTTACACCAGGACCCCGCCTGACTAACCAAATCAAACGGTCTGACTAAAGAGCGTTCGATCGAGCGGTGCGCCTTCGCTCCTTCCCTCCGACAGAGGGGGCAGATACAGATTCAAAAACCCCTTTGGGCCTACCGCACAATCGGTATACCCCTAGCGGGTCCTGCCGTCTAAAACAGCAGTTATCTTACCTCCTCGTTCCTGAACCTGAGTTCACACTCATCGACGGGGACACCCCAGCACTTCTCACGTAGAGGCCGATGATCTCCTGGACAACAGACCAGTGGCGCCGAGACGAAGGGAGGTCCACGCAGAAGTTCAGGGGTGCAGCCGTAGAGAACGTGGGCAAAGATAGACCGTCTCACGCCTCTGCCTCTCAGCTACCGTTGAACGATGAGCTTCCCGGCCAATGCACCAAATGATACCGGAGAAACTGACGGAAGCCAAGCACAGAGAGATGGACACAGGTTTCTTCAGGAAGGAAGAGATTCTTTATTGGATCACCGATCGGGACTCAGAGGGACTAGCGTCACCAAAATACAGCAAAGTCTGAGTACTGAATACATAGAGTACATTCCTTATATAGCACTGTAGCTCCTCCCACAATTAACTACACCCACACATACCCTTAACCTATTTAATAAATAGAGTCTAAACTCATCCATCCGGTCTAACCACGTGGCTCATCTGATACAAAGGAGAGGGACGCGTAATTCCAGTTCTTACATTCCTGCACCTGGTCAGTACAGTGATGACAGTATCTTAGCTACGTGTAATTAAGTAACTGATACTACAAACACATATACATACATATGCCTTGTGGCAATCTTAGCCTGCTAAACTTGTATTTTACTGGAATTACATCACAGCAGAGTTGCAGATGCTCTTGGTATCAGGTTACACAGACTCACTCCGGACACAGGTCATAGGAAATACAAACAATTTATTCTGCAAAGTCTCAGTCAGACTGGGCTACAAGTTACCAGTTAGCAAAGCTTATATATCACAGATGATGCAGTACATACGGACAGAGGAAATACAAGGGTTATACCCATACTGCTGCAATTAATGCCCTATTAGCAAGCCTATACTTATCTCAAAATGTATTAACTATGTATTAAGCATTCCTACACATGCCCCTGGTTCTCAGTGTTTGTACAGCAATTTAACCACATACGTTCCAGATGTTTCTGTGGCATCCTGTAGCCTCTATCACAGCAATACCTGTTGTCCAGTTGCTGTCGCAGTACTTGCTGTGAAAAGGCAGTGTTTACATTACAGCCTAGGGACACCTCCATTGGCCAGTCCTCAGATGGTCCCTCTGATGACAAACTCAGCCAATCCACTTCTGATGATGTCAGCCAAGGAGGCAGAACAGGGGCAGAGCCAGCACCAGCAGACTGAAATTAAGGTATATATACTATATATAAGGGGCCAATAAAACATATCCAGAGACACATGTAGGCATTTACACACATATAGACATGCATGCACTGCACTGCAAGCAGAACTAAGCACATACATGTATACATATACTGTCATAGGACTTCATGTCTACCGGGATAAATATTGAGATAGTTTTACCTACAGATCCAACATTCCACTGCAGGTGGATTTCTCTATGTCTGCATATCCACTTTATTGTTTCCTAGGAAATATTTTGTACATAAAAAGAAAATATAAATGTACTCCAGTCTGGAAAACCCAATAGCACCTAACAGTGAATCCAGAGCTTAAATCCTTAATAGCAAATAAACTATGGAAAATAACCATGTATCGGGTAACTAACACACAACGCTACATATGTTGTATATCTGCCTGCACATCCAGTTTAGAAATGCTCAGAACATATTTTATATTTGCCTGCTGAATATTAAAGGGTTATTTCAAGCACCATACGCACTACAGCCCACTGTAATGGTTACCATGGCCGGGTTCCCCAGGAATGGGGCAAACAATTTAGCAATGGTTTGCCCTCTTACCTGAGTTTCGCCAGGCTCCGAGGTGCCTATCCTGCTGGAGGACACACTTCTGGCTTCTGAAGAAATGTGAAAAACGGAAGCTGATCCAGTCACTATTCATTGGCTGTGAGTGTCAGCTGACCACTCTCAGCCAATGAATAGCACACTGTGTGTGGAAATTTGCACAATTGACATTAGCCAACCCTAAAGTCGAATTCGGACTGGCTAATGACACCCCAATGATGCTGCTGGAGGTGGAGTTACACTTCGGGTAGCAAAGGGGTAAAACTCAGTATGTACAGTATTTCGTAGTGAAACGCTGCATATACACTCAGTGGCTTTACTGCTCTGCTCATTTGACCACATCCACCCCTCTATGCTGGACTAATTATATAAAGCATGTCGCAGACCATGCGTGCTGCTGGCTAGGTTGCACTTACATGGCTGCTGACTAGCGCCCGGTTGAACACCGGTCCGGCATCCAACTCAGCCAGCACGGCCAGACCTCCTTCCAGACATTGATTGCGGCAGCAGCACAAGGGTGTTTAAATTGCTCGCCTCTGCCCCTTGCCCTGTATGTGGGGACAAATGGACGGGAGGATAACGGGAAATGGGGCCTGACTGAGACAGGGAGGGATGGGCCGCCAGGCAGCCAAGTGCAGTGATATCCCAAAAATCCAAAGATTACTCAAAAACTAAAAACAAACTCAACATTTAGGTGATGTATCCCACCAACTAAAATGAAAACTTAGAGTACAGCGCAAACAAAGTCATAATAAACACTTACAACTCAACAATATTATGGGGGTTTTTAAACATGTAAAAAAAAAAAAGAAAAAACACCATAGTGTATTATTGTATATAATCAAAAATATATTGGATGTGCTTTGGAAAGAAACTAGCTTTTATAGATATAGGCTCTAAACAAATCGCTTTCGTGCACTTTATAGGTGGCAACCACAATCAGTGCGCATTATTGGTAACGTGCTGAATATCACCAAATGTTTTCAAAGTGCTTTTTCATCTTTTCAAGAGCCCTTATAACTTGCTCTAGGAATACACGTATTGTGCCAAAATAAGGAGTGGCACTCACCCTCTGATCCGGTTTCTGAGTGTAAATGAAGAGGTGGGTATAAAATAAAAGTATTTATTTATAAATCACTAAAATACAAAAAAAAGTAAAAACAAATTAAATAAAAACAATCCTTGACATAATACTCTTTCCTCCTCTTTTTCCAAGACGCGTTTCGCCTCCTCTGGCTTTCTCAATTGACAAGTCTACACTCTCCCAGTTCTGTTTTTCAAGCTGTTCTAGGTCCGCCCACTGTTCCTCTCTGTCCAATGAGGGAATCTTCTCCACGGGTTTATTTCATTTAAAGGGACACTATAGCCACCTGAACAACTTCAGCTTAATGAGGTTGTTCAGGTGAGTGCTACAGCTACCCAGAGCCTTTTTCTTGTAAGCACTGTATTTTCTGAGAAAATTCAGTGTTTACATTGGAAGCTTGGAACACCTCTTGTTGCAGTCAATCAGATGGCCACCAGAGGGACTTCCGAGTTCAGAGGCCCTAAAAAGGCCTCACGTCTGACGTATTCACGCATGGGTGAATACTTCAGACAGGCTATCAGCACACAAAGCACTGTGAACATGCTTTGTGTGCTGAGGCTGTCAGCACTGCGTGGGAGTGGCTTCAGCTGACAGGTCTGAAGAGGCTGAAGACCGAGGAGGGGAGGATTCAAACAGTAAGTACATTTATTTAGTGAGTGTGGGTGGGTGACTGAGGGTGAGTGGGTGAGGATGGATGGATGATGGGTGTGGATGGATTTGGATGATGGGAGTGGATGGATTTGGATGATAGGAGTGGATGGATGATGGGAGTGGATGGATTTGGGGATGTATATGGATGAAAGGAATAGATAGAGATAGATAGCTATAGATAGAAATAATTAGATAGAAAGGAATAGATAGAAATAATTAGATAGAAAGAGATAGATATAGATAGATAGAAAGAATTAGGTAGATAGAAAGGGATAGAAAGGAATAGATAGAAAGAAATAGAAAGATATAGATAGACATAGATAGAAAGAATTAGATAGAAAAAGATAGATAGAAAGAAGTAGAAATAGAGTGTGTATGTGTTTAACAATATTTATTTAAAGTGTGTGTGTGCAGTGGCGTACATACCGGGGTCGCGACTGCGACCGGGCCCGGCCCACCAGGGGGCCCGGCCGCCCTGCGACCCAGGTATGTATGTCACTGGGCCAGCCTCTTCTCCTGGGGGGCCCAGGAGCCGGCCACCTCAGGGCCCCCCGAGGGTGGCCCTGCTGTCACCCGGCTGGCCGGTCCTGCAGGCGCACAAGGGAGCACTGTCTCCTGGGTGCTTCCTCTTCAGCTCCCTCGCGCATCGCACTGATACCGGAGCCGGAAGATGACGTCATCTTCCGGCTCCGGCATCAGTACGCGGCTCGCGAGGGAGCTGAAGCGGAAGCACCCAGGAGACAGTGCTTCCTCGCGCGCCCGCAGGACCAGCCAGCTGGGCGACAGCAGGGCCAGCCTCGGGGGGCCCTGAGGTGGCCGGCTCCTGGGCCCCCCAGGGAATCCCCTCAGCTCTCCCACAGGTAAGGAGGCTGGGGGGGATTAAAAAAAAAATGTGTTTGTGTGTGTGAGTGTATGTTAGTGTGTGTTTGTGAGTGTGAGTTAGTGTGAGTGTGTGTTAGAGTGTGAGTGTGTGTTTGTGAGTGTATGTTAGTGTGTGTGAATGTGTGTTAGAGTGTGTGTGAGTGTATGTTAGTGTGTGTTTGTGCGTGTGAGTGTATGTTAGTGTGTGTGAGTGTGTTAGTGTGTGTTAGTCTAAGAGTGTATGTTAATGTGTTAGTGTGTGTGTGTTAGAGTGTGTGTTAGTGTGTGTGTCTGTTACTGAGTATGTTTGTGCGCATCTGTTAGTGAGTGTGTATGTATGTCTGTCACGGAGTGTGTGTCTGTCAGTAAATGTGTGCGTCTGTTCATGAGAGTGTGTGTGTGTCTTAAGCACTTACCTTTCTCCAGCGCCGGACTCCCTTGGCGCTGGGAATCTCTCCGCCCGATCCGCCTCTCAGCTCCGAATGCGCATGCGTGGCAAGAGCCACGCGCGCATTCATACCTCCCATAGGAAAGCATTATTCAATGCTTTCCTATGGACGTTCAGCGTCTTCTCACTGTGATTTTCATAGTGAGAATCACAGAAAATCCTCTAACGGCTGTCAATGAGACAGCCACTAGAGACTGGATCACCCTCAGTGAAACATAGCAGTTTCTCTGAAACTGCTATGTTTTCAGCTGCAGGGTTAAAACTAGAGACCTGGCACCCAGACCACTTTATTGAGCTGATGTGATCTGGGTGTCTGTAGTGGTCCTTTAAGTGTATGTGTTTTATGCATGCACTGGCGTACATACCGCGGTCACACTGGTCGCAGCCCTGCGACCCGGTGCCTGCCGCCATGTGTTGCGGCCCCAGCGCGCGCAGAGTAAGCACGCGCGGGGGGGGCCCACGGATCAGTTTTCGCACCGGGGCCCCATGGGTTGTGTGTACGCCACTGTGTGTGTGTATGTTTAACAATATGTGTGTTTGTATGCAAACACTATATATAGAGAAACCTCTATATATAGTGTTTGCATGCAAAGTTTGGACTACGAGTGTTGCCGTAGGAGGGGGGCGGGCACACAGCGAGCTGAGCTGTCACTCAGCTCAGCTCGCGAACGCGCATTCTGCGCACATGCACGGTATAGCGCTGACTATCTTCTTAGGGTGGCATTCAATGACACTCTATGAAGAACGCGATTGGTGCAGCGCGAAGCCGCATCGCGATGACGCTTCTCTGAGAGAAGCGTCTGATTGAGCCCCACGATTTCGTCATTTTGACGAAAAAGGGGGCGTGGCCTTGCGGGTAGCTCAGCGCTGGAAGTGGGGTTAAGTTTTATTATTAAAACTTACTCTGATTTTTTTTTTTTTGGATGGCAAGTTCATATAAAAGCAAGAAAGAAGGCTGGGGGACCTGTCTTTCTTGCTTTTATATGTTGGCTATAGAGTCCCTTTAAGACGTATCCTCCATCAACTCCTCTTATCATGTTGCAGTAAATGCCGTCACTTCCTTTAATCCTTATTTCCTAGAGAGTCCATACTCCCTTGTAAGAGGTCGTTACCGGATAGGGAAGGAAATTATGCATACCGGCTATTTGCGTCACTTTCGCCTGCCGATTTCGACTACAACATCCATCATGCTTTGCAAATATAAAGTATTCCAGAAAGTCCTATTAAATGTGTCCATATATCAAAATCCTCTGGGGGTATTGTATAATAATGAAAATAAATAACAGCATTGTTAAACCTTTGTACATACATTTAATCTGCAATTCTCAGAAATCTTAAAACATATAATACATAGAACATACATTTTGTCTAGTGATTATGTATGAATTATATCCATTTTTCTAAATACTTTTTGGGGAAAAAATATATCATACATTTATAATATAGATATTCTTATTATTACAAAAAATGTGTCTGCATGGGTCAGTGTGTGTGTTTGAATCAGTGTGTGAATGGACCAGTGTGTGTCTGCATGGGTCAGTGTGTGTGTGAATGGACCTGTGTGTGTGTATGGATCAGTGTGTGTCTGCATGGGTTAGTGTGTGTGTCTGCATGGGTTAGTGCATGTGTTCCAGTCTGCATTGGTCAGTGTGTGTGTGTGTGTGTGTGTGTGTATAGATCAGTGTGTGAATGTACCAGTGTGTGTCTGCATAGGTTAGTGCATGTGTTTCAGTCTGCATTGGTCAGTTTGTGTGTGTGTATAGATCAGTGTGTGAATGGACCAGTGTGTGTCTGCATGGGTTAGTGCATGTGTTTCAGTCTGCATTGGTCAGTGTGTGTGTGTATAGATCAGTGTGTGAATGGACCAGTGTGTGTCTGCATGGGTTAGTGCATGTGTTCCAGTCTGCATTGGTCAATGTGTGTGTATATCAGTGTGTGAATGGACCAGTGTGTGTCTGCATGGGTTAGTGCATGTGTTTCAGTCTGCATTGGTCAGTGTGTGTGACTCATTGGGTGGAGCGAATTGGGCGGCAACATTTTTCTGCCTAGGGAGGCAAAAATTCTTCCACTGGCCCTTCCTTGTAAACTACTAGCCGTTTAGTGAGACTTGCATAAACACAGAAGTGTTACCAAAGACGGGGCTCTGCAAATATTATTGTTTGTTAGTATATTTTATAACTTGCTTGCATTTTCTTATGAATTCATAGTGGCTTGATATGGATCTTAATTCAGGGCAGTTTTGCCAGACAAGACATTTGGGATGGGCACACATACAAATGTTCAGCTTATTCACTATTTTCATAATTTATCATAATGTTGGGTGCGTTAGAGATGATATAATTAGTACCATAATGTGGTTAGACTGTTCATCGTTCCCTAACATGCAAGAAAGTACAAATCAGACGCCTGATTTTAAGATGGTCAAGAATATAATTCTAAATAAATAGCTTGCAATTTGTGCATCTGCTTAATAGATGAAATATGTTTCCTTATGAATTTACGTTTGTGCATTTTAATGATTTTTTTTTTTTTTGCAGGGAGTTAGGCTGACAATGGAGAGTGGAATGGCTCATTTGTATGACCTTATCTATTTCTCTTTAACATGTTTATTCATGGTCTTGAAAGATGCAGCCAATATCAGGTCACTGTTTGCAGATGTTAATATTCATAAATTAGGTAAAGCAGAGATGTTACTTCTTACAGAGGGATTAGGGTTAATTAGGGGAGAGGGCAGAGGAACTGAGAATAGGAAATTTTATCTACTGGAGGGGGGTTTGTTAATCAAATTCAAACATGCCTATAAAAAGGGTAAAAAGATGCAAATGCACCAAAGTGGGATATAGATAGCTGTGTTAGTTCATAGAGATAGTAATAATGTGTTGATCCAACAAGATATTTAATAGCTACTTTTTTCTATATTATTTTACCTCTCTGCAAATCCCTTTAAGATTGTGTGTTAAGTTGGACGTGGTGGAGTCTTTTTTAACTTCTATTACAATGTTACTACGCACGTGGTGTTTCATGCGAAAGGTGACTAGAAACTAGAATGGATAACAGACGGTTATATTTCAGCAGTGATTCAGCATTGAACGTTTGCACATAGTTCAGCGTAAAAGGCACTCAAACATAGTAACAATTATTTTACCTTGGCAAATGAATGTCGTGTACCACAGAGGGTAGTATAACCTCAAACTCTGACAATCTGTCTTGAATGCGGACTATTTCTCATTTTTAAACTGATATTATCTTGTTGTTAGATTTGTATGTAGCTGATGCAGCTAATAAAATAAAAAAATAGATCAATAAGAAACAGTACGCACTCCTTGTCCCATGATGTGCCACGGAATCCTTAAAGGGAATCTCCAGTGCCAGGAAAACAATCCGTTTTCCTGGCACTGGAGGTTCCCTCTCCCTCCCACCCCCCAATCCCCGGTTACTTAAGGGGTTTTCCCCTTACCTGAGGCAGCGACGATGTCCCTCGTCGCTGTCTCCTCCTCCGCGCCCTCCTCCCACTGGTTCCGTCGGCCGGTTGGCGAGACTGATCCGGCCCACCGGCCGAGGAGACCTAATGCGCATGCTCCGCGCATGTGCATTAGGTCTCCCCATTGGAAAGCATTGAAAACGAATTTCAATGCTTTCCTATGGGGATTTGAGCGACGCTGGAGGTCCTCACACAGCGTGAGGACGTCCAGCGACGCTCTAGCACAGATAATCTGTGATATAGAGCAGGAAGTTCCCTCTAGTGGCTTACTAGTAGACAGCCACTAGAGATGGAGTTAACCCTGTAAAGTAAATATTGCAGTTTATGAAAAACTGCAATAATTACACTTGCAGGGTTAAGAGTAGTGGGAGTTGGCACCCAGACCACTCCAATGGGCAGACGTGGTCTGGGTGCCTGGAGTGTCCCTTTAATGAAATCTAGAGCTAAACCCTCTGAAGAAATGTTCTAGGCTGATGCAGGCTGAGAGTGCATTTAACTATTTTATATTGTAGAGAGTATTTGCTGACAAAGCTGTCCCACAAAATGCCATCTTTGTTCCCATTTCTCTAAGAAACTTCAAATAACACAATGCTGATCTTGCCAGCTGAGAGAGTATTACTGCAAAAGTGACCACGTTACCATATTTTCCCTTTGGCAACTTGAAGTTAAATAGGTCTCTGACAGCTGTTTGGGACTTGTTGGAGAAAGAGAGCGCGGTTGAATGAACATGGGCAAATTTGATGCACTGGAATGTGCCTTGTCTGGATTGAGTTTGTGTAAAGCATTGTAGCTTTCCTACAGGCAGTGAGCTGGGGCCATCAGAAAATAAAAAGGTGGCAAAGGGTCATTAGCAAGGGGTCATCACAGTTCAAGAAGAACAGTAACTTCTAACTTGTTCCTTTGGAACTTCTTACATCTGTTCTTGGAATAGGCATCTCAATCCTCCCAATTTTCTATTCTCTCAGAAAAGTTTTGTTTGGCATTTTGTCCCAAGGCCTAAATATTTGAGGGCCTTTAGTGTTAGTCACTAAAACACAAAGAGGGACGCAGTGTCTCAACCTGTATGGTCCTGGACCAGGTGTTCTCCAGACCTGTGCATCAACTCCCTGAACCTCTGGTCCTGCTGATATGCAATCCACTGCTTGGCGTCCCATTCTGTGCACAAAAACCACAGAGAGAATAGGCTACCTATCTTACAGTTGGATCCTTATCCACCTGCTGTTTTGTCCAACAACATCTCTGCGATGCGCTTGTTTATTAGGTTAACTTGCTGGATGTTTGTGCGCTGATTTTGTCCGTTTGACATTTCTGCTGCATGCCTCATCATCCTGTCCATTTACTGAACTCTTGTTGCCTTTAGCCGTTTGATAAACAGGTCACATGTCCAGTCACCTCTGTGCCCGATCAGACCTCCTTCTGCAGAGACCTCTTTTTCATGTTGAAAATGGCAAGTTCTCATGTCAGAACTACCTGTTGCTTACAAATTTTAGGTTCCACTCCACTTATTTTCTAAGTGCAAGACAGTGTAGTAGTCTTCTTTATACGTTTTTCTTCCTATTTTTTGCTGAAACTGTGCGTGTTGGATCATACAAAAAAATCGGAATAATTTTACACAATGCTTTATGTAAGAAGATACATTCTTGTACATCGTGTGCCCATAATGGCCCTCTAAGACTTCTTTTTCTCTAAATACAATAGGAAGTCCTCATGGAATTCCCTTTGTGATATTTTCTCTGTCTAGATTCAATATACCATTTGGAAAAAAACATGAGAATACAATTGGATTTCTGTTTGATTAAAGTTTCCATAGTGATGGCATACGGAATGACTTTTGATGTTCTTTTTTTTTTTTACTTTTAGAGCTTTCCATATTTGATTTATTAATATGAAAATTAAAAAAGGAATTTCGAATGAGTAATTAAGGTGGGATTACTACAGGTGAGTAGATTGCTCGATAGGTGCACTATTTTGCCTGACAATGCTTTGTGAAAGATGTACAACTCACAGTTCCCTTGTACACTATGAAATCCAGCAATTACAACATATATAATCATTTGTTCCCCTTTGCATGAACAAATTAAAATGAAAATGTCAAGATTTTTATCTACCAGAGCAAAAGGAAAATCTGTGACAGAGTTTATTTATTATAATAATAATTTTGTCTGTCTAGATGCATTCTGTTGTTTAAGACATTATGTTACTAAACGTACACAGAATAGAGAATATTTAGGTTTCAGGAATTCACTTTTTACCACAATCTACTATTTTGACATTGTGCACCAGTCAATTTAAAATGGGAGTTTTCTGGATTTCTATGCAGTCCTTGTAGATTGGTGTTATGCTTCACATGACGTTCCAGTGTGCACTGGGCTAGCAAGTCCAAATGAGCCCAGAGTAAGGCTTAGCCTCACCAATAGATCCATAGCAGCTGTTTTAATTGTCTGGTTCTTGCTGTGTCTCCTCATGTCCTATTGGTGCTGTGATGAGATACAGACATGTTGTGCTCCTTTAATGAATGGTTGCATCATATACAAAAACAAAACATAAAACAGTTTTTGGGGCTCATATCCTCTTCACCAGGTCCCATACACAGATATAATACAGATCGAAAATTTAAAATCGAGTTTAGTAATACTAACTTTTATTTACATGATTCTCTCTCTATAGGAACCCAGCAATCCAAATCTCAAAATTACTTCCTGCGTTATATAATCAGATGATATAGCACCACATTCAAAGGTACCGTTTCCCTTTTGGTATCCAATGCAGCACCACTCTGCACCGGCACACCCACAGAACCACTCTTTTTCAGTTATCCATGACCTAGATACCACCTTTTCGCCTGCATTCCATACAAAACATGCTACCACTTTTCCAGAACTCCATATCAAAAACATCAACTCTTATCTAGCAAGCCATCACTAATCTCTTCTCCTGCATTCCATTGCCAACATGCATCCACTTTGCTAGCGTTCCATACCCAACACACCATCTTTTCTCCTGCATTTCATACCCAACACACCATCTCTTCTCCTGCATTCCATTTCCAGCATGCAACCACTTTACTCTCTTCTCCTGCATTCCATACCCAACACACCATCTCTTCTCCTGCATTCCATTTCCAGCATGCAACCACTTTACTCTCTTCTCCTGCATTCCATACCCAACACACAATCTCTTCTCCTGCATTCCATTGCCAGCATGCAACCACTTTACTCTCTTCTCCTGCATTCCATACCCAACACACAATCTCTTCTCTTGCATTCCATACCCATAACACCATCTCTTCTCCTGGATTCCATTCCCAGCAAATCACTTCTCCAGCCTTCCATTCTCAACACACATCCTCTTCTCCAGCATATCATACTCAACACACCTCACTATTCTAAAGTGTTGCATGGCCAACCAACTAACTGCTTTCCAGGACTCTTCTAGTTTGAGATTTAGTAGCATATATATCATAGTGAAATGTTCTGTTATGCCTAATGCAACACACAGGGATGAGGGAGTTGGACCGGTGGTATGCTGCTCAAACTGAATACAAATTGAGATTCACCAAAAACCTATCAATAAATGTCATAGAGAATAACACCTTGAATGTGGTGTGTGTGTTCCAGGAGCTAGCTAACCGTAATGGCTTGAGTGCAATAACAGAGGTACTTGAAAAATAGACTAAAACATAAAATAAATAAATAAAATAGTAACCGTGTAATACTCTATAAAAAGTGTAGCGGTTGGAATAGATGGGAATGAATCTAGAAAGTGCAGCAAATGTATATGGCGTGTATGTCTTTTTAAATCTGCTATATGCAGACTAGATGAAATATACACCAAATGATATACTTTTGTAAAAAAGATTTAAACCATAGAAGGCAGAAAAGGCAGTATATGGGACTGTGTTCTGCAATGCAATACGTGCTGAGTATCGCTAAAAACCACTTGAGAGAAATTAATATAAAAGAATAAAAATAAACTTAACAATTGCAACTGTGTCTGGAGAGTAAAAGTGCAGCAAATATATGTGGTGTGTATGTCTTTAAATCTGCTATGGGCAGAATAGATGAAATATACACCTAATAATATACTTTAAAAAAAAAAAGATATGAACCATAGAAGGCAGAAAAAACAGTATATGGGACTGTTTTCTGTGGTGCATTGCCTATAAGGTATCGCTGAAAACCACTTAGAAGAATTAGGTAGTTGAAACTGGGTAAAAGTAAAAACCAGTTTATTAACAAAATATATTAAAATATACTAGGAATATGTAAAAAACAAAATGCAACCCAGGAACGGTGTACAAGAGTATTACCAGCACAGTAGAGATCTGCAGTTAGAGTTAACCTCTGGGACCGGCTAGGATTGATGCAGATGGTCTATAGCAAAAATCTCCTTCCAGCTGCCGGTGAGGATGGCGTGTGTCTCAAACCTCACTCTAAGAGACGAGCACTGCGGGCCACTCGGTCCCAAGACCGTAGGAGGATCTCAACGTGGGTGATCTTCTGCTTGCCGGAGAATATACTGTATCCGTATCCTGCTTGAACAGCCTAACGCGTTTCGTGGGAGTCAGCCCCACTTCTTCAGAGACGGAATGTACTATATATAAATACTTTTTATAGAGTATTACACGGTTACTATTTTATTTATTTGTTTTATGTTTTAGTCTATTTTTCAAGTACCTCTGTTATTGCACTCAAGCCATTACGGTTAGCTAGCTCCTGGAACACACACACCACATTCAAGGTGTTATTCTCTATGACATATATATCATAGTGTTTACATATCAAAATACATATATTATTGGACATGAAAACAGAAAAGCTGGGGGTATTTTGTGAATGGTATCTATTTGGATTGCCTGTGTGTATATAGTTACCAGATCCACCATGTTTTCAGGGACACATGTAATTTTGTCATATTTATTAAAACACATGAAAAGGGTTTCCCTGCACTATGAATACTGTATAATCTGTAGGATTCTTCATTGCCTAATGACTTTATTTTATACACCTTCTTCTGTATTCTACATACTACTGGGCAACCCTTTTCATGTGCTGTCCCTGAAAAACATGATGCATATGATAACCCTATATATATATATACTTTTGTAAAAGAAGTTCAATCTATTCATTGCCCAGACTATGCTTGAGATGTAGCTCATTGTTTTGAAACTGTAGTCTAAATTCTACACCTTTATGAACCCCCCAAGGATGTTCCTGATGGCACTGCCGCTGCGTTCTCACAACGCTCCAAACATATGTTCAGTAATTGGATTCTCATTCCCAAGAGCTAAACGGCATTCTCGTTCTGCGCTTCCACTCATTCCCGGAATCAGCCATTACACAGGAACGTCTATTCTCCAACAGTGTCTTAAATGTTATAGAAAGAGGCAATAATAAAAGGGTTAAAATATCAGACTTGATGACAACCAACTTAGGGGTGAAACTGTTCATACTTAAGGTTCTTTACATTTTAAGGTTAAAAGGCATTATTTCTACAAGGTCATTTCACACAATATATGGTTTAGTTATTGGTCTGATTGAGTAACTGTGTAGCTACAGGAAAGAATTCTAAAAGGTGCAAACTATAAATGCAGAGATTCATTTAATGTATGGGGAACTATGAGCAACTTGCAACTCAGAGTAACGGTTACACTGCCAAGAGGTTTTCTTTTGCCTAAAATAATTGTGAAAATTTGAAAAACAAAATGTAAAAGAGGCACCCAGAGACAGAGAGATCTTAAGTGGCTGGCTACAGTGTGGGTGCTCTGCTTTACATGCTATGGGAGGGATAGCAGACAGTAGCATGAATTACAGAATTCAATGAATAAAAAGCCAGATTGAGTCCATAATATCTGCACACTAAGTTCTTCTGTAACCTTTTATTTTCTTTCTGCAGTCTCCCCGGTATTATTATTATTATTATTATGCGTGTGTGCGTTTTTTTAGTGTGTGCGTGTGCATGTTACTGTGTCACGTGGGCATGCAAATTCATGTCTCAAGTACCACTCAGCCACCTCTTGTTTGGCTAACTGCTTAGGCACTGAAAATGACTTGAGGTCAAATGATTTGGAGCTATCTGGGCTAGTGAAGACAGGACCTAGCAGAGGTTCTGCTAACTGCTCATCCTGCTTCCAGAGGTAAGTAAACACATGTGGAAATAGCTACTGGAGTAAAGACAGTCTGATACAGAGAGCATATGCTTTGCGTATCATTGAAGGTATAACATTGAGTGGTTGGAGTTTGTTGATTACAAAATGTCAGAATATGACTATCCATGGATAAGAATGGCGAGGCAAAACACGGGGCTACAGGAAATACTGAGGTGGCTGGATATTGGTGCAAAAGAGGGGTTTGTCAGAGAATAAATGGGTGCACAATGTTTAGGGACTGTGAGCAAGACATAGGAAACATAATAAACCTGAAACACCACACAAAGAGAGTATGAACACAAAAGCAACAGATCCACTAAGAAAGAGTTACGAAAGAAGACGAGGAAGACACATTGTCTTTACTAAAAGAGACTTTTTGTGGAGGGCATTACATAAAAATGGAAATTGGGTGCTTCTTAAAAGAATATAAAAAAAAAATGAAGAGGTTATGGATGTACTGCTAGTTTTTTCTTTCATTATCATAAAAACACGGGCACATACATTGAGATTTAGTAGCTTGCTCCCAAGTTTTATTCACTAATATTTCGATGAGAGGATGCGGAGGGCACACAGCATGGGCTTTCTGCATCTGATACAAGCAGAGAACGATAGGTTCAAGAGTTGAAGGACTCCAGTAAAATTGCTATTCACCTAAAAAAGAACAATAATGAATGTAAAAGAATGGCATTCAAAATTGGTATATGATTAATGAATTAATCCTTGAACTAGAATCCATACAAGCATTCAATAGAATGATGTAAAGAGTAGTGATCACATTTCAGTATATTATGGGTCAAAACAGGGGCATAACTACCATCGGTGAAGCAAGCATGCATAGTTTAACAAAAAAGGGAAAACAGGAGGTTAAGGTTCTTTAACGTATCAACCCCTTTGCCTGTAAGCTAGACCTACCTCTCTTACAGTATATTTCAAATACTTTTCATGTATTATTATTGAAACCTCTGACTTGGAATAAGTGCACTAAACAGGTCATTCCACCCTCTCCTATTCTTGTAGAGGGACATGAATAATATTAACTCCAAACCATTTTGGATTCCAGGGTTTCTAGGGGCAAGTTACAATACCTGGTATATTAAAAGGGTTACAGTCTAGATGCGGAGGACTTTTAATGCTCCTAGACTGGCCCTTCCTTCCATGCCAGCTTCCTTAATTTCCCAGGTGGTTCTGTGGGGGGTAAGATTAATGTAAGGTTACCTGTGACACGTAGCCACACTATTCCATATCCTCGTCATTACTGCTTCAAAATTGAAGTGGATTGCCATTTTGTTTGGCACCCAACTTCAAGAATAAAAAAACTCCACCAACGATTGAAGAGTTTGCTGAATTTTATTCCTTCACTCTCAGGATGTGTTCCATAAATGATAGCAGTAACTCTTGTGTTTGGTAACGTGAGATAAAGTGTACTATGCTCTGTCTTCAGGAATTAAATTGATGTAAAGGTCAAGTTAGTGATCGTTCTGCCAACAAGAACATATTTAAACGTCTGTGTATAGCAGAATTAGCCAACAGGGAGCTCAACTTCTGTTGTGGTTCTACAGTTATCAGTAAGCTCTGCCACCCTCCCGGGAGCTGGCAGTGAAGGAAAGATGTCCTGCAGCAGATGACGTGATAACAGTGCTTTAACTGGGTATTAATAAATAGAACTCATCCTTTCACTCCTACAGATATTGCTTTAAATCTTCAAATCTCTTCTGCGGCTCTGTCAGGTTTTGTTTAACATGATAATGTCAGTAACTTATAAATACATTTCAGTTGGCCATATATTCATTATACAGGTGATACTGTGTGTGGTGGCTCTTGGTGCACTCACTCCAGCCTCAGTCCACTCCTTGTGAAAGTCCCCAACACATTTGAATGGCCTTTTCCTGACAATCCTCTCCAGGCTGCGGTCATCCCTGCTGCTTGTGCACCTTTTTCTTCCACACTTTTCCCTTCCACATAACATTCTATTAATGTGCTTTGATACAGCACTTTGGGAGCATCCAACTTCCTTCGCAATTACCTTTTGAGGCTTCACCTCCTTATGGAGGGTGTCAATGATGGTTTTCTGCACAACTGTCAGGTCAGCAGTCTTCTCCATGATTGTGATTCCTACTGAACCAGACTGAGAGACCATTTAAAGGCTCAGAAACCCTTTGCAGGCGTTATGGCTTACTTAGCTGATTAGAGTGGGACACTGTGAGCCTAGAATATTGCACCTTTTCACAATATTCTAATTTACTGAGATTGTGGATTTGGGGTTTTCATGAGCTGTAAACCATAATCATCGCACTTATGACAAATCACGGTTTGAACTATCTTGTTTTGCATGTATTGCGTCTATCTCATATATTAGTTTCCCCTTTTACATCGCATTACTGAAATAAAGGAACTTTTGCACGATATTTAAATTTTTCGAGTATCACCTGTATGTTTTAGATAACAATATATAATTGTTTAATGAGAAAAGTTTAGGAAATGTGTGGAAGGGTAGTTTAATATAAGTACTGCACAGATATCAAGTTACATATTGTCACAAATTTACATTTACATGACGCCCCCCGCCGCTCCACGTGGCCATACTGCTGCAGTCCTCAGTCCTGAATGGTATGCTCGTCTTCAGTCCCACGAACGGCTCCCTCTGCTGGTTTGCGGGCTGAACTACAGCTCTTTAAAGGGAAACTCCAGTGCCAGAAAAACGATCCGTTTTTCTGGCACTGGAGGGTCCCTCTCCCTCCCACCCACCAATCCCCGGGAACTGAAGGGGTGAAAACCCCTTCAGTCACTTACCTGGGACAGCGGCGATGTCCCTCGCCGCTGTCTCCGCCTCCGCGACGCTCCTCCTAATGATTGCGTCGGCCGGTGGGCGAGACTAATCTCGCTCACCGGCCGAGGAGACCTAATGCGCATGCGCGGAAATGCCGCGCATGCGCATTACGTCTCCCCATAGGAAAGCATTGAAAAATCATTTCAATGCTTTCCTATGGGGTTTTGAGCGACGCTGGAGGTCCTCACACAGCGTGAGGACGTCCAGCGACGCTCTAGCACAGGAAACCTGTGCTAGAACCCAGGAAGTGACCTCTAGTGGCTGTCTAATAGACAGCCACTAGACGTGGAGTTAACCCTGCAATGTAAATATTGCAGTTTATGAAAAACTGCAATAATTACACATGCAGGGTTAAGGGTAGTGGGAGTTGGCACCCAGACCACTCCAATGAGCAGAAGTGGTCTGGGTGCCTGGAGTGTCCCTTTAATAAAATTATTCCCATGACGTCATCTAGGCGACCCCA
Organism: Pelobates fuscus; assembly: GCF_036172605.1. NCBI lineage: Eukaryota > Metazoa > Chordata > Amphibia > Anura > Pelobatidae > Pelobates > Pelobates fuscus. The sequence goes on along the minus strand of NC_086320.1, from coordinate 370,004,000 downwards.
TGCTATTCTGGACTTATTTAAGGTCTGTTCTAGCCTTTACTTGTTGCCCTTTTGTGGTTTCTGTCCTGATATACTTTTGTGCTATAGATAATTCTCTCTTGTAGTATTCCTGGTATTGACCTCGGCTCGTATTTGAATTGTGATTTCTGGTATCTTGAACCGGCTGCGTTTTTGATTTGTGATTTCTGGTATTCTGACTCGGCTTCATATTTGACTCGTGATTTTCTGGTATCCTGACCTGGCTTTGTATATACTCTGTGTATTTCTGTATTGCTGACCTTTGTCTTACCCTGACCTTGTTTCTTGCTCTTTTAATATGTTAAGTCCGGCCATTCTAAAGCTCAGTAATACGTCTTTTGGATCCATCTTTTGGGGTTTTCACTTTCCTGCGTGTTGGGGTAAAACTTCGGTGACAAACATACATTTCTGTAGAGAAGATCAACATTTAATTACTATTATTATTCCTCCATTAGCATTGTTTTGCCTGAAACTCATTTTACCACTATGATCAAAACCTTCACTTTGTAGTGGAACTGACAGTAGGAATTAATGATGTGTAATTTTATTTTAGAATTCAATATAACGTGGATATTTATTTTAGAATTCAATGTAGCATGGCTATTCTGAAATCTGATCGAGAAAACCTTCTTTGCAAGTTCTACCAGAAATAAACAAACCTTAATTAGCGGAATTACAGTTATTTATACCGTGCCAACTTATTCTTTAGTATTGTTCAATAGATAAACCATTTCTGACAAATCACTTTTGACACACTGGAACAGTAGGTGATGAAGGTACTGCCCAAACAAGCTTACAAACTAAAAGGATGATGGAGAAATACACAGAGGGAAATTAGGGAATCGAATTTGGATATCTCTGAGGATAGGTTCATGGGAGGAGGGGGCACAATAGATTGAAGACAGCAGAAGAAGGTTGTAAGGGATACGACGTTAAGGACTGAGCTGATAAGCTTCTGTAGAGATGGAAGGAATCTTTGTATCAGTTAAGAAAAGTAACTACCTTTTTTTAATGCTACCTTGCTTGGCAGCTCAAAATTTGGCCATGTGGCTTTGCTGCTAATACAAAACAGCACCACTGGCTTGTCCTTCTCCTGCCCTAGCCTCATACTTGCCAAAGCCGCGATGCGTACATGACTTGCTTTTTATTCATGATGTCAGTAAAGTGACATTCTGAATCAATGCCAGGCTAACCTATTACCTGGGGCAGAAATGTAAAATATTACAGGTCTAAAAAGTCCATCTCTCAATCTTGGGAGAGAAGGATACTGGTTGGAATCGCTAAATATGGAGATTTTGCAGTACGAACAACCCTGTACGCAGCCAGATGGTTTTGTCCCATTCAGTACTGGCCAATCAGACTTTAGTGAATGACCCTGATGGAGACATTCTTTAATCTTGGTGTAAGTATGAGGCATTTGAAAATTAAGCACGGTAAAACTGGCACTGAATGGGTAAATGTGTTGTTAGGCCAAAAAACTAGGAACAGTGGTTCCTAGTGTACAACCATCTTGGACGATACTGAAGAGTGAAATTTCCCATTATGCCATCCTTATCAAAGGAGCCGTTTTTGGGTCCTGGGGAACTCCTTCATTTATTTTGTCAAACCTCTTAAAAAATGCTTGATAAACAAATGAAGAGTCTAAATTCACAACCTGTTTACACCATAGTTAGTACAATGAGCTACGGCTGTTATGGTGCTTATATATCTTACAGGATATGGAAATATTTGTACAGATATCGATGGCAGAGGAGATTTATCTAAATGTTCTTTCCTAAAAGTAAAAGCTGTTCTAAAGTACTAAAACGGGGGCAATCACCATAAAAAACTGTGGAGCCCAGCAGGCACAGTTCAACAGTGACTCCTCTCCTTTTACATTTTTAGCACCACTTTTTCCGCACAGAACACTGATAAACCTCTTCCATTGTGTCTATTTTCTATGAATTCATCTATTTTAGATAAACAATATTCAGACAAGGTTTGTTCGACAAGTCAAGCAGTATCCGCCAAATGTCATTTCTTTTTGCCGTATAATGGTTATTTTATGTATGTCTGTATTACAGTCAAAATGCTTTTGTGTTAAAACTTATGAGTGCTGCTTGACCTGAGATAAACTGAGTCAAACAAGATGTGTCATATAAATGTTATTTTTTTTTCCCAAATAAAAAAAGGTTAGAACCTAACACAAAGCAACAGCTTCTGTTTCTGAGTTTGTTTTGTATATTGCATAGTATTGCCCTCTTCATTCCTGTCAGTTTATTCTGCTCAATAAATAGCCTTCCTTAGAGAATGCACATCAACATGAACAATGCTAAACTAACAGCAACATTCTAGTTCTTTGCAATAAAACGGCAAATATTGCGATTTAATATTAAAGGAAAATGTGTCTCAATCAGGACAGGAGTAAGTTTATTTGGCATTTGTTGTCAATGGGTAGAACTTGGTAACTCCAGCGTTTGTGGAAACCAACCTGCCTTTCACAGGACCCATTCAGTAAATGTTGTAAATTGCTATACACACACAGAGCCAGTGTGAGGATGGCACCTCAAGTTTCTGCATCTTGGGAGATAGCCAATACCAATGTCTTTTAAGGTGTATGTTCATAGGGTAACAACAGTATAAATATCATCATGCTCTGAATAATGGTGAAACAAAATGAAAGAGCACACATCCTTCAAACACATTACCATTGTCTACAGAGCGCCACACTACATTGGTTCTCACTCTCTACATGATATGTAGAATGTGATGCACCCTCTTGTCACCTTAGGTCTTCAAGAGCAGCACAAGCACAAGACCATGATCCAAGAATGATCCAAGAAGGTGTTACCCATCAGTGTAGGAGGTACAGATTGACAATGACCTGTTCCGAGACATTAGAACAACTGAGGGTCATCCCACATTTCAGAAGAAATAAAGAGAAGTAACAAAAATTTGATTTCAGACCACTTATTTTGCCATGTTGTCCTTTCATTTTCAATCACCAATAAGCAGGTATTGATATGTTTATGCACTGGTTGGGTGGATGGATAAATGAGTGGGTGGGTGGATGGATTGGTTGATGGATGGATCAATGGATAGATGGATCTGTGGATGTATGGATGGAGGTTGAGAGAGACGCTACATTCCCCCTGCATAGCTATTTGTATACACACTCAGAAAGTTAGTCTGGAAAAATACACTAATAAAAGTTGTAAATTTGGGTCAAAATAGTTGTTATAGAATTTTTTTTTCAAATATATTTGTTAAATCATGCTTGACATCCTGAGTATCCATACACTCCATTGCACTTTTCCTATGTCACAAAGCCATCATTTTTTTATAATAAAAGTGCATCCATCTGTATAGGTGTTAATGGATTACACAAAACCAACATTTCCATCTACCAGATATTTGAATAAAGCAGGACGTGTGTTTAATCTGTCAGTGAGACTTTGTTGAAATCATATGTGCATTGCTCAAATTATTGTATCGACTTTTTTACCTGCCACCAACAGAAACGTGCTCTTCAACCATACCTACCTGGCCCTTTAATTAATAACGGCATATATCAGTATATTGTATGTACTTAATTCTTTATGAAGTACCTATGTATTGGCTTCTTGTTATTGCTAATGTACCTAAAGGATGATAGTGCAGGTTTTCTGAGTCAGTAGTTTTAGTTGTAATTTGTTCTACCTCCAGGGAAATCATCCTTCCCTATAGCAAAGCTTCAACGTTCCTGATTAATCTCATGTCCTTTCTCTCATTTTCTAATTCTAAGCTGTTTTGTTTTAATAAGGTGACCAGGAGCACTCTTCTACATTCAGATTGTGGCCTGGATAAATCCCTGTTTTAAGATAAGATTATATCCCACACTCATTTCTTGCATGCTAATGTCCAATAGTTCCTAGTAACCATTTATTGCCACACTAAAACACACATTTATTTGTGCTTGTACATCATGTGATCCAAGCCAAAAATCTTAGGTTTTAATTGATCGTACGGGCTGTGACAACAGGCCTGGAGAGTGGTGTTTGATTTGAGTACTATCGAAAACATACTGAACATGATATACGTACAGGTGCAAGACAACCCTTAGAGAAAAGTGTGTGAAAATCCCCTGCTGAGACTCATACTCTAAGCACATAGGGGCAACAAATTCAAAACTGAGTAAGTGAATAGTTGTGACTCTGAGTGGAGCATGGATGAAAGATGGAGATGCATTTTTTTTGGGGGGGGGGCGGGTGTTGAGGGGGTTTGACTGTATGCATAATATGTTTAATGTGATAAAAATAAACATTGTTTTTTTAAGATTTTGCGGCGCAAAGGTACCATTGGCAAGCATACTCCTGGGAATCTAAAAAAAAAAAAAGAAATGGAGGAACCCAATACCTCTCCTCCCGTCTACACCCTCTTCATTCCACTAAAACATAATGTTATGCCTTATTCTGGTAGTTTGCAGAAGAGTCTTGATCACTCGACTAGATTAACCCACACATTCATGTCTCTCCAAATTTTAGAAGGTGACAGAAGTCTGAACTTTATCTCTGGGGTTATTTACCCATAACCCAAGGGATGGTGAGGCCATAAGTTAATTTGGAGAAGGATTCAAGGATATCTAGGCCTTCATTACTGTTGGCCTTGTACAGTCTCTGACCTGCTTCCAAGAAAAATCACAGAAAACTTGCAGTCAAGGTCATACCTTCATATACTAACAAGAGTAATGTTTCATCAATCTGATTCTAGAACTGCACAATCATTTGCTATTACCTTAAAATGATACCACCAAAAACACTTTTCAAAAAGATCTCGTAGATGATCCAGCCATAAGCTGAAAACTACCATTCTACAAATGCTTCAATGATATTTTCTGGAAGATGATTAAGAGCTTAATTCACATCCTTGTCCATTTAAAAATCAATTATAGAGAATGAATCTCATTTCCATTAATAGTCGTGAAGAAATCCCATCCTCATTTTATGATTTATTATCATGGATTATATCTGTTACATATATACTTTACAAGTGTGCAAAGGTCATTTTATACAATTCTTTTGACCTCCTGCCTTAATCAGATTTTCTTTTCTGTAGATTATTTTATTAGCGAAGAAAAATATGATACATATTCACTTTTAACTGTTGTAATATTTGGTTACTTTTATTCTAAATTAACACATGCATAGGCATGATTTTTTCAACATTAGGTGCCTGAATTACAGCCAAGCTATTCCAGGTCTTTGGATCTCCCACTCTTATGCTGTCAGCAAAGTTCCTTCCATTTATCAAGTATCTCAAGACTCATCTCTTTACTTAAACTTTTGAAACACACTCTATCAGCACATCTGTAAACTTTAATTTGAACTTTTACTGTGACATAAAACTGTGAAGTTCTGAGTCTGAATCAGAGAAAAGTGTTGTAAATTGTTTCATATATAGTATTACTTTTGAGTCATATACTGATCAGCCACAACATTAAAACCACTCATTGGTGAACTGAATAACTGATTACATTGTTGCAATGGCACCTGCCATGGGGTGGGATATATGAGGCAGCAAGTGAACAGTCAGTTCTTGAATTTTGTATGTTGGAAGAATGATAAATGGGCAAGCAAAAATATCTAAGTGACTTAAACAAGGGCCAAAAAGTGATGACTAAACGACAGCGCTTTCCCAAAACAGCAATTCTTGTGGGGTGCAGAAGCTAGTACCTACCAGAACTGGTACAAGTAAGGACAACCAATGAAACAGTGTCAGGGTCATAGCCCCTCAAGCTGATTGATGCAATGGTTATCCTGTCTGGTCCAGTCACACAGAAGAGCTACTGTAGAACAAACTGCTAAAAAAAAAATCTTAATGCTGACCAGGATAGAAAGGTGTCAGAACACTCAGTTTGGTGCATATGGGAAGCAATGGAAGAAGGTTGTCTGGTCTGATAAATCATGTTTTCTCTTCGATCAGGTGGATGGCCAGGTGCATGTGCATCATTTACATGGGAAGGAGAGGGCAGTATAAATCATGCCATTTAGGAGTTAAATCAATTGTTTATGTAGCCCTAGTCACACCTCCCCGCATGTGACTTACACAGCCTTCCAAAACACTTCCTGCAAAGTGAGATCTTTTATTTTATTTTTATTTTTTTTATATTAAATTTATATTAAAGCGGCACTGTCATGCCGAATTCCGTTTTTTTTTTTAACCCCCCTCCCGCCTCAACTACATCCAATCGACCCCCTAGTCATCCCCAAATGCCCCTATGCCCCCCATATTACCTATTTTTTATTCTTTATTTTCTGCCCCGATCTATATTCAGGGCGCCGCCATCTTTGTGTGGGTAGGTGAAGTCCCTGTGGGACACGTCATCTGCCCACACTACACAGACTGTGAGATTCCCGCACATGCCCAGTGAAACATCTGGCCATGCGAACGGGAATTTCCCCTATTCATTCATTCATCAGACAGACGAATGAATGAATAGAAAAAATCAGACGAACAAACTAACACTGTGTATCAGTGTTCGTTTGTTTGTTCGGTTTATTACAAGGAGGGAGCTACCGGCGTGCAGCTCCCTCCTTGTAATATGTAACTATAGAAGCGGCAGGGAGCAGTGCTCCTCGCCACTTCCTAAGCCCCCCATGTCCCCCCTCACTCTATGGGGGTCAATATGACCCCCATAATAGCACAAGGGAGATTAAAATCTCCCCAATGCCCCTACTCGCTATACCGCGAGTAGGGGCATGTCCACTAAACAGTGAGCAGCCTGTGGCTGCTCACTGTAAAAAAAAAAAAAAAAAAAAAGGGTAATAAGGGGGGGACGGGGGACCTACTGTCCTCCCCCGCCGGCCCCCACCCCTGGACGGCGGGTGGGGGCCATAATGGGAATGAGGGGGGACCTACTGTCCTCCCCTCAGGCCCCCACCCCTGGGCGGCGGGTGGGGGCCATAATAGTAATAAGGGGGGGGGGACCTACTGTCCTCCACCCCCCGGCCCCCACCCCTGGGCGGCGGGTGGGGGCCATAATAGTAATAAGGGGGGGGGGACCTACTGTCCTCCACCCCCCGGCCCCCACCCCTGGGCGGCGGGTGGGGGCCATAATAGTAATAAGGGGTAGGGGGACCTACTGTCCTCCACCCCCCGGCCCCCACCCCTGGGCGGCGGGTGGGGGCCATAATAGTAATAAGGGGGGGGGGGGACGGGACCTACTGTCCTCCCCCCCCCCGGCCCCCACCCCTGGGCGGCGGGTGGGGGCCATAACAGTAACAAGGGGGGGGGACCTACTGTCCTCCCCCCCGGCCCCCACCCCTGGGCGGCGGGTGGGGGCCATAACGATAATGGGGGGGGACCTACTGTCCTCCCCCCGCCCCCACCCCTGGGCGGCGGGTGGGGGCACTAAGTAAACTCCCCCCCCCCCCCATCAAGGTGACTAGGTGTGCCCAAGCCCCTAGTCACCCACCCCCCACCCAAATAAAAAATGCCCCTACCTACCCCCCTCACCCTAAAAAATAGTGAGGGGGGAATAAAATTGCTAACCTGTAAAGTAAAATTAAACTTACCATTCAACGTCTTCTTTTTTCTAAAATCTTCATTTTTCAGCCCCAAAAAAGGCCAAATAAAAAACCATCATAGCCGTCGAACTAAAAATAAAATAAAAAACCCGAGCGCAAAAAAAAAAACCCGACGAAAAAGAAAAAACCCGAGCGCACAAAAAAATAATCCATCTTCACCCATGGAGGGCTCCGCGCAGACTGAGCTCCGCAGGGCTGGGCAAGGCTTATAAAGCCTTGCCCCGCCCTGCAATTAGCCTAAGAACACTCTGATTGGTGGGTTTAAGCCAATCAGAGTGCTCTTTGTCATTTTACAAGCGTGGGAAAGTTCTTTGGAACTTTCCCACGCTTGTAAAATGACACAGAGCACTGTGATTGGATGGATTTCAAGCCATCCAATCACAGTGCTCTGTGTCATTTTACAAGCGTGGGAAAATTCTTTGGAACTTTCCCACGCTTGTAAAATGACACAGAGCACTGTGATTGGATGGATTTCAAGCCATCAAATCACAGTGCTCTGTGTCATTTTACAAGCGTGGGAAAATTCCAAAGAACTTTCCCACGGTTGTAAAATGACACAGAGCACTGTGATTGGATGGATTTCAAGCCATCCAATCACAGTGCTCTGTGTCATTTTACAAGCGTGGGAAAGTTCCAAAGAATTTTCCCACGCTTGTAAAATGACACAGAGCACTGTGATTGGATGGATTTCAAGCCATCCAATCACAGTGCTCTGTGTCATTTTACAAGCGTGGGAAAATTCCAAAGAACTTTCCCACGCTTGTAAAATGACAAAGAGCACTCTGATTGGCTTAAACCCACCAATCAGAGTGTTCTTAGGCTAATTGCAGGGCGGGGCAAGGCTTTATAAGCCTTGCCCAGCCCTGCGGAGCTCAGTCTGCGCGGAGCCCTCCATGGGTGAAGATGGATTATTTTTTTGTGCGCTCGGGTTTTTTCTTTTTCGTCGGGTTTTTTTTTTTGCGCTCGGGTTTTTTATTTTATTTTTAGTTCGACGGCTATGATGGTTTTTTATTTGGCCTTTTTTGGGGCTGAAAAATGAAGATTTTAGAAAAAAGAAGACGTTGAAAGTTTAATTTTACTTTACAGGTTAGCAATTTTATTCCCCCCTCACTATTTTTTAGGGTGAGGGGGGTAGGTAGGGGCATTTTTTATTTGGGTGGGGGGTGGGTGACTAGGGGCTTGGGCACCCCTAGTCACCTTGATGGGGGGGGGGGATTTACTTAGTGCCCCCACCCGCCGCCCAGGGGTGGGGGCCGGGGGGGGGGGCAGTAGGTCCCCCCCCCCTTATTACTATGATGGCCCCCACCCGCCGCCCAGGGGTGGGGGCCGGGGGGGGGAGGACAGTAGGTCCCCCCCCCCCCTATTACTATTATGGCCCCCACCCGCCGGCCAGGGGTGGGGGCCGGGGGGGAGGACAGTAGGTCCCCCCCCTACTACTATTATGGCCCCCACCCGCCGCCCAGGGGTGGGGGCCTGGGGGGGGGAGGACAGTAGGTCCCCCCCCCCTATTACTATTATGGCCCCCACCCGCCGGCCAGGGGTGGGGGCCGGGGGGGAGGACAGTAGGTCCCCCCCCTACTACTATTATGGCCCCCACCCGCCGCCCAGGGGTGGGGGCCGGGGGGGGAGGACAGTAGGTCCCCCCCCTACTACTATTATGGCCCCCACCCGCCGCCCAGGGGTGGGGGCCGGGGGGGGAGGACAGTAGGTCCCCCCCCCTCTTATTACCATTATGGCCCCCACCCGCCGGCCAGGGGTGGGGGCCGGGGGGGAGGACAGTAGGTCCCCCCCCCCCTACTACTATTATGGCCCCCACCCGCCGCCCAGGGGTGGGGGCCGGGGGGGAGGACAGTAGGTCCCCCCCCCCTTTATTAACATTATGGCCCCCACCCGCCGCCCAGGGGTGGGGGCCGGGGGGGGAGGACAGTAGGTCCCCCCCCCTCATTATCTTTATGGCCCCCACCCACCGCTCAGGGGTGGGGGCCGGGGGGGGGGGGAGACAATAGGTCTCCCTCCCTTATTTTACTTAACGGCCCCCACCCGTCATTTAGGGGTGGGGGGCAATATTTTTTTTTTTTTTTCTACAGTGAGCAGCCACAGGCTGCTCACTGCTTACTAGACATGCCCCTACTCGCAGTATAGCGAGTAGGGGCATATTATTTACTAATACCAAGTCATTTTTACTTGGTGTTAGTAAATTTGGCTGAAAGACCAGTTTAGGTCTTTCAGCCTTTTAGTAGATAGCTCCCTGATACCGTGGGAATTAGGGAGTTATCTACTAAGCGGCTGCAAGATGCAGCCACAGCAATGAATAGGATCGGAGTTTCATTCATTTGAATGAAATTCCGATCCGAACAAAGTACCGAATTGCATCCTAACACCAATGGAGAAACAGTGCTCATTCTGTTAGGATGCAATTCGGCAGTTTTGCCGGCGTTCTGTCTAAGTGACAGGACTTTCGGCAATACTGACAGGAAGCATTGTGGGAACAGGGAGGAAAGCTAGGGATCATGGGAAAATTGCTCTGACCAGCGGAAATGAAGCACACTTTGCTCCTCCGCTGGTCAGAGCTGGTCAAGCGGAGGAATCCCATAAGACAAAGAGTCCCTACTTTGTCTTATGGTTTTAAAGAAAACTAAAGAAGAATGGAAGAAATGAATAACAGATCCTGAGAGAGGGGGAGAAGAGGAAGAGATTGAGGAAAGGTAAGTTCGGCATGACAGTGCCGCTTTAAAGCGATTTTTTTTCCATAAGTGACAAATATAAAAAAACAAAAATCAGATACATCACATATTATAATCAAATAACATGCGTTAAACATCTTCATAAAAACCATCTTCATTTACTATACGTATGACTCACAATAAATAAATAGGACTAAACATACTAAAAGAAGACAAAAACACCTTGAAAAACCCTACACCCTTTCAAAGCAGGAGAGTTACCTTAAAAAATATTGGGCCATTTAATAATGAAGCTTTAACAATAAATGACTACAACAGACACCCACTTTCTGCCCCTATTATCTGCAAGATATTTTACGAGAAGAAGAGAAAGAAAAAACATGAAACTAAGTGTTATGCCCTACCTTTGTCTAAATGGATAATTACAAACATAAATTATCCATATAGCTGGGAGCATTTTTGTAACCAACTAGCATACCACTCATATTTTTTTGAGAGTATTGTCATATTATTAATAATATCTTTTTTCCATGGATAATTGAAAAACTATTTGATTAATTAGAAGATTTTCCTGAAATGGTTTTGATGATTTCCATTGTCTAGCAATATTGATTTTGACAGCGATCAAGCAATGAGTTGCTAAACAGTTGTGAGATCTAATGTATACACTTCCTTTATTGCAAATTCTGTTTAATTTAGAATTTCTTATGTCCTGCACTGCTAATAGCTTGCTAAACCTTGCAGGAGCCTCCTATATATGATAAAAGTTCAATTCACAGTACATGTGATAAAAACTTCTAAAGCAAGTTAAACCATTATTTTTCTCTTGCAGGCTGTGTGAGTCACAGCCAGGGGATGTGAGGTTAGATGTGCACAAACAAGTGATTTCACTCATAGATGGCAGAGAATTGAGCAGTGAAACGTTAAAGGCATGATCTACACACAAACACTGTTTCATTGAGCTAAAGCTGTTTTGTTGACTGTAGTGTCCCTTTAAGCTTTGGAATGACGCTAGTTTTGTGTAATCACATTTCATATGTTTCTAAAAATTATCTAATCAAATTGTGTGATGAGTATATTTCTACCCACATTCTTCTTTTTATCTTAGTTAATATTTTATGTTATCTGTGACTAACAATTTTGTGAAACTTAAAAATAAAGAATGTTAAAAAAAAAAAAAAAGTTAATATGATTAAGTTTGAGAAGAGGAAGTTAAGCAGATTTGTGAAGTGTGAAGATAGAATAGAGAGGAAAGAGGCTAATAGTTTAATTAATATATCTTTTTGAAGAAGAGATTTTTTTTTTTTTAATGAATAGACTCTGAGTAAGAGTTTAGTGGACAGGGGACATGCCTTACATAGGAACGAGACAGCCATAGGAAAATCTTGAAGATGAGAATCAGAGATGAGCGTACGAACAAAGGACAGGCAGAGCAGAGAGGACTGAATGGGACCTGTTTAATAGTGAGGATAAATGCTCATATTATTGGGTAGCTTTTATGTTTTGATCATACACCTAATAGAGTGGAAGCTCACATTATTTGCTTTTAATATAGAGCTATTTCTTTTTATAGTCACGTTTACTTTATATTATTGCAAAATTATTTATATATTTTTTCAGGCCTTTCATTTTTTTTCCCCCATAGACTGAAGGTGAGAATTCAAAGTCTTTGTACACGCTAAGGAATTTGCTTGGGCTATATAAATTCTAAAATAATAATAATAATAATAATAACAATAAACACTGCAATTATAAAGCGTATTTTTCTGCGTTTTTATGTTATGACAAGAGTTCGAAAGACCTTGTCTTTGACAATTAAAAAAAGTTAGTGCAATTTTATGACCATACATATTCATTGACTACAGCATGAAAAAAATAAAAATAACACTATTTTGTATTGTGTCTCCTGGATAAGCAGTAAGGCAATGCAATTTTCTTTTTCTCTTTGAAATGTCAAGTTACTTACGTACTGTTGGATGACACATTGACAGTGATACATCTATTTTATTCCAGTCCCTCCAGATAGCGTATGTAAAATATTACTGACTCATAAAAACAGACATAGTAATATCATATTGCAATTTTTCATTTTACACAGAATTCGAGTATTATTAAGCAAGGTAAATATACAGGCTCTAAACAAAACATTAATGAGTGTGACATTCTGTGGTTTTTGCAAATAGCACAACGGATGACAACAAAGTGCTTTTCATTAAAAAAAAAAATACACACGAAAACAAGATCCCGCAAATATTCAGGAATCTGAAAAAAAAATAATTTTTCATATATATTCAGGACGCTGAGACAATCACATTGAATGAATGTTTGAGAAATGTGTTTTTTATAAAAGACAAGTCTTCTTGTATTCAAAATGATAAAAACGAGTATGTGAAGGCAGTGTGCAGTGGGTTATGGTAGCGTATTCTAGTAGTGACAATCGTTGTTTGATGAAGTGTAGGCATTGTGATTAATGCAGGCTGCAGGTCTAGAATGTTTGGAGATTCACCAGGATGTAACGATGATGAAGAGGAGATGCATTTATTCCCCTGAAATGCTTTTTGGGAACCAAATTTGTAGCAGCAATGGAACTGGTCCAGATTAAGATTAAAAATAAAAAGGTGTTAAACTGCATACAACAGATAATGGGGTTAATCACTATACTGGTAAGAGTGAAATATTGACAAATTTTATGCAAAGAAAAAATAAAATAAAAATGCAAATTAATAAACACCTCTAAATGCTATCCTGTAATTCTCTTAGCAATTGTCTACAATTCTGTTTCTCCCTTAAGACAGAATGGTCTTTTCAATAAATCGTGCATTGGGAGCGAATTCTCCAGGGAACTGCTAATTTTAAGCTAAAAATAGGTTAAAAGGCTAAAAATAGATTTTTAATTTAAAAAAAAAAAAAGTTTATTGAAATAGCATGTCACCTACAGTAAATGCGCAGGTAAACCACAATACAGAAGTCAGCTGTGATACAGAAACAAGGTAAAGACACCAAACACGACTGTTGTCAAAAAGAAACTCACAGACTTAAAATGTACTGGTTAGATGAATGCATAGACAAAGTCTTGTAAATAAAAAGAGTAGAGTAAAAAAAAATAATAACTATATAGAAGCGCTACCCAGGATGCTGGTCCATTAGAAATGGACATTAGAGTATGGTTAATTCCTGGCCTACATTGTGAAATTCTAAGAAGCACCCTGATCTTCATAATCCACCAGCTTGAAGAAAGGTGACCAGAGTTCCCAGTCTGCAAATATTGTGGATATCTATGTGACATGGTAAAGCAGGGACATAATTCTAATCTTTCCAATCTCTAATGGATGGCTGAGACACATTTTCCAAAAGAGGGGATCAGTTGATCAGCAAGTGTTTAAATAAGGATCTGCACCATACGAAACAACCAGCAAATCGAAGGAATTTGCATAAGGGACGAGACATTCACCATTGCAGCATACGCAGATGACATCCTCCTGTCACTGTCCAACCCCAGCCCCTCCCTTACCGCACTCCTGTCAACACTACAAACTTATTGCACAATCTCTGGATACCACCTTAATGCCACCAAATCGGAACTCCTACCACTCAACCTCTCAGCAGACACTCTCCAAGCTTTAAAACAAACATTTCCTTCCGCATCCGCCCAACGGCGATCACTACCTAGGCATACAAATCACCAACGACACCGCCACCCTATACAACACTAATTACCTCGCACTCTTCCGCAAAGCACATGCGGACCTCCAACGCTGGAAACCCATGAACATCTCCTGGCTAGGTAGAATAACCTCTGTAAAAATTAACCTACTACCCAAATTTCTTTACGCCTTCCAAGCACTACCCATCCCATGTAAAAAAGCAGACCTCAAACAACTACAAACGGCAATAGATCATTTTATATGGAACGGAAGGAAACCTCGGATCCGCCGATCCACCCTATATGTCCCCACACCATCAGGTGGACTAGGCCTCCCCAACTTCGCACATTACCTTCATGCAGCGCATTTAACGCAAATCTAACACTGGCACCTCCCCCCAACCCACAAGCGATGGGTAGACCTCGAACACCTTATCTTCGGACGCGAACACCCATCCCAATACATGTGGCTACCAAGACAACATAGACAAATACCGCCCCCCACATCCCCAACAATCACCCACTCATTAGACCTCTGGGACCGCCTCAGAGACAAATTCGATCTATCCACTGGCATATCCCCCCTCACCCCTATATTACGCAACAAAATGTTCCCACCTGGCCTAACACCACAACACTATGCCCATTTTGAAGAAAGGACCATCAGCAGACTAAAACACCTCTACCCAGACGGCAAACTCCTGCAATTCACAGACTTACCCAACCCCGACTCCCTGACGACATTCGATTACTTTCGTTACCTACAGCTCCGCAGCTTTGCATCAACAAACGAAGTCAGGGTGGCAGCCGCATCGACCCTCACGCAATTCGAAAAAACAAGCCTCCGCGCACCATGTCGTAAAAGCCAAATATCCGACCTATACCTAACACTAACAACTCACCACACCCAGGTCACACTCCCATACATCTCTGCATGGTAAAAAGACTTAGGACCCCCAGAGGAACCCACAAATTGGTCTGACATATGGGCGACCACCAAATCCATTTCCATTTGCGTCACCCACAAGGAGCAGGCTTATAAAATGCTCTTCAGGTGGTACCTCACACCCCAACGCCTGAAGGCCATGAAACGATCCCCCTGAAACCTCTGCTGGAAACTATGTGGGGACACCAGCACCTTCCTCCACTGCTGGTGGACCTGTCCCAAGCTCATCCCCCTATGGATGACCATTACAAACCTCCTAACCAAAATCCTCTGCAGGCCTGTACCACTGGACCCATGGGCGCTCTTGCTCTCTAAACCCATCGACGCCTTCACCCGCAATGAAAACAAATTAATAGCTAGAATAGCCTTAGCCACCCGCAGAGCAATAGCGGAAACATGGTCCACCCCACATATACCCACCCATAACCAAATACTCCATAAAATAACGTACAACATAGACATGGACAAACTAACAGCACAAATACACGATACCCCGAAATCCTTCCACAAAATCTGGGACCCATGGCTTGAGAACTCCACCGCCCCACCATGGTAAAAACCATTAAAATCACACCCTTCTCCACTGATCAGCAAACACCATAACGATAACCAACACGAACCCCACCACCCACCCAAAACACCCAAACGGGACCCGGGGGAGACCTCGGAAGGACGGCAAGAACACCCCTACCCCCTCCCCCCCGTAAACCTCATCCCCCCATCAACCACACCCACTATAAACAATTAACGGCACCAAGCCACCCCATACCCCCCCACTGGCACACAAAACCCGCCAACTATGCCACAACCATAAACCAACAAATAAGCCAAGCTGACCGCACACTTGACCTGGGGCACAACACCCCAACCTGACCCATCCACCTGGAGGGAAACCCAACCTACTACGCTCATAACGTCTAACAGAGCCACAAGACCTCCACCAAACACGGTCCACGAACAGAAGGCATACCCAAAAGAAACAACCCCGTTTGCTATGATGCCACAACCCAACCTAACCAAACTGTTAAAATACCACTATGTTGTTACCCTTCCACTAACCCAATTGTTTTTTTTTCTTCTGTACAACTGTTTTCATGTACCTTGAAAATGAAAAATAAAGAATCTTTAAATAAGGATCTGCATTTTGCATGGACGATATTCGGACGGGCCGAGCCGCCAAATAGACGTATACTGGATTACCTAAACAATTTTTTTTTTTTGTATGAGTTGATTCAGCCAAACCAACTTTTTCCACTGTGCACAAGTTTATCTTCTACCACTCTATGTGCACCCCAGGCTTACCAATGATAACGGCAATATCTAAACTCTTTTAGAAGTCTGACCTCTTTCTTGCTGTGGGATCTCAGCAGGTTATGCTCAGGATTGTAAATGCTGACAATAGTGATTGCTGTGCAGAGGTCACACAAACAGCTAATATTTAATGGCAAAAGATCTTTATCTTTGTTTTTACTAGTTAACATTTTTTAGCCGAGTTTGCCATAAAATGTACAAAAGATTCTGATTAATTCATGAAGTGCCCTAGAGCCTTACAATTATCTACATATGTTAAGTATCGGTAAATAAATGGTCTTTGGTTTTATTTGATAAGATTACAAGGTTTAATTGTCTGTCAATATCATTTTCTGTGTGATCACCTGAATATATCTGTTGTATTTAAGTAATGGTTATGATAATTGCTCTTTTTCAAATATTTGATTCATATTTGAACACACAAAAAAAAAACGAATTCTCTCTTTTTCTTGTTTAGCGTGCCTTTCAAGCCATTTTATAAACACTGTTTTGCAAGTCTTGCGAGCTATGTTATTAGGAGACAACAAAAAAATAAAATTATTAGCAGAAATTAGATCAGGGTTCCATATCACGCTTGTATTAACATGTGCAAATTAATTCTGATTTGAATCTTTACCGCAAGAACTCCTGCAGAAAAAGTATTCGTGTACAGAAATCTGCTTTTCTGTCATAATAAATTATCTTGAAATATAGTTATTCTTTCTTCCATTATGAAAAGCAATCCAAGAGGTGAGGTTCCCTCTGAGCATTTTTTGTGTTCAGCTCAGAGACACAGCAGAAACAGGTAACAAATTGTTTGCTTTTCTTATTGTGCAAAATGTGGGGCATGGTTTCGTAATGATAAATTACTTTAACTATTCCATTTCATTCATGGCCCCATCGCAAAAAGTGCTTTGAGGGAAAAAGGAAACTCCCTAAACCAGGTGTGCCCAATAGGTAGATCTTCAGATGTTGTAGGACCACAACTCCCATGATGCTTTGTATGCCTTTAGCATGACAAAGCATCATGGAAGCTGTAGTTTTAAAACATCTGGGGATCTACCTTTTGGGCACCCCTGTCCTAAACTGTCTCAATCAACTCTTATTCTTACTCTGCTGTGACGTGAACTGGATTTAGACACCTCCTGACTTATCGGACTGAACCTGTTGGTAAATACAAAGTACAATCTTACCATCATTAATGTTTTAATGATATTTGTTTAATTGCTTAAAGTTTGCGTGGAAAAAAAAATCATTTTTTTTCCTCATTAAAACTTCTTGGTTGGAAAGCTTTTTCATTAAAAAAAATATATTGTTTGTTTTCCTTATTTACTAAACGGTGCTTTTTCTACTGGAAAGAGAAACAATAAACGAACATAAATCAAATCAACTTTTCTTTTGCATTTTTATAATCATTTTTGTGAGATCCACGACAGACACCCTTCTACCCCTGTCACATGTTGCAAGGTGAAGAGATCTTACAACTGCAGATGCATAAATCTGTCCGGCATACCTAATGCAATTTTCCAGCATTCCTAGGGAGAGGACATGATTGGTTAGATCAATGTTTCCCCTGGAGAGGGTGTGGAAAGCATAAGAGAGGAGAAGTAGGTAAATGTGAAAACAACCTGCTTTTTCCCCAGCGTGCAGAGTGAGGCAGCTGTCTCATTTGAGACAGTTGTCTCAAATGAATGCATGTCATTTTAAGTGTTAAAGTGTTGAAGTTGTTTTGAAGGAAGAGAGACCCTGTAATGCATACAATTTCACACAATGGAAACTAACACCCCAGATAAAATAATTGTATATATTGGGGTTGGGGCTTGACTGCCATGCTGCTCAGTCGCATCTTGTCTGAGCTCCGTGCTGATTGCATTACTTTTACTGTTTGAAAGGCAAGACCCTCTATTAATATTGGGGCTCGACAACTATTGTGCAGACTCAGCGACCGGACGACATCAACATATTTTCAAGCTTATTTTACAGAGGCAGCCTTCCTAACTACCTGGAGATGCAGGTGAGAAATGGATGGCTGGTTCAGAAGCTTCAGAATTGAGCCCCGTATTCCCCTGGTTGGAGCGTGACTAAGTAGCACCTACACAGCAAACATCTACATTTGGAAGAGTTGAAGCCTGTTGGAGATCTTGGTGCTCTTTGTTTGTGCAGCCACCTCTCCGAAATGGTGGACACCATGTGGTCACAAGACTCCCAGTGTGCACAGTCTTCTACAATGGAAATCTTGGCCAGGCTCTTTGCTGATTTCTGGAGAAAACGTAGCCTCTGAATTCTGCCTCCAAAGACAAAACAGAGGGACTCTAGTTTACCTCAACAGCCATCGCAGAGTGTCCCACATCTCCTGTGTGAAAATTCCCGCAAGAAGGTTCCTGCTCACACTTGTATGCGGACCTTGAAGCCCCAGTGCCAGCTGTATTCTCTACACATAAGAAATTGCCTGGAAGGGTTTAAGCGCCAGCCTTACCTTATGATTGGGGGTGCTTTGGAGCCACTATTACCACCCCAGTCTGTGAGTTTTAGTCAACACTACCTTTTTTTGGGGCACCACACTGGGACCTATAGTCATTTGGTCGCTTTTCCCCCTGGGGCACTGTACTATGCCATCAGAGGGTATTGGATTATCTGACTTATGTGCATGGAACTATTACACAGGCCTATCTACATTAATTTTTCTTATCACATAATCCAGTCTAAAATATGAACTGTGGTGCCTTTCATACTAATTTTACTATTATATTTTTGTACCACTGATATAAATTGCATACATAATATTACTTAATAAACTTTAAAATAAATACTCTAACCTTTTCAGTGATCAGTGATCTGAGCTGGAATCGGGTGAGTACAGTAAGGGTTTATTAACACTTACAGTGCTGTGGAAGGGGGGCTGTGATGCGGGGGCAGAGGGAAGTATTGTGCTAGCAATACAGATTTGTATTTTTAACACTATAGTTTCCCTTTAAAGGGACACTGTGTTTGAAGTGGTTATAGTTACTGGAGTCCCCTGGTACCATTCCTCCATTTAGAATTAAATTATTTTTAAAGTTTTAATACTAAGCAAGAGTGCCAGTCAGAGGTGGCTCTCTAATTAGGCGGTTTAGGCGGCCGCCTAAGGCCTCGCGCTGGCTGGGGCCTCGCGGCCGCCTAAACCGCCTGTGGGCAGAGTGTGTCAGGTCCTCGGTCACTGACCGAGGACCTGACACCAGGAGGGGGCCCGGCGGCTTGCCCGGTATGCCGCCGGGTGCGAGGCCCCTCCTGGCTGCCCGGCCAGCCACCGCAGACACTGGTCTGCAGCTCCGCAGTGTACAGAGCTGCAGACCATGTGACTCGCGAGAATTGGCCAATCAGAGCGTTGCCGCGGGTTACCACGGCAACGCTCTGAAATCTCGCGAGATTACACGGTCTGCAGCTCTGAGGAGCTGCTCTGAGGAGCTGCAGACCGTGAGCAGTGGCCACCGGACCACCAGGGAGCCCACTGGACCACCAGGGAAAGGTAGGCTCTCCCTCCCCATCACCCCCCACCACCCTCAGGCTCACCCCCAGCTTCACCACCCACCACCCTCAGCCTCACCCCCACTACCACCATCACCCCCCACCACCATCACCCCCACCACCCTCAGCCTCACCCCCACTACCACCATCACCCCCCACCACCATCACCCCCACCACCCTCAGCCTCACCCCCACTACCACCGTCACCCCCCACCACCATCACCCCCACCACCCTCAGCCTCACCCCCACTACCACCATCACCCCCACCACCCTCAGCCTCACCCCCACTACCACCATCACCCCCCACCACCATCACCCCCACCACCCCTCCCCACCCTCACCATCACCCCCACCACCCTCAGCCTCACCCCCACTACCACCATCACCCCCCACCACCACCACCCCCACCACCCTCAGCCTCACCCCCACTACCACCATCACCCCCACCACCATCACCCACCATCACCACCCTCAGCCTCACCACCATCAACCCCCACCACCCTCACCATCACCCCTCCCCACCATCACCCCTCCCACCACCCTCAGCTTCACCCCCCCACCACCGTCACCATCATCCCCCCACCACCCTCAGCCTCACCCCCCACCACCATCACCATCACCACCCTCAGCTTCACCCCCACCACCCTCAGCTTCACCCCCCACCACCATCACCCCTCACCACCCTCACCATCACCCCTCACCACCCTCAGCCTCACCCCACCACCCTCAGCTACACCCACCACCACAGTCACCATCACCCCTCCCCACCCTCAGCCTCACCCCCACCACCCTCACCATTACCCCTTCACCATCAGCCTCACCCCCCACCACCCTCAGCCTCACCATCCCCCATAACCCACCACCCTCAGCCTCACCTCCCACCACCCTCAGCATCACCCCTCACCACCCTCAGCATCACCCCCCTCAGCATCACCCCCACCACCCTCAGCATCACCACCCTCAGCATCGCCCCTCACCACCCTCAGCATTACCCCCCACCACCCTCAGCATCACCACCCTCAGCATAACCCTCCGTCACCACCCTCAGCCTCCCCCACTCACATATTACCCCCCCACTCTCACATTAGCCCCCCCACTCTCACATTAGCCCCCCCTCGCATTAGCCCCCCCCTCGCATTAGCCCCCCCTCTTGCATTACCACCTCTCACTCTCGCATTACCCCCTCTCACTCTCGCATTACCCCCTCTCACTCTCGCATTACCCCCTCTCACATTACCATCACCCCCCGCTCCCTCTCACATTACCATCACCCCTGCTCCCTCTCACATTACCATCACCCCCGCTCCCTCTCACATTACCATCACCCCCCTGCTCCCTTTCACCATCACACCCCCCGCTCCCTCTCACCATCATACCCCTCGCTCCCTCTCACCATCACCCCCCCGCTCCCTCTCACCATCACCCCCCCCGCTCCCTCTCACCATCACCCCCCCGCTCCCTCTCACCATCACCCCCCCCCGCTCCCTCTCACCATCACACCCCCCGCTCCCTCTCACCATCAGCTACCCCATACACATAGGGTCTCAGACAAAAACGCAAACATGCTCACAGAGACATACATTCGCACACACAAGGATACTCTGTCAGACACACTCTCACAGTGCATCAATGTGTATATGTGACACTTTTTTGTTAGTGGGGCCTCATGTTTGTGTTTCGCCTAAGGCCTCATAAAGTCTAGAGCCGCCTCTGGTGCCAGTGCCACTCTGTGCTGCTTGGGCTAAGGAGGAATGATTTGCCTGAGCAGCAATGGGCGGCTGAGATTGTCAGCTGACTGCGTTCTGCCTATCACAGTGCTCATTGCTGGTATGAATCAGTATGGCTAAAAGGAAGTCTGCAATCTCTGTCTTAAAGGGACTCTCCAGTGCCAGGCAGGTCCCCTCTCCCTCCCACCTGCCAATTCCCGGTTGCTGAAGGGGTGAAAACCCCTTCAGTCACTTACCTGAGACCCTGCTGATGTCCCTCAGCGGTAGTTTCGGGTTGCCGCCGCTCCTCCTCTTCATTACGTCGGCCGTTGGGCGAGACTGATCCCGCCCACCGGCCGGCGAGACCTAAGGCGCATGTGCGGCAATGCTGTGCATGCGCATTAGAGCTCTCCATAGGAAAGCATTGAAAATGCTTTTCAATGCTATCCTATGGGGAATTGAGTGACGCTGGAGGTAATCACACCGCGTGAGGACGTCCAGCGACGCTATAGCACAGGTTTTCTGTGCTATGAAGCAGGAAGTGCCCTCTAGTGGCTGTCTAGTAGACCGCCACTAGAGGTGGAGTTAACCCTGCAAGGTAATTATTGCAGTTTATAAAAAACTGCAATAATTACTCTTACAGGGTTAAGGGTAGTGGGAGTTGGCACCCAGACCACTCCAATGGGCAGAAGTAGTCTGGAGTGTCCGTTTAATCACACTCGGTAGTGGGCAGTGTGTGGCCAGGAAGCCTTATTTAGTAATACACTGTACATAAATGGTTTAACACTGAATGAAAGGGCAGTGCTAGAGGACTTCAGGCTTGTAACTAATTCATTGAGGTGATATGGTTATATTAACTACATTTATTGGATATATATTAATTATAGTGTCCTTTTAACTTTACCATTCAGATTTCAGTTCTCTACAATTTGATGTTTCGTGTATAAACTCCTCTGTTTTATCTTGCTGGCATATGACTAGGTTCTTTCTAAGACTACGTGGAACACTTGCTGACTGTCCATAGACTGGTTTCAACTTTTACCCAGTGAAGGTGGAGTTAATGCATCTATCCTGCTGAGCAGCCCCTTCTGGTATTTCAGTTGAGGATACTGCCCTTGTGATTCCTATCAGTTTGATATAGACATGGTATGGGGTCTCTCTGTAATAGCACAAGTGAGTTAACATTTGTTTGAGACCTGAGCAAGGGCTATTTAATCAGAATTTTACTCGTTCTCAGTGTTTTGCTGATTTATGCTTAACTCCTTAAAGGACCACTCTAGGCACCCAGACCACTTCAGCTTAATGAAGTGGTCTGGGTGCCAGGTCCAGCTAGGGTTAACTAATTGTTTTATAAACATAGCAGTTTCAGAGAAACTGCTATGTTTATCAATTAGTTAAACCTTCCCCCTAATCCTCTAGTGGCTGTCTCACTGACAGCCGCTAGAGGCGCTTGCGTGATTCTCACTGTGAAAATCACAGTGAGAGCACGCAAGCGTCCATAGGAAAGCATTATGAATGCTTTCCTATGTGACCGGCTGAATGCGCGCGCAGCTCTTGCCGCGCGTGCGCATTCAGCCGACGGGGAGGAACGGAGGCGGAGAGGAGGAGGAGAGCTCCCCGCCCAGCGCTGGAAAAAGGTAAGTTTTTACCCCTTTCCCCTTTCCAGAGCCGGGCAGGGAGGGGGTCCCTGAGGGCGGGGGCACCCTCAGGGCACTCTAGTGCCAGGAAAACGAGTATGCTTTCCTGGCACTAGAGTGGTCCTTTAACATGAGGTGTAGGACCCATTTCTCCTGCCTGGAAAATGCCAACAAAGTTGTTTACAATATTTGCAAGGGTGTGATTGGGATCAACAACGTTAATAGCACATCAGGAGATGATAACATGTTGATAAGATTGAGGCCTTAAGTGGGCACATTAGTTTTCGTCAGTGATTCTTCGTTCATTGAGTCTCAACCCAAGACATACCAACAAGAATGTAGGCATTTTCTAATTCTGTTCCCTTAGTAATACTGACGAACTATGGACAATAGTGTACATTGAGAGCTGGGAGAAACCATAGCCTTAGTAATCCAGCTTTGTACAAAGTGTGCATTAGACTTACATTAGTACATTAGACAAAAATGGGGTTGAGCTGGTTAGTTAGAATTTAGAGACTTTATTACCAAGAGTGTTGTGGGGACCTTCTGAATTCACATTGCATGGAGCCCCCCATTTTTTTGTTATAATGCTGAATGACAAACAACTACATGACTATAGTTACCTGTTCTTAGGATGTAATAATTCCTCTACTTCTAATTTGTAGCCCATTTCTTTCCTTCTTATTAAACTGTAGGTAGTGGGGATCTTAAAAGAGATTGGAAAGTTAAAGGAACACTATAGTGCCAGTAAAACATACTCGTTTTCCTGGCACTATAGTGCCCTGAGGGTGCCCCCACCCTCATGGACCCCCTCCCGCTGGGCTCTGGGGAGAGGAAAGGGTTAAACACTTACCTTTCTCCAGCGCTGGGCGGGGAGCTCTCCTCCTCCTATCCGCCTCCGATCCTCCCTTTCGGCTGAATGCGCACACGCGGCAAGAGCTACGCGCGCATTCAGCCGGTCTCATAGGAAAGCATTTACAATGCTTTCCTATGGACACTTGCGTGCTCTCACTGTGATTTTCACAGTGAGAATCACGCAAGCGCCTCTAGCGGCTGTCAGTGAGACAGCCACTAGAGGATTTGGAGGCTGGATTAACCCCATTATAAACATAGCAGTTTCTCTGAAACTGCTATGTTTATAAAAAAAAGGGTTAATCCTAGAGGGACCTGGCACCCAGACCACTTCATTAAGCTGAAGTGGTCTGGGTGCCTAGAGTGGTCATTTAATGCTTAACACACCCTACAAATTCTATTCAAACAGGTATATTACAACATGTTACTAAGCAGCTTAAATTAAATTTAAAGCATAACTGTCACCTCAAATCTATGTTTTAATATAATAATCCTTTCGTCGAGCTTGAAAGAAACTAACATTTTTAAAATAAAAAATAATAAAAAATCCCTACATTTAGATTATGACAGTATCCTTCAGCCATATACATACACCTTGGGTCGGACAGTGCTTGAAATGGACAGTTAGTCTCTATGGTCTTCCGTGTTTCTGTGCAGGGAGTGAAGCAGGGAAAACCATAGAGACTAACTGTCCATTTTCAAACACTGCCTGACCAAGGTGCATGTATATGGCTGAAGAATCCTGCCATATACTAAAGGTAGGGATGAGTTTTCTGATTTTTTTTTACATATACTTCATAAAAAAAATGCCTTTCAAAACTTGATAAGTATTATTATACAAAAAATAATTTTGAGGTGACAATTGTCCTTGAACACCAACTATGTAATAAATATTATTGGTTTACTGATTAATGGTTTCTTTTTTTTTTTTTTATAAGTGACTGTTTCTGTTTAATCCGTTCCCTAATTGTCCATTAAGGCACAGACTGAGTTAAACTAGTTATCGCACTGTTGGCTGAAGAGTTATTCGAGCTGTAACTCTACTGGGTATTGTGAACGGTTGTGTTGTGTTAAATTGCCCAGTCGAACCATAAGTGATTTATTAGCTGTTGTTACATGGCCAGCGATAACTGAGGTCATATTATGCAGCACTGAACATATGAATAAGCTTATTGCAACAAATAGCAGAATTTATAAAGGACACGCTGGCATGGGTCATTAAAATATTTTTAGATGTAAGAGTATCTTCTTCTCAAGCCCCTCCACCTCTCCAGATTAAAATTAAATCACCAACGTTTTGTGCGCATGGAAGAAAAATAAACTATATGACTACCGATGGCCCAAGTATTATTTAAATATTTCAGATATTTTCACAACAAAAACAACCCTTATTTATTTTAATATGCAAGTAATACAAATATACTGATGTTTTATTTTATTTTCTACATGTAATAACATATTCTTAGTTTTGTTTAAATGGATTTTGTGTAGTCCTACCAAATGATGATTTGTGTTAACCGGGACACTATAGTCACCAAAACAACGTTATCTTAATGAAGCCGTTTTAGTGTATAGATCATGCCCCTGCAGTCTCAGTGCTCAATTTCTGCCATTTAGGAGTTAAATCACTTTTAGTTCTGTTTATGCAGCCCTAGCCACACCTCGGTTGTGACTGACACAGCCTGCATGAAAACAAAATGGTTTCACTTTCAATCAGATGTTGTCAGGATCGGGTCAGGGATCCAACACGCAGAGTACAAAGAGTAGCAGATACGTATACCGGTCCTTAGAATGGCCGGACTAACGTATAACTACAATAGAATGGTCAGAGACAAGCCGAGGTCGAGGGAACGAGAGGACAGGAGAGTAAACAACAAAGCCGGGTCAGAACCAAAAGACAAGTGAATAATAAAGCACTGTGTGACTAGGCGGACTAGAACCACGACAGGGCAATGAGTGAATGAGAGAGCCACTGTTAAGTATCCTGGCTAGGGAGAGAAGACACGCCTCCGGCGAGTCCTGATTCGTCTCCCGAGATTTGAGTGGCAGAACGTTCCGGGTTGGCGTCATGACGTCTACCTCCGGTCCTCCTGTTATAAAAGGAAGTGACTCCCTCGCGGCCGGCGTTAGCAAGACCGAGTGAACCGCGGGAGGAGACATGCCGTCCGGACGGATAAACTTCTAAGTCTCTACCCCTCTCAAAGGTAGAGACTTCAGGTACCCTGACAGTACCCCCCCCCTCAGATACGCCCACCGGGCGGAAGGAGCCGGGGCGAGATGGAAAGCGGGAGTGAAATGCCCTGCGAAGACGAGGAGCATGAACATCCTCTTGTGGTACCCAACTCCTCTCCTCAGGACCATATCCCTTCCAGTCAACTAAATATTGTACCCGGCCCCGGGAGACACGAGAATCAATAATGGAGTTAACCTCATATTCCTCCTGACCCTCCACCTGAACAGGGCGCGGAGGGGCGATTGTGGAGGAGAATCTGTTACAGATTAGAGGTTTCAGCAAGGACACGTGAAAGGAGTTCGGGATGCGTAAATTAGCTGGGAGAGCCAGACGATATGCCACTGGGTTAATTCGAGTCAAGATCCTGTAGGGACCAATATAACGAGGAGCGAATTTCATGGAAGGAACTTTAAGACGAATATTCCTAGTACACAACCACACTCTATCGCCTGGAACAAAATTCGGAGCCGCCCTTCTACGTTTGTCAGCATGTCTCTTAACCAGTACAGAATTGTGTAGAAGAATCTGTCGAGTCTGATCCCACAACTTCCTCAAATTGGCCACATGGACATCAACCGACGGCACTCCTTGGGAAGGAGAAACCGGGGGAAGAATAGATGGATGAAAGCCATAGTTCATGAAGAAGGGGCTTGAATGCGTAGAGTCACAAACGAGATTGTTGTGCGCAAACTCCGCCCAAGGAATCAAACCGACCCAATCGTCCTGGTGTTCGGAAACAAAACAACGTAAGTATTGCTCAATCTTCTGGTTGGTTCGTTCAGCAGCTCCGTTAGACTGAGGATGATAGGCGGACGAAAAATTCAATTTGATGCCTAATTGAGAACAGAAGGACCTCCAAAAACGTGAAACAAATTGGGAGCCTCTATCAGAAGTGATCTCCGAAGGAATCCCATGCAAGCGAAAAATCTCTTTAGCAAAGACCTCCGCCAATTCCGGGGAAGTCGGGAGTTTAGGCAAGGGTACGAAATGTGCCATCTTGGTAAACCTATCGACTACGGTGAGGATAACAGTGTGCTTTTTAGAAACAGGCAGATCCACAATAAAGTCCATTGCCACACAGGACCAAGGTTTGTCAGGTATTTCCAGAGGTTGTAGAAGGCCACAAGGAAGCGAATGTGGTAGTTTAGTTTTAGTACAGACCACACAAACCCCGATAAAATCCTTAATATCCTTCCGTAACGACGGCCACCAGAAATCCTTGGAGATCAAAGAATACGTCTTGCGAACACCCGGATGACCCGCCACCTTACTCTCGTGAAGACACTGTAAGAGCTCCAATTGGAGTTCAGGAGGGACGAAAAGTCTGGAAGCCGGAGTCAGTCTAGGTGCCAGATGCTGCAAGTTCCTTATCTGATCAAGTAGCGGAGAATGAACTTTGAGAGTAGTGTAAGCGATAATGTTACACTTGGGGACTATAGAGGACAAAACCGGCTCAGATACAGCAGCAGGTTCATATTGGCGAGATAAGGCGTCGGCCTTAGAATTCTTAGAACCTGGCCTATATGTGAGTACGTAGTTGAAGTGAGTGAGAAATATGGACCAACGAACCTGTCTAGATGATAGTCGTTTAGCCTCTCCAATATAGGATAAGTTTTTATGATCTGTCAAAATAGTAACAGGATGCAAAGTACCCTCCAATAAATGTCTCCACTCCTTCAAGGCCATTATAACCGCTAGTAGCTCCCTGTCACCGATGTCATATCTGCTTTCAGTACCTGACAATTTTTTGGAAAAGTAACCACAAGGATGTAATGGTTTATCTACACCCAACCTTTGGGACAGAACAGCACCTATACCTGTCTCAGAAGCGTCAACCTCGAGCAGGAAAGGTAGAGTAGTATCAGGGTGAACTAAAATTGGTGCGGAAGCAAACAGCTCCTTGAGTGTCTTAAAAGCCAGAAGTGCTTCAGTAGACCAATTCTTAGTCTCAGCCCCTTGTTTGGTCATATTGGTGATGGGAGCAATGATAGAGGAGTATCCCTTAATGAAACGTCTGTAGTAATTAGAGAAACCAATGAATCTCTGGATAGCCTTGAGACCCTTAGGTAAAGGCCACTCTAATATGGATTGGAGCTTCTCCGGGTCCATTTCAAACCCCTCCCCAGAAATCACATATCCAAGAAAGGTAGTTTGGGATTGGTCAAAGCTGCATTTCTCTAGTTTGCAGTATAAGCCATGCTGAAGAAGTTTGTGTAAAACCCTTCTGACTTGTCTGTGGTGAGTCTCAATATCCCTGGAATGTATAAGTATATCATCAAGGTATACAATCACACAGTCATCTTGAAACTCCCTAAGAACCTCATTAATAAGGTCCTGAAATACCGCCGGGGCATTGCAGAGACCAAAAGGCATTACAGTATACTCATAGTGCCCATATCGAGTATTGAATGCAGTTTTCCACTCGTCACCGTCGTGGATTCTCACCAAATTATAAGCACCTCTAAGGTCTAACTTAGTGAAAATTTTAGAACTTTTTAATCGATCAAAAAGCTCGGTGATCAAGGGAATCGGATATACATTTCTGATGGTTATCTTATTAAGGCCTCGGTAGTCAATGCAAGGTCTTAAAGAACCATCCTTCTTTTTAACGAAAAAGAATCCAGCCCCAGCAGGAGAGGAGGATCTTCTAATGAACCCCTTGTCTAGGTTTTCACGAATATACTCTTCTAGAACTAAGTTTTCATTCGTAGACAAAGGGTAGACATGACCCCTGGGGGGCATGGTACCAGAAAGTAAATTAATTTTGCAATCAAAAGGCCTATGTGGTGGTAAGGTATCAGCCTTTCTTTTGTCAAATACCGCCTTTAAATCTTGATACAAGGACGGTATCTGTACTTTGGTAGAGTCGGTAGCGTTATTAAGTGAGTTGACACTACAAAGAGGTGACACTTTCTTTAAACAATTCTCTTGACAATTCTGACCCCACGAAACTATTTCCCCTGATCTCCAATCTATAACAGGGTTATTTCTCTTAAGCCAGGAGTATCCCAGGACTATGGGAACAGAAGGAGATGAAATGAGTAGTAAGGATATTTCCTCCTTGTGTAGAATACCAGCAGTTAAGTAAAGAGGTGTGGTTTCCCGGAAAATCACAGGCTCAACTAAAGGTCTACCATCAATGGCTTCAACAGCCAAGGGTGTCTTCCTTAACTGGGATGGGATAGTGTGTTTGGTGAGAAACTTTTGGTCGATAAAACTCTCAGCAGCGCCGGAGTCTATCAATGCCATAGTCTCTAAGGTTCCCTTCTCCCAAGTTAAAGAGACCGGTAATAGGAGTCTATGTTCTTTGTAGTTATGAGTAGAGGACAAAATCGAAACACCCAAGGTCTGTCCTCTAGAGAAACTTAGGTGCGAGCGTTTCCCGGACGGCTGGGACAGCTCAAACGTACATGACCTCTGACCCCACAATACATACACAGTCCCTCTCTTCTCCTGAACTGTCTCTCCTCCTCTGAGAGACGAGTAAGACCTAACTGCATAGGTTCTGAAACCTGTGGATCTTTGGTTTCAGAAATTTGAAATGATGGTGCTAGTCTAGAGGAAGATTTAGCGGTTCTATCTCGAGTATTCTGTCTCTCCCTTAGACGTTCGTCAATACGAGAGATAAAGGAAATTAAGTCCTCCAGGTTCTCGGGAAGCTCTCTTGTCGCTACCTCATCAAGTATTACATCAGATAATCCATTTAAGAATACGTCTATATAGGCCTGTTCATTCCATTTTACCTCTGACGCCAAAGACCTGAACTCTAGTGCATAATCCACAAGTGTTTGGTTGTCTTGTCTAAGGCGCAACAGTAATCTGGCTGCATTGGCCTTCCTGCCAGGAGGGTCAAAAGTTCTTTTAAAAGCAGCTACAAAGGAATTATAGTTATAGACTAATGGATTATCATTCTCCCACAACGGATTAGCCCATCTCAGTGCTTTCTCAATGAGTAAGGTAATAATAAATCCCACCTTTGCCCTATCAGTAGGGTATGAACGGGGCTGTAGCTCGAAATGAATACTGATCTGGTTCAAAAAGCCACGACACCTCTCAGGGGAACCAGCA
The DNA here is from genome assembly GCF_036172605.1 of Pelobates fuscus. Taxonomy (NCBI): domain Eukaryota; kingdom Metazoa; phylum Chordata; class Amphibia; order Anura; family Pelobatidae; genus Pelobates; species Pelobates fuscus. The sequence continues at coordinate 369,973,874 of NC_086320.1, read as the reverse complement.
TAACGTACAGGTGGAGTAACTCGGGAAGAAGCACCTACAGTAGCTACCTCTAACCCCGAACCCACAGAAGAAGCAGACGTATTACGCATCTCCTCAGGTGGATTAATAGGGCGAGACAGCAGCGCCTGTAGTGCTAGAGCCATCTGATCCATCCTATGATCCATGGCGTCAAGCCTAGGATCAGGAGAACCAAGCTGACAATTTGTACCTGCAGGATCCATGGCCCTGTCGTAATGTCAGGATCGGGTCAGGGATCCAACACGCAGAGTACAAAGAGTAGCAGATACGTATACCGGTCCTTAGAATGGCCGGACTAACGTATAACTACAATAGAATGGTCAGAGACAAGCCGAGGTCGAGGGAACGAGAGGACAGGAGAGTAAACAACAAAGCCGGGTCAGAACCAAAAGACAAGTGAATAATAAAGCACTGTGTGACTAGGCGGACTAGAACCACGACAGGGCAATGAGTGAATGAGAGAGCCACTGTTAAGTATCCTGGCTAGGGAGAGAAGACACGCCTCCGGCGAGTCCTGATTCGTCTCCCGAGATTTGAGTGGCAGAACGTTCCGGGTTGGCGTCATGACGTCTACCTCCGGTCCTCCTGTTATAAAAGGAAGTGACTCCCTCGCGGCCGGCGTTAGCAAGACCGAGTGAACCGCGGGAGGAGACATGCCGTCCGGACGGATAAACTTCTAAGTCTCTACCCCTCTCAAAGGTAGAGACTTCAGGTACCCTGACAGATGTTAACTTACTTTAAAAGTTTTTATCTCATGCTCTGTAAATTGAACTTTAATCACATACAGGAGGCACTTGCAGGGTCTAGCAAGCTATTAAAAGAGCAGGAGATAAGAAATTTTAAACATGATTTGCAATAAACATTAGATGACTCTTTACAGGAAGTGTTTAGGAAGGCTGTGTAAGTCACATGCAGGAACGTATGCCTAGGGCTGCATAAACAAAGTGATTTAACTCCTAAATGGCAGAGAATTGAGCCATGAGACTGCAGGGGCATGATCTATACACCAAAACTGCTTAATTAAGCTAAAGTTGTTTTGTGACCATAGTGTTCCTTTAAACTACGCACCTTAATATAAAAAAAAAAAATGAAAAAATTATTTTCTCACCCCTCCTGGGTGGTATGTTTATTCCTCATTCTCGGGTCCTCTACCAGAGGCCTGGGAGTTTCAGGTTTCTTTGCATTATCTTAGCTTTTCCTAGAACTGCACTCTTCTGGACAGCGATCTCAGATGTCCCACCTGGAATTTGTTGAAGCCACTCCCCAAACTTGGGCGTCACAGCCCCTATCACAACTGGGACTACTACTGCCTTCACTCTCCACATCCTTCCTAGTTTTTCTTTCAGTCCTTGGTATTTGTCCATCTTCTCATGTTCCTTCTTCCTGATGTTATAGTCACTGGATATTGCCACATCCACCACCACTGCAATCTTTCGTTCCTTGTCTTCCACCACGAGGTCTGGTTGGTTGGCCAGCACTTGCTTGTCTATCTGGATCTTGAAGTCTCACAGAATCTTAGCCCTGTCATTCTCAACTACCCTTTGTGGTATCTCCCATCTGGACTTAGGCAGGTCCAATCCATATTATATATATATCCAATATAAGATCTGTTTGTCTCCTAATATTCATGGAGTCAGTTTGGAGGTCTGACCCATCGGGATCTGGTGCTGCTTTAACATAAGACTTACTTACTTTTTTTTCAAATCAAAATAATCTTAAAAATTCTGCATTAGATGCTTGGCTATAGAGCTAGCACTCTGAGATTCCTAAATAAATGTTTCAAATTAGAATAATGCTTTTCTTAGCAAGTACCACACACAGCATGTAATAAATTGTGTGTCTTTGTAATTGCAAGAATGTGAGCAGAGCTGTGTAATATGTTGGTGTGCTGTCAATAATGAATTATTATAATAAAGCATGTTTAGTTGTGAGCAGTAAACCGTGTTTCTGTTTACTAGAAAGTAATAAACACGATGTCTGCTTGCTAGTAAGTAATAAACACTCTTTCTGTTTAGTCATGTGCCATAAACACTGTGTCAGTTTGCTAGTAAGTAGCAGTAAATAGCAGGGCTCCGTGCCAGTACATATACTGTAAATAGAGTGTTCGTGTTATCTGTGTCAGTGGTGAACACATTGAATTCTAGATGTAATCTGTCATAGATTCATACCTCACATCTGTCCAGGATCCTGTGGAGCTGACACAATTTGGGAACTATTCCCATCACCCCTTGATCTTTCTCTGAAAGTTCTGCAATAACAGAGGAAATCCCTTGAAATTAACATTGTCCCTTTTGAAAATTGTATTAAAAGTCCAGCACAATTTAAAGGAAATACTTTGTTTTATGTGCCAAAACTGACAAAAATTAACAACAGGCTGAGCTTCAAATGAGGATACTCTGTCAATTTTTTTAATTTCCTATCAGCCATGTCTAGTGATTAGTGATGGCCGTGCAACATTGTATCTTCATGCTGGATATTCCATAGACTGCTATTTTGTAATGTAGGTTGTGATGTAGGTGAATGAAGCACCATTAGCTGGAGATGGACCGTGAGAAGGAGATGAGTGACCACAAAGAACAGCATCTGGATGTCACAGAGGTTAGTGGTCATGTAGCCAGAAGCTCTCTGTCTGAGCTAAGCCCAAGAGTGCATGACTTAGCTCAGTGGGCAAGAGCTTCCAGTTCTCTTGGCTGCTGATGGACTCAGGTAATAAGTCAAACCATTATTCTTAAATAGTTTGACTAGTTACGATAGGCGGGAGGTGGGGAGTTTGAGCACTTTTGGCACCATAACCACTACAAGGTGCTATGGTGTATATGTTTTTTGGAGTGTTGATTTAAACTCAGCCTTTCATTTAATTTCCAAACAACCTAAGAAAAAAAATCTAGAACTTAGCCCATAGTTAATCAACGTCAAAGAAAAATTTCAATTTTTTTTTCTGCTCTGCAGATTTATCCCACTCACTTTGGTTTTCTGTTGAACAATCTGGTAATATTTTAATTGTTCTTCTTCTGCCCATACATTTTGCACGATATGGAAATTTACAGAGACGAAACATACATCCATGTACCCATGTGGGCACCTCATGTGCAATGTGTGTAAAGTCCTGTATCTGTCTGTGTTGTATATAATATAAACTTGGAGGGAAAATGGTGAAGGGACATTATTTGCCACTACACTGTAGGGCTTGTTCCACTACACTGCTCATAGCAGAAGGAATAATTTGTGATGAATTAACAAAACAAGAAACATCTTATGGGACTAATTATCCCATAGCTGAGATTTCGCCGATCTGTTTTCCATTTATCAAGAGGAAAAAAAAAACCCCAATATGACCATAACACCTTGTAACGTTATAAAGTGAATATTAGCAATTATTATTGTCCAACCAATATGACCATTACATAGACCATTCTAATCGCGATACGTCGAAACCGCTAGAGAACTTGATGGAAATATGAGCTTTGGGATTTAATTTCCTTGTAAGCCGGGTTGGGTGTTTTAAGAGATCAAAGGGACCTCATGCTGTGTGCGTGATCTTTGATAGCGCTGGAACAGATTATGATGCTGTCATTAATGTGTTTTCCTGTGTAATATCCACTTCTAAAAATAATGGGCCTGGTACAAGGAGCAGAATTAACAAATAAATAGAAATTTCTCTACAATATAAATCTTCAATTCATTTCATTGTATCTCGCAAAATATTTATTAATATTTTAGATAAAGAGCAAGCATTGTCTCTCAATATTCTATGACCCTGTATCGAACTTCATGGTTTTAATATAAAATATTACTTTTTCTGAATTTTTTAAGTCCATGGAACCTTAAATTAAATGATCTAGAAAATGCTTTTTTGTATGTGTGTTGTACATTTTCAAAGGCAGTTAAAGCAATACACAGTGTATGTGTGTGTGTGTGTGTGTATGTATGTTTATATATATAAATATGTTAAGAATAGGGTAGATATAAATACATGAAGTTTGTTTATCCATATCTGTAGAACCACACATTATTGTTATTATTATTAGAAAGTGCTAACAAATTCCGCAGCGCTGTACAATTGGTGGACAAACAGACACGTATTTGTAACCAGACGAGTTGGGTGCACAGTAACAGAGGGATTGAGGGCCCTGCTCAGTGAGTTTACATGTTAGAGGGAGTGGGGTATAGTGACACAGTAACAGAGGGATTGAGGGCCCTGCTCAGTGAGCTTACATGTTAGAGGGAGTGGGGTATAGTGACACAGTAACAGAGGGAATGAGGGCCCTGCTCAGTGAGCTTACATGTTAGAGGGAGTGGGGTATAGTGACACAGTAAAAGAGGGATTGAGGGCCCTGCTCAGTGAGCTTACATGTTAGAGGGAGTGGGGTATAGTGACACAGTAACAGAGGGATTGAGGGCCCTGCTCAGTGAGCTTACATGTTAGAGGGAGTGGGGTATAGTGACACAGTAACAGAGGGATTGAGGGCCCTGCTCAGTGAGCTTACATGTTAGAGGGAGTGGGGTATAGTGACACAGTAACAGAGGGATTGAGGGCCCTGCTCAGTGAGCTTACATGTTAGAGGGAGTGGGGTATAGTGACACAGTAACAGAGGGATTGAGGGCCCTGCTCAGTGAGCTTACATGTTAGAGGGAGTGGGGTATAGTGACACAGTAACAGAGGGATTGAGGGCCCTGCTCAGTGAGTTTACATGTTAGAGGGAGTGGGGTATAGTGACACAGTAACAGAGGGATTGAGGGCCCTGCTCAGTGAGTTTACATGCTAGTAGGAGTGGGGTATAGTGACACAGTAACAGAGGGATTGAGGGCCCTGCTCAGTGAGTTTACATGTTAGAGGGGGTGAGGTATAGTGACACAGTAACAGAGGGATTGAGGGCCCTGCTCAGTGAGCTTACATGTTAGAGGGAGTGGGGTATAGTGACACAGTAACAGAGGGGTTGAGGGCCCTGCTCAGTGAGTTTACATGTTAGAGGGAGTGGGGTATAGTGACACAGTAACAGAGGGATTGAGGGCCCTGCTCAGTGAGTTTACATGCTAGTAGGAGTGGGGTATAGTGACACAGTAACAGAGGGATTGAGGGCCCTGCTCAGTGAGTTTACATGTTAGAGGGGGTGAGGTATAGTGACACAGTAACAGAGGGATTGAGGGCCCTGCTCAGTGAGCTTACATGTTAGAGGGAGTGGGGTATAGTGACACAGTAACAGAGGGGTTGAGGGCCCTGCTCAGTTAGTTTACATGCTAGAGGGAGTGGGGTATAGTGACACAGTAACAGAGGGATTGAGGGCCCTGCTCAGTGAGCTTACATGTTAGAGGGAGTGGGGTATAGTGACACAGTAACAGAGGGATTGAGGGCCCTGCTCAGTGAGTTTACATGTTAGAGGAAGTGGGGTATAGTGACACAGTAACAGAGGGATTGAGGGCCCTGCTCAGTGAGATTACATGTTAGAGAGAGTGGGGTATAGTGACAGTAACAGAGGGATTGAGGGCCCTGCTCAGTGAGTTTACATGTTAGAGGGAGTGGGGTATAGTGACAGTAACAGAGGGATTGATGGCCTTGCTCAGTGAGTTTACATGTTAGAGGGAGTGGGGTATAGTGACACAGTAACAGAGGGGTTGAGGGCCCTGCTCAGTGAGTTTACATGTTAGAGGGAGTGGGGTATAGTGACACAGTAACAGAGGGATTGAGGGCCCTGCTCAGTGAGTTTACATGTTAGAGGGAGTGGGGTATAGTGACAGTAACAGAGGGGTTGAGGGCCCTGCTCAGTGAGTTTACATGCTAGAGGGAGTGGGGTATAGTGACATAGTAACAGAGGGAATGAGGGCCCTGCTCAGTGAGTTTACATGTTAGAGGGAGTGGGGTATAGTGACAGTAACAGAGGGATTGAGGGCCCTGCTCAGTGAGTTTACATGTTAGAGGGAGTGGGGTATAGTGACACAGTAACAGAGGTATTGAGGGCCTGCTCAGTAAGTTTACATGTTAGAGAGAGTGGGGTATAGTGACACAGTAACAGAGGGATTGAGGGCCCTGCTCAGTGAGCTTACATGTTAGAGGGAGTGGGGTATAGTGACACAGTAACAGAGGGATTGAGGGCCCTGCTCAGTGAGTTTACATGTTAGAGGAAGTGGGGTATAGTGACACAGTAACAGAGGGATTGAGGGCCCTGCTCAGTTAGTTTACATGTTAGAGGGAGTGGGGTATAGTGACACAGTAGCAGAGGGGTTGAGGGCCCTGCTCAGTGAGTTTACATGTTAGAGAGAGTGGGGTATAGTGACAGTAACAGAGGGATTAAGGGCCTTGCTCAGTGAGTTTACATGTTAGAGGGAGTGGGGTATAGTGACACAGTAACAGAGGGGTTGAGGGCCCTGCTCAGTGAGTTTATATGTTAGACGGAGTGGGGTATAGTGACACAGTAACAGAGGGATTGAGGGCCTGCTCAGTGAGTTTACATGTTAGAGGGAGTGGGGTATAGTGACAGTAACAGAGGGATTGATGGCCTTGCTCAGTGAGTTTACATGTTAGAGGGAGTGGGGTATAGTGACACAGTAACAGAGGTATTGAGGGCCCTGCTCAGTGAGTTTACATGTTAGAGGGAGTGGGGTATAGTGACACAGTAACAGAGGGATTGAGGGCCTGCTCAGTGAGTTTACATGTTAAAGGGAGTGGGGTATAGTGACAGTAACAGAGGGGTTGAGGGCCCTGTTCAGTGAGCTTACATGTTAGAGGGAGTGGGGTATAGTGACACAGCAACAGAGGGATTGAGGGCCCTGCTAGGTGAGTTTACATGTTAGAGGGAGTGGGGTATAGTGACACAGTAACAGAGGGATTGAGGGCCCTGCTCAGTGAGTTTACATGCTAGAGGAAGTGGGGTATAGTGACATAGTAACAGAGGGATTGAGGGCCCTGCTCAGTGAGCTTACATGTTAGAGGGAGTGGGGTATAGTGACACAGTAACAGAGGGATTGAGGGCCCTGCTCAGTGAGTTTACATGTTAGAGGAAGTGGGGTATAGTGACACAGTTACAGAGGGATTGAGGGCCCTGCTCACTGAGTTTACATGTTAGAGAGAGTGGGGTATAGTGACAGTAACAGAGGGATTGAGGGCCCTGCTCAGTGAGTTTACATGTTAGAGGGAGTGGGGTATAGTGACAGTAACAGAGGGATTGATGGCCTTGCTCAGTGAGTTTACATGTTAGAGGGAGTGGGGTATAGTGACACAGTAACAGAGGGATTGAGGGCCTGCTCAGTGAGTTTACATGTTAAAGGGAGTGGGGTATAGTGACAGTAACAGAGGGGTTGAGGGCCCTGCTCAGTGAGCTTACATGTTAAAGGGAGTGGGGTATAGTGACACAGTAACAGAGGGATTGAGGGCCCTGCTCAGTGAGTTTACATGTTAGAGGAAGTGGGGTATAGTGACAGTAACAGAGGGATTGAGGGCCCTGCTCAGTGAGTTTACATGTTAGAGGGAGTGGGGTATAGTGACAGTAACAGAGGGATTGAGGGCCCTGCTCAGTGAGTTTACATGTTAGAGGGAGTGGGGTATAGTGACACAGTAACAGAGGGATTGAGGGCCCTGCTCAGTGAGCTTACATGTTAGAGGGAGTGGGGTATAGTGACAGTAACAGAGGGATTGAGGGCCCTGCTCAGTGAGTTTACATGTTAGAGGGAGTGGGGTATAGTGACACAGTAACAGAGGGGTTGAGGGCCCTGCTCAGTGAGTTTACATGTTAGAGGGAGTGGGGTATAGTGACACAGTAACAGAGGGATTGAGGGCCCTGCTCAGTGAGTTTACATGTTAGAGAGAGTGGGGTATAGTGACAGTAACAGAGGGATTGAGGGCCTTGCTCAGTGAGTTTACATGTTAGAGGGAGTGGGGTATAGTGACACAGTAACAGAGGGGTTGAGGGCCCTGCTCAGTGAGTTTACATGTTAGAAGGAGTGGGGTATAGTGACACAGTAACAGAGGGATTGAGGGCCCTGCTCAGTGAGCTTACATGTTAGAGGGAGTGGGGTATAGTGACACAGTAACAGAGGGAATGAGGGCCCTGCTCAGTGAGCTTACATGTTAGAGGGAGTGGGGTATAGTGACACAGTAAAAGAGGGATTGAGGGCCCTGTTCAGTGAGCTTACATGTTAGAGGGAGTGGGGTATAGTGACACAGTAACAGAGGGATTGAGGGCCCTGCTCAGTGAGCTTACATGTTAGAGGGAGTGGGGTATAGTGACACAGTAACAGAGGGATTGAGGGCCCTGCTCAGTGAGCTTACATGTTAGAGGGAGTGGGGTATAGTGACACAGTAACAGAGGGATTGAGGGCCCTGCTCAGTGAGCTTACATGTTAGAGGGAGTGGGGTATAGTGACACAGTAACAGAGGGATTGAGGGCCCTGCTCAGTGAGTTTACATGTTAGAGGGAGTGGGGTATAGTGACACAGTAACAGAGGGATTGAGGGCCCTGCTCAGTGAGTTTACATGCTAGTAGGAGTGGGGTATAGTGACACAGTAACAGAGGGATTGAGGGCCCTGCTCAGTGAGTTTACATGTTAGAGGGGGTGAGGTATAGTGACACAGTAACAGAGGGATTGAGGGCCCTGCTCAGTGAGCTTACATGTTAGAGGGAGTGGGGTATAGTGACACAGTAACAGAGGGGTTGAGGGCCCTGCTCAGTGAGTTTACATGTTAGAGGGAGTGGGGTATAGTGACACAGTAACAGAGGGATTGAGGGCCCTGCTCAGTGAGTTTACATGCTAGTAGGAGTGGGGTATAGTGACACAGTAACAGAGGGATTGAGGGCCCTGCTCAGTGAGTTTACATGTTAGAGGGGGTGAGGTATAGTGACACAGTAACAGAGGGATTGAGGGCCCTGCTCAGTGAGCTTACATGTTAGAGGGAGTGGGGTATAGTGACACAGTAACAGAGGGGTTGAGGGCCCTGCTCAGTTAGTTTACATGCTGGAGGGAGTGGGGTATAGTGACACAGTAACAGAGGGATTGAGGGCCCTGCTCAGTGAGCTTACATGTTAGAGGGAGTGGGGTATAGTGACAGTAACAGAGGGATTGAGGGCCTTGCTCAGTGAGTTTACATGTTAGAGGGAGTGGGGTATAGTGACACAGTAACAGAGGGGTTGAGGGCCCTGCTCAGTGAGTTTACATGTTAGAGGGAGTGGGGTATAGTGACACAGTAACAGAGGGATTGAGGGCCTGCTCAGTGAGTTTACATGTTAGAGGGAGTGGGGTATAGTGACAGTAACAGAGGGATTGATGGCCTTGCTCAGTGAGTTTACATGTTAGAGGGAGTGGGGTATAGTGACACAGTAACAGAGGTATTGAGGGCCCTGCTCAGTGAGTTTACATGTTAGAGGGAGTGGGGTATAGTGACACAGTAACAGAGGGATTGAGGGCCTGCTCAGTGAGTTTACATGTTAAAGGGAGTGGGGTATAGTGACAGTAACAGAGGGGTTGAGGGCCCTGTTCAGTGAGCTTACATGTTAGAGGGAGTGGGGTATAGTGACACAGCAACAGAGGGATTGAGGGCCCTGCTAGGTGAGTTTACATGTTAGAGGGAGTGGGGTATAGTGACACAGTAACAGAGGGATTGAGGGCCCTGCTCAGTGAGTTTACATGCTAGAGGAAGTGGGGTATAGTGACACAGTAACAGAGGGATTGAGGGCCCTGCTCAGTGAGCTTACATGTTAGAGGGAGTGGGGTATAGTGACACAGTAACAGAGGGATTGAGGGCCCTGCTCAGTGAGTTTACATGTTAGAGGAAGTGGGGTATAGTGACACAGTAACAGAGGGATTGAGGGCCCTGCTCACTGAGTTTACATGTTAGAGAGAGTGGGGTATAGTGACAGTAACAGAGGGATTGAGGGCCCTGCTCAGTGAGTTTACATGTTAGAGGGAGTGGGGTATAGTGACAGTAACAGAGGGATTGATGGCCTTGCTCAGTGAGTTTACATGTTAGAGGGAGTGGGGTATAGTGACACAGTAACAGAGGGATTGAGGGCCTGCTCAGTGAGTTTACATGTTAAAGGGAGTGGGGTATAGTGACAGTAACAGAGGGGTTGAGGGCCCTGCTCAGTGAGCTTTCATGTTAGAGGGAGTGGGGTATAGTGACACAGTAACAGAGGGATTGAGGGCCCTGCTCAGTGAGTTTACATGTTAGAGGGAGTGGGGTATAGTGACAGTAACAGAGGGGTTGAGGGCCCTGCTCAGTGAGTTTACATGCTAGAGGGAGTGGGGTATAGTGACACAGTAACAGAGGGGTTGAGGGCCCTGCTCAGTGAGCTTACATGTTATAGGGAGTGGGGTATAGTGACACAGTCACAGAGGGATTGAGGGCCCTGCTCAGTGAGTTTACATGTTAGAGGGAGTGGGGTATAGTGACAGTAACAGAGGGGTTGAGGGCCCTGCTCAGTGAGTTTACATGCTAGAGGGAGTGGGGTATAGGGACACAGTAACAGAGGGGTTGAGGGCCCTGCTCAGTGAGCTTACATGTTATAGGGAGTGGGGTATAGTTACACAGTCACAGAGGGATTGAGTGCCCTGCTCAGTGAGTTTACATGTTAGAGGGAGTGGGGTATAGTGACACAGTAACAGAGGGATTGAGGGCCCTGCTCAGTGAGTTTACATGTTAGAGGAAGTGGGGTATAGTGACAGTAACAGAGGGATTGAGGGCCCTGCTCAGTGAGTTTACATGTTAGAGGGAGTGGGGTATAGTGACAGTAACAGAGGGATTGAGGGCCCTGCTCAGTGAGTTTACATGTTAGAGGGAGTGGGGTATAGTGACACAGTAACAGAGGTATTGAGGGCCTGCTCAGTAAGTTTACATGTTAGAGAGAGTGGGGTATAGTGACACAGTAACAGAGGGATTGAGGGCCCTGCTCAGTGAGCTTACATGTTAGAGGGAGTGGGGTATAGTGACAGTAACAGAGGGATTGAGGGCCCTGCTCAGTGAGTTTACATGTTAGAGGGAGTGGGGTATAGTGACACAGTAACAGAGGGGTTGAGGGCCCTGCTCAGTGAGTTTACATGTTAGAGGGAGTGGGGTATAGTGACACAGTAACAGAGGGATTGAGGGCCCTGCTCAGTGAGTTTACATGTTAGAGAGAGTGGGGTATAGTGACAGTAACAGAGGGATTGAGGGCCTTGCTCAGTGAGTTTACATGTTAGAGGGAGTGGGGTATAGTGACACAGTAACAGAGGGGTTGAGGGCCCTGCTCAGTGAGTTTACATGTTAGAAGGAGTGGGGTATAGTGACACAGTAACAGAGGGATTGAGGGCCCTGCTCAGTGAGCTTACATGTTAGAGGGAGTGGGGTATAGTGACACAGTAACAGAGGGAATGAGGGCACTGCTCAGTGAGCTTACATGTTAGAGGGAGTGGGGTATAGTGACACAGTAAAATAGGGATTGAGGACCCTGCTCAGTGACCTTACATGTTAGAGGGAGTGGGGTATAGTGACACAGTAACAGAGGGATTGAGGGCCCTGCTCAGTGAGCTTACATGTTAGAGGGAGTGGGGTATAGTGACACAGTAACAGAGGGATTGAGGGCCCTGCTCAGTGAGCTTACATGTTAGAGGGAGTGGGGTATAGTGACACAGTAACAGAGGGATTGAGGGCCCTGCTCAGTGAGCTTACATGTTAGAGGGAGTGGGGTATAGTGACACAGTAACAGAGGGATTGAGGGCCCTGCTCAGTGAGTTTACATGTTAGAGGGAGTGGGGTATAGTGACACAGTAACAGAGGGATTGAGGGCCCTGCTCAGTGAGTTTACATGCTAGTAGGAGTGGGGTATAGTGACACAGTAACAGAGGGATTGAGGGCCCTGCTCAGTGAGTTTACATGTTAGAGGGGGTGAGGTATAGTGACACAGTAACAGAGGGATTGAGGGCCCTGCTCAGTGAGCTTACATGTTAGAGGGAGTGGGGTATAGTGACACAGTAACAGAGGGGTTGAGGGCCCTGCTCAGTGAGTTTACATGTTAGAGGGAGTGGGGTATAGTGACACAGTAACAGAGGGATTGAGGGCCCTGCTCAGTGAGTTTACATGCTAGTAGGAGTGGGGTATAGTGACACAGTAACAGAGGGATTGAGGGCCCTGCTCAGTGAGTTTACATGTTAGAGGGGGTGAGGTATAGTGACACAGTAACAGAGGGATTGAGGGCCCTGCTCAGTGAGCTTACATGTTAGAGGGAGTGGGGTATAGTGACACAGTAACAGAGGGGTTGAGGGCCCTGCTCAGTTAGTTTACATGCTAGAGGGAGTGGGGTATAGTGACACAGTAACAGAGGGATTGAGGGCCCTGCTCAGTGAGCTTACATGTTAGAGGGAGTGGGGTATAGTGACACAGTAACAGAGGGATTGAGGGCCCTGCTCAGTGAGTTTACATGTTAGAGGAAGTGGGGTATAGTGACACAGTAACAGAGGGATTGAGGGCCCTGCTCAGTGAGATTACATGTTAGAGAGAGTGGGGTATAGTGACAGTAACAGAGGGATTGAGGGCCCTGCTCAGTGAGTTTACATGTTAGAGGGAGTGGGGTATAGTGACAGTAACAGAGGGATTGATGGCCTTGCTCAGTGAGTTTACATGTTAGAGGGAGTGGGGTATAGTGACACAGTAACAGAGGGGTTGAGGGCCCTGCTCAGTGAGTTTACATGTTAGAGGGAGTGGGGTATAGTGACACAGTAACAGAGGGATTGAGGGCCCTGCTCAGTGAGTTTACATGTTAGAGGGAGTGGGGTATAGTGACAGTAACAGAGGGGTTGAGGGCCCTGCTCAGTGAGTTTACATGCTAGAGGGAGTGGGGTATAGTGACATAGTAACAGAGGGAATGAGGGCCCTGCTCAGTGAGTTTACATGTTAGAGGGAGTGGGGTATAGTGACAGTAACAGAGGGATTGAGGGCCCTGCTCAGTGAGTTTACATGTTAGAGGGAGTGGGGTATAGTGACACAGTAACAGAGGTATTGAGGGCCTGCTCAGTAAGTTTACATGTTAGAGAGAGTGGGGTATAGTGACACAGTAACAGAGGGATTGAGGGCCCTGCTCAGTGAGCTTACATGTTAGAGGGAGTGGGGTATAGTGACACAGTAACAGAGGGATTGAGGGCCCTGCTCAGTGAGTTTACATGTTAGAGGAAGTGGGGTATAGTGACACAGTAACAGAGGGATTGAGGGCCCTGCTCAGTTAGTTTACATGTTAGAGGGAGTGGGGTATAGTGACACAGTAGCAGAGGGGTTGAGGGCCCTGCTCAGTGAGTTTACATGTTAGAGAGAGTGGGGTATAGTGACAGTAACAGAGGGATTGAGGGCCTTGCTCAGTGAGTTTACATGTTAGAGGGAGTGGGGTATAGTGACACAGTAACAGAGGGGTTGAGGGCCCTGCTCAGTGAGTTTACATGTTAGAGGGAGTGGGGTATAGTGACACAGTAACAGAGGGATTGAGGGCCTGCTCAGTGAGTTTACATGTTAGAGGGAGTGGGGTATAGTGACAGTAACAGAGGGATTGATGGCCTTGCTCAGTGAGTTTACATGTTAGAGGGAGTGGGGTATAGTGACACAGTAACAGAGGTATTGAGGGCCCTGCTCAGTGAGTTTACATGCTAGAGGGAGTGGGGTATAGTGACACAGTAACAGAGGGATTGAGGGCCTGCTCAGTGAGTTTACATGTTAAAGGGAGTGGGGTATAGTGACAGTAACAGAGGGGTTGAGGGCCCTGTTCAGTGAGCTTACATGTTAGAGGGAGTGGGGTATAGTGACACAGCAACAGAGGGATTGAGGGCCCTGCTAGGTGAGTTTACATGTTAGAGGGAGTGGGGTATAGTGACACAGTAACAGAGGGATTGAGGGCCCTGCTCAGTGAGTTTACATGCTAGAGGAAGTGGGGTATAGTGACACAGTAACAGAGGGATTGAGGGCCCTGCTCAGTGAGCTTACATGTTAGAGGGAGTGGGGTATAGTGACACAGTAACAGAGGGATTGAGGGCCCTGCTCAGTGAGTTTACATGTTAGAGGAAGTGGGGTATAGTGACACAGTAACAGAGGGATTGAGGGCCCTGCTCACTGAGTTTACATGTTAGAGAGAGTGGGGTATAGTGACAGTAACAGAGGGATTGAGGGCCCTGCTCAGTGAGTTTACATGTTAGAGGGAGTGGGGTATAGTGACAGTAACAGAGGGATTGATGGCCTTGCTCAGTGAGTTTACATGTTAGAGGGAGTGGGGTATAGTGACACAGTAACAGAGGGATTGAGGGCCTGCTCAGTGAGTTTACATGTTAAAGGGAGTGGGGTATAGTGACAGTAACAGAGGGGTTGAGGGCCCTGCTCAGTGAGTTTACATGTTAGAGGGAGTGGGGTATAGTGACAGTAACAGAGGGGTTGAGGGCCCTGCTCAGTGAGTTTACATGCTAGAGGGAGTGGGGTATAGTGACACAGTAACAGAGGGGTTGAGGGCCCTGCTCAGTGAGCTTACATGTTATAGGGAGTGGGGTATAGTGACACAGTCACAGAGGGATTGAGGGCCCTGCTCAGTGAGTTTACATGTTAGAGGGAGTGGGGTATAGTGACAGTAACAGAGGGGTTGAGGGCCCTGCTCAGTGAGTTTACATGCTAGAGGGAGTGGGGTATAGTGACACAGTAACAGAGGGGTTGAGGGCCCTGCTCAGTGAGCTTACATGTTATAGGGAGTGGGGTATAGTGACACAGTCACAGAGGGATTGAGTGCCCTGCTCAGTGAGTTTACATGTTAGAGGGAGTGGGGTATAGTGACACAGTAACAGAGGGATTGAGGGCCCTGCTCAGTGAGTTTACATGTTAGAGGAAGTGGGGTATAGTGACAGTAACAGAGGGATTGAGGGCCCTGCTCAGTGAGTTTACATGTTAGAGGAAGTGGGGTATAGTGACAGTAACAGAGGGATTGAGGGCCCTGCTCAGTGAGTTTACATGTTAGAGAGAGTGGGGTATAGTGACAGTAACAGAGGGATTGAGGGCCCTGCTCAGTGAGTTTACATGTTAGAGGGAGTGGGGTATAGTGACAGTAACAGAGGGATTGATGGCCTTGCTCAGTGAGTTTACATGTTAGAGAAAGTGGTGTATAGTGACACAGTAACAGAGGGGTTGAGGGCCCTGCTCAGTGAGTTTACATGTTAGAGGGAGTGGGGTATAGTGACACAGTAACAGAGGGATTGAGGGCCCTGCTCAGTGAGTTTACATGTTAGAGGGAGTGGGGTATAGTGACAGTAACAGAGGGGTTGAGGGCCCTGCTCAGTGAGTTTACATGCTAGAGGGAGTGGGGTATAGTGACATAGTAACAGAGGGAATGAGGGCCCTGCTCAGTGAGCTTACATGTTAGAGGGAGTGGGGTATAGTGACAGTAACAGAGGGATTGAGGGCCCTGCTCAGTGAGTTTACATGTTAGAGGGAGTGGGGTATAGTGACACAGTAACAGAGGTATTGAGGGCCTGCTCAGTAAGTTTACATGTTAGAGAGAGTGGGGTATAGTGACACAGTAACAGAGGGATTGAGGGCCCTGCTCAGTGAGCTTACATGTTAGAGGGAGTGGGGTATAGTGACACAGTAACAGAGGGATTGAGGGCCCTGCTCAGTGAGTTTACATGTTAGAGGAAGTGGGGTATAGTGACACAGTAACAGAGGGATTGAGGGCCCTGCTCAGTTAGTTTACATGTTAGAGGGAGTGGGGTATAGTGACACAGTAGCAGAGGGGTTGAGGGCCCTGCTCAGTGAGTTTACATGTTAGAGAGAGTGGGGTATAGTGACAGTAACAGAGGGATTGAGGGCCTTGCTCAGTGAGTTTACATGTTAGAGGGAGTGGGGTATAGTGACACAGTAACAGAGGGGTTGAGGGCCCTGCTCAGTGAGTTTACATGTTAGAGGGAGTGGGGTATAGTGACACAGTAACAGAGGGATTGAGGGCCTGCTCAGTGAGTTTACATGTTAGAGGGAGTGGGGTATAGTGACAGTAACAGAGGGATTGATGGCCTTGCTCAGTGAGTTTACATGTTAGAGGGAGTGGGGTATAGTGACACAGTAACAGAGGTATTGAGGGCCCTGCTCAGTGAGTTTACATGTTAGAGGGAGTGGGGTATAGTGACACAGTAACAGAGGGATTGAGGGCCTGCTCAGTGAGTTTACATGTTAAAGGGAGTGGGGTATAGTGACAGTAACAGAGGGGTTGAGGGCCCTGTTCAGTGAGCTTACATGTTAGAGGGAGTGGGGTATAGTGACACAGCAACAGAGGGATTGAGGGCCCTGCTAGGTGAGTTTACATGTTAGAGGGAGTGGGGTATAGTGACACAGTAACAGAGGGATTGAGGGCCCTGCTCAGTGAGTTTACATGCTAGAGAAAGTGGGGTATAGTGACACAGTAACAGAGGGATTGAGGGCCCTGCTCAGTGAGTTTACATGTTAGAGGAAGTGGGGTATAGTGACACAGTAACAGAGGGATTGAGGGCCCTGCTCACTGAGTTTACATGTTAGAGAGAGTGGGGTATAGTGACAGTAACAGAGGGATTGAGGGCCCTGCTCAGTGAGTTTACATGTTAGAGGGAGTGGGGTATAGTGACAGTAACAGAGGGATTGATGGCCTTGCTCAGTGAGTTTACATGTTAGAGGGAGTGGGGTATAGTGACACAGTAACAGAGGGATTGAGGGCCTGCTCAGTGAGTTTACATGTTAAAGGGAGTGGGGTATAGTGACAGTAACAGAGGGGTTGAGGGCCCTGCTCAGTGAGCTTACATGTTAGAGGGAGTGGGGTATAGTGACACAGTAACAGAGGGATTGAGGGCCCTGCTCAGTGAGTTTACATGTTAGAGGGAGTGGGGTATAGTGACAGTAACAGAGGGGTTGAGGGCCCTGCTCAGTGAGTTTACATGCTAGAGGGAGTGGGGTATAGTGACACAGTAACAGAGGGGTTGAGGGCCCTGCTCAGTGAGCTTACATGTTATAGGGAGTGGGGTATAGTGACACAGTCACAGAGGGATTGAGGGCCCTGCTCAGTGAGTTTACATGTTAGAGGGAGTGGGGTATAGTGACAGTAACAGAGGGGTTGAGGGCCCTGCTCAGTGAGTTTACATGCTAGAGGGAGTGGGGTATAGTGACACAGTAACAGAGGGGTTGAGGGCCCTGCTCAGTGAGCTTACATGTTATAGGGAGTGGGGTATAGTGACACAGTCACAGAGGGATTGAGTGCCCTGCTCAGTGAGTTTACATGTTAGAGGGAGTGGGGTATAGTGACACAGTAACAGAGGGATTGAGGGCCCTGCTCAGTGAGTTTACATGTTAGAGGAAGTGGGGTATAGTGACAGTAACAGAGGGATTGAGGGCCCTGCTCAGTGAGTTTACATGTTAGAGGGAGTGGGGTATAGTGACAGTAACAGAGGGATTGAGGGCCCTGCTCAGTGAGTTTACATGTTAGAGGGAGTGGGGTATAGTGACACAGTAACAGAGGTATTGAGGGCCTGCTCAGTAAGTTTACATGTTAGAGAGAGTGGGGTATAGTGACACAGTAACAGAGGGATTGAGGGCCCTGCTCAGTGAGCTTACATGTTAGAGGGAGTGGGGTATAGTGACAGTAACAGAGGGATTGAGGGCCCTGCTCAGTGAGTTTACATGTTAGAGGGAGTGGGGTATAGTGACACAGTAACAGAGGGGTTGAGGGCCCTGCTCAGTGAGTTTACATGTTAGAGGGAGTGGGGTATAGTGACACAGTAACAGAGGGATTGAGGGCCCTGCTCAGTGAGTTTAAATGTTAGAGAGAGTGGGGTATAGTGACAGTAACAGAGGGATTGAGGGCCTTGCTCAGTGAGTTTACATGTTAGAGGGAGTGGGGTATAGTGACACAGTAACAGAGGGGTTGAGGGCCCTGCTCAGTGAGTTTACATGTTAGAAGGAGTGGGGTATAGTGGCACAGTAACAGAGGGATTGAGGGCCCTGCTCAGTGAGCTTACATGTTAGAGGGAGTGGGGTATAGTGACACAGTAACAGAGGGAATGAGGGCCCTGCTCAGTGAGCTTACATGTTAGAGGGAGTGGGGTATAGTGACACAGTAAAAGAGGGATTGAGGACCCTGCTCAGTGAGCTTACATGTTAGAGGGAGTGGGGTATAGTGACACAGTAACAGAGGGATTGAGGGCCCTGCTCAGTGAGCTTACATGTTAGAGGGAGTGGGGTATAGTGACAAAGTAACAGAGGGATTGAGGGCCCTGCTCAGTGAGCTTACATGTTAGAGGGAGTGGGGTATAGTGACACAGTAACAGAGGGATTGAGGGCCCTGCTCAGTGAGTTTACATGTTAGAGGGGGTGAGGTATAGTGACACAGTAACAGAGGGATTGAGGGCCCTGCTCAGTGAGCTTACATGTTAGAGGGAGTGGGGTATAGTGACACAGTAACAGAGGGGTTGAGGGCCCTGCTCAGTGAGTTTACATGTTAGAGGGAGTGGGGTATAGTAACACAGTAACAGAGGGATTGAGGGCCCTGCTCAGTGAGTTTACATGCTAGTAGGAGTGGGGTATAGTGACACAGTAACAGAGGGATTGAGGGCCCTGCTCAGTGAGTTTACATGTTAGAGGGGGTGAGGTATAGTGACACAGTAACAGAGGGATTGAGGGCCCTGCTCAGTGAGCTTACATGTTAGAGGGAGTGGGGTATAGTGACACAGTAACAGAGGGGTTGAGGGCCCTGCTCAGTTAGTTTACATGCTAGAGGGAGTGGGGTATAGTGACACAGTAACAGAGGGATTGAGGGCCCTGCTCAGTGAGCTTACATGTTAGAGGGAGTGGGGTATAGTGACACAGTAACAGAGGGATTGAGGGCCCTGCTCAGTGAGATTACATGTTAGAGAGAGTGGGGTATAGTGACAGTAACAGAGGGATTGAGGGCCCTGCTCAGTGAGTTTACATGTTAGAGGGAGTGGGGTATAGTGACAGTAACAGAGGGATTGATGGCCTTGCTCAGTGAGTTTACATGTTAGAGGGAGTGGGGTATAGTGACACAGTAACAGAGGGGTTGAGGGCCCTGCTCAGTGAGTTTACATGTTAGAGGGAGTGGGGTATAGTGACACAGTAACAGAGGGATTGAGGGCCCTGCTCAGTGAGTTTACATGCTAGAGGGAGTGGGGTATAGTGACATAGTAACAGAGGGAATGAGGGCCCTGCTCAGTGAGTTTACATGTTAGAGGGAGTGGGGTATAGTGACAGTAACAGAGGGATTGAGGGCCCTGCTCAGTGAGTTTACATGTTAGAGGGAGTGGGGTATAGTGACACAGTAACAGAGGTATTGAGGGCCTGCTTAGTAAGTTTACATGTTAGAGAGAGTGGGGTATAGTGACACAGTAACAGAGGGATTGAGGGCCCTGCTCAGTGAGTTTACATGTTAGAGGGAGTGGGGTATCGTGACACAGTAACAGAGGGATTGAGGGCCCTGCTCAGTGAGTTTACATGTTAGAGGAAGTGGGGTATAGTGACACAGTAACAGAGGGATTGAGGGCCCTGCTCAGTTAGTTTACATGTTAGAGGGAGTGGGGTATAGTGACACAGTAGCAGAGGGGTTGAGGGCCCTGCTCAGTGAGTTTACATGTTAGAGAGAGTGGGGTATAGTGACAGTAACAGAGGGATTGAGGGCCTTCCTCAGTGAGTTTACATGTTAGAGGGAGTGGGGTATAGTGACACAGTAACAGAGGGGTTGAGGGCCCTGCTCAGTGAGTTTACATGTTAGAGGGAGTGGGGTATAGTGACACAGTAACAGAGGGATTGAGGGCCTGCTCAGTGAGTTTACATGTTAGAGGGAGTGGGGTATAGTGACAGTAACAGAGGGATTGATGGCCCTGCTCAGTGAGTTTACATGTTAGAGGAAGTGGGGTATAGTGACACAGTAACAGAGGGATTGAGGGCCCTGCTCAGTGAGATTACATGTTAGAGAGAGTGGGGTATAGTGACAGTAACAGAGGGATTGAGGGCCCTGCTCAGTGAGTTTACATGTTAGAGGGAGTGGGGTATAGTGACAGTAACAGAGGGATTGATGGCCTTGCTCAGTGAGTTTACATGTTAGAGGGAGTGGGGTATAGTGACACAGTAACAGAGGGGTTGAGGGCCCTGCTCAGTGAGTTTACATGTTAGAGGGAGTGGGGTATAGTGACACAGTAACAGAGGGATTGAGGGCCCTGCTCAGTGAGTTTACATGCTAGAGGGAGTGGGGTATAGTGACATAGTAACAGAGGGAATGAGGGCCCTGCTCAGTGAGTTTACATGTTAGAGGGAGTGGGGTATAGTGACAGTAACAGAGGGATTGAGGGCCCTGCTCAGTGAGTTTACATGTTAGAGGGAGTGGGGTATAGTGACACAGTAACAGAGGTATTGAGGGCCTGCTTAGTAAGTTTACATGTTAGAGAGAGTGGGGTATAGTGACACAGTAACAGAGGGATTGAGGGCCCTGCTCAGTGAGCTTACATGTTAGAGGGAGTGGGGTATCGTGACACAGTAACAGAGGGATTGAGGGCCCTGCTCAGTGAGTTTACATGTTAGAGGAAGTGGGGTATAGTGACACAGTAACAGAGGGATTGAGGGCCCTGCTCAGTTAGTTTACATGTTAGAGGGAGTGGGGTATAGTGACACAGTAGCAGAGGGGTTGAGGGCCCTGCTCAGTGAGTTTACATGTTAGAGAGAGTGGGGTATAGTGACAGTAACAGAGGGATTGAGGGCCTTGCTCAGTGAGTTTACATGTTAGAGGGAGTGGGGTATAGTGACACAGTAACAGAGGGGTTGAGGGCCCTGCTCAGTGAGTTTACATGTTAGAGGGAGTGGGGTATAGTGACACAGTAACAGAGGGATTGAGGGCCTGCTCAGTGAGTTTACATGTTAGAGGGAGTGGGGTATAGTGACAGTAACAGAGGGATTGATGGCCTTGCTCAGTGAGTTTACATGTTAGAGGGAGTGGGGTATAGTGACACAGTAACAGAGGTATTGAGGGCCCTGCTCAGTGAGTTTACATGTTAGAGGGAGTGGGGTATAGTGACACAGTAACAGAGGGATTGAGGGCCTGCTCAGTGAGTTTCCATGTTAAAGGGAGTGGGGTATAGTGACAGTAACAGAGGGGTTGAGGGCCCTGTTCAGTGAGCTTACATGTTAGAGGGAGTGGGGTATAGTGACACAGCAACAGAGGGATTGAGGGCCCTGCTAGGTGAGTTTACATGTTAGAGGGAGTGGGGTATAGTGACACAGTAACAGAGGGATTGAGGGCCCTGCTCAGTGAGTTTACATGCTAGAGGAAGTGGGGTATAGTGACACAGTAACAGAGGGATTGAGGGCCCTGCTCAGTGAGCTTACATGTTAGAGGGAGTGGGGTATAGTGACACAGTAACAGAGGGATTGAGGGCCCTGCTCAGTGAGTTTACATGTTAGAGGAAGTGGGGTATAGTGACACAGTAACAGAGGGATTGAGGGCCCTGCTCACTGAGTTTACATGTTAGAGAGAGTGGGGTATAGTGACACAGTAACAGAGGGATTGAGGGCCCTGCTCAGTGAGTTTACATGTTAGAGGGAGTGGGGTATAGTGACAGTAACAGAGGGATTGATGGCCTTGCTCAGTGAGTTTACATGTTAGAGGGAGTGGGGTATAGTGACACAGTAACAGAGGGATTGAGGGCCTGCTCAGTGAGTTTACATGTTAAAGGGAGTGGGGTATAGTGACAGTAACAGAGGGGTTGAGGGCCCTGCTCAGTGAGCTTACATGTTAGAGGGAGTGGGGTATAGTGACACAGTAACAGAGGGATTGAGGGCCCTGCTCAGTGAGTTTACATGTTAGAGGGAGTGGGGTATAGTGACACAGTAACAGAGGGATTGAGGGCCCTGCTCAGTTAGTTTACATGTTAGAGGGAGTGGGGTATAGTGACACAGTAGCAGAGGGGTTGAGGGCCCTGCTCAGTGAGTTTACATGTTAGAGAGAGTGGGGTATAGTGACAGTAACAGAGGGATTGAGGGCCTTGCTCAGTGAGTTTACATGTTAGAGGGAGTGGGGTATAGTGACACAGTAACAGAGGGGTTGAGGGCCCTGCTCAGTGAGTTTACATGTTAGAGGGAGTGGGGTATAGTGACACAGTAACAGAGGGATTGAGGGCCTGCTCAGTGAGTTTACATGTTAGAGGGAGTGGGGTATAGTGACAGTAACAGAGGGATTGATGGCCTTGCTCAGTGAGTTTACATGTTAGAGGGAGTGGGGTATAGTGACACAGTAACAGAGGTATTGAGGGCCCTGCTCAGTGAGTTTACATGTTAGAGGGAGTGGGGTATAGTGACACAGTAACAGAGGGATTGAGGGCCTGCTCAGTGAGTTTACATGTTAAAGGGAGTGGGGTATAGTGACAGTAACAGAGGGGTTGAGGGCCCTGTTCAGTGAGCTTACATGTTAGAGGGAGTGGGGTATAGTGACACAGCAACAGAGGGATTGAGGGCCCTGCTAGGTGAGTTTACATGTTAGAGGGAGTGGGGTATAGTGACACAGTAACAGAGGGATTGAGGGCCCTGCTCAGTGAGCTTACATGTTAGAGGGAGTGGGGTATAGTGACACAGTAACAGAGGGATTGAGGGCCCTGCTCAGTGAGTTTACATGTTAGAGGAAGTGGGGTATAGTGACACAGTAACAGAGGGATTGAGGGCCCTGCTCACTGAGTTTACATGTTAGAGGGAGTGGGGTATAGTGACACAGTAACAGAGGGATTGAGGGCCCTGCTCACTGAGTTTACATGTTAGAGAGAGTGGGGTATAGTGACAGTAACAGAGGGATTGAGGGCCCTGCTCAGTGAGTTTACATGTTAGAGGGAGTGGGGTATAGTGACACAGTAACAGAGGGATTGAGGGCCCTGCTCAGTGAGTTTACATGTTAGAGGGAGTGGGGTATAGTGACACAGTAACAGAGGGATTGAGGGCCCTGCTCAGTGAGTTTACATGCAAGTAGGAGTGGGGTATAGTGACACAGTAACAGAGGGATTGAGGGCCCTGCTCAGTGAGTTTACATGTTAGAGGGGGTGAGGTATAGTGACACAGTAACAGAGGGATTGAGGGCCCTGCTCAGTGAGCTTACATGTTAGAGGGAGTGGGGTATAGTGACACAGTAACAGAGGGGTTGAGGGCCCTGCTCAGTGAGTTTACATGTTAGAGGGAGTGGGGTATAGTGACACAGTAACAGAGGGATTGAGGGCCCTGCTCAGTGAGTTTACATGCTAGTAGGAGTGGGGTATAGTGACACAGTAACAGAGGGATTGAGGGCCCTGCTCAGTGAGTTTACATGTTAGAGGGGGTGAGGTATAGTGACACAGTAACAGAGGGATTGAGGGCCCTGCTCAGTGAGCTTACATGTTAGAGGGAGTGGGGTATAGTGACACAGTAACAGAGGGGTTGAGGGCCCTGCTCAGTTAGTTTACATGCTAGAGGGAGTGGGGTATAGTGACACAGTAACAGAGGGATTGAGGGCCCTGCTCAGTGAGCTTACATGTTAGAGGGAGTGGGGTATAGTGACACAGTAACAGAGGGATTGAGGGCCCTGCTCAGTGAGTTTACATGTTAGAGGAAGTGGGGTATAGTGACACAGTAACAGAGGGATTGAGGGCCCTGCTCAGTGAGATTACATGTTAGAGAGAGTGGGGTATAGTGACAGTAACAGAGGGATTGAGGGCCCTGCTCAGTGAGTTTACATGTTAGAGGGAGTGGGGTATAGTGACAGTAACAGAGGGATTGATGGCCTTGCTCAGTGAGTTTACATGTTAGAGGGAGTGGGGTATAGTGACACAGTAACAGAGGGGTTGAGGGCCCTGCTCAGTGAGTTTACATGTTAGAGGGAGTGGGGTATAGTGACACAGTAACAGAGGGATTGAGGGCCCTGCTCAGTGAGTTTACATGTTAGAGGGAGTGGGGTATAGTGACAGTAACAGAGGGGTTGAGGGCCCTGCTCAGTGAGTTTACATGCTAGAGGGAGTGGGGTATAGTGACATAGTAACAGAGGGAATGAGGGCCCTGCTCAGTGAGTTTACATGTTAGAGAGAGTGGGGTATAGTGACAGTAACAGAGGGATTGAGGGCCTTGCTCAGTGAGTTTACATGTTAGAGGGAGTGGGGTATAGTGACACAGTAGCAGAGGGGTTGAGGGCCCTGCTCAGTGAGTTTACATGTTAGAGAGAGTGGGGTATAGTGACAGTAACAGAGGGATTGAGGGCCTTGCTCAGTGAGTTTACATGTTAGAGGGAGTGGGGTATAGTGACACAGTAACAGAGGGGTTGAGGGCCCTGCTCAGTGAGTTTACATGTTAGAGGGAGTGGGGTATAGTGACACAGTAACAGAGGGATTGAGGGCCTGCTCAGTGAGTTTACATGTTAGAGGGAGTGGGGTATAGTGACAGTAACAGAGGGATTGATGGCCTTGCTCAGTGAGTTTACATGTTAGAGGGAGTGGGGTATAGTGACACAGTAACAGAGGTATTGAGGGCCCTGCTCAGTGAGTTTACATGTTAGAGGGAGTGGGGTATAGTGACACAGTAACAGAGGGATTGAGGGCCTGCTCAGTGAGTTTACATGTTAAAGGGAGTGGGGTATAGTGACAGTAACAGAGGGGTTGAGGGCCCTGTTCAGTGAGCTTACATGTTAGAGGGAGTGGGGTATAGTGACACAGCAACAGAGGGATTGAGGGCCCTGCTAGGTGAGTTTACATGTTAGAGGGAGTGGGGTATAGTGACACAGTAACAGAGGGATTGAGGGCCCTGCTCAGTGAGTTTACATGCTAGAGGAAGTGGGGTATAGTGACACAGTAACAGAGGGATTGAGGGCCCTGCTCAGTGAGCTTACATGTTAGAGGGAGTGGGGTATAGTGACACAGTAACAGAGGGATTGAGGGCCCTGCTCAGTGAGTTTGCATGTTAGAGGAAGTGGGGTATAGTGACACAGTAACAGAGGGATTGAGGGCCCTGCTCAGTGAGTTTACATGTTAGAGGGAGTGGGGTATAGTGACACAGTAACAGAGGGATTGAGGGCCTGCTCAGTGAGTTTACATGTTAAAGGGAGTGGGGTATAGTGACAGTAACAGAGGGGTTGAGGGCCCTGCTCAGTGAGCTTACATGTTAGAGGGAGTGGGGTATAGTGACACAGTAACAGAGGGATTGAGGGCCCTGCTCAGTGAGTTTACATGTTAGAGGGAGTGGGGTATAGTGACACAGTAACAGAGGGATTGAGGGCCCTGCTCAGTGAGCTTACATGTTAGAGGGAGTGGGGTATAGTGACACAGTAACAGAGGGATTGAGGGCCCTGCTCAGTGAGTTTACATGTTAGAGGGAGTGGGGTATAGTGACACAGTAACAGAGGGATTGAGGGCCCTGCTCAGTGAGTTTACATGCAAGTAGGAGTGGGGTATAGTGACACAGTAACAGAGGGATTGAGGGCCCTGCTCAGTGAGTTTACATGTTAGAGGGGGTGAGGTATAGTGACACAGTAACAGAGGGATTGAGGGCCCTGCTCAGTGAGCTTACATGTTAGAGGGAGTGGGGTATAGTGACACAGTAACAGAGGGGTTGAGGGCCCTGCTCAGTGAGTTTACATGTTAGAGGGAGTGGGGTATAGTGACACAGTAACAGAGGGATTGAGGGCCCTGCTCAGTGAGTTTACATGCTAGTAGGAGTGGGGTATAGTGACACAGTAACAGAGGGATTGAGGGCCCTGCTCAGTGAGTTTACATGTTAGAGGGGGTGAGGTATAGTGACATAGTAACAGAGGGATTGAGGGCCCTGCTCAGTGAGCTTACATGTTAGAGGGAGTGGGGTATAGTGACACAGTAACAGAGGGGTTGAGGGCCCTGCTCAGTTAGTTTACATGCTAGAGGGAGTGGGGTATAGTGACACAGTAACAGAGGGATTGAGGGCCCTGCTCAGTGAGCTTACATGTTAGAGGGAGTGGGGTATAGTGACACAGTAACAGAGGGATTGAGGGCCCTGCTCAGTGAGTTTACATGTTAGAGGAAGTGGGGTATAGTGACACAGTAACAGAGGGATTGAGGGCCCTGCTCAGTGAGATTACATGTTAGAGAGAGTGGGGTATAGTGACAGTAACAGAGGGATTGAGGGCCCTGCTCAGTGAGTTTACATGTTAGAGGGAGTGGGGTATAGTGACAGTAACAGAGGGATTGATGGCCTTGCTCAGTGAGTTTACATGTTAGAGGGAGTGGGGTATAGTGACACAGTAACAGAGGGGTTGAGGGCCCTGCTCAGTGAGTTTACATGTTAGAGGGAGTGGGGTATAGTGACACAGTAACAGAGGGATTGAGGGCCCTGCTCAGTGAGTTTACATGTTAGAGGGAGTGGGGTATAGTGACAGTAACAGAGGGGTTGAGGGCCCTGCTCAGTGAGTTTACATGCTAGAGGGAGTGGGGTATAGTGACATAGTAACAGAGGGAATGAGGGCCCTGCTCAGTGAGTTTACATGTTAGAGGGAGTGGGGTATAGTGACAGTAACAGAGGGATTGAGGGCCCTGCTCAGTGAGTTTACATGTTAGAGGGAGTGGGGTATAGTGACACAGTAACAGAGGTATTGAGGGCCTGCTCAGTAAGTTTACATGTTAGAGAGAGTGGGGTATAGTGACACAGTAACAGAGGGATTGAGGGCCCTGCTCAGTGAGCTTACATGTTAGAGGGAGTGGGGTATAGTGACACAGTAACAGAGGGATTGAGGGCCCTGCTCAGTGAGTTTACATGTTAGAGGAAGTGGGGTATAGTGACACAGTAACAGAGGGATTGAGGGCCCTGCTCAGTTAGTTTACATGTTAGAGGGAGTGGGGTATAGTGACACAGTAGCAGAGGGGTTGAGGGCCCTGCTCAGTGAGTTTACATGTTAGAGAGAGTGGGGTATAGTGACAGTAACAGAGGGATTGAGGGCCTTGCTCAGTGAGTTTACATGTTAGAGGGAGTGGGGTATAGTGACACAGTAACAGAGGGGTTGAGGGCCCTGCTCAGTGAGTTTACATGTTAGAGGGAGTGGGGTATAGTGACACAGTAACAGAGGGATTGAGGGCCTGCTCAGTGAGTTTACATGTTAGAGGGAGTGGGGTATAGTGACAGTAACAGAGGGATTGATGGCCTTGCTCAGTGAGTTTACATGTTAGAGGGAGTGGGGTATAGTGACACAGTAACAGAGGTATTGAGGGCCCTGCTCAGTGAGTTTACATGTTAGAGGGAGTGGGGTATAGTGACACAGTAACAGAGGGATTGAGGGCCTGCTCAGTGAGTTTACATGTTAAAGGGAGTGGGGTATAGTGACAGTAACAGAGGGGTTGAGGGCCCTGTTCAGTGAGCTTACATGTTAGAGGGAGTGGGGTATAGTGACACAGCAACAGAGGGATTGAGGGCCCTGCTAGGTGAGTTTACATGTTAGAGGGAGTGGGGTATAGTGACACAGTAACAGAGGGATTGAGGGCCCTGCTCAGTGAGTTTACATGCTAGAGGAAGTGGGGTATAGTGACACAGTAACAGAGGGATTGAGGGCCCTGCTCAGTGAGCTTACATGTTAGAGGGAGTGGGGTATAGTGACACAGTAACAGAGGGATTGAGGGCCCTGCTCAGTGAGTTTACATTTTAGAGGAAGTGGGGTATAGTGACACAGTAACAGAGGGATTGAGGGCCCTGCTCACTGAGTTTACATGTTAGAGAGAGTGGGGTATAGTGACAGTAACAGAGGGATTGAGGGCCCTGCTCAGTGAGTTTACATGTTAGAGGGAGTGGGGTATAGTGACAGTAACAGAGGGATTGATGGCCTTGCTCAGTGAGTTTACATGTTAGAGGGAGTGGGGTATAGTGACACAGTAACAGAGGGATTGAGGGCCTGCTCAGTGAGTTTACATGTTAAAGGGAGTGGGGTATAGTGACAGTAACAGAGGGGTTGAGGGCCCTGCTCAGTGAGCTTACATGTTAGAGGGAGTGGGGTATAGTGACACAGTAACAGAGGGATTGAGGGCCCTGCTCAGTGAGTTTACATGTTAGAGGGAGTGGGGTATAGTGACAGTAACAGAGGGGTTGAGGGCCCTGCTCAGTGAGTTTACATGCTAGAGGGAGTGGGGTATAGTGACACAGTAACAGAGGGGTTGAGGGCCCTGCTCAGTGAGCTTACATGTTATAGGGAGTGGGGTATAGTGACACAGTCACAGAGGGATTGAGTGCCCTGCTCAGTGAGTTTACATGTTAGAGGGAGTGGGGTATAGTGACACAGTAACAGAGGGATTGAGGGCCCTGCTCAGTGAGTTTACATGTTAGAGGAAGTGGGGTATAGTGACAGTAACAGAGGGATTGAGGGCCCTGCTCAGTGAGTTTACATGTTAGAGGGAGTGGGGTATAGTGACAGTAACAGAGGGATTGAGGGCCCTGCTCAGTGAGTTTACATGTTAGAGGGAGTGGGGTATAGTGACACAGTAACAGAGGTATTGAGGGCCTGCTCAGTAAGTTTACATGTTAGAGAGAGTGGGGTATAGTGACACAGTAACAGAGGGATTGAGGGCCCTGCTCAGTGAGCTTACATGTTAGAGGGAGTGGGGTATAGTGACAGTAACAGAGGGATTGAGGGCCCTGCTCAGTGAGTTTACATGTTAGAGGGAGTGGGGTATAGTGACACAGTAACAGAGGGGTTGAGGGCCCTGCTCAGTGAGTTTACATGTTAGAGGGAGTGGGGTATAGTGACACAGTAACAGAGGGATTGAGGGCCCTGCTCAGTGAGTTTACATGTTAGAGAGAGTGGGGTATAGTGACAGTAACAGAGGGATTGAGGGCCTTGCTCAGTGAGTTTACATGTTAGAGGGAGTGGGGTATAGTGACACAGTAACAGAGGGGTTGAGGGCCCTGCTCAGTGAGTTTACATAAAATGTTGGAGAAGTGGAGCGCTGAATTATTGATTAGAAAGCAGGGGTATACAAATAGGGAACCTAACAACCTATTAGAATAATATATAACATACAATGGAAACAGGTTATACCCTTAACCTTTAACTGCAGTCTCTATTACTACAGTAATGTGGATGAACCTATCTTTCCTGGATAGTCAAACACTAATAAGTCACAAATAGCAAAAAAGAATCAATTATAGATCTTATGTATTAAAGGCAGCAGATTAAATAATAGAGTCCAATTTTGATCTGTGCAAATTTCCTTTATCCCAGGTATTTCTCTTCAGTAGTAACACTCCACAGTAGAGTTGAATATATGAAAAAAGTATGCAGAGAAAAAAATATAATTAGTAAAACTCTGTATTATTGTAATGCTTAAGAAGTAGTCAAAATTAATTTAAAAATAAAACTTGCTTCATTTAGCTCTTTGCTGAAATCGATATAAAGAAGCTCAAGTAAAAAGTTTTCATAAAATAATGACAGAAAAAAAAACATAAGAACTAAGACACACTTCAAAGAAGTTGATGTCAACAATTTTATTTTGAAAGAGAGCTGTCATTTTCCAGCATGGTTAAAGAATGTACCATACAATGAATTTAGAAGGGTAAGACGCAATTGTACAGATCAAGAAGTGTACATAGAACAGGCGGAAAAGATAAAGCATACATTTCTGACGAAGAATTATGATTCTAATGAAGTGGAAAATGCACTAATGAAAGTGAAGAATCTAGATCGTAATAGCCTCCTAAAGGAAAAAGAAAAAGACATCAAGACAATATCACAACAATCCAATTTGTTCCCACCTATTATTCTGGATTACAACAAGGAGAATGTAAAACTCAGAAAAATCTTAAGAAAACATTGGCACTTGTTGAAAAAGGATAAACTATTGACTAGTATTATACCAGACAAACCAAGGGTAATTTTCAGGGGAGCCAAGAATATTAAAAATAAACTAACAAATCAACATCTAAAAACGAACAAAAAAGAAGGGACAAAAAAGAAAGGCTTCTTTTATTGCAATGAGTGCATTACCTGCAAGACCAGTAAAAATACCTCAATGAAAGGAGTACATGAAATTATAAAAAGAAAGTCCAAAGATGATAACGAAGTATTCAGAATTCGGGACTTTATTACGTGTCAAAGTACACATGTTATCTACGTACTGGAATGCCCATGTGGACTCCAGTACGTGGGTAGGACGAAAAGACAACTGTACATTAGAATAAGAGAGCATTTGCTTAATATTAAGAAGAAGTATATGCAACATACGGTATCGGCCCACTTTGCAGAGTACCACGGAGCAGATATGAGTCTCCTGAATTTTAAAGCCATATGTAGAGTAAAAAAACATTGGAGAGGTGGAGACCATATAAAGCAGTTGGGAATACAAGAAATGAAATGGATATACACTTTAAATACACTGCAACCAAACGGTCTGAATGCAGAATTCGAACTATGTCACTTTTTAGGTTGAATCATCCAAAAACAAGCCGATTATTCCCACTATAACACCAATTTGAGAAATAAAAGAATGCTATAAAATCAACTAGGGAGCTCCTTTGAAAAGAATTTAAAATATTTCAAAATAAAATATTTTAGAATAACAATAACAATACCAATTAAGTAAATGAGTAGGATAGGTCACTTTAATGAGGACGGTATCATATCCATATTCTTATTTTTTATTTTTATTTTCGTTTTGATTTTAATTTATTTTATTTTTTATTTTATTTTTCATTTATTTTTTATCTTTATTTGTATTTGTAATTTTATTCTTATATGTATTATTCTTTACATCTCATTTACTTTTATTTTTATATATTTATGCTATACTATGTAGTTTAGGAATTCCATACCTACAACTATTGACATTGAGAGTCTCACTCTGCCTAACTATGCAGAACATTTCTATTGCATTCATGTCCAGATTTAATATTGCCATTGAGACAGCTCATTCCTATCTTACAATTAAACATCAAAAGGAAGACTAGGTCCCTTCAATAAATATGTGTGGTAAGATAGTGGGAAAGTCCTATATTAACATAGTACCAGTCAGTACTAATTTGAACTAGTAGTTTAGGCACTTTACCCTGCAAATGAAACATGATTGCAGTATTAGATAGAATATACAAGTATTATCTGTATCAAAATTCGTTTTTCAATTTGCCCATATAATTAACTTCCATCTTAGATAGGTATAAATATATTTCTATTCTTATATGTAGTATTCTTTATATCTTTTTTATTTTTTATATATTCATGCTATAACTATCTAGTTTAGGAATGTTAAACCTGCCACTACTGACATTGAGAGTCTCACTTTGCCTAACTATGCAGGACATTTCTATTACATTTATGTCCAGATTTTAATATTGCCATTGAGGCAGCTCATTCCTATCTTACAATGTCCCAATTAAATATCAAAAGGAAGACAAGGTCCCTTTAATAAATATGTATGGTAAAACATTATATCTTACTATGTCCCAATTAAACATTAAAATGAGGACAAGGTCCCTTTAATAAATATGTGTGGTAAGATAGTGGGAAAGTCCTATATCAATATAGTACCAGTCAGTACTAATTTGAACTAGTAGTTTAGGTACTCTACCCTGCAAATGAAACATTAATGCAGTATTAGATAGAAAATACGAGTACTATCTGTATTAAAATCCGTTTTTCAATTTGCCCATCTAATTAACTTCCCTCTCAGATAGGTATGAACATTATGTGAACTGTTACACATTATTGAAATTTACTTCTCTTCCGTAAATGTATCAATGCAATAAGTGTCTGAGTAAATGACAGTTACGTTCAAAACTGATATTCAGCGGGAGTTACTATGGTTACAAATAGCAACAAGAATTGTAACAATATTTAAAGATTAAGAATGAGAACTTGAAAATACCTGCCAGTATCATGAGAATGTAACAATATTAAATGCAAAATGTATGTGAAACAACTAAAAATGTGTGCTTACTGATATGTGAAAATTTAATGAAAATACATCGCTATATAAGGGGCAATTGCCCGACAGTCCACATCCATTGAAAAAGCCGCTGTGACGGAGAAACGCGTCTGGAAGGACTGAGGGCTGATCACTGCAAGCCAGCATCTAGGACACACTCACCTATATTGTATCCAGCAAGGCAACATCAAGCTGCTGATCCGGGACGCCGTGAGCAATACAAGGTCTGCACCTAACATGCACTTTGCAAATCAGCCGATAGACATATGCCAATGAAGTTTTTTTTCTGTCATTATTTTATGAAAACTTTTTACTTGAGCTTTTATATATTGATTTCAGCAAAAAGCTAAATAAAGCAAGTTTTATTTTTAAATTAATTTTGACTACTTCTTAAGCATTACAATAATACAGAGTTTTATTAATTATATTTTTTTCTCTGCATACTTTTTTCATATATTCAAATCTACTGTGGAGTGTTACTACTGAAGAGAAATACCTGGGATAAAGGAAATTTGCACAGATCAAAATTGGACTCTATTATTTAATCTGCTGCCTTTAATACATAAGATCTATAATTGATTCTTTTTTGCTATTTGTGACTTATTAGTGTTTGACTATCCAGGAAAGATAGGTTCATCCACATTACTGTAGTAATAGAGACTGCAGTTAAAGGTTAAGGGTATAACCTGTTTCCATTGTATGTTACAGTGAGTTTACATGTTAGAGGTAGTGGGGTATAGTGACACAGTAACAGAGGGATTGAGGGCCCTGCTCAGTGAGTTTACATGTTAGAGGGAGTGGGGTATAGTGACACAGTAACAGAGGGATTGAGGGCCCTGCTCAGTGAGTTTACATGTTAGAGGAAGTGGGGTATAGTGACAGTAACAGAGGGATTGAGGGCCCTGCTCAGTGAGTTTACATGTTAGAGGGAGTGGGGTATAGTGACAGTAACAGAGGGATTGAGGGCCCTGCTCAGTGAGTTTACATGTTAGAGGGAGTGGGGTATAGTGACACAGTAACAGAGGTATTGAGGGCCTGCTCAGTAAGTTTACATGTTAGAGAGAGTGGGGTATAGTGACACAGTAACAGAGGGATTGAGGGCCCTGCTCAGTGAGCTTACATGTTATAGGGAGTGGGGTATAGTGACACAGTAACAGAGGGATTGAGGGCCCTGCTCAGTGAGTTTACATGTTAGAGGGAGTGGGGTATAGTGACACAGTAACAGAGGGATTGAGGGCCCTGCTCAGTGAGTTTACATGTTAGAGGAAGTGGGGTATAGTGACAGTAACAGAGGGATTGAGGGCCCTGCTCAGTGAGTTTACATGTTAGAGGGAGAGGGGTATAGTGACAGTAACAGAGGGATTGAGGGCCCTGCTCAGTGAGTTTACATGTTAGAGGGAGTGGGGTATAGTGACACAGTAACAGAGGTATTGAGGGCCTGCTCAGTAAGTTTACATGTTAGAGTCAGTGGGGTATAGTGACACAGTAACAGAGGGATTGAGGGCCCTGCTCAGTGAGTTTACATGTTAGAGGGAGTGGGGTATAGTGACACAGGAACAGAGTAATTGAGGGCCCTGCTCAGTGAGTTTACATGTTAGAGGGAATGGGGTATAGTGACACAGTAACAGAGGGATTGAGGGCCCTGCTCAGTAAGTTTACATGTTAGAGGGAGTGGGGTATAGTGACACAGTAACAGAGGGATTGAGGGCCTGCTCAGTGAGCTTACATGTTAGAGGGAGTAGGGTATAGTGACACAGTAACAGAGGGATTGAGGGCCTGCTCAGTGAGTTTACATGTTAGAGGGAGTGGGGTATAGTGACACAGTAACAGAGGGATTGAGGGCCCTGCTCAGTGAGTTTACATGTTAGAGGAAGTGGGGTATAGTGACAGTAACAGAGGGATTGAGGGCCCTGCTCAGTGAGTTTACATGCTAGTAGGAGTGGGGTATAGTGACACAGTAACAGAGGGATTGAGGGCCCTGCTCAGTGAGTTTACATGTTAGAGGGAGTGGGGTATAGTGACACAGTAACAGAGGGATTGAGGGCCCTGCTCAGTGAGTTTACATGCTAGTAGGAGTGGGGTATAGTGACACAGTAACAGAGGGATTGAGGGCCCTGCTCAGTGAGTTTACATGTTAGAGGGGGTGAGGTATAGTGACACAGTAACAGAGGGATTGAGGGCCCTGCTCAGTGAGCTTACATGTTAGAGGGAGTGGGGTATAGTGACACAGTAACAGAGGGGTTGAGGGCCCTGCTCAGTTAGTTTACATGCTAGAGGGAGTGGGGTATAGTGACACAGTAACAGAGGGATTGAGGGCCCTGCTCAGTGAGCTTACATGTTAGAGGGAGTGGGGTATAGTGACACAGTAACAGAGGGATTGAGGGCCCTGCTCAGTGAGATTACATGTTAGAGAGAGTGGGGTATAGTGACAGTAACAGAGGGATTGAGGGCCCTGCTCAGTGAGTTTACATGTTAGAGGGAGTGGGGTA
This sequence comes from Pelobates fuscus, assembly GCF_036172605.1. Taxonomy (NCBI): domain Eukaryota; kingdom Metazoa; phylum Chordata; class Amphibia; order Anura; family Pelobatidae; genus Pelobates; species Pelobates fuscus. Next base: position 369,939,495 of record NC_086320.1, on the reverse strand, counting down.
TAGTGACAGTAACAGAGGGATTGATGGCCTTGCTCAGTGAGTTTACATGTTAGAGGGAGTGGGGTATAGTGACACAGTAACAGAGGGGTTGAGGGCCCTGCTCAGTGAGTTTACATGTTAGAGGGAGTGGGGTATAGTGACACAGTAACAGAGGGATTGAGGGCCCTGCTCAGTGAGTTTACATGTTAGAGGGAGTGGGGTATAGTGACAGTAACAGAGGGGTTGAGGGCCCTGCTCAGTGAGTTTACATGCTAGAGGGAGTGGGGTATAGTGACATAGTAACAGAGGGAATGAGGGCCCTGCTCAGTGAGTTTACATGTTAGAGAGAGTGGGGTATAGTGACAGTAACAGAGGGATTGAGGGCCTTGCTCAGTGAGTTTACATGTTAGAGGGAGTGGGGTATAGTGACACAGTAGCAGAGGGGTTGAGGGCCCTGCTCAGTGAGTTTACATGTTAGAGAGAGTGGGGTATAGTGACAGTAACAGAGGGATTGAGGGCCTTGCTCAGTGAGTTTACATGTTAGAGGGAGTGGGGTATAGTGACACAGTAACAGAGGGGTTGAGGGCCCTGCTCAGTGAGTTTACATGTTAGAGGGAGTGGGGTATAGTGACACAGTAACAGAGGGATTGAGGGCCTGCTCAGTGAGTTTACATGTTAGAGGGAGTGGGGTATAGTGACAGTAACAGAGGGATTGATGGCCTTGCTCAGTGAGTTTACATGTTAGAGGGAGTGGGGTATAGTGACACAGTAACAGAGGTATTGAGGGCCCTGCTCAGTGAGTTTACATGTTAGAGGGAGTGGGGTATAGTGACACAGTAACAGAGGGATTGAGGGCCTGCTCAGTGAGTTTACATGTTAAAGGGAGTGGGGTATAGCGACAGTAACAGAGGGGTTGAGGGCCCTGTTCAGTGAGCTTACATGTTAGAGGGAGTGGGGTATAGTGACACAGCAACAGAGGGATTGAGGGCCCTGCTAGGTGAGTTTACATGTTAGAGGGAGTGGGGTATAGTGACACAGTAACAGAGGGATTGAGGGCCCTGCTCAGTGAGTTTACATGCTAGAGGAAGTGGGGTATAGTGACACAGTAACAGAGGGATTGAGGGCCCTGCTCAGTGAGCTTACATGTTAGAGGGAGTGGGGTATAGTGACACAGTAACAGAGGGATTGAGGGCCCTGCTCAGTGAGTTTGCATGTTAGAGGAAGTGGGGTATAGTGACACAGTAACAGAGGGATTGAGGGCCCTGCTCAGTGAGTTTACATGTTAGAGGGAGTGGGGTATAGTGACACAGTAACAGAGGGATTGAGGGCCTGCTCAGTGAGTTTACATGTTAAAGGGAGTGGGGTATAGTGACAGTAACAGAGGGGTTGAGGGCCCTGCTCAGTGAGCTTACATGTTAGAGGGAGTGGGGTATAGTGACACAGTAACAGAGGGATTGAGGGCCCTGCTCAGTGAGTTTACATGTTAGAGGGAGTGGGGTATAGTGACACAGTAACAGAGGGATTGAGGGCCCTGCTCAGTGAGCTTACATGTTAGAGGGAGTGGGGTATAGTGACACAGTAACAGAGGGATTGAGGGCCCTGCTCAGTGAGTTTACATGTTAGAGGGAGTGGGGTATAGTGACACAGTAACAGAGGGATTGAGGGCCCTGCTCAGTGAGTTTACATGCAAGTAGGAGTGGGGTATAGTGACACAGTAACAGAGGGATTGAGGGCCCTGCTCAGTGAGTTTACATGTTAGAGGGGGTGAGGTATAGTGACACAGTAACAGAGGGATTGAGGGCCCTGCTCAGTGAGCTTACATGTTAGAGGGAGTGGGGTATAGTGACACAGTAACAGAGGGGTTGAGGGCCCTGCTCAGTGAGTTTACATGTTAGAGGGAGTGGGGTATAGTGACACAGTAACAGAGGGATTGAGGGCCCTGCTCAGTGAGTTTACATGCTAGTAGGAGTGGGGTATAGTGACACAGTAACAGAGGGATTGAGGGCCCTGCTCAGTGAGTTTACATGTTAGAGGGGGTGAGGTATAGTGACATAGTAACAGAGGGATTGAGGGCCCTGCTCAGTGAGCTTACATGTTAGAGGGAGTGGGGTATAGTGACACAGTAACAGAGGGGTTGAGGGCCCTGCTCAGTTAGTTTACATGCTAGAGGGAGTGGGGTATAGTGACACAGTAACAGAGGGATTGAGGGCCCTGCTCAGTGAGCTTACATGTTAGAGGGAGTGGGGTATAGTGACACAGTAACAGAGGGATTGAGGGCCCTGCTCAGTGAGTTTACATGTTAGAGGAAGTGGGGTATAGTGACACAGTAACAGAGGGATTGAGGGCCCTGCTCAGTGAGATTACATGTTAGAGAGAGTGGGGTATAGTGACAGTAACAGAGGGATTGAGGGCCCTGCTCAGTGAGTTTACATGTTAGAGGGAGTGGGGTATAGTGACAGTAACAGAGGGATTGATGGCCTTGCTCAGTGAGTTTACATGTTAGAGGGAGTGGGGTATAGTGACACAGTAACAGAGGGGTTGAGGGCCCTGCTCAGTGAGTTTACATGTTAGAGGGAGTGGGGTATAGTGACACAGTAACAGAGGGATTGAGGGCCCTGCTCAGTGAGTTTACATGTTAGAGGGAGTGGGGTATAGTGACAGTAACAGAGGGGTTGAGGGCCCTGCTCAGTGAGTTTACATGCTAGAGGGAGTGGGGTATAGTGACATAGTAACAGAGGGAATGAGGGCCCTGCTCAGTGAGTTTACATGTTAGAGGGAGTGGGGTATAGTGACAGTAACAGAGGGATTGAGGGCCCTGCTCAGTGAGTTTACATGTTAGAGGGAGTGGGGTATAGTGACACAGTAACAGAGGTATTGAGGGCCTGCTCAGTAAGTTTACATGTTAGAGAGAGTGGGGTATAGTGACACAGTAACAGAGGGATTGAGGGCCCTGCTCAGTGAGCTTACATGTTAGAGGGAGTGGGGTATAGTGACACAGTAACAGAGGGATTGAGGGCCCTGCTCAGTGAGTTTACATGTTAGAGGAAGTGGGGTATAGTGACACAGTAACAGAGGGATTGAGGGCCCTGCTCAGTTAGTTTACATGTTAGAGGGAGTGGGGTATAGTGACACAGTAGCAGAGGGGTTGAGGGCCCTGCTCAGTGAGTTTACATGTTAGAGAGAGTGGGGTATAGTGACAGTAACAGAGGGATTGAGGGCCTTGCTCAGTGAGTTTACATGTTAGAGGGAGTGGGGTATAGTGACACAGTAACAGAGGGGTTGAGGGCCCTGCTCAGTGAGTTTACATGTTAGAGGGAGTGGGGTATAGTGACACAGTAACAGAGGGATTGAGGGCCTGCTCAGTGAGTTTACATGTTAGAGGGAGTGGGGTATAGTGACAGTAACAGAGGGATTGATGGCCTTGCTCAGTGAGTTTACATGTTAGAGGGAGTGGGGTATAGTGACACAGTAACAGAGGTATTGAGGGCCCTGCTCAGTGAGTTTACATGTTAGAGGGAGTGGGGTATAGTGACACAGTAACAGAGGGATTGAGGGCCTGCTCAGTGAGTTTACATGTTAAAGGGAGTGGGGTATAGTGACAGTAACAGAGGGGTTGAGGGCCCTGTTCAGTGAGCTTACATGTTAGAGGGAGTGGGGTATAGTGACACAGCAACAGAGGGATTGAGGGCCCTGCTAGGTGAGTTTACATGTTAGAGGGAGTGGGGTATAGTGACACAGTAACAGAGGGATTGAGGGCCCTGCTCAGTGAGTTTACATGCTAGAGGAAGTGGGGTATAGTGACACAGTAACAGAGGGATTGAGGGCCCTGCTCAGTGAGCTTACATGTTAGAGGGAGTGGGGTATAGTGACACAGTAACAGAGGGATTGAGGGCCCTGCTCAGTGAGTTTACATTTTAGAGGAAGTGGGGTATAGTGACACAGTAACAGAGGGATTGAGGGCCCTGCTCACTGAGTTTACATGTTAGAGAGAGTGGGGTATAGTGACAGTAACAGAGGGATTGAGGGCCCTGCTCAGTGAGTTTACATGTTAGAGGGAGTGGGGTATAGTGACAGTAACAGAGGGATTGATGGCCTTGCTCAGTGAGTTTACATGTTAGAGGGAGTGGGGTATAGTGACACAGTAACAGAGGGATTGAGGGCCTGCTCAGTGAGTTTACATGTTAAAGGGAGTGGGGTATAGTGACAGTAACAGAGGGGTTGAGGGCCCTGCTCAGTGAGCTTACATGTTAGAGGGAGTGGGGTATAGTGACACAGTAACAGAGGGATTGAGGGCCCTGCTCAGTGAGTTTACATGTTAGAGGGAGTGGGGTATAGTGACAGTAACAGAGGGGTTGAGGGCCCTGCTCAGTGAGTTTACATGCTAGAGGGAGTGGGGTATAGTGACACAGTAACAGAGGGGTTGAGGGCCCTGCTCAGTGAGCTTACATGTTATAGGGAGTGGGGTATAGTGACACAGTCACAGAGGGATTGAGTGCCCTGCTCAGTGAGTTTACATGTTAGAGGGAGTGGGGTATAGTGACACAGTAACAGAGGGATTGAGGGCCCTGCTCAGTGAGTTTACATGTTAGAGGAAGTGGGGTATAGTGACAGTAACAGAGGGATTGAGGGCCCTGCTCAGTGAGTTTACATGTTAGAGGGAGTGGGGTATAGTGACAGTAACAGAGGGATTGAGGGCCCTGCTCAGTGAGTTTACATGTTAGAGGGAGTGGGGTATAGTGACACAGTAACAGAGGTATTGAGGGCCTGCTCAGTAAGTTTACATGTTAGAGAGAGTGGGGTATAGTGACACAGTAACAGAGGGATTGAGGGCCCTGCTCAGTGAGCTTACATGTTAGAGGGAGTGGGGTATAGTGACAGTAACAGAGGGATTGAGGGCCCTGCTCAGTGAGTTTACATGTTAGAGGGAGTGGGGTATAGTGACACAGTAACAGAGGGGTTGAGGGCCCTGCTCAGTGAGTTTACATGTTAGAGGGAGTGGGGTATAGTGACACAGTAACAGAGGGATTGAGGGCCCTGCTCAGTGAGTTTACATGTTAGAGAGAGTGGGGTATAGTGACAGTAACAGAGGGATTGAGGGCCTTGCTCAGTGAGTTTACATGTTAGAGGGAGTGGGGTATAGTGACACAGTAACAGAGGGGTTGAGGGCCCTGCTCAGTGAGTTTACATAAAATGTTGGAGAAGTGGAGCGCTGAATTATTGATTAGAAAGCAGGGGTATACAAATAGGGAACCTAACAACCTATTAGAATAATATATAACATACAATGGAAACAGGTTATACCCTTAACCTTTAACTGCAGTCTCTATTACTACAGTAATGTGGATGAACCTATCTTTCCTGGATAGTCAAACACTAATAAGTCACAAATAGCAAAAAAGAATCAATTATAGATCTTATGTATTAAAGGCAGCAGATTAAATAATAGAGTCCAATTTTGATCTGTGCAAATTTCCTTTATCCCAGGTATTTCTCTTCAGTAGTAACACTCCACAGTAGAGTTGAATATATGAAAAAAGTATGCAGAGAAAAAAATATAATTAGTAAAACTCTGTATTATTGTAATGCTTAAGAAGTAGTCAAAATTAATTTAAAAATAAAACTTGCTTCATTTAGCTCTTTGCTGAAATCGATATAAAGAAGCTCAAGTAAAAAGTTTTCATAAAATAATGACAGAAAAAAAAACATAAGAACTAAGACACACTTCAAAGAAGTTGATGTCAACAATTTTATTTTGAAAGAGAGCTGTCATTTTCCAGCATGGTTAAAGAATGTACCATACAATGAATTTAGAAGGGTAAGACGCAATTGTACAGATCAAGAAGTGTACATAGAACAGGCGGAAAAGATAAAGCATACATTTCTGACGAAGAATTATGATTCTAATGAAGTGGAAAATGCACTAATGAAAGTGAAGAATCTAGATCGTAATAGCCTCCTAAAGGAAAAAGAAAAAGACATCAAGACAATATCACAACAATCCAATTTGTTCCCACCTATTATTCTGGATTACAACAAGGAGAATGTAAAACTCAGAAAAATCTTAAGAAAACATTGGCACTTGTTGAAAAAGGATAAACTATTGACTAGTATTATACCAGACAAACCAAGGGTAATTTTCAGGGGAGCCAAGAATATTAAAAATAAACTAACAAATCAACATCTAAAAACGAACAAAAAAGAAGGGACAAAAAAGAAAGGCTTCTTTTATTGCAATGAGTGCATTACCTGCAAGACCAGTAAAAATACCTCAATGAAAGGAGTACATGAAATTATAAAAAGAAAGTCCAAAGATGATAACGAAGTATTCAGAATTCGGGACTTTATTACGTGTCAAAGTACACATGTTATCTACGTACTGGAATGCCCATGTGGACTCCAGTACGTGGGTAGGACGAAAAGACAACTGTACATTAGAATAAGAGAGCATTTGCTTAATATTAAGAAGAAGTATATGCAACATACGGTATCGGCCCACTTTGCAGAGTACCACGGAGCAGATATGAGTCTCCTGAATTTTAAAGCCATATGTAGAGTAAAAAAACATTGGAGAGGTGGAGACCATATAAAGCAGTTGGGAATACAAGAAATGAAATGGATATACACTTTAAATACACTGCAACCAAACGGTCTGAATGCAGAATTCGAACTATGTCACTTTTTAGGTTGAATCATCCAAAAACAAGCCGATTATTCCCACTATAACACCAATTTGAGAAATAAAAGAATGCTATAAAATCAACTAGGGAGCTCCTTTGAAAAGAATTTAAAATATTTCAAAATAAAATATTTTAGAATAACAATAACAATACCAATTAAGTAAATGAGTAGGATAGGTCACTTTAATGAGGACGGTATCATATCCATATTCTTATTTTTTATTTTTATTTTCGTTTTGATTTTAATTTATTTTATTTTTTATTTTATTTTTCATTTATTTTTTATCTTTATTTGTATTTGTAATTTTATTCTTATATGTATTATTCTTTACATCTCATTTACTTTTATTTTTATATATTTATGCTATACTATGTAGTTTAGGAATTCCATACCTACAACTATTGACATTGAGAGTCTCACTCTGCCTAACTATGCAGAACATTTCTATTGCATTCATGTCCAGATTTAATATTGCCATTGAGACAGCTCATTCCTATCTTACAATTAAACATCAAAAGGAAGACTAGGTCCCTTCAATAAATATGTGTGGTAAGATAGTGGGAAAGTCCTATATTAACATAGTACCAGTCAGTACTAATTTGAACTAGTAGTTTAGGCACTTTACCCTGCAAATGAAACATGATTGCAGTATTAGATAGAATATACAAGTATTATCTGTATCAAAATTCGTTTTTCAATTTGCCCATATAATTAACTTCCATCTTAGATAGGTATAAATATATTTCTATTCTTATATGTAGTATTCTTTATATCTTTTTTATTTTTTATATATTCATGCTATAACTATCTAGTTTAGGAATGTTAAACCTGCCACTACTGACATTGAGAGTCTCACTTTGCCTAACTATGCAGGACATTTCTTTTTTTTTTTTTTGTCAATCTTTCTTTTATTGAGGCAGGAGTTGAATGGGGTACAGAATCGAGAAGAGGGGATGCACAGTTTTTATACAGAGTGGGATCACTTTGACACAGTAGTACATCTCCTTCAAATGGCAGCCTCATTTTATATTTTATATTAAGCAAACGTTCAAAAAGTTAATAACACGTGTAAATTAGCAGTTATGAAGGTAGTTGGAACTAAACGAGTATATTAAACATGCTTTCCAGAGAATTAATAACACATATATTACTATTTGTCGCTAATCTATAGGTTTAAAGTACAAGTCATGAATCAAACTTAGGGAATATGCGACATTAGGCTATTGGCCAAGTAGAGTTTAAATGTTAGGCAGGCTGAACCATTGCCTCTTGGTCACCGAGAGGCGCATAGTATTGATACTAAAACATAAAAAAAGTACAGTGAAATTGCTAAGGCAAGCTTGTCATGTAGTATACAGCTATCTGGCAGGCAGCAGTCGTATATCAGTTAGGGCATGGTGACTGGCCTATCAATCTAAGATAAGATCTGTCTAGTGGCATATGCTAGATCATAGTTAATCTATGTATTCAGGCCAGGAAATACGTCTGACGCATGTGTGAGTGCATGTTTGTGGGTGCCATGCGAACTTCGAGTATATAAGGTTATAATATAAAACAAGATTTGAAATAAAACAACATTCCATATATTAGCTATTCGCTCAGTGTGCTACCAGGCTTGCATGTTTGCAAATTGTCATGGTCATAGGTATATTCACAGTTGAAGTACCTAGCGAGGCTACACATAGATCAATTGAGGGACTAAATTATATTCATTCGGTTACGCTGTTATTCAGTTATGTATGACAACTTAATGTATGGTCGAGCTTACTACGTTTGCAGGTACATGCAGTAAGCTGTGTGTCTCAAGATTATAACAAGAAATGAAATGTATATGGCTAGCCTATATTTAAACCTTCACACGGGGTTAGCTGTATCTTACATAGCTGAGTAGTGATGTCAGGTTGAGGCATACTAGGTTATCATGGAGAGACAAATTAATTACTGAACATATAAGAGGCAAAACTAAAGTATAAACATATGTAGAATGAGATATTAAACAATATAGTCCATTGCAAAAGGTCAGCTGTCCGAAATATGCTGTGTCGCCAGGTCATGATAGTCCCTCTCAGCCTATTCCTCTTGGTGGCAGTTTGTGTACCTGTTGCAAGTAGTACTGTTTCAGTCCACTTTGCTCAGCCAATACCGGCTTTGGCAGCTTGACCGGTGGGCCAGGGATAGTTGCCGGTCTGGAGGCTGACCGCCTCGTGGTCCGGCGCGGTGTGCTCAGCATCGTTTCTGCCCGGGTTTTCCCGATTCCCTGCTCTCCGCCCGCTCCGACCGGGTGCTTGGTGTCTGGGGACCTTGTGTCTTCGGCCCGAGGCCTTGGTAGGGGTTCTTGCCACAAGTCCATTGGCCCCATCAACAGGGTCGTGGGCCTGAGGGTTTGCCGGTGCACGGCTGTCCCCTCGGGTGTATGGGTGGCGTGGGAGGTTTACCTCTAGACGAACCCCCAGCTCGGAAGAAGATCGTGTGGCCCCTTTAATGGCTGGGTGTGTTTGGCGGTGAGTCCGGGGTGTATTTAGGAGCTTGCTTGGGTTGGGTACTATCTCCCCCTCGTGTTTGCCGACATGGTTCGGGAAGGCCTCGCCTAGGCTGCGTTTCCGTCGAGAGGCCGCCTTTGCCTTCCGTGGAGGGATCACCCACAGGTGGCGCCGGGTAGCCGGGCGGATCCAGGCCGCCAATTCTCTTATTCCTCGTTTGTAAGGCAGGCCCTTGGTATTGTGCCCCCTCCACAGGCGTGTGCATAGCTGGTGTAGGAACTCCAAGGCGTCCCTGGGTGGTTTAAGGAGTGTGCTTTGCGAGGTTCCCGCCATGTGGCTGGACCCGGAACATCCGAAGTCCAGCCTTGAGTGGGTAGGTGCAGTTGTTAGATCAACGTATGTCCCATTAGTGGGGACCGGGATAACCCCCGCCGGTCCATAGGGGGGGGAACGAGGGCACCAACCTTGTCTCGTATCTTGCTTCAGCAGTGAGAGAGCGGCCGTCTCCCTCACCGCCGCCATGCTCGTAGGCCGCAACCCCGTGCGGGTCGGGACCGGTGCAAAGATCACCTTGCTTGGTGTCTACACGTAGGTCTCGGTAGCCCCAGTCGTTTGGGAGTCGTTATGTTGCGGTTCACAGCCTCTGTTCGTCGGTAGTCGACGGTGTGCACGGTGGTAAGCAGGAGCAGCAGCGACATGCGACTGCTCCGTTCTGCGGCCAGGCCCCGCCCCCTGGACATTTCTATTACATTTATGTCCAGATTTTAATATTGCCATTGAGGCAGCTCATTCCTATCTTACAATGTCCCAATTAAATATCAAAAGGAAGACAAGGTCCCTTTAATAAATATGTATGGTAAAACATTATATCTTACTATGTCCCAATTAAACATTAAAATGAGGACAAGGTCCCTTTAATAAATATGTGTGGTAAGATAGTGGGAAAGTCCTATATCAATATAGTACCAGTCAGTACTAATTTGAACTAGTAGTTTAGGTACTCTACCCTGCAAATGAAACATTAATGCAGTATTAGATAGAAAATACGAGTACTATCTGTATTAAAATCCGTTTTTCAATTTGCCCATCTAATTAACTTCCCTCTCAGATAGGTATGAACATTATGTGAACTGTTACACATTATTGAAATTTACTTCTCTTCCGTAAATGTATCAATGCAATAAGTGTCTGAGTAAATGACAGTTACGTTCAAAACTGATATTCAGCGGGAGTTACTATGGTTACAAATAGCAACAAGAATTGTAACAATATTTAAAGATTAAGAATGAGAACTTGAAAATACCTGCCAGTATCATGATAATGTAACAATATTAAATGCAAAATGTATGTGAAACAACTAAAAATGTGTGCTTACTGATATGTGAAAATTGAATGAAAATACATCGCTATATAAGGGGCAATTGCCCGACAGTCCACATCCATTGAAAAAGCCGCTGTGACGGAGAAACGCGTCTGGAAGGACTGAGGGCTGATCACTGCAAGCCAGCATCTAGGACACACTCACCTATATTGTATCCAGCAAGGCAACATCAAGCTGCTGATCCGGGACGCCGTGAGCAATACAAGGTCTGCACCTAACATGCACTTTGCAAATCAGCCGATAGACATATGCCAATGAAGTTTTTTTTCTGTCATTATTTTATGAAAACTTTTTACTTGAGCTTTTATATATTGATTTCAGCAAAGAGCTAAATAAAGCAAGTTTTATTTTTAAATTAATTTTGACTACTTCTTAAGCATTACAATAATACAGAGTTTTATTAATTATATTTTTTTCTCTGCATACTTTTTTCATATATTCAAATCTACTGTGGAGTGTTACTACTGAAGAGAAATACCTGGGATAAAGGAAATTTGCACAGATCAAAATTGGACTCTATTATTTAATCTGCTGCCTTTAATACATAAGATCTATAATTGATTCTTTTTTGCTATTTGTGACTTATTAGTGTTTGACTATCCAGGAAAGATAGGTTCATCCACATTACTGTAGTAATAGAGACTGCAGTTAAAGGTTAAGGGTATAACCTGTTTCCATTGTATGTTACAGTGAGTTTACATGTTAGAGGTAGTGGGGTATAGTGACACAGTAACAGAGGGATTGAGGGCCCTGCTCAGTGAGTTTACATGTTAGAGGGAGTGGGGTATAGTGACACAGTAACAGAGGGATTGAGGGCCCTGCTCAGTGAGTTTACATGTTAGAGGAAGTGGGGTATAGTGACAGTAACAGAGGGATTGAGGGCCCTGCTCAGTGAGTTTACATGTTAGAGGGAGTGGGGTATAGTGACAGTAACAGAGGGATTGAGGGCCCTGCTCAGTGAGTTTACATGTTAGAGGGAGTGGGGTATAGTGACACAGTAACAGAGGTATTGAGGGCCTGCTCAGTAAGTTTACATGTTAGAGAGAGTGGGGTATAGTGACACAGTAACAGAGGGATTGAGGGCCCTGCTCAGTGAGCTTACATGTTATAGGGAGTGGGGTATAGTGACACAGTAACAGAGGGATTGAGGGCCCTGCTCAGTGAGTTTACATGTTAGAGGGAGTGGGGTATAGTGACACAGTAACAGAGGGATTGAGGGCCCTGCTCAGTGAGTTTACATGTTAGAGGAAGTGGGGTATAGTGACAGTAACAGAGGGATTGAGGGCCCTGCTCAGTGAGTTTACATGTTAGAGGGAGAGGGGTATAGTGACAGTAACAGAGGGATTGAGGGCCCTGCTCAGTGAGTTTACATGTTAGAGGGAGTGGGGTATAGTGACACAGTAACAGAGGTATTGAGGGCCTGCTCAGTAAGTTTACATGTTAGAGTCAGTGGGGTATAGTGACACAGTAACAGAGGGATTGAGGGCCCTGCTCAGTGAGTTTACATGTTAGAGGGAGTGGGGTATAGTGACACAGGAACAGAGTAATTGAGGGCCCTGCTCAGTGAGTTTACATGTTAGAGGGAATGGGGTATAGTGACACAGTAACAGAGGGATTGAGGGCCCTGCTCAGTAAGTTTACATGTTAGAGGGAGTGGGGTATAGTGACACAGTAACAGAGGGATTGAGGGCCTGCTCAGTGAGCTTACATGTTAGAGGGAGTAGGGTATAGTGACACAGTAACAGAGGGATTGAGGGCCTGCTCAGTGAGTTTACATGTTAGAGGGAGTGGGGTATAGTGACACAGTAACAGAGGGATTGAGGGCCCTGCTCAGTGAGTTTACATGTTAGAGGAAGTGGGGTATAGTGACAGTAACAGAGGGATTGAGGGCCCTGCTCAGTGAGTTTACATGTTAGAGGGAGAGGGGTATAGTGACAGTAACAGAGGGATTGAGGGCCCTGCTCAGTGAGTTTACATGTTAGAGGGAGTGGGGTATAGTGACACAGTAACAGAGGTATTGAGGGCCTGCTCAGTAAGTTTACATGTTAGAGGGAGTGGGGTATAGTGACACAGGAACAGAGTAATTGAGGGCCCTGCTCAGTGAGTTTACATGTTAGAGGGAATGGGGTATAGTGACACAGTAACAGAGGGATTGAGGGCCCTGCTCAGTAAGTTTACATGTTAGAGGGCGTGGGGTATAGTGACACAGTAACAGAGGGATTGAGGGCCTGCTCAGTGAGCTTACATGTTAGAGGGAGTAGGGTATAGTGACACAGTAACAGAGGGATTGAGGGCCTGCTCAGTGAGTTTACATGTTAGAGGGAGTGGGGTATAGTGACACAGTAACAGAGGGATTGAGGGCCCTACTCAGTGAGTTTACATGCTAGAGGGAGTGGGGTATAGTGACACAGTAACAGAGGGATTGAGGGCCCAGCTCAGTGAGTTTACATGCTAGAGGGAGTGGGGTATAGTGACACAGTAACAAAGGGATTGAGGGCCCTGCTCACTGAGTTTACATGCTAGAGGGAGTGGGGTATAGTGACACAGGAACAGAGGGATTGTGAGCCCTGCGCAATGAGCTTACATGCTAGAGGGAGTTGGGTAATGTGACACAAAAGGTAAGGATAGGATAGAAAAGTAGGTTTAGGATAGTATTCACTGAGGGCTTAGTGTTTTGTTTTGATGATAGTTGCAGGAGAGGAATCAGGGTGCGGGGAAAGAAAGCTGTTCACAGTTTAAGTTTTCAAAGTTTTTTTTGAAGGAGTAGTGACTGGGTGAAATTCTAACAGAGAGGGGAAGGGTGTTCCATAGGAACGGTGCAGCCCTAGAGAAATTTTTAAGGTGAGCATCAGAGGTACCGTGTTTCTCCGAAAATAAGACCGGGTCTTATATTAATTTTAGTCACACAAAACACACTAGGGCTTATTTTCAGGGTAGGGCTTATTTATTTACGGTACCGGTATGTACATTGAACCCCCCCTTTAATTAATCCACCCCCCTTTAATTAATCCACCCCCTCTAATTAATCCACCCCCCTTTAATAAATCCACCCCCTCTAATTAATCCACCCCCCCTCTTTAATAAATCCACCCCCTCTAATTAATCCACCCCCTTTAATTAATCCACACACCCCTCTAATTAATCCACCACCCCTTTAATTAATCCACCCCCTTTAATTAATCCACACCCCCTCTAATTAATCCACCACCCCTTTAATTAATCCACCCCCTTTAATTAATCCACCCCCCTTTAATTAATTCACCCTCCCTCTAATTAATCCACCCCCTCTAATTAATCCACCACCCCTTTAATTAATCCACCACCCCTTTAATTAATCCACCCCCCCTCTTTAATAAATCCACCCCTCTAATGAATCCACCCCATCTAATTAATTCACACACCCCCTCTAATCCACACCCCCCTCTAATTAATCCACACCCCCTCTAATAAATCCACACCCCCTCTAATTAATCCACACCCCCTCTAATTAATCCACACCCCCTCTAATTAATCCACACCCCCTCTAATTAATCCACACACCCCTCTAATTAATCCACCCCCCTCTAATTAATCCACCCCCCTTTAATTAATCCACCCTCCCTTTAATTAATCCACCCTCCCTCTTTAATTAATCCATCCCCTTTAATTAATCCACACCCCCTCTAATTAATCCACCACCCCTTTAATTAATCTACCCCCTTTAATTAATCCACCCCCGCTTTAATTAATTCACCCTCCCTCTAATTAATCCACCCCCTCTAATTAATCCACCACCCCTTTAATTAATCCACCACCCCTTTAATTAATCCACCCCCCCTCTATAATAAATCCACCCCTCTAATTAATCCACCCCATCTAATTAATCCACACACCCCCTCTAATTAATCCACCCCCCTCTAATTAATCCACACCCCCCTCTAATTAATCCACACCCCCCTCTAATTAATCCACCCCCCCTTTAATTAATCCACCACCCCTTTAATTAATCCACCCTCCCTTTAATTAATTCACCCCCCTTTAATTAATTCACCCCCCCTTTAATTAATTCACCCCCCCTTTAATTAATTCACCCCCCCTTTAATTAATTCACCCCCCCCCTTTAATTAATTAAGTCCCAGACATAAAATACCGGTATCTACTCACAGTTCAAAGAGTCCGACCACTGGGTGCCTCACCGCCCGGAATGGATCCTTCCGCTGAAGATCCGTGAAGGCAGACTGACGGCGCTGCGCACGTCGTCATCACGCTGCGCACGTCGTCATCACGCTGCGCGATGCCGCGGCCCGCAACGCTCCTCCCCCTCCTCATAGAAGAAGGAAGTCCCGCCAAAGGTAAAATGCCTAGGTCTTATTTTCGGGGTAGGGCTTATATTGCAGCCCACCCCGAAAATTCGGCTAGGGCTTATTTTCGGGGTAGGTCCTATTTTCGGGGAAACACGGTAGGAGTATGAACAGAGGCAGAGCGTATGGCCTAGAAGGGATATATTTGTGTAATAGTGAGGATAGGTAGGTCGGACGAGCATTGTGTAGAGATTTGTAAATAAGTACCAGGATCTTAAATTTAGCGGTAAATATCTTAACGGGAAGCCAATGTAGGGACAAACAGAAGGGGGAGGCAAGGGAGGTGCGGGCTGACAGGAAGATGAGCCATTCACTATAGATTGTAATGGGGCAAGTTGGGAGCACATAAGACCATTGACACGCGGATTACTGTAGACAAGAAGAGAGAGTTTGCACCGTTTGTATCCCGTTTATACCACCCTATCACCCCTTCCTGTGCTTTGTCCCATTAAAGATCTTGTACCGAAACTGGAACATGTTCAAGAAGCAAGACTAAAGGTTAAAGATAAAAATCAATCAATGTTCCTATGCCTTCATGATGGGACCCAGTTCTTGAAATAAAACATAAATGGAGACTTTGATACAATTTAAGATATATGTTCCTCTATATTAGAAGAATATATATGTGTGTGGATATATATATATATAATTACAGTTAAATAGTGTAAGAATGCATAGCGTTCTTGTTTGAGTACATTTTCTATGACTGATCCCTTTTTGTTTTCAAGTCCTATGCTTGTGAGGGTAATTATCCAAATTTGAAAGTGCCGGTCAAAGCTGGGCAGCTCATGACGATCACTAGTGAAACAAGCAGATCAAGGTCATGTCGCTATAGCATGGGATCATGAGAATTAGTAAACTAATCCGTCTTTCCTCTGCATCAGAGGGCAGATTTTTTTTTTTGTAAAAAGTTAATAAATTAAAGGTGTATATATACACAAATACATAAATAACTGCACACTTTCACAGTTGAAATCTAAATTAATTTATGGACGATCCCCGATTTAGCTGGGGTCTGCTTGGAATGAAATTAGATTGTATTGTGATTTACTAATCCAGGTGTAAAATAAATCCAAATGAGATAAAAATAGATGATGTGACTGTGTTCGATCCGATATTTAATCATGCCTTACCTGTATAACTTGCAATGTGCTAAACAGCGCCAGCTGTTGTGCATGGGGTACGGAAGATACACAGCTGCATGCAGTAATTGGGGTCCGGGGAATAAGCGATGGAGGGATTGTTTATTTTAAAGATGGATGCCTAATTAGTTTCCAACTTGGAATTTTTTTCGGGAATACTCCAAGGAGTCTGAAAAACTGTTGTAGACAAGACTCTGGAACTAGCAATATTATAACATTTGGAATCTATGTCAGAATTTTGGTTTAGATTTTTAATCATTTTTAAATTCTATAATTACTTTAAAGGGACACTATAGTCACCATAACAATTACAGCTTAATGTAGTTGTTCTGGTGAGTATAGTCAGTCCATGCAGGCATTTTAATTTAAACACTACCTTTTCAGGGAAAAGGTAGTGTTTACATTGCTGCTTAGGGACACCTTCAGTGGCAGTCACTCAGACGGCTACTAGTGGTGCTTCCTCTGGCAGTGCTCTGCATAGAGGCGCTGTACTTTCCCCATAGAGACGCACTGACTGGCCAGTGCGGTATTTGACCCCACCCCCTGACTCGCCTTCTTGGCTGAGATCATTAGAATTGACGACCTCAACCCACCTCAATAAATTTAGGCCACTTCTTTTTAATGCACTAAACCGTCTCTATCCCGTGGCTGCCACCGCCACACTGAATACTCACATTGAATATTTGGGAATATCACTGAAGTTCCAACAAAGTAAAAATATATCATTATACAAATTAGGGACTACTTAGTCTAATGTATTTTTTGTATGCCTGACAAAGCTTGTCAAAAAGATGGATATACCACTTTCAAGCTTTGGCAAGCCACCAGCCGTCACTAGTGATGACTGTGGTGAAAAACCCAATGCCTATGGAGGAGCCCATAATCTGATCCTCCATAGACCTCGGGGCAGTACAATTATTGTGTTTGTATTTACCGTCTCTGCAAGCAAGAGTTTTTTTCTTGGTGGGAAGTTCTAAAAGCACTACACAAAGACTGACACAGATTGCAGACATTTATTTATTTAAATATTATTGCCATTTATATAGCGCCAACAGATTCTGTAGCGCTTTACAATATTATGAGAGGAGGGATTTAACTATAAAAAGGACAATTACAAGAAAACTTACAGGAACGATCGGTTGAACAGGACCCTGCTCAAACGAGCTTACAGCCTATAGGAGGTGGGGTATAAAACACAATAGGACAGGAAATATCAATAAAATTAGGTGTGAGTGAAGCAGAGCTTGAGGAGAGAAAAGAGTGCTGCCCTTTAGGAGAGAGCAGGAGGCAGGTATGTAAGGTAGAGATTATTCTGGGAGGCCATAAGCTTTCCTAAAGAGATGGGTTTTAAGGCACTTCTTAAATGATTGAACATTAGGGGAGAGTCTGATGGCAGTAGGCAGGCTATTCCATAGGAAGGTAAGCTGTCAGCGAGAAGTCCTGCAAGCGTGAGTTGGCCGTACGCGTGAGCAGCGGACAGGAGAAGGTCACGTGCAGAGCGGAGAGATTGAGAAGAAGCATACCTATGGATCTGTGATGAGATATAAGAGGGGCTAGAATTGTTCAATGCTTTATAGGTATGGGTTAGCACTTTGAATTGACTCCTATAGGAAACAGGAAGCCAATGTAAGGACTGACAGGGGGGTGAGGTGAGAGGACCGACCAGAGAGGAAAATCAGTCTGGCGGCAGCATTCATTACAGACTGTAGCGGGGCAATATGGCTTTTGGGAAGACCAATTAGGAGAGGGTTACAATAATCCATGCAGGAAATTACTTGAGCATGGACAAGCTCCTTGGTAGCATCTTGCGTAAGAAAGGGGCGGATGCGGGCTATGTTTTTAAGATGGAATCTACAGGATTTGGCAACATACTGGATGTGAGGCTCAAAGGTGAGGCCAGAATCAAGTATGACGCCAAGTCAGCGCGCTAGCAAGGATGGACTTATATGGATACCTCTAACTTGAAGGGAGAGCGGAAGAGGAGGGTAAGTATTAGGAGGAGGAAACACAAGGAGCTCAGTTTTAGAGAGATTGAGTTTCAGAAAGCGGGAGGACATCCAGTCAGAGATGGAAGAAAGGCAAGCAGTGTCACGTTGCAGTATGGCAGGGGAGAGGTCTGGGGAGGAGAGATATATCTGGGTGTCATCAGCGTAAAGGTGGTAGTGGAATCCAAATGAGGTAATAAGTTTACTAAGAAAGGCAGTATAAAGAGAAAATAGAAGGGGACCAAGGACAGAGCCTTGGGGGACTCCAACCGAGACAGGACGAAGGGGCAAGTTATCATTAGAAAAGGAGACACTGAATGAGCATTAGGAGAGATAAGAGGAAAACCATGAGAGGACAGAGTCACAGAAACCAAGTGATTGAAGAGTTTGAAGAAGGAGGATATGATCAACGGTGTCAAAGGCAGCAGAGAGGTCAAGACGAATTAGTATGGAGTAGTGGCCTTTGGATTTTACTGCGAGTAGGTCGTTAGTAACTTTGATAAGAGCAGTCTCAGTAGAGTGGAGACGGTGGAGGCCAGATTGAAGAGGGTCAAGTAGAGAGTTGGAATTGAGACGTACAGATAAAGACAAGTCTTTCCAAAAGCATTGAGGAAAAGAGGAGCAGGGATATGGGATGATAGTTAGAGGGGGAGGACGGGTTGAGAGATGTTTTTTTCAGGATAGGTACTACAGTGGGATGTTTAAGGTCAGCAGAGACAATGTGATTAAAGATGTGTGTCAAGGAAGGCACAAGACAAGGGGAGAGAATTTCAAATGATGGAAACGAGAGGGAAGGGGGGCTGAGTAGAGGGTTGAAGGAGCAGTGAGGTGAGAGTAGAAACCTTACACCACCACCTGTACATTCAGAGTGTCATGGGTTGTGGGTAAGCTGGAGGCCACCAAAGGATAAAGATATAGGGGTAGCAGTGTCAGAGGGGGAGAGCCATGTTTATGTTTAGGCTAGTAAATCTAGGGAACGAGAGATGAAGAGGTCGTGGACTGCAGTGGATTTTGTAATATTGCAAACAGAGCATGAATTCCAGAGGGCAGTATTGAAGGAAGATTTAGAAGAAGAGTAACATGAGATGGGTATGAGATTGGTGTGGTTCCTTGAGTTAGTACGTGGTGGGTTTGCTGAGATGGGACCTGGGTTTGGAGAGACATCACCAGCTGCTAGGAGCAGAAGGATAGAAAGGAAGTGAAGTTGGGAGTAGGATTTGAAAGTTTTGTAAGATGGTATGTATATAGATAATTTGGAAGGAGTTGGAGGAGATAGGCTGGAAAGGTATATGTACAGAGCATGGGATGAATCGAGAGGAGAGGGGAGTAAAGTGAAATCAATGAAGATGTTGTTGCCAGGTACAGGGGAGCAGAAGGATAGGGATATTTGAGTCATGAGAGAAGTTAGTGTGAAAGTGAAAAATAGAAGGGAGAACATTAGAGAAAATGTGTTTTGTTATATATACATATATGAAGATTATACATAAGCAGACATGATATGTTTGCATTACATTGGGTGCACCTTTACTTCTCTGGCTGAAATTCCATGCATAATTACCTTGTATACAATAACCGAGCATAATATATAAATCATGTGTCTGCTGTGTGGTTCTCTGAATTGCATCCAATCGGTACAACTTTGTTAAATGAATACCTTCAGGGATGTTTAATGGTTGATCTCCCACCACAAAACAGCTTCTCAAAGGGCAACACAATCACTCCAAACTGCAGTGCAATCCCGCTATACAGCAAAAACAGTTTTTTTAGTGATTCGGGGAATTTTTCACTCCAAAATTTATTTTTTCCTCTTTCATCACTCAATGTGATGTCATGTCCTGTGATGCACTGCTTAGAGGAGGAGATCGACTCACAACTCTCTGAAGAGAGGATGCAAATGAGAATAAAATATTATCCCTCATTACCTCAAAATATTTTGGTTGGTGCACCTAGGTTGCCCTTGAAAATATATATAACAAAGAAGAAAACTATTAGTGTATTATGTAAAATACAATGAATTAAAATGGAAAATAGTCCACTCACACTTTTTTTAGGAGCTTAAGTTCAGCTCCAACTTAAACGCTTGGGTGGAATGATCCCCGCCTATGGATGACGTGTGGTGCCAGATCGGCACGTAGACCTTGTGATGGTAGCTTATCTTGTGGATAAGAAAATCAAGATAATATAGTGCAATATGACAGACCAAATAGCAGCAGTAAAACAATATAAAGATGTGCACTTATATTATGGAGCCTAAACGATGGCTCCACAGGTATAGCATGACATGATCCCCACTTAAGGATATAGGTGATGATGTGATCTCTCGTTATATTTACATAAAATAGAAATAAAACCACAATAGTGTTCACCATAAAAATAGAGTGAGACTTCCCCCCGCTGCCTATGAGGCATTCCATTATTCCAAATACTTAACCCTAGGTACATTGCAAGAAACCACGGAGACAACTCCATTACACGAACTGATGCCTGAGGGGAACCCAACGACTCTGCAACAGTTCAGATATAACCAACTGACACACTTCATCTCTTCTACGCCTGAATTAACGAGTTCCAAACGAGACATTACCCTATTTGAAATACAGTGTACAACCCATACGATCACACGTAAACATCTTTTCATATTTAACACACTCATTTGCCAAGACATCGACCATGCACTCCCATCTTTCACCCTACCTTGGGCCCCAGATCTTAATATAGACATTTCCAGAAAGAAATGGACAAAAATATTCCTCCAACTGCACAAATGCTCTATAAATTCTAACATCCAGGAGGGCAACTATGAAAGAATCACTAGCTGGCACTTTTTGCCAGCTCATCTACATACCCTCTTTCCAACGACAACCGGAAACTGTTGGTGTTGCAATCAGGATATCTGCACTTTAGGTCATATATGGTGGACATGTCCAATCATCACAAATGTTTGGGAACACATAACTAAACTCACCGAGGCCGGAGTCCGTATCCCACTTGAACCAAAGCCCTTCCTGTTCTACTTGTTTCATACACATTTCAGTGCTACTTATACACCTTCTGACAGCTGCCAACCTCCTAATTGCCCTAAACTGGAAGAAACCCACAGCACCAACTATTTGGGAATGGATCCGCAAAGTGGACTCAGTCCGAATCATGGAAGAACTTTGCTTCTCCATCTCCCACAAATACTCCCTCTACAAAAAAACATGGGACCCATGGTTGAACTTCATACAGGAAGATGCCAGGTTCTAAACCTCCCCTCCACTTCATTTCCCTATCCTTACTACACTCATGCCTACTTCTTACCCTTCAGAGATAACAGAGTGCCAAAGCTATCTAGCTAGTTACTGTAAGACTAACAAAAGGCAACTTTAGAACCTCTTGTTTTCCGATAATATTTTGGTGTATCTCCTATATATTATATTATTATATTTTCTCCCTAACATGATACTGTGACCTGGGACCATATAACCACACAAATCATATTTCTTGTAAATGCAGTCTTTTATTAAAGGGACACTATAGTTACCTGAACAACTTTAGCTTAATGAAGCAATTTTGGTGTATAGAACATGCCCCTGCAGCCTCACTGCTCAATTCTCTGCCATTTAGGAGTTAAATCCCTTTGTTTATGAACCCTAGTCACACCTCCCTGCATGTGACTTGCAAAGCCTTCCATAAACACTTCCTGTAAAGAGAGCCCTATTTAGGCTTTCTTTATTGCAAGTTCTGTTTAATTAAGATTTTCTTATCCCCTGCTATGTTAATAGCTTGCTAGCCCCTGCAAGAGCCTCCTGTATGTGATTAAAGTTCAATTTAGAGATTGAGATACAATTATTTAAGGTAAATTACATCTGTTTGAAAGTGAAATCAGTTTTTTTTTTCATGCAGGCTCTGTCAATCATAGCCAGGAGAGGTGTGGCTAGGGCTGCATAAACAGAAACAAAGGGATTTAACTCCTAAATGACAGTGAATTGAGCAGTGAAATTGCAGGGGGATGATCTAAACACTAAAACTGCTTTATTTAGCTAAAGTAATTTAGGTGACTATAGTGTTCCTTTAAGAGGTCTGGCAATTTAAACAAAAATAAAACAAAGAAAAAGAAAAGCCTTGCTCTTCTGAGCAATAACTGACAGTTTTTTTTCTCTAACTGCTGATGGGCGGCTTACCCGCTTCCAACCATACAAAATACAAATTTGAACACAGACTTTTTTTTCCAAATAAATGTTTCCTTTCTCCTTCAGAACACAAAGACTCTTGTAGGGAGAAATGCAGTCTCACAGACTGCTTGTCCTTCTCTCTGTGAATACCTGACAGGGTAATTTCAGAGCAGGCCTGTGCTAATCATTGCCAACAAGTGAGCAACTAACAGTGATCCAAAACTCCTGGACTGGATTGCTCACCTGCTGTGCTGCGTGTAAGCTGTGGAATGGAGCACTGGCCCTCCCTTCACTCTAAATGCTCCACCCCAGGAACCCATATTAAATTACAAAATTGCTGTGACTAAAACAGACAGACCTTCTTCCTCTGGCTATTAATTTACATATTCCAATACTTTTGGAGAAATATACACTCCATCCATAACGATGCCTTGCACTCTGTCACAATACATAGAGACAAGTTATCGGAATACCTACACTTTCACCGAAAAGACAACATACATCTACTCAGTCACATCTGGTCACACAGACACCTCCGTTTCAGAATGGAGCTTTCAGAGTCCACGGATACACCATTTGGGTACAGACTTTTAACACTCAGCACTGATTGCTATTTATATGAATCTTTCCTAATCTGATGTTCTACACTTGTTTCATGCCACAATGTAACCAGGCGGGTGTATTTTTATCTTGTACCTGCACTTCTATACTTTAATAAAGTGTTTTTTTTTTTTAAAATAAAAAAAAATGGAGTGAGAAAAATAAACTCAACAAAAGTTTACTCACATTTAGTAGAGCAAAATTATGTTTTCTCAACCCAATAGGCGCAAGTGATATTTTATCCAAACCAAGGATATAGGTGTTTAAAGATCCAGTAGCATATAGGTCCAATAAAAAAGTACTTCATTCTGGATGTCAAATGTCCTTCCCCAAGCTGTGAATTCACAAGACTTGTGTATACTGCAGCATACCAAAAATATACATAGTTACATTGTTACATAGCTGAAAAGAGACTTGTGTCCATCAAGTTCAGCCTTCCTCACATATGTTTTTGCTGTTGATCCAAAAGAAGGCAAAAAACCCAGTCTGAAGCGCTTCCAATTTTGCAACAAACTAGAAAAAAAAATCCTTCTTAACCCCAAAATAGCAGTCAGATGTCTTCTTGGATCAAGCAGCTATTACCCCACGAATTAGAAATGATATCCCTGTATTTTATGCTTTTCATGATAGTTACCATTTAAAGGGACACCATAGTCACCAAAACAACTTTAGCTTAATGAAGCAGTTTTGATGTATAGACCATCCCCCTGAAATCTCACTGCTCAATTCTCTGCCATTTAGGAGTTAAATCACTTTGTTTATGCAGCCCTAGGCATACCTTCCTGCATGTGACTTACACAGCTGTCCTAAACACTTCCTGTAAAGAGTCATCTAATGTTTATTGCAAATCCGGTTTAATTTAACATTTCTTATCTCCTGCTCTTTTAATAGCTTGCTAGACCCTGCAAGTGCCTCCTGTACATGATTAAAGTTCAATTTACAGATCATGAGATAAACACTTTTAAAGTAAGTTAACATCTGATTGAAAGTGAAACCATTTTGTTTTCATGCAGCTTGTCAGTCACAGCCAGGATAGGTGTGGCTAGGGCTGTATCAACAGAACTAAAAGTGATTTAACTCCTAAATGGCAGAGGATTGAGCACTGAGACTGCAGGGACATGATCTATACACTAAAACGGCTTCATTAAGATAACATTGTTTTGGTTAACACAAATCATCATTTGGTAGGACTACACAAAATGCCCATGCAGTTGCACTGCTCAATTTTCTGCCATTTAGGAGTTACATAATTTTGCTTATGCCCCCCTTGTCACACCTCCCTGCATTTGATTTGCACAGCCTTCCTAAACACTTCATGAAAAGGAACCTAGATATTCTAGGTTCCTTTATTGCATATTCTGTTTAATATCAAATTTCTGATCTCTTGCTCTGTTAATAGTCTTCAAGAGCCTGCATGAGCCTTCTGTGTGTGATTAACGGTAACCTTACAGAGCAGGAGATAAACACTTCTAAAGCAATTTAACACCTGATTTGAAATTAAACATGCTGTATGAGTCACAGCCAGGGGAGGTGTGACTAGACTGCATGGACATAAATGTGATTTACTCCTAAATAGAAGAGAAATGAGTTGTGAGACTGAAGGGGCATGATCTATACACCAAAACTACTTCATTAAGCTAAAGTTGTTCTAATACCTAGAGTGTCCTTTTAAAGTAGTAAAGCCCCCATTCATAGTAAATCTGTAATTTTATAGCATGACAGGAGGCTTCATATTTGCTTAAGTCTCTCTTTACTAGAACTCCACAGCAGCACATTAACATAGAGAGATAAACACCAAAGACAAAAACATAAGGTATCTATATAAGGCTCCTCCTAAGCCACCATTTCCTCTTTCTTTGCTGCTCCGCAGAACAGTACAGGTCAGAGTACCACTGCCTCCTGTTTTTACTTGGGTGGCTGTGTGTTTATTACATATTTATTTGGGCTATTTATTGCTGTGTATTTATTGCAATTCTTGTGTTTTCTTATTGCAATTCTTGTGTTTTATTTATACAGTTTTTCTGTTTCACAGTTTCCCTTCTTTCTACCGTTTTTTTCCACCCCCTTTACTTCGGGTGTCCGTGTTTTGTGTTTCCTCCTGTTCCCTTTATTTTCTGTATGTTTATTTTTCTTTCTTTGATTTGTTCTTTGTGGCTGGTCGCCGGGAAGCGGTCATCCGACCGCCTCCCGTGCCGACCGCCGGGGCCGCGGAGAAAGACTCCAGCGGTCCCACGTGTGGATTCCCGCCCGCCGGCTTTTGCCGCCGAGCGGGACTCATCTCCTGCCTCCTTGTCCTGCTCGCGTCGCCGCTCGCATTGTGCTCTCCAGCGGTCGGCGTGGAGCGGGTACAGGGAGCCTCATGTTCCCAAAGAGCTTCTGCTCGCGAGCGCATTTCCCCGCGACCACGTGGTCTGAGCCGGGGTGCACGGCTCTGGGCTGGGCATGCCGCGGGGTTTCTCAGCGCTTAAAGGCGCTTATCCCCTTCTGTGGTTCCTGTTGTGCTGGCATAGAGCTAAATGTTCAGATGGCTTGCAGGTTGAATATGTAGTTTATGGAAATGCTTACAGGCGCTTATCCCCCTGTTTGTCCCTTGATTTGGTCTGCCCAATCCTTTGCCCCATCCCCCTGTTGGGGGTATATATTTCAGTTTTTCTTTTCCACAAGGTTTTCTCGGCGCTTAAAGGCGCATATCCGCCGGGTTTTCTCAGCGCTTAAAGGCGCATATCCCCCTGTTTTTCCCATGGTTTGGGCTGCCCATTCCTTTGCCCCATCCCCCTGGTGGGGGTATATATATCCCCATGGGGTCCCTGGTTTCAGATCAGGGTGCCCTCTACCGGTACAATTTCTGTTTCTTGTGCAGGTTTCTCCTATTCCAGCGCATGTTGCTCTGTATTATAAATTATCCATGCTCTACTACTTTCTGCCTTGATGGCTCTAGGACTGCTTGCTGCAGTGACTTTGCATGCACCCTCCATGGGCCCCGTTGTAATTACCCTACACCACATCGACATGGGACTTATCTGGGGACCCTGTTTCAGCTTTACCCTACACGACCTAGTGGCCAGGTTATTTCTGCATGCCTCCTAGAAGGATTTCCTGCCTCCATGTACCACTGGGCCGGTGCCTCCCGTGCCCATATATTGGCCGGCTTTGTCCGTGCCCCTATGATTGGCCTGCTCTGTCAGTGCCCCTTGATTGGCCAGCCTTGTCTGTGCCCCATGATTTGGCCTGCGTTGTCTGTGCCATATTACGCATGCTACTGGCCTGGCGGCTCCATTCCTGGACCCCTGTTATTGAGCCGGCATGCGTTAAGACTTGCCTCTGCCAATTATAAGGGTGCGGCCCCTACTGCCTGCTGGGGATACCTGTTATCTATCTCCTTAGGTATCACCTACAATCATCTCGGACATTATGGAGGCCTTCTGCGCAGGAGCAGAAGTTGCAGGCATTGATTAATGCGGCGGTGTCCGCCACTGTGGAGACAGCCCTGGCTAGGGCCCTCCCGCAATCACAACCGGACAGGGGTGCGAGAGGATCCCCCTGCTTGGCAGACGACTCGGCTGAGTCAGACTCTCACGAGAGAGAGCAGGCAAGTGCGCTCATGCGCTATTGGAAGGGTGAAGGCCCTGAACCACGCTCCCGGAAGGACAAGACTCCGGCGAAGCGACATGGTTCGAGGTTGTCGAACCTCACCGGCCAGGCGCCCCCGCCTTTCGGGCGCAGGGGAGGTGGCCTCCTTACCCCCCCCCCCCCACATTGGCCTGCTGGAGGAGTGGCGGGCAGACCAGTCTCCCTCGGATGAGGGAGATGATTGGGATGAGATCCGTAGGGAGGGTCCCGGTTGGCGCTGGGTGGATGAAGACGCGCCGGCGACAGAGGCCTCCACGGCGATGCTGGGGGACGATGTCTATTGGACGCTACAGGAGTACATCTGTTTAACCCTCGGTCTATCAGACGCCACAGACCCTCGGAATGGTCACTGCCCGACGGAATAGTCACTGCCCGACCACCCGGCACATTTCGTGCACTACTGGATCCGCAGATCCCTTAAGGGGAGGCCCGCGAGAAGCTGCGGGCGGACTACCCCAGGCCCATCCTGCCGGACGAGGTGGCAGCGGCCCCGGATTTTGACCCCTGGTGGCCTCGTACTTGACTCCTATGGGTCGGGACCCCAGGAAAGCCTCCGCTAAGCGCAGGATAGACAGCGGGATATGCTGGGTCCCTTGCGCAGGATGTTGGTCCTGGCGGACGAGGTCTACACGGTGGGTACGAACCTGGACCCAGCCATCATGCGAGATTGGGCACTATGCCTCATGTGCCTTCTAGGCGATCCTAATGCGGTTCTGCACCGTACGCAGGTAAACGGCTCTGTTCCGTATGGACGCCAAACTATCGGAGCTAGAATCTAACGACTTGGGCCCTCTGGCAATAAGACCTACTGTTCAGGGCACCTGTCATTAGGGAGCTACAGGAACGCATCAATTCTGCTCCTCTGGATAAAGCACAGTCCTCCATAATGAAGGTGTAACGGAACGCAGTATATTAGTCCACGATATCCGTTGGTATCTTCAGGAAATCCACAGTCAGGACAGAAAGCACGGCAATATTCCCCATCCTCCCAATAACCGGACGAAACACAGTTTGGGAGTCAACTAACTCACTTTATTCACAGACTTCCGTATTTATGCAGTTCCCCGTGAAAGGGGTTTCCTTACAGCTATTACATGGGATTTCTCCCATCAGGCATTGCAATTATCCCAACAGGCATTGCTGCACGAGAGGGATACTTCCACTAAAACGGGCGATTAAGTGGATTATCCCCTCGTGGAGCAAAACCGACAATTTATACAGAAATCCATATTTTATACATTCTTACTCGCTTTTGGACAAATGACCGTTCGGTAGATAGCTGGGGTCGGCGGGCACATTTAGTGAGAATACCGCTCCGATCCCAGCTATTCTAACCGAACGTCGCACAAAATACATTCAAACATTGAGTTCGGTCTAAACGTACCGAACATTTATGGGGAACATAATGTGCCAAACGCGGCACTCCCGGACGCTCTGGAAGACCAGCGGTGTTCGGATCATTGGGTAGCCGTTTTCGGTTCCAGGCTCTCGACGACCGAACAACGCTGCAGAGACAAAGGATCCAAGATGGCCGACCGCCGCATGGTCGGTAGCCGATCGGCGGCCACCTAGGAGAGCCCTTAATTACCGATTGCAACATTGTTGCAATCGGGTAATTGGTGCCACACGACTGGTGAATGTGTGGTCTACCTGGGGAGCCCGCATTCGTACGGCGAACGGCCGGAATAGCCATGTTCCGTCAACGGATGCTTTGTATGCTGGCAGGGTACGGCGGCCAGTATGCAAACGGCTGTAACATAGCATTATTACAGGTAAAGACTCACAGTATACATTCAGCCTATGGACAACCTACAATACATATAGTTCAGAAGTGGCTAGGTTTGCCACAATGCTCCCCCAGAACCAAGCCGGCATACACAGTCTGATCCCAACGGATCGGCTTGGGGATGTCCGGGAGAGTACTCACAGATCACTTTTCTAGTTCAGTCTGTCTGGATAACCCGTCGGCGTTACCGTTTTGTTTTCCTGGCCGGTAGTGGATGGTAAAGTCAAAGGGCTGCAGCGCCAAACTCCAGCGCAGCAGCCTGGCATTGTCTCCAGATACACGGTTTAGCCACACCAACGGGTTGTGATCTGTGAGTAAGGAAAAAGGTTGTCCATACAAATACGGCTGTAACTTTTTAAGGGCCCACACCACGGCCAGGCATTCTTTCTCAATGGCGGCGTAGCTCACTTCACGGGGTAACAACTTGCGGCTTAAGTATGCTACGGGATGTTCTCCGCCATCGGCTCCCACTTGGCTCAGCACTGCCCCCAATCCAAACATTGAAGCGTCTGTGTGGACAAGAAATCTTTTAGTTGGATCAGGAGCCGTTAACACAGGAGCATTAGTTAGGGCGGTCTTGAGCTGTTGGAATGCCTGCTCACACTCTGGGGCCCAGACAACCAGTCGAGGAAGGTTCTTTTTGGTCAGGTCCGTCAGGGGTTTGGCCAGGGTGCTGTAGTCGGGTACAAATTTCCTATAATACCCCGCAGTTCCTAGGAACGCTAGCACCTGGGTTTTGGTCCTGGGGGTAGGCCACTTAGCTACGGCCTCAATTTTGGCTGGCTCGGGTCTCTGCTGCCCACACCCTACTCGGTGTCCTAGATACTGCACCTCGGCCATCCCTACGTGGCACTTACTGGGTTTTAGCGTTAACCCGGCTTCCCCAATACGGTCTAGGATCGCCCCTATATGTTGGAGGTGATCTTCCCAGGTCTGGCTGAAGATGGCTATGTCGTCCAGGTAGGCACAGGCATAGTCCTGGAAGCCGTCCAGTAGCCGATCTACCATCCGCTGAAAAGTAGCCGGAGCGTTTTTCATTCCGAAGGGCATGACCTTGAACTGGTACAGGCCAAACGGAGTGACAAACACCGACTTGGGGATGGCATCATCGGCTAAAGGAATCTGCCAGTATCCCTTACATAAGTCAATGGTAGTGAGATACTGACCCCGTGCCATCTTATCTAGCAGTTCGTCTATACGGGGCATCGGGTAGGCATCAGATACTGTCTTGTCATTCAGCCTCCGGTAGTCAACGCAAAATCGGGTCGTGCCGTCCTTTTTAGGCACCAGGACTACCGGCGATGCCCAGGGGCTATCTGAGGGTTCGATAACCCCTAACTGCAGCATTTCATCCAGCTCGGCCTTCATATGGGTCCGGACTGATTCCGGAACTCGATATGGCGCCTGTCGCATAGGTAGCTGTCCCGGGGTTTCAACTCGGTGTGTGGCCAGCGGAGTGTACCCAGGTAAATTGGAGAAGGTAGCCCCTTTAGCTACGATCAGCGCCTGTATCTGGGCACGCTCGCGAGGGCTTAGCCGCTCCCCCAGTTGAACTCCCCGGGAGGGCTCTACCGGCTCTTCCGGTTCTAGCAGATCAGGTAGTGGCAGGTTCTCCTGATCTTCTATGGCGGAGGCACAGATTGCCGTCACATCCTCTATCCGCTCGTGGTAGGGTTTGAGCATGTTTACGTGAAGCATGCGTCTCTTCCCCACCCCTGAGCAGGGGCCGATCACATAGGTAGTGTCGCATCGCTGCTCCACTACCTGGTATGGGCCTTGCCAGATGGCCTGCAGCTTGTCTGTGCGGACAGGTTTTAAAATTAAAACCTTCTGCCCCACTTGAAAGCTGCGGTCCCTGGCTCCCCTATCGTACCATCGCCGCTGACGTTGCTGGGCCGCCTGGAGGTTGGTGTGCACAGCCTGGGTTAGCGCCTCTAGTCGGTCTCGGAACTCCAGTACATACGATACGATAGGGGTTTCGCTAGCGGTACTCTCCCCCTCCCAGTGCTCTCTAATCAAGTTTAAGGGTCCCCGTACTCTTCTCCCAAACAATAGTTCAAATGGGGAGAACCCGGTCGATTCTTGGGGAACCTCTCTATACGCAAAGAGCAGGTGAGGTAGGAACCTCTCCCAGTCTTTGTGGGTTTCCCCGAACGTCCGAAGCATCTGCTTCAGCGTCCCATTGAATCGTTCACATAGTCCATTGGACTGGGGGTGGTAGGCTGAATTGACTATTGGCTTAATGCCACACACCTTCCACATCTGTTGGGTAACCTCAGCAGTAAATTGGGTGCCCCGGTCGGATATTATTTCCTGGGGAAACCCTACTCGGGAAAATACTTTTATTAGAGCTTCCGCCACGGTTTCAGCGTGAATGTTAGAGAGGGCTACCGCTTCGGGATATCGGGTGGCGTAGTCCACCACGGTTAGAATGTACTTTTTCCCAGAGGGACTGTGTTTCGGCAGGGGCCCTACTATGTCTACGGCTACCCTGCTGAAGGGTTCGGCGATAATGGGGAGGGGGCATAACTTGGCCTTGTGGCGGTCCCCTCGTTTACCTACTCTCTGGCAGACGTCGCAGGAGGTGCAATATTGTCGTACATCCTGTGAGATTCCGGGCCAGAAAAACGCATGCGTTAGGCGGTATCGGGTACGGGTCATCCCTAGGTGTCCTGACAAGGGGATATCGTGAGCAATTCTGAGCAGTTCCTGCCTATATTTCCGTGGTACCACTAACTGTTTGTTAGTCAAGGTGACAGACCCCCCCACGTCCTTGGCCGTGATACGGTACAATAGCTCTTTCTCCCACGTGTAATGCTCCCCCTCTAGCCCGGCCTGGTCAGCTTGTGCCCGGTCCCTATAGACTTGTAGAGTGGGATCGGTCTGTACTTCAGTGACAAAGGTAGTCGGGGTATCCCAGGATATGGAAGTCGGGCGGGGGTCGTGGTCTCTTACCTGAGCCTCAGAGTGTATCGGTGTAGCCGTGGTGCGAGCCTGTTGCCGTGTGGTTACTGGATGGGCTTCCTGGTAGGGGGCCTGTGGAACAAAGGCAGAGGTCATCTGACCCAAATCATTCCCCAGCACAACATCTGCTGGTAAGTTCTGCATTAGCCCCACTTCTACTGTCCCCTCTCCCGCACCCCAGTTCAAATGTACTTTCGCCGTGGGTAGTCGGTATACAGCTCCCCCGGCTACCCGAACAGCCACAGATCCGCCGGTATGCGTGCCCTCCGAAACCAAATGGGGGGCTATCAGGGTTAAGGTAGCTCCCGAATCCCGCAGTCCCTGAACCTCGTTTCCCTCAAGAGTTACCAGTTGTCGGTGATGCTGCCGGTTATCAGTGGCTCAGACCGACATGACTTCGTGTAAGATGCCCAGAGGTTCCTCCGCCTGCACACTCCATAAATCCTGAGTGGCGGGTTCCCTCTGGTAATGGTGAGCAGCCGCCCTGGGTGTGGGGTTTGGACGGCCCTGATTCCAGGTGGGCCTGCTGCGATTCTGGGTGCATTCTCGGGCCATATGCCCCCATTGTTTACAGGAATGGCACTGGATGTTGGCCCGCCTGTTGTATCTGGAAGGTGGCGGTATCTGTACTTGTGAGGGACGGAACGGGGCGGCGGTGGGCGCTAGAGGTGGTGTAGCGCTAGGTAGTCCTGGGGGTCGGGAGTAGCTTTTGGCTACAGGTCCTTGGTGTCTCCGGGCATCAAAGTGTTGATCGGCCAATCTAGCCGCTTCCGTTAGGGTGAGGGGTTTCCTGTCCCGCACCCATTCTTGAGTCTCCGGGGATAATCCATTAAAAAATTGTTCCAGCAACATCAGCTGGCGTAATTCCTCCATGGTGGTGGCGTTGCTGGCCTGGATCCACCCTTGGGAGGCTTGATCCAATTTGTGTGCCCATTCTGCGTGCGAATCTCGCTCTGGTTTGCGTAAGTGTCGGAACTTGCGCCGGTATGCCTCTGGGGTAATGGCATACCTCTCCAAGATTGCGCGTTTTACTTTGGCATAATCTTTGCTGTCCTCACTGGGTACAGCACGGTACGCTTCGGCTGCCCGACCTGCTAGTTTGCTTGCTAGCAGTTGCACCCATACGGACCGTTCTAGCTCATGCAGATCACACAGCCTTTCAAAGTCCTGCAAGTACCCGTCTATCTCGTCCTTTTCCTCGCAAAAAGCCCTGAAGGCCTGGTACGGGATCTTGGGCTTTATTGGGTTGTAGAGGGACCCTGGGTTGGACTCGGTTCGAGTCAAGGTGTGTTGCGGGCTGTGTGCCATAACATATTCCTGCACATTTGCCATTACCATATTCATCATGGCCTCCGATATAGGTTGCGGCAAAAACGCTAACCTGGTCCTCATCTCTCTTTCATAGAGCGTTTCCTCCATAACTACTGGGGGTGTAGCGCTGCGGGCTTGGTCTCCCTCCATCAGCTCGGCAATTATTGTAGCCTTGGTTTTGCTGCTGGCTACTTTCCCTCTGGCTTCCAGTAGTTCCTTTAAAGTCTGTCGTTTCAGTATGGTATAGTCAATCTCCATACGAATTGCCTTTGCTTTCCTCGTACGGTAGTTCCCGTTACACGAACTCCGTTTTTCGGCTGTAAGGTTCGGATCCCGTCGCTTGCCACCAATTGTAACGGAACGCAGTATATTAGTCCACGATATCCGTTGGTATCTTCAGGAAATCCACAGTCAGGACAGAAAGCACGGCAATATTCCCCATCCTCCCAATAACCGGACGAAACACAGTTTGGGAGTCAACTAACTCGCTTTATTCACAGACTTCCGTATTTATGCAGTTCCCCGTGAAAGGGGTTTCCTTACAGCTATTACAGGGGATTTCTCCCATCAGGCATTGCAATTATCCCAACAGGCATTGCTGCACGAGAGGGATACTTCCACTAAAACGGGCGATTAAGTGGATTATCCCCTCGTGGAGCAAAACCGACAATTTATACAGAAATCCATATTTTATACATTCTTACTCGCTTTTGGACAAATGACCGTTCGGTAGATAGCTGGGGTCGGCGGGCACATTTAGTGAGAATACCGCTCCGATCCCAGCTATTCTAACCGAACGCCGCACAAAATACATTCAAACATTGAGTTCGGTCTAAACGTACCGAACATTTATGGGGAACATAATGTGCCAAACGCGGCACTCCCGGACGCTCTGGAAGACCAGCGGTGTTCGGATCATTGGGTAGCCGTTTTCGGTTCCAGGCTCTCGACGACCGAACAACGCTGCAGAGACAAAGGATCCAAGATGGCCGACCGCCGCATGGTCGGTAGCCGATCGGCGGCCACCTAGGAGAGCCCTTAATTACCGATTGCAACATTGTTGCAATCGGGTAATTGGTGCCACACGACTGGTGAATGTGT
The DNA here is from genome assembly GCF_036172605.1 of Pelobates fuscus. Classification (NCBI taxonomy): domain Eukaryota; kingdom Metazoa; phylum Chordata; class Amphibia; order Anura; family Pelobatidae; genus Pelobates; species Pelobates fuscus. The sequence continues at coordinate 369,905,964 of NC_086320.1, read as the reverse complement.
GGTCTACCTGGGGAGCCCGCATTCGTACGGCGAACGGCCGGAATAGCCATGTTCCGTCAACGGATGCTTTGTATGCTGGCAGGGTACGGCGGCCAGTATGCGAACGGCTGTAACATAGCATTATTACAGGTAAAGACTCACAGTATACATTCAGCCTATGGACAACCTACAATACATATAGTTCAGAAGTGGCTAGGTTTGCCACAGAAGGTGTTTCACTCACTATTATCCCGGCTGGTCTTCGGACCCCACGGATCCCGTGGCCCATCCTTTTCTCACACCTTACCAGCCCAGACCTCCCTACACTCGGAGAACAGGGGGGAGGTCGTGGAGATTGTGCTAGAGAACGGGGTACATCTCCTGCCACTTTCGGCTCACCCCCTATTACATACAGGCGGATTGTTTCCCTGCAGAGACAGATGGCAGGAAGTGTCTTCAAATGCATGGATCCGTCAGACGGTACGGGGTTAGGCCATGGACTTCCCCTCCCCACCGACGCAGGTGCGGACTCTGCTCGCCCCTGGCGCTATCCAGCGAGCCCCGGATTTGGGGGGCTTTTTTACCAACTCGTTTTTATAGTAAAGATGAAGGTGGGGGAGTTCCGCCCGGTGGTCAGTTTTCGGGACTGGAACACCTTTGTTGTCTGCACCCACTTCAAGTTGGAGGGCATTCATCTGGCCAGAGGGCGTCCGTTTCCTGTTATTTCTGGATGATTTGCCGGTCCTATGCGAAGATCCATCCAGGCTCAGATCTTACACGCGTTCGGCGACATCCCTGTTAGAGATCCTGGCATTCGTAGCTCATCTGAGGAAACCGGTTTTTGGTACCTTCCCAGGCGGTGGAGTTTCTTGGGAGTCGTGGTCAATGCGACGGATTACGTTCTCTGTCTACCTTTAACACTGATGGCATCCGCCCAGGAGGTGATAAGAAGGATATTAAGGCAAGTCCGGATTCCCCGTCATATATTTGCTCGTATGGTGGGACTTCTCTCAGCCTCGATACAGGCGATATACCCGGGCCTGCTACACCACGAGACCATGCAACGGCTGAAGACCCCTGTTCTACGCATGTGACCCTCTTCAGACTGGAGGGTTTCCCTGTTCCCGGACGTGAAGGCCGGACTGAGCTGGTGGCTTCTGCACATGGCCGCATGGCACGGCAAGGCAATGTTCAGACCAACCCCGGATTTCGTTCTGGAATCGACTGCAAGCCTTGGGGTTGGGGTGCCACGTACACGTCCGGGTCCGCGGTTGGCCCGTAGCCAGACAAGGAATCGGAGTCCCATGTCAATTGCCTGGATTGATTGCGGGTTCGTTGGCAGTTCGGAGCCTGGCAAGTCACCTGTCGGGCTGTTGAGATCTCGGCGGTACAATATACCGACCGCTTGGAGGCGCTCGGTCTCGCACACTGGAGGTGACGAAGGAGATTTCCGGCTTATGCTTCCAGCGCATCTCCGCATTACAGGCAGAGTATCTACAGTGTGAGTCGAACCTGACGGCGGATTAGTTCTCCAGACATTGGAAGGATGCCAGCGTCTGGGAACTCTTTCGACCCATCTTCATCGTTCTCGGGCGTCGCTCGGGTTTGTTCATGGTGGGTCTATTCGCCTCCAGGACGACCATCGGATTCGGACGTGCTTTGGTTGGCTCCCGGATCCAGCGTGCGCGGTGGTGGTCGCGCTTCGACAGGTGTGGTTGTTTTTCTCAGGAAGCATAGGTGTTCCCTCCGTTCGCCTCTATCCCCCGGGTGTTACTTCTAGTTTGTGGTCGACGGGTGTCCTTAGTGTTGCTGACTCCGCTATGGCGAGATCGGTCGGGTTCACGGAGTTTCTGGATTTTTCCTATCGGGATCCTCTTCTCTTACCGTCCTCTCGAATACTCCTCTTGGACTCTTTCGGGAGTGCCTGGTAGGTCGAGGCGTCGTCACTATCGGCCAGGGACCTTCTCCCTGAGCTCCCGGGACGAGGAGATGTTTACCTCTCGGCATGGATTTTCATAGTGTCGTTGGTGCTTAGGACAGGATGCTGAACCCTTTTTCCGGCCCGTGACCAACTTGCTGAGTGTCTTGTCCCCCCTCGATGATTTGGGACGGTTGGGTCGTCTGGTTCTTGTAATTAGTCATTTATTTAGACGGCACGTGTTCCGTTTGGAGGTTTTTTCCCATCGGTCAGGACCCGCTGGTCTGCAGATTTCTACGTGGGATGAGGCTGGCACGTCCTCTGGCGCCTAAATACTCTTCCCTCTGGGAGGTAAGTATGGTTTTAGCGTTTTTTCTTCGGGATTCGGCCGGAGTTCCTTGTTTTTTCCCTTCGCCAGTTTTTCTACTGTGTTTGCCCTCTTGTTGTGTCTGGTTTCGTTCAGACGTGTTTTCTGAGGTCCGTTTCTTCGCCCCTGTCCAATCTCGATGGATGAGATGATTATTGACACTGGCAGGGGTGAATGCGACTCTTGGAGTGCATTCGGTTAGCGGCGCTACTGCTTCCAAGTTTTTCCTTGATGGGCGTTTCTCCTCGGGACGTTTTTGTAGGTGGCGGTCCGGGCCCGTGAGAAGTTTTTGCGTCAGTTTATTTTGGACCGTCGGGCTATGTTTCTTTTGCTTTGCTGTCGGAGCGTTAAAACAGCAAATATGAAGCCTCCTGTCATGCTATAAAATTGTAGATTATACTAGCTTTAGTGTAACTATAATCTTAATTTTATTAATGACAGGAGGCAAATATTTCCCACCCAGTTTGGTTTCAACCCCCCTTGTTTTGGATGGATTGCATTGATTGTGTTTCTGTTGATTTGTCTGATTATCTGGGCTAGGTTTGGTAGTCTGGGGTGATGTTGTGGGAAGTGCATGTTATATTGTATTGACGGTCATTAGTGATGGATTTCATGTCTTTATTCTATCAGTACTGGATCGTGGGATTTATGTTTTATCAGTACATTTCGTTCACTAATCAGTGTTTTCGACTCTGTTTATTTCGTTTCAGTTTAATGGTTCGACTTCAGTTCATAGAATCGGCTGTTTGGCAGGATGAGGATCAAGTTCATCCATTATCCAAAGTTTTTCCAGATGGCATTCTTTGTTATGTTAAAAAATGTTTTCTTTATTTAGTTATTGTTATTGTTGTGTTACTTTGTCGCAGCGTGAAAGAGGAAATGGTGGCTTAGGAGGAGCCTTATATAGATACCTTATGTTTTTGTCTTTGGTGTTTATCTCTCTATGTTAATGTGCTGCTGTGGAGTTCTAGTAAAGAGAGACTTAAGCAAATATTCGCCTCCTGTCATTAATAAAATTAAGATTATAGTTACACTAAAGCTAGTATAATCTACAATTTACTGAAAACTTAATCACAAGTGCAGTCACATCCTTTGGGTACTATTATGACATTGGTCATCACTGCTGGGTATTGCATATTTGCTTAGATAACCTCAGTTTCTAGTCTTATCAGCCCTGGCTTCCAGCATGTTGTCCAATTAAATCTTGCCTTCCATACCATAGAAGAGAGAGAGCACTGATGTTGTCTATAAAGATAGAAACTTTGTGTTTGTCAGAACAACTGTAATATTTAAGGGCATCTGATTTATAAACATGGTTTCCAATAAATTATTAGCAAGTGGGATTGAAATATTTCTTATCAAATCCTCATTGCTGTTAATAGGTTAATAAAGATGTCTCAAACTGGATCTTCATTTCGATAAGGTTAAAAAATACTTATTGAAACGTCTTTATAGATGGGTGCCAAGAAGAAGACTCATTAAAATGTGCAGAAACAACAGATGCATAACGGGAGCTGCAGTTAAAAAACAGTTTTTTATTTAGTTTTCACATGACCAATCCAAGTGACACGAGTTGTTTTAAGGAAGCGATAAAGATTTTTATTCGGCAGGATTGTTGGCTATTTTCAAGTTTCAGAGCATAGTGATTTATTTGTAATCTAATGCTTGCATTTGTTAGAAGGCTTGGGGTTATCTCAATCAAGTCAAGATGTTTGTTATTTTTGTCCAGGCCTCTCATTAAATGTAAATAGATCGATACTTACTTCTAATTCAGAATGTTCTGCCACGTTTCTGAGGGTTATTTACTAAGCACTAATTGTGCATCCCAATTGCAACATTTGTAAATAATCTTCAGTTTTAACCCCAAATTATACGCGATTATAAGAAACAGACATTTTAGGCATGGTTTCTGCTAATAAAAAAGTCAGAATTCCATACAGAATTAAAAAAAAAAAACATTTATTAAACATAAAATGCATCCTGATTTTCCACTAAATCTGTCACTTTGAGAACAGCTCCAAAGATTTCCTGATATTCGCTGCTCGTCTGGGAAGTTTTACGATACGTTTTATCATTTTTATTAGCATATCTAGAGCCCCAACATATTACATAGTGCTTTACATTTATACAGCTGGGATAGATAACAGACGGTAATTGACAAATAAAATAATGCTGACAGATAGTAGTGGCGAAGAGAGCACTGTTTCCTCGACTGCTATACACAAGGTGTAGAAAACACATTGGGTCCCTGAAACTGTGCACTGCAGGAGAACCTTGCATGACATGCGCATTGTCGTCTCTTTGGCCTATTCCAGTTATAACCAATTAACCTCCAATAAACACAGACACAAGGATTATTTGGCAAAAATATTCCACGGCTTTATTAATTACATAAATATATAAAATTAAAATATAAAATTTAAGAGGTCATTGTCACCAACATTTGAAAAGACATTCCCCCAATTAACATAACTAAATACCCAGACAATGACCTCAAACATATTTACATAATACCATCTAACAATGTAACATATCATAAATAACATAAACAATTAACACAGCCACCCAGGGCAACCATTTCCAATTGTAGGGGCATACCGAGACACCCCTACACCATTATCATAGCCACCAAGGGCATCCCATTTCACAGTAGGGGCATACCAAGACACCCCTACACCATAACATAGCCACCAAGGGCATCCCTTTCCACTGTAGGGGCATACCAAGACACCCCTACACCATTGTCCCAGCCACCAAGGGCATCCATTTCCAGTGTAGGGGCATACCGAGACACCCCTACACCCCCAGGTTCGTAGCTACCGCCGAGCTCGAACCTACCACCAAATCTAAAGGTAAGTATTCCTCTTGACCTATCCCACTTACCAAAAACCGACCTACCCCCAATTAAACTAAACCATCCCCCGCCACAGCACAGAGCTTGACTCCTCAAGCCTCCTGGGCGCCCCCACCCCGAACAAACAAAGCCTGCCGCAAACCATCCTGAAAGCCCAAATTAAGAAAATCCAAACCCACCTCAGACAAATGGACCCCATCACGCCGGAAGTATCCCGGTAACATATCCTCCAGCTCCCTGTGCCGCACTACTACCCCCCCAGATCTCTTAATAAAAATCGCCAACAACTTATTGAACTTCCGCCTATATCGTGCCATCGCTGCGAAATCCCTCGCATGACGCCAATGGAAACGCGGTACCGTTTCCGACCAAACAATAACCACCCCGGGAACCAAAGACCTCAACTTATCCAAGTCCCTTTTAATCCCACGAACTAATTCCCTTTGCGGGACCAACCCAAAATCATTCCCCCCTGTGTGGAACAATATAAACTCGGGGACTTCCCCTTGCCCTAGCCTCCGGAATAAATCCAAACACGTGTCTCTCCAACCATAACCACGAAAACCAAACCACAACACACGTAATACATTCAACGGAAAGCCGAGCTGCGTGCCCTGTCTCCGAACTGCAGCCCTCCGTTCAGCCCAGTAGACATATGAGTGGCCTACTATCCATGCGACTCCACCTGCAAAGAAAAGAAATAACTTACAACCACGGCCAACCTGAATTGTACTGCCAAAACATCAACTTCATTTATAATAACAGGTCAGGTCGTACATATGAACGGAATCTAAGCGATTCCCATCTCCCAATTTTTTTAACCAACTCGTCCCCCAAGCCTAATCTCGCCGCCTCTGTGGCAGCCCCGATCCTGAACGAGTGGGTGCCAAATTGCGAGGGATCCATGCCCAAGCGCTCCAAACCCAACTTAAAGACCCTGGTGAATTGGAACCTCGACAACGCCGAGCCGTCAGCATGGCGAAAAAAGGAACCCCGCCCTTCAGGGCGGACTTCCACATATCGCTGAGCACAGCCCACCGGGCAAGCCTCCACCTGAGGTATAGCAGACAGCTTAATCGTCCGACCTCTCCCAAAGACATCAGTCTTCGAGCGCCGTAGCCGAATAGCTACTTCTGCTACCCTCAAGTCCACGTCCTCGAACTGAAGAACCCCTTGCCTAAGCTTACTCCCACTTACAATCTCACTCACCCGAAAAGCCCCGAAAAAGGCCCATACAAAAGCCACCTTAAATAGCAAGACCTCAAACAGCGAGAAACACAAACTTGGCAAGACCCCCAGAAGCTGCAGAAGCACCGTGAAAGACACCGGCCTCCTACTGTCAGGGACAGACTTCCCCTTGCGATAACCTTTAACTGCCTGCCGCACAATAAACGACTTTGTCAAATCCTCCCACCCACGGAGCTTGAAGAGAAACGCTAGGGCTGCCAAGTTCTGACCAACCACTGCCGGGGAAGCACCCCCTGCAAACAGCCGGCAAAGCAACCATAATAGAGTCTCGAGACGTACCTTTGCCGATACCATGTCCCCTGTACAGCCTACTGCTTCGTCCCACCTTTCCCACACTTTACTATACGCTGCCCACGTGCCAGGAGCCAACGAATCCCTGATCAGTCTTCCAAGCAAGATGTCCCGAGCCGCCACATCAGATCCGGACATGGCAGACCCTCCTTTTGCGCGGTCGGAGCCTCCGCCCGAAACTTTTCCCACTGAAAGCGAGAAAGAGCATCCGCAATTACGTTTAAGAAACCTGGGACATGACGTGCACGAAAAACAATGTTTAACTGCATGCAGTACAAAACAAACCGGCGAAGCAAGCGGACCACTGGGACCGAGGACGCTGACAGATTGTTCACCGCCTCCACAACAGCCATGTTGTCAGTAAAGAAAACCCAGGGCTGCCATCAGAAATTTTGGGGCCCCTGACAAAGCACAAGGTCTGGGCCCCCCCTCCCCCGCCCCCTCCCTCCCGGGCCCGCCCACGCCCTACCTAGTCTGCTGACAATGATGCGGGACTGAATGTGGTGTGTATAGTGGAAGTGAATTAGAATGTGTGTAATGGATGTAGTGTTTGTGTGTATTAGATACTGTTTGTGCAGTGAATGCAGAGTGTGTGTTTGTGTAGCGGATGCAGTGTGTATAGTGAACGCAGAGTGTGTTTGAGTAGTGGATGTAGTGTGTGTACAGTGATGTAGTGTGTGTTTGTGTAGTGGATGTAGTGTTTGTATGTACTAGATGAAATGTGTTTAGTGGATGCAGTGTCTGTAGTGGATGTAGTGTGTGTATTAGACACAGTGTCTGTGTATAGTGAATGCAGAGTGTTTCAATTTGTGGTGGATGTAGTGTGTGTACTGTGAATACAGGATGTTTGTGTAGTGGATGCTGTGTGTACAGTTAATGCAGAGTGTGTGTCAGTATAGTGAATCCAGAGTGTGTGCATAGTTTAGTGAATGCAGAGTGTGTGTTAGTGTGTAATGAATGCAGAGTGTGTGTTAGTGTGTAGTGAATGCAGTGTGTCAGTGTAATGAATGTAGTGTGTGTGTTAGTGCAGTGAATGCAGAGTGTGTGTAAATGTGTAGTGAATGCAGAGTGTGTTAATGTGTAGTGAATGCAGAGTGTGTTAATGTGTAGTGAATGCAGAGTGTGTGTTAATGTGTAGTGAATGCAGAGTGTGTGTTAATGTGTAGGGAATGCAGAGTGTGTGTTAATGTGTAGGGAATGCAGAGTGTGTGTTAATGTGTAGGGAATGCAGAGTGTGTGTTAATGTGTAGTGAATGCAGAGGGTGTGTTAGTGTGTAGCAGATGCAGAGTGTGTGTTAGTGTAGTGAATGCAGAGTGTTAATGTGTAGTGAATGCAGAGAGTGTTTGAGTAGTGGATGTAGTGTGTGTACAGTGATGTAGTGTGTGTTTGTGTAGTGAATGTAGTGTTTGTATGTACTAGATGAAATGTGTTTAGTGGATGCAGTGTCTGTAGTGGATGTAGTGTGTGTATTAGACACAGTGTCTGTGTATAGTGAATGCAGAGTGTTTCAATTTGTGGTGGATGTAGTGTGTGTACTGTGAATACAGGATGTTTGTGTAGTGGATGCTGTGTGCACAGTTGATGCAGAGTGTATGTTAGTGTAGTGAATGCAGAGTGTGTGCATAGTTTAGTGAATGCAGAGTGTGTGTTAGTGTGTAATAAATGCAGAGTGTGTGTTAGGGTGTAGTGAATGCAGAGTGTGTCATTGTAATGAATGTAGTGTGTGTGTAAATTTGTAGTGAATGCAGAGTGTGTGTTAATGTGTAGTGAATGCAGAGAGTGTGTTAATGTGTAGTGAATGCAGAGAGTGTGTTAATGCGTAGTGAATGCAGAGAGTGTGTTAGTGTAGTGAATGCAGAAAGTGTGTTAGTGTAGTGAATGCAGAGAGTGTGTTAATGTGTAGTGAATACAGAGAGTGTGTTAGTGTGTAGCGGATGCAAAGTGTTAATGTGTAGTGAATGCAGAGAGTGTGTTAGTGTGTAGCGGATGCAGAGTGTGTGTTAGTGTAGTGAATGCAGAGTGTGTTAATGTGTAGCGAATGCAGAGAGTGTGTTAGTGTAGTGAATGCAGAAAGTGTGTTAGTGTAGTGAATGCAGAGAGTGTGTTAATGTGTAGTGAATGCAGAGAGTGTGTTAGTGTGTAGCGGATGCAGAGTGTGTGTTAGTGTAGTGAATACAGAGTGTGTTAATGTGTAGCGAATGCAGAGTGTGTGTCAGTATAGTGGATGCAGTGAGTGTGTTAGTGTGTAGTGTATGCAGAGTGCATGTTGTATTAGTGAATGCAGTGTGTGTATTGTATTAGTGTATGCAGTGTGTTTGTTGTGTTAGTGTATGCAGTATGTATGTTGTGTTAGTGTATGCAGTATGTATGTTGTGTTAGTGTATGCAGTGTGTGTGTTAGTGTATGCAGTGTGTGTTGTATTAGTGTATGCAGTGTGTGTTGTGTCAGTGTATGCAGAGTGTGTTGTGTCAGTGTATGCAGAGTGTGTTGTGTTGGTGTATGCAGAGTGTGTTGGTGTATGCATAGTGTGTTGTGTTGGTGTATGCATAGTGTTTTGTGTCAGTGTATGCAGAGTGTGTGTTGTGTTAGTGCATGCAGTGTGTGTTGTGTTAGTGCATGCAGTGTGTGTTGTGTTAGTCTATGCAGAATGTGTTGTGTCAGTGTATGCAGAGTGTGTGTGTTGTGTTAGTGTATGTAGTGTGTGTGTGTTGTGTTATTGTATATAGTGTGTGTGTGTGTTGTGTCAGTGTATGCAGTGTGTGTGCTGTGTCAGTGTATGCAGTGTGTGTGTGTGTTGTGTCAGTGTATGCAATGTGTGTGTGTGTTGTGTCAGTGTATACAATGTGTGTGTGTTGTGTCAGTGTATGTAGTGTGTGTGTGCTGTGTTGTGTCAGTGTATGCAGTGTGTGTGCTGTGTCAGTGTATGTAGTGTGTGTGTGTGTTGTCAGTGTATGCAGTGTGTGTGTGTGTGTTGTGTCAGTGTATGCAGTGTGTGTGTGTGTTGTGTCAGTGTATGCAATGTGTGTGTGTGTTGTGTCAGTGTATGCAATGTGTGTGTGTTGTGTCAGTGTATGTAGTGTGTGTGTGTGTGTTGTGTCAGTGTATGCAGTGTGTGTGCTGTGTCAGTGTATGTAGTGTGTGTGTGTGTGTTGTCAGTGTATGCAGTGTGTGTGTGTGTTGTGTCAGTGTATGCAGTGTGTGTGTGTGTGTGTGTGTGTTGTGTCAGTGTATGCAGTGTGTGTGTGTGTGTGTTGTGTCAGTGTATGCAGTGTGTGTGTGTGTGTTGTGTCAGTGTATGCAGTGTGTGTGTGTGTGTGTGTTGTGTCAGTGTATGCAGTGTGTGTGTGTTGTGTCAGTGTGTGTGTGTGTTGTGTCAGTGTATGCAGTGTGTGTGTGTGTGTGTTGTGTCAGTGTATGCAGTGTGTGTGTGTGTTGTGTCAGTGTATGCAGTGTGTGTGTGTGTGTTGTGTCAGTGTATGCAGTGTGTGTGTGTGTGTGTTGTGTCAGTGTATGCAGTGTGTGTGTGTGTGTGTTGTGTCAGTGTATGCAGTGTGTGTGTGTGTGTGTTGTGTCAGTGTATGCAGTGTGTGTGTGTGTGTTGTGTCAGTGTATGCAGTGTGTGTGTGTGTGTGTGTGTGTTGTGTCAGTGTATGCAGTGTGTGTGTGTGTGTGTGTGTTGTGTCAGTGTATGCAGTGTGTGTGTGTGTGTTGTGTCAGTGTATGCAGTGTGTGTGTGTGTGTGTTGTGTCAGTGTATGCAGTGTGTGTGTGTTGTGTCAGTGTATGCAGTGTGTGTGTCTTGTGTCAGTGTATGCAGTGTGTGTGTGTGTGTTGTGTCAGTGTATGCAGTGTGTGTGTGTGTGTGTGTGTGTTGTGTCAGTGTATGCAGTGTGTGTGTGTGTGTGTTGTGTCAGTGTATGCAGTGTGTGTGTGTGTGTGTGTTGTGTCAGTGTATGCAGTGTGTGTGTGTGTGTGCTGTGTCAGTGTATGCAGTGTGTGTGTGTGTGTTGTGTCAGTGTATGCAGTGTGTGTGTGTAAATGTGCTGGGGTATGGGGGAGGGGGGGGGGCATTTTAACATAATAAAAAAAAAAAAAAAATTAAATTGTTTCTCCCCCCTCCCTGCTTACCTGTGTCTAGGGAGGGGGGAGATTCCATCCCTGGTGGTCCGGTGGCATGGTGGGGCCCCCCGGCTTCCCAGTTACCGCAGAGGGGGCCCAGGCAGCACACAGCCTCCTCTCTCCTCCAATAACTCTCGCGAGACCCGCGGAGCGTTGCCATGGCAACCGGGTCTCGCGAGAGTTATTAGCAGAAACGAGAAGAAGAGAAGCTGTGTGCTGCCTGGGCCCCCTCTGCGGTAACTGGGAAGCCGGGGGCCCGGGGCTGCACACATAGATAGCGATATTCGCTATCTATGTGTGCAGAGAGGGAAAGTGGGGCCCAGGACTGCCAGAGCAGTCCGGGCCCCCCAGGGCCGCCGGGCCCGTGACAACTGTCACGGTTGTCACCCCCTGATGGCGGCCCTGAGAAAACCACTCTCCTATTGCGTAAAACCTGGCCCCACAAGGAGAGTGCCACCACCAATGGGAACAGCTCGAGAAAAGCCAAGTTCCGAATCAGCGGGCTGACTGCCCACTTTTCAGGCCATCTTTCCGCACACCACTGACCCGCGAAGTAGGCCCCGAAACCTACACTCCCAGATGCATCGGTAAAGAATTCCAACTCGGGCGATTCAATACACTTTTCCCTGAAAAAGACCTTCCCATTAAAATCCTTCAGGAAGGTCTCCCATACCCCCAAGTCCTCCTTGATCGGAGCGGTGACTCTAATAAAATGATGAGGTGACCGCACTCCCGCCGTGGCTTTGGCTAGGAACCGGTTAAACACCCTACCCACCGGAATAATGCGACAAGCGAAATTCAACCGTCCCAACAGCGATTGTATATCCCGCAGGGTCGCCTTCCTTGCCCCCCGCAACTCTGAAATAGCGTCGCGCAGGGACTCCAACTTATCCGCTGGTAACCTACATTCCCCGGCGACCGTGTCAATCTCAAGTCCTAGGAAACTAAGGCAAGTAACAGGCCCCACGGTCTTGTCGCGAGCCAGAGGTATCCCAAAAACCTGGCTAACCCATTCAAGACACCGCATCCTGAAACGGCAAGCGTCGGAGCCGGCCGGCCCCACACACAAGAAGTCATCCAAGTAATGGACCACAAACTTGGTGCACGCCTCCTTCCTCACTACCCATTCCACGAACGTACTAAATTTCTCAAAGTACGCACATGAAATGGAGCAACCCATGGGTAGACACAGATCCACAAAATAGCTGTCATCGATAAAACAACCCAATAAGTGGTGACACATTGGGTGAATGGGCAAAAGGCGGAAAGCCGCTTCTATGTCCGCCTTAGCCAACAACGCTCCGCGTCCTGCCTCCCTTACCAGCTCGACCGCCTGGTCGAATGATGCGTAGGAAACAGAACAGAGAGCCCCGTCAATGTCATCATTGACCGATGACCCTTTCGGGTATGACAAGTGGTGGATGAGGCGAAATTTTCCCGCCTCCTTCTTTGGCACTAAGCCTAGAGGGGAGACCCTGAGATCGGGCAGCGGAGGCTCTTTATACGGTCCCGCCATCCGGCCCAGGCGAACCTCATGAAGCAATTTCTCACACACTACATCATGATGTTCGCCAACGGAGCGCAGATTACGGAAACGAGGTGCCACAACCCGCTCCCGGAAGGGAATGATAAAACCCTTCGTAAATCCCTCAAACAACAAACAGGCATCCTCTCGTTTACCGTAGCTGTTTAGCCACGGGAGCATCGCGTCTACCTTCACTGGTGACCGACCCAGCGGCAGCGGATGGTGCCGAAGCACCTCCGGCCGAGCTAGGTGCTGCGGACTTACCCCGCTTGAAACACCTGTTGTAACCGTGCCCCCCTCCACATCCGGAGCATTCATGCTTAAAGCGGCATGAGGCACCCCACTTGCATTGGCCCTCGTTATAGAGCCAGCAAAAACCCTTCCTTTGCGCAGCCAACGCGGTGGAAGAGGCACCGGCGCCAGCCCCCCCTTGAAAGGGGGCCGCCTTTTGGGACATCATCAGCTTCATCCATAACGGTAGGTCCATCTGATCCCACCTCATCCCTGGATTAGGTGATAGCCTCTGGCGAAACTGCTCATCGTACCGCCACCAGGCTAGCCCCCCATAAGTGCGGTAAGACTCCCACACCCCGTCTAAGTAACAAAACAGCTGGGAACATTTTTCAGGGGCCTTTTCCCCCAGCACACTCGCCAGTATGCAAAATGCTCGCAACCAATTCCCGAAAGTTTTCGGGATTTTCCTATACCGACGCCGCTTTTCCTCCTCCTCTTTTTTAGCGTCCTTTTTATCCTCCTCCTTCAAATCCAGGTACTCATCTAAAGGGAGAAGGGAGAAGATCTCCACAAATTCACCCTTCCACAACCTTTCTTTAACTTCCATCTTAAGGTGACACCCTAGCGGACCCGCAAACGACACGTGTACATTCTGCCGTGCTGCATCCGGAATCTCCCCCACTAGCGTGTCCCTCTCCGCAGCCACTTCTGAGGCTCCTGACCCCGCTAACGCTGCTGCCAACTCACCTGCCCCGCTCCCTGCCCGCTCGGGGACCGGAAGCACCCCCGACCCCAAACCCGACGATCCTGGCAACCAAGCCCTGCTAAAAGAAGCCCCCTTATCCAGCCCTGAACTCCAAGATGTAAGGAACGATTTTAAGCCCTCTAATAAATCTCCAGAGTGTGGTGTACTGTGCAACTCACCGACCAAACCCCGAGGTGTTGCTGATCCTGGGGCTGCATCCCGAACTCCGCCATGCGATGGGCCTGGCGATGCTGCTGCGAATTCTCCGCCGTCCCTAGGCCTCCTACGGCCCGCTGACCCGACTTCCAATGACCTGTGGACGAAAGAAGCACAACTGGGGAGGCCGTCTTCAGAACCCAAATCCTCCCTAACCTCAACCCTTGCGCTTCTATGCGTACTGCTACTCCTGGCCTGCCGGCCCTTTCTGCCACACCTGTCCCCGGACGAACTTCTGTCCCGCCTGTCAGGAGAGCCCCCGCTCGCCGACCTGGATGCACTCCCCCGCGAGACTGGACCCCGAACGGGTGAGCCGCGGTAACGCCCAACCGACGACTCCCCGCTGCTGCTGCGCTGTCTGCTCCGCCGGTTACTCCTGGAGCGATGACGGGATCCCCTATCACCCCCCCTGTCTCTGCGCCAACTAACGGGGCTGTCCGACCTATCCTGAGCGCGGCCTTCCCTGCCCGCCCGCTGATCTGTCGGCCTACAGCGCCCCATCTCAGTGCCAGTTCTGGAGGGGGCCATGCCACTGCCTGCTGCGACCCCGCCACCCGTCACCAGCGCCCTATGAGCAGTCCTATCGCCTGTCACCTGCGGCCGCTGCGCTGATGGAAGGGGTGCTTGCGGCCTAGCTCTCGCTTGCTGCAACCCGCTGCGTGCTCTGGGTGCCGCCCTACCCGCCCTGGAATGTGTGGCAGGTGCTGACTGTCCCCTGCTGTCCAAGCCCTTACTGGCTGCCCCATCAACCGCTGAACCTGAACGGGTTAAGAGGGCCTCATTTGACAACCCCTGTTTTTTACCCCTTTTTGCCCTAACTGACCCAGGGGGCGACTCACCGCGATTACTCTGTCCTGCGGGCTGCTCCCTGCTCCCAACGGGGCCCGCTGCTGGTAACGAGCCCGCTGCCTCTGCGGTCCTTGGCGCCATCTTGTCCTGACCGCACACCTCAGATGCTGTTTGCCGACCTTGCTGCGCGGTCGCCTCCGGGCCGCTACCTCCGCGGATCCTAGCCCGGCCGCCACATCTCCTATTGCCGGTCCTTGTCCTGCCTGCTGACGGGCTGCGACTCCTAACCGCGCCAGCACCGGCATCAGGGCTCAATCGTTGTGGAGGCCTGGTCCGGCGCGAAGTCCTCCGCGCCTGCGCCGCCGACGGACCCGCCATGCTCAGTGCTGCCCCCAGCTGCTGCTCCATCCAAGCTGTGCCATGCTGCCGGATGGCCGCCTTCACGCCCTCGAGGATCGCTGCCATATCACTCTCAGCCACGGAATCCATCTGAAAAACAAAGAAGAAGAAATCCCAACCAGAAGCCAGCAACAGCTAACAACAGGTAAAGATTTCAAATTAAAATGGAACCCAATTTTAAAATGGCGAATATTTATATGACTAAGCCACTCCCCTTTTATCAATTGACCAATCAAGTAACACTCCTCCATAGGCCTGCCTCCTAGCTCTGTCAAGGCCCATTCCACCTAGCTTTGCTTATTCCATGGGCTTCAGTCTCAATGGGTGTTGGGTGGAAGATGGCATGGTAACTCAAACTGGGGTCCCTGGAACTGTGCTACAGCAGGAGAACCTTGCAGTCACAATGGGTGTTGAGTGGAAGATGGCATGATAACTCAAACTGGGGTCCCTGGAACTGTGCTACAGCAGGAGAACCTTGCAGTCTCAATGGGTGTTGGGTGGAAGATGGCATAATAACTTAAACTGTGGTCCCTGGAACTGTGCTACAGCAGGAGAACCTTGCAGTCACAATGGGTGTAGGGTGGAAGATGGTATGATAATTCAAACTGGGGTCCCTGGAACTGTGCTACAGCAGGAGAACCTTGCAGTCACAATGGGTGTTGGGTGGAAGATGGCATGATAACTCAAACTGGGGTCCCTGAAACTGTGCTACAGCAGGAGAACCTTGCAATCACAATGGGTAATGCATGAAACATGGCACCAAAACTCAAGCTGGGTTCTGGATTCTATTAACTGGTGGGGCTTGATGTAATATGTCATCATCTACAAACACAGTGAGCCCATTTTCTGGATCCAGAGATTTAGCTATTTAATAATGTGGGGGATCTAATTACACCATTTTTTTTGTGGGAGCTGGGTAATAATAATAATGCATAATGATATGCACAACATCTTAAAGAGTAAATTGTCAAATGGTGCCCAACCCGCCTGAATAATTTAAGCAGTCACCTCCCTTTAAATGCCTTAAAGCGACTCTATCCCCCACCCTCACCCTCATCCCCCGACAAACACACACACACACACACACACACAATGAGTATTTCATAAAGATAAAATCTTTATGAAATATTACATTGACTATTTTGGAAGTTCTAACGGAATATAAAAAATATATCATTTTAAAAATTAGGGATTACTTCCTGTTACCTATTTTTTGTACGCTTGACTCAGCTTGTCAAAAAGATGGAACTACCACCAGCAAGCTTTGGCAAGCCACCAGCCGTCACTAGTGATGGCTGTGGTAAAAAACACAATGTCTATGAGCTAGGCAGGATCCTCCATAGACCTCAGGGCTGTACTCTCGCGAATGAAATTAGTCAGCTTGTATTTAACATCTCTGCAAGCAAGAGTTTATTTCTTGGGGAAAATTCTAAAAGCTCTACACAAACACTGACACAGATTGCAGACATGCTATGTTTGCATTACACTGGGGGCTCCTTCACTTCTCTGGTCGAAATTCCATGCATAATTACCTTGCATACAATAACAGAGCATAATATATAAATCATGTGTCTGCTGCTCTGTTCTCTGAATTGTGTCCAATCGGTACAGCTTTGTTAAATGAATCCCTTCAGGGCTGTTTAATGGTTGATCTCCCACCGCAAAATAGCTTCTCAAAGGGCAACACAATCACCCCAAACTGCAGTGCAATCCAGCTATACAGCAAAAACAAATAGTTTTTTAGCGATTCTGGGGATTTTTCCCTCCAAATATTTATTTTCTCTCTTTAAATCACTCCCTGTGATGTCATGTGATGCCACACATATATAGCCAGGGCCGTATTGGGACAAAAATTCAGCCCTGGCAACTAAAGGCAGAGCAGCCAACAAGGAGGGGTGGGGCCGGAATGGGGGCTTGATATGTAATCCCCTCCCTTTAAAAAAAAAATTAGTATGTTAGTTTGATGCCCCTGCAGAGCATCCAGTGCTTTTGGATGAAGAAAATGTCCTGTTTTTGTTTTTAGGCAATGTAAGCATGCGCTGCGTTTGCTAGTGACTTGTCTATAGTGTCCTCATTAGTGTACACCAGAGACTTTAATAGTGTGAGGATACTCCCTGTGGTGTTGCATGTGTTTAGAGATTGCTTATATGTGTGTAGAGAAAACTGTGTTTTAGTGTGTGTGTGTGTGTGTGTGTAAAGGAGTATGTTTGTGGTGCACTAAGTGTGACGAGGAGCTGTGTGAGAGTGTGTCTGTTTTGTAAAGTATGCGTGTGTGCATGTTTGTAGCTCCTGTAGAGTGTGTGCACCTTGGCATTGGGTGTCTAGTGTGTGTATTAGGATATAGTTTGTGCATAGAGGTATTGTTTATAGGGTTATAATGTGTATATTTATAGGGGATATAGAGTAGTGTGTAGTGTGTGAGTGCAGCGAGTGTAGTGTGTGTTTATAAAGGGTATTGTTTGTGTGAGTGCAGGGGGTGCAGTGTGTGTGTGTGTGTGTGTGTGTGTGTGTATAGAGGGTATACAGAGCATTCCAATGCTTTCTAATCAAATGCTTTCCAATAAAAATTAAATAAATAATTATTATAAAATGATCAAATTGCCATTCTGGAGTTAAAAAGTACTTTTTCTTCAATCTTTGGAGACACAAGTAGAGATATCTTCGTATTAAGTTTTTTAGGAGAGCAGCATCAAGAATATGGGAAAATATATTATATTGATTTATCTTGGTCCATATTACTCATCCAAACAATTCATTAATATATTTAAGCATATTTAGTATTAAATAACCTTTACATTGAAATTCACTAATCTATTCTGCCTGTCGGAATGTTGAAACATATCTGTAAATACTTCAAGCCAATTTTGGACAGAAAGGCCAGTTACTAAAACCTTGACATTATTTAAGGCCACGGTAAAATCAGCTATTCTCGTTCGTCCAAAATGTCAATTTTCACAGTTCATTGCACTTCTTTTCCTTGAAACCAGCTTTTACATATTGAAAGTGATATATAAAGGTTGCATCAAACAAGATGTAATTAAGAATAAAAACAGAGTCTAAACCTTTTCATCTTAACTGCTAAGCAGCATCAATCTCAGTGATCAAAGCTGCCTGGAACATTTTCTTTTCACATATTTCTTTACATTTATTTTTATATAATTTCTTTGTGTCTGATGCAATTTCATTTCACATGCACAAGTGCCAGATAAGGATACGATGGCCTAAGGCAAAAAATGTTCATTGTTTACACAGAACCATCTGTAACCAAAGTCATTTTTTCTGGGTGCAATTGTTCCAACATCACGATGAGGAGAAAATATTCCCTTAAAGGGAAACTTTCAAGTACAATAAAAACGTCTATTCTTTTATGAATATAACTAATTGTTGCATAAAAATATGCATTTACAAAAATGTGCACAAAAAAATCCAACTGCTCTGAAAACGTACCTTTCTTTAGCCGTATAACTGGCTTCTGTAGCTAATAAGTGTTACGCTACTAGGGGTGATTTGGATTGGAACTCAACTGCAGCTTGTAAAGTCCCTAATTACAATAGTGAAGAAATGGAGAATCCTTAAGTATTAATACTGTAGCTTTAAGAAAAGAGAGAATCTCTGGTAACTTGATTCAACCGAAGTTTTAATAAGTGTTAAACTTAAATGAATTGCATTTAGGCAATAATCCAATAAGAAGAAGTGCAAGTAATCAACAACACAAAGTTCATTATTAAGTATTTCTTCAGCGATGCATTAAGTAACATTAGTTCATGAGAATAATCTTCAATAGGAACAATAATCAATTAGCGAAGAATATTTGCAAAGCAAGAACAGTTCATAGTGAATAAGCATGATGGGAGTTGCCCTTCATGTAATTAGTAGATTGAAGCACTGAATGTATTTGCAAAGCAAGAAACAGTTCATAGTGAATAAGCATGATGGGAGTTGTCCTTCATGAGATTAGTAACTTGAAGCACTGAATGTAATTGCAAAGCAAGAAACAGTTCATAGTGAATAAGCATGATGGGAGTTCTCCTTCATGAGATTAGTAACTTGTAGCAATGAAGGTTTGAGTAAGCAAGCATTAGTTCATTAATAAATGATTTTGTAGACAAGTAGCTGAAAGATATACTTAAGGTTAATATGGGTAGTCCTCCAATAGTTCAGAGATATGGTCCACTTGTAAAGTAGCAAAGTATCCGTTCTCCAATAATCCTTTATGGCATGCAGCAATCCTTGCATTTGCTCAAAGGCTGGAAGGGCTTGTCTGAGCTTGTGGAGAGGCAAGTCCGGTGGAAGTAGATCTCAGTAGCTGAGCCTGTGGAGCCCGCGGTCTCGCGGAGGCAGCTCACACAATCAATCATCAAGCCCCCTCCCTCTGGCTCAGTCTCCCTAAATACCGTCAGAGCTGTGTCAGAGGGGGGCGGTTTCCGTCTCCTCACAGCTAAGTGCCGAACCTGGAAGTGTTACTCCATGACAATAAGACACTTACTTCCTTGTCAGTGTTGGGCATTGTCCAATCAAATGCTTCTCATAGAGAAACATTGAGGACAATTTTCCAGTTCAAAGTTTGTCGTACAGGTAGGTGTTTGAAATTTAGGGATTCAATCAAAATATTTATTCTTTAGAGCTACATTACTTCAAGCACCAATGTTAATTTTTATGTGTCTATTAAAATGGTGATGTGTTATCTATAGTTATTATGGTCTACATTTCTTTTAGGTTCTGTCAACCCCTGAATGGAGTTTTATTGGAATGGAGATTTATTGGAGTTACACTGTTTAGTCAAACATTAAAACCACCTGCCTAATATCGTGGAAGACCCCCTCGTGCTGTTAAAACAGCTCTGATGCATTGAGGCATGAACTCTGCAAGACCTCTAAATGTGGCCAAGGCAGAACCTTGAATTCATTGACGTGTTCCACAAACCATTCCTGAACAGTTTTTGCAGTGTGCAGGCTGCATTATCCTGCTCAAATAGGCCACTGCCATCAGGTAGGTGTTATGTGTCAAAGTAACATCCACATGAATGCCAGGACCCAATGTTTTCCAGCAGAACATGCCCAGAACATAACACTGCCTCAGCCGGCCTGCTTTCTTCCCATAGTGAATCCTGCGTCATCCCTTCTCCAGGTAAATAATGCACATACACCGGGTTATCCACCTGATCTAAAAGAAAACGTGAATCATAAGACCAGGCAACCTTCTTCCATGGCTCCACGATCCAGTTCTGATGCTCACACCACCATTGAAGCCACTTTCAGCAGTACACAGGGGTTATCATAGGCATATTCATATTTCATATGTAGAAAACGGACACCTTTCTCTCATGGCATGCATTACGTCTTTCAGCAATTGAGGTACAGTAGATCTTCTGTGTGATCGGATCAGATGGGCTAGCCTTCGCAATCCATGTGTATCAATGAGCCTTTTGCGCCCATGAACCTGATACCTGTTCACTAGTTGTCCTTCCTTGCACCACTTTTGGTAGATACTGACCGCTGCATACCGGGAACACCCCACAAGACTTGCTGTTTTGGAGATGCTCTGACCCAGTCGTCAACCATCACTATTTGACCCATGTCATAGTCACTTAGATTTTTTTCGCTTGTCCATTTTTCCTGCTTCCAACACATGAAATTCATGAACTGACTGTTCACTTGCTGCCTAATATATCCCACCCCTTGGCAGGTGCCTATGCAATGATTTAATGTTATGCACTCCACCTGTCAGTGGTTTTAATGTTGTAGCTGATCAGTGTATATTCTACGTAAGCTGGTTAAGAAGTAATCGCCTTAGTCTCCCATTCCATCACTTGTATGGTTTAACTCCCACTAACCTCAACCTGAATCTTACTCAGCATGATAGGAGTTATGATCTAGCAGGACAAGCAACTTCCTTACATTCAGTTTGATGGGACATAAATTCCCAGATCAGCATTTGTGTTTTTTTTTTTTCTGCACCTAGGAACGTCAGGGGTCAATACCCAGAACCAATTTATGTTTTTTCATTATCAGAATGTTAGACAGGATTATTAACTAAAATCAGAATGGTTGGGAATTCAAAACTCACAGCCCAGGGAGACAGCCCTCCCAACAGAGGGTCCAGTAAGATGGAATGGCTATGGTGCTTAGAGTAACCCTTTAATTCTCCTTTAGTTTCCTATACATGAAAGGACAATATTCTGTTGGAAAACTGTTAAACTCTGTGGCCGCTGACAGCAAAGCATCATATTGTGCTGTACAAGCAATAGGTTTTAATAACAACGAATTTCTTGGGAGATGTACCTAGCACTTTAGAGGTTAGACCTATCTATCTATCTATCTGTCTATCTGTCTATCTATCTGTCTGTCTGTCTGTCTGTCTGTCTGTCTGTCTGTCTGTCTGTCTGTCTGTCTGTCTGTCTGTCTGTCTGTCTGAACATAATCCGTAAGTGTATATTTTTCAATTATTTGTCAGAGTAGAATGTCTGCTACATTGTATTGATTTTGTTTTGATTAGGCTGCGATCTTGTTCAGATTGATGTTTTTATGGATAACGCTGCACCTGCAGGTCCAGGAGCTGAGATTCTGGCCTTAGGACTGCGCTATTTTTTTATTTTTAATTTCAGCTAGGGTCTGTGTTTTTCACTTATTTGTGGTTGTTCTGATAGTTGTTGCTTGTAAACATTAAAGTGAAGTCACTCAGAAACTTAGAAAATGTTGGAGTTAGAAACACAGATCAATAATCACCTGTCTGTGTAGCTGTAAATATATTCATTGTGATGGAACGATAGAGCAGTATTTGTAGCAAATATTCGTATCCAACGTCGAGCGGACTGCTCATCGCAACATGTTCAATTTATTAACATTAAATGATCATCACTCTGTCATATTGCCAATTGGAATTCCAAGCACAATACAGAGCTGTATTACCAATTAGGTAAAGTAACTTTGTACAGCAGTTTGTTATTGATATTTTTTGCTTTTTTTGACCACATGATTTTGCTTTAATAATATTTTTTGTTCTTTTTGTGCTATATCTATATAGTTATTGTTAATGCTATGCATGTGGATGTATTACACGTATACTAATTTTTAATTGACAAACTCTGCTAATATTGGTTTATATATATTTATTTTGTTTGTTCTTATATTTATTATATATCTTATAAACTTTATGGTTATTTATTTTGTGTATTGCTGTGACTATATCACTTAATGGGGTGGTTAGATACCTTTAGCACCCTTTCTTGATATACATGTTGTACAATTTTGGTTATATTTTTCTAGGAACATTGATTATTTTTGAGAAACTTTCAATTTTATCTGCTTGAGCAGCCATGTTGGTCCCATAACAGTAGAGTCTGACTCAACATGGCTGCCCAGGCTGATAATAAAAAAGTAGAATTTTATTCAAAAAATCAGTAAATTATTTAAAAAAAATATCATTAAGTTTCCTTAAATATAATAAACTTTAAAAAGAAAATGAGAAGTGAAAAGCTGATGACAGATGCCCTTTACATATTTATATATAGATCTAAAGGATATAATGGTTACCTCTACATGCATTAACTTTAATTTACCAATTAAAACAGAGACGTGGAGAAAGTTTCTCGTCCAGTTTGACTTAAAATTGAATCTTTGAATTCTCTGCCCAACAGTTTATACTTTATTGAATTACACTGCTGGTGTTCATTGTGTTCATAGCTATTGATTGACCGCTCTCCACAAAATAAGAATCCAAATGATAAAATGAAAGCAGACAACGTTGTGTGGGAAACATTGTCAGAGTTATTTACTAACGTGATAATTTAAAGTGAATATCAGATTTACTGTCAATATAGCTAAACTGGAAAAATCTTCAAAGTCAGCTGTGATCACAGTTCAGATACTCTCTGGCCTTAAATTTGAAATTCACTTTTAAACTCCCTTTAAATTCTCATTTTAGTAAGTGTACATGTACATGTGATATTATTATATTATATTATTATTACATTTTATATAGCATTATAATACAATGTATCTAAGGCTCCAACCAGCACACTGTTGAATCTATAGGAACAAGATGGCCGACTTGAGGAGAAAGGGTCTCTTGCTATAGGAGCAGCATGGAGCCAATACAGTAGCCCATTAGTCATTTGCCCTATCTGCCTGATCTGCTATCTAGACATTAAGAAAAATGAATAGGGTTTGAAACTATCCTAATAAAGTTCTCACTCCAACTAAATGTCATTCACAGGTTACACACTTATAGTGTTATTTGCTGAAGTGAGTATTGTCGGGAATTTCAAGTAAAGTCAAAGTGAAGTTCAAATGTAAGACCCAGGTAGCAGAAACTGAAGCATAGCTGACTTAGAGACTTTATCCAGTTTGGCTACTTTGGCCCTAACTCTGAAATTCATTTTAAATTATCTTTGGATTTCCAACAATTGTCAATTTAGTAAATTTAGTAGATGTCCTCTAGTAATGCTCTTCAATGGAGATAAAGGTAAGCAGAGCTTACCGGGCTAAATTTAGCACATGTATACACAGAGTTGGGAGGGTAGAGGTTATCCTTGTTATCTGTTTGAGAGGAGAAATTGGAGACACCTTTACAGGGGCTTTGACATGAGTCCTTGCTGGTTGAGAGGTAGATCTTTCCTGTTTTTTTAGCCTTGTTAGCATGAAGATCTGAGCTTGCTAAAACAGGAATCTGCTCACTGCTGTGTTTCATAGAAAAAGACCGTAGACGAAGGTGTAAGAGATATCAATCACTCGAATCAGCTACGCAGACTGAAAGGGAAGAGATACCCATCAGTCAATGCCGTCAGAGTTAATTTAAATGGAATAAATGAGCAAAGGAATATTGGTAACATGCGGCTTGACACAACTTATCAATAAGTTACATGTATTGAGGAAACGATTCAGCAAGGATTCATTTTATTACAACTGGGGACATTTTTAAATGCTTTCAGTATATTTTGTATATTGTTTTTATCTGTCTTAAACACATTTTTTGTTTTTTATTTTATTTTTATTCATGTTTACATTTGGTTGAAATTATTTTCCTCAATAACAATCAATTTTAGACCAGAATATCCAATTGTGATATTTTCTCTGTTCCATCAATTTAAATATTGATCGTTGTTTCAAGTTGCTGTATAGCGGATGAAGACTCTGGTGATTTTATATTCTGTTCTTACACGTGTCAATGTATCATGATGTATTATAGGTCTACAAAGGATCATACTGTACTAGCAACAAAGAAAAGTCGAAATACTTATACACACAGGTGTGGAATAAAAATAGATTTGGTTTACTATGTTATTTGGCTTGATTTATGATGTCTTAAAATGATACATTACTTTATTAAGTGCTTAATTAACAAAATACGAGTGCAAGGTGGTTTTATAAAGAGATCTGCATTTGTCTGCAGTTTTAAAGTAAACATTTAGACTGCGAAAAGTACATCAGAACATGGAAAATATGCAAAAACTGCATTGTCTAAAAAGCCAACATATTTATTAGTTATGTGCGATACAATGAATCTCGTCCCGGGAAAACAGGTGCAGAACGGGACATAACGAACATCAATTTTCTTTTTTAAGTTTAAAGAAGGCCTGTCCTCAGAGCAATAAATATAATATTCATTAATCAAAAGATCTTGCAAAACTTGCTGTAAAGTAGATTAAAATTGTAAAACTGGTTCAAAAGTTAGCACAACCTGTGAATAAGTACAAAATAAAGAACCAATGAGAATTAGTTTGGATGCCTTCTGATAAAATATATTTGAATGCCAGACCATTGCCCCTGTGTAGTTATTGCATACCCCCAAGTGTCCCTATTTAGGAGGGACAGTCCCTATTTTGGGCCATAATCCCTTGGTCCCTCTTGTCTATTCTAATGTTCCTCTTTTCTAGGAGCTCCATATTGTTGGTGTGTCTGGGTGTACAACAATAATACTCCCACTAATGTGTCTAAAATTTCTCACAACAGCCCCACCCCTGGCCACACCCTAGCTCACACCCCTAAAATGAAAGTGTACGTACATGTACCCTAGGCTCACTGACCATACAAGGGTCTATTCCTTCCCAACTCTCATGGTGTCAACCAACACACAGGATTCAGGACAGCAAGGAACAAAACAAGAAAATAACGTCTAACCGGGCCTTAGATTGGCCGGACTAAACTAGACAGAGAAATAGCCTAGTCAGTAATGAGCCGAGGTCAGAATAACAGAGAGACAGCAAACATGAGAACTAGCCAGAGTCGGTTACACAGTTATCAGTCAGACAGGCAAACAACACAGGAAAGGGTTAAAGATAAACGCAGTCAGGACAAAGCCCAGGTCAATACCAGAATAATATTCAATAGTTTAAGGAACGCACTGAGGGGTACTGGGACAGAAACCACAATAGGGCACAGTATACAGGACTAGGGATGTTTAAATATCTTATCAGTTACTTGTGATTGGTCCACGTCATACCTGCGCTCCAAAAACGTCCATCCCTTGGGGTGCAGGAATGACGTGGACCAATGGGAGCCTGAAACTACCTGGGTCTCTCATTGCCCCTTTTTTTAGCATGTTTGCGCTGATAGCAGCTCTCTTAATTACACCTCCGCTCGACCGTTTGTTACAGTCGACACTTGTGGCCTGCTCAGGATGTGTAGAGCTCGAGCCTCGTATGGTTTGAGCGGAAGACCCCAAGTGGCTTGTGGTTCGAATAAGTACCGCTACACATGGTCCTTCTACATCCAATGACCAATAGGATGAATTCCTGGAGTTCCATGCCCTATAAGTCGGGCAATAAGCACTTGTACCACATGCTCAGCCAGTAGATTTCTCGAGGGCTCAGTCTGCTCATTAAGATTTATATTTTATGCTTTAAATGACCAGTTTATAAGTGGTCAGACACAAGCTATAGATACAAGACACCTGAAACGCAAAGTCAAATTTCATAAACAGGAGCACCGTAAATTTAAACTCCAGATATTTGTATTGAGGGTATGTAATCACATCAATAATGATAATCGCTTGGGAAACAGAATGTGTGTATCTAAGTATGTATAAATGATAATAGACAGTTTAATGGAAAAAGTGTGGTCTTGTGTTAGACGAACTGAATTAATTATTGCTAGAACTGCTGAGAGGGCAGCACTAATTAGGTAATTCTGGTGAGTTCAGATAAGACCTAATTAGAGCATTAATCTGTCTTTTCATGCTGACCTTTTATGGAATGAAGAAAGTGTGTTTTCTGGAATGTCAATTTTCTGCTTATTTCCTTGTGGTTTATTTTTTGTTAATAAACATAATTCCTGATTGTGTTTTCACCTCATTATTATTTCCAAAGTAAAAGTAGAACATATCAAAATCGAAGAGGGTCAAGAACCCTCAGAGATTTCAACAACTGGGGACATTATAAAGTGACCTTTGATATGGGGTTCACTTGGTCCAATGTGGAGAACAGGCAATCAGCATCTCCCCGCTCTGCATGAAGTCTCTGAACATCCCCATAGATGTGCACTGGTTCAACGCATCTCTATAAGACAATGTAGCAAAAGGATGGTGTAGAATGTTTAAAACACCATAAAGTGCGCAAATATATAATGCACTCACAGGATGGGATAAAAATGCAGACAGAAAAAGGTTTCTTTAAAATTCAATGAAGGTCAAAATCTTCTTTTTAAACCTTAAATATAAAGGAGAGACACAAGGACATAGTGCACCAGTCTGAAAGATGACACAATAATTTATTCAAGTTTCCACTTACAAGATACGAGGTAAAATGCCAGCATATCACAAAACTCCTGGAAGTTCAGCTCCAAAGGCGACCTCCTGGATGAGCAGATTGGATGCAGCAGTAAAAATTAATTAAATGAGAAGTAATAAAATGATAAGAATAAAAGAACATACAAATAAAACAAAAATAGAAAAATATAATTAAAAGTTAAAGTCTTGATCTCTCCACCTGACGCGTTTCGTCCTAAATAAGGACTTCCTCAGGGGCAAAATAAAGTGTACTGTATCCTCTCCTCCGTCAGCTTTTTAAATGGTGAAGAAGAAAATGATTCCCGTCATAAACGGACGCCAATCTTGTCGGATCTCCGACATCTGTGTTCATTCGTTGATTACTTCCGGGTTCCAAGCCTCGTTTTCGGATTTGCGTTCCGGCGGTAAAAGAGTTCCGGTATTGTGTGGAACGCACATTTGCGTTCCACAGGTATAAATGATCAAAATCCCAGTCCATATGAAAATAAAAGAGCAAAAAAACATATAATTAAGAGAAAAACTGGTCACAATAATTATAAAGGCTGTTGTAAAACAACACTATTAGCACAATATATAAAATGAAAATAAAAGAACCCATAGGACTCTTGTGGCAAATCTTAAAACACCTTCGTGAAAAAACAGTAAAAAGACAACCATAGATGAGCCCCAAAAGACAAAAAATTGACATGGATATGGGGTATGAAAATGTATATATATACAAATAGTTTATAAAAAGGTAAAAAAGGTAAAAAAATTATTATATAAATCTCCTTCAAAAAACACACCATATCAAAATCAATGTTAAGTCCAGATGGGCTAAAAGTTTTTAAATTAAAAATCCATAATCCTTCTCTTTGTCTAAGTTTCTTGATCGCATCACCACCTCTATCATCTAGAGTAACTTTCTCTAGACCTGTACATAAAAAAGTTTCTAGACTAAAGTGTGGGTAGTTGTTACAATGAATCGGCACAGAATGGGTGGTTAACTTTTTCTTAATGTTATTGCAATGTTCCATAAATCTAGTTTTTAGTGCTCTGCTAGTCCTCCCCACATACTGAATTCCACAGCCACAGGTTAAAAGGTAGACTACATTGGTTGTATCACAACCAATGTAATCTTTAATTGTAAATGATTTGCCTGTTTTATAGCTGGTAAAATGCTGTGTTCTTTTTGGTAAAAATCTACAACCTTTACATCTCCCACATTTATAAAAACCTTTTAAATTGTCATTTTTTCTTTTTTAGTCCTAAAGGTACTTGGGGCTAGATGATTTTTTTAATTTTTGTTTTTTTTTTAAAAATCATTTTAGGTATTGGTGGGATTTGTTTTTTTAGGAATTCATCTGCAAGTAAAAGAGGCCAATGTTTCTTTAAAATGTTTTGGATCTTAAAAGCATGAGCATTATATTGTGTTACAAAGGAAAGAGTAAAAACATTGTTTGTATTATTTTTATTTTTATTGATAAGAAGATCATTTCTATTAACATTCCGACACCTAGAAATTTCCTGATCTAAAAGTTCGGATGAATACCCCTTTTCCATAAATTTCTTTTTAAAAATTTTCGATTGATCTAAAAATTTTTTATCTTCAGTGCAATTTCTTCTTATTCTTGTAAATTGGCTTCTGGGTACCCCCCGAAGCCAATTTGGATGATGTGCACTGTTGGTATTAATAAAAGAATTGGAATCAGTGGGCTTAAAAAAAGTCTTTGTCTTTATTACTGAATTTTCAATATAAATTGTTAAATCTAAAAAGGTAATACTTGAAGAATCAAACTGGGGAGTAAAAACTAATGATTGGTTATTCCTATTTACAAAATTAAAAAATTCTTGTAATGAGCTCAAAGAGCCTTTCCAAATTATTAAAATGTCATCTATGTATCTCCGCCATAGTACCAAGTTCGCGCCGAAAGGATTGTTGTTCCAAATATTAGAGGTTTCCCAACTATCCATGAAAATATTCGCATAACTCGGCGCAAACTTGGTCCCCATGGCAGTGCCTTTAACTTGCAAATAAAAATCACCATTAAAACTAAAGAAATTGTGAGTTAAAATAAACTGAATGCTTTCCAAGATAAATTGTCTATATGGGGAGGATACTTCAATGTCCTTGCCCAAAGCACAGTTCACAGCCTCTAGGCCAAGAGAGTGGTCAATAACCGTGTACAAAGAAGTGACATCCAAGGTTGCCCACATGTAGTCCCCACTCCATTCGATGCAATCCAATTCCTGGATAAGATGTTTCATATCCTTAAGATAGGATCTAGTGCCTTGAGCATATTTTTGGAGGGCGCAGTCCACATATTCGGACAACCTGGAAGTCAATGAATCTACCCCACTAATAATGGGGCGTCCCGGAGGTTGCGAAATGGACTTGTGTACCTTGGGCAGGAAATAAAAAGTAGGAATCCTAGGAAATTCTAAATACAAAAATAAAAACAATTTATCATCTAGGAAATTAATACTCTTATAATGAGAAAGAAATTCCTTTAATTTCCTATTAAAATTTATATTGGGATTAGCATTTAGCTTAACATACGTTTCTTCATCTCCCAATATACGGAAAGATTATTTTAAATAATAGTTAGTGGACATAACCACTGTACCCCCACCCCCCCCCCCCCCCCTTATCAGCACTTTTAATCACAATATCCTCTCTTTTTTTTTTAAACATTATTTTCCTCAATAGTCATATTATACTCTCTCATTTTTGGGTTCATTTTTCTAAATCATTGGTTACCATTTTGGCAAATGCTTCAATTTGACTCCCTTTTTCAGTGGGGCAAAAAGTTGATTTAGGTTTGTCCCAATTCTTTTTTGTTGGGAAGTGTTAAAGGTCTATCATTCTCTTTTTTGGCGAAAAACCTTTTAAGTGATAGTTTACGGATAAATCTATTCACATCTATAAAGAGATTAAAAGGTTTAGCAGGAGCACTTGGGGCAAATTTTAAACCTTTATCGAGGATTTTTATTTCATCTACAGTAAAATTTGCATTGTCGATGATAAAAATGCCTCTGCTTGAAGCTAGTTCTTTCAGTCCCCCTCTGAACGTTCCACTCTCCCAAAGGCGCAAATCGGTTGGTAAGATTTTTTTGCGGTAATTTTGGGGAGAAGAATTTGGTTAATCCTTTCTTTTTTCTTAGGCTCTGATCTTGCTCTAAAAAAATCATTTGAAGATTCTTGATTTAAATTATGTTTAGGGACATACTCCCTAGGTTTATATTGTTCTTTATTTGCCTCTTGGGTGCGGTTATATGTTCTCTTTTGATAACTCTTGGTAGATGAGTGAGGTTTTGAAGATACAAACCCTCATTTTCTACGTTCAAATGTTTTATTTGGGGAAAAATGGGTTGAGGACCTCCTAGGGTTCATATTATATGAACTTTTGGATCTAAAATGTACTTTGTATGTAATTTTAGTAATAGAGTGTATATCGTTCTCTCTATCCTTTTTATCTCTTAAATATTTTTTGTTTTTGGTTTCTGCTATTTTTTCATCAATTTTATTCACTCTCTCTAACACAATACTTTCTTTCTTTTTATATTCTTCATTATTTTTATCAACACAGAAGACCGAGGGGATCTTCTTACAATCTTATTTGGGTAAATTTTATTTTAGATTTGTTTACCCACTGGGGCGCACGTGTGTTATATATATATATCTTTTCTTGTATTGCATCTCTATAAGAAGATGCTAATTGGCACAGCACATCATTTTGCTGCGCATGCGCAATAGCCTCATGATGCTTTTCTTTGAAAAGGACTGGATTAGGTGAGGAGATCAGCCATACAGGTGGCACCAGCCACTGTGAGACCGGCGCAGCGTGGGTGAAAATATTATTAAATTCATCTTTTCAAGGAAATCGGAGCAGGGCCACACCATCTGTGCTAAACAGCCTCACCAGCCAACACCAGCACCAGTGCTCCCTTAAGTTACAAACTCCCATGTATTCTGTGATCCATGTGGCGTGCTGAGTATTGACCCTTGCAGGAATGTAGGTATAATGCCAGGAAAGGCAACGAGCAGAGAAAGTCACAGTAAAGAGCACTTTAGTGACACTGTTAACAGACATTAAAATAATTTGGTTTGGCTATGTAATCTCTGTCGAGACAGAAAAACCTAGAAAAGTAAGTGCGACCAAACCCAAGTTGAGAAACTTGAAGTACTCTAAATCAATTCACTAGCCAAGTCAGAAAAACACGGTCAAGGTAGTCATACAAGCCAAGGCAAAAATCAGAAAGGAACATGGGAGAATTTATTTTATAAAGCTGCACATTAGCTGAGAGAGACACGAGGAGAAACCAGGACCAACGCAGATAATTCTCATTAGCATAGCAGATGGAATTTCCTTAAAGTCATGGTAAACAAATAAGATAGCAGTACACAGAAAAAAAAAGAAGAAGAAAAAAATAGCCACACTCATGGGATGTTCCGTATATTTTCTTCGGGGATTTTCAATAAAAATTCTCTTTGTTGATTTGTTTGTTCACACGGTAAAACAGACCACGTAAATACAGAACAATCTATTAACACACAGTTAAAATAAAACAGGTCTACAAACTGAAATAATATAGGGGTAACAGAAAAATAAACAAAAGAAAAACGATATAAATACTGGATGCATTATGCAGTCTTCCTCTGCAATTTGACAGCGACCATTTAAATACAGCCATTTACGGTAACTAATTGGTCTTATACAACAGAAAATATTCTATTATATTAATCAAAGGCACTCTCTACAAAATATAACTGTTCAAATGACAGAGATAAAAAGTATTTTTCTAAATTTAAAAAAACAAGCAAGCAAGTTTGCAGCTTTTGCAATCTGTTTTTAGATGTACCCCCGGACGAAAAAGGCCTTATTAAATAAATACATGTTTGTATTGGGGCATATCTATTAAACAGTGTTTTGTTTCTTATTTTTTTTTTTTTTTTTTATTTCAGCAGTGGTGTGTTCCTTTAATGTTGCTACATATTGTATGTAATGTAGTAGATAACTCTAATTTATCACAGTTTATATGGGTAGACGTCCTGCACATCCGCTATTAACTTTAGCTACTTTATAACCATCAGATTATTACAAATTCACAGTCTCTCTATGGTTAACCCCTTAAGGACACATGACGTGTGTGACACGTCATGATTCCCTTTTATTCCAGAAGTTTGGTCCTTAAGGGGTTAATGAACTAACAATCCAATAAAGGCTTTTATACCGCTTAAAGGCATTCCCACCATATGCTAGTATTAATAACATACCCACTCTGTGATTTGGAACAGCAGCCTTAATATTAATTACATATAAAGGTTTATAACTGGTGCTAATCTATCACTGCGTGATTCAACATATGCTCCTTTTTTATCTCTTTCGATGCTCAGAATTTATATTTACCATTTATTACACGGTGTGGGAATTATGGGGCTGGATGAATTATGGCAACTATTTACATTTTCTTTATGACAATATTTATCAGATTTATCTTTCCCAAAGCTGTAAATGAGAATCTTATCTCTCGTGGCAATCAGCACACCGCGACCAGCGTAAAATTTTATATATGAACGTTTAAAGCTGCAATTTGAAAATTATTTTCTGGTTAAATTAAAGGAGATTTGAAAGAGTTGTGAAGTTTCATTTACAAATATTGTAAATAATTATTTTGTCATTGATTTATAATTTCTGTTCAGATGATGAACTTTGTTCTGGTGTATTGTAGTTATTTTTGTTACATTATTTATGAGAAATGCACGGGGTGACCTTTAATCGACCAACTCTCCTTGAAACAACGTAGGTAAACTTTTTTTTCTAGTTTTTATCCACTAACCTGCTCGGTCTGTAATTTCCATTATTTGATAGCGTTTCTATTGACATTGCTCTATGTGCATTAAAGTGTGGAGTCTATATTCCTATTATCTTAATTCATGGTGATCTAATTTTCGAAATTTCCGTTTGTGTATAACATTGATTGGAGTTCTTTATTAAAGAATGATAACCATTTCCCGTTAATTTGAACCGCTTCTAGATGCATTACATATTAGACTTGGAGATTCGTTTCAGGCTGAACTGCAATTCGGCGGAATTTCGGCCAATCAGGTGATTGGTTGAAATCCCAAATTCCGAGCTGAAATATACCGAAAGGCTCAATGGATGAACATGTTTGGGTCAGTTTGGGATCAGGATCTCTGCCTGTGGTACCAAAAAAACATGATTGACGATAAAAAGGATGCTTGAGGGCTAGTAGATGTTAGGATATTTATGGATAGGCTGTGACCATATGACATAACTAAATATAATTATATATAAATAAATTCCCTGTTCCAAAATGTATTCTCACATAGTAAGCCATGTTGAACATAAGAAGAAAATGGAACAAATACATAGAGAATGGAATTTGTTGTGGAAAACACTCTCTCTCTCTCTCTCTCTCTCTCTCTCTCTCCATATTTACTAGCATTGTGGAAAAAAAACTGAGGATAAACATTACATGCCCCCTTTTACTTAAAGTACCAACCATGACATCAGCTTTCTCCCAAGTATGTATCTCTTGAAACAGCATTAGAACCGGCCAGATGGAACCATTTACATAGAACCTTTGAATAAAAAGACAATGAAAATCCAGCATTCCCTCATATCAGCAAAGATTTATTAGTAAATGTCCATGATGATATAATGTTTGGTTTGTTCCATGCAAATTCTATAAGAGAATGAAAATGCATTTGATTAATGTGATTGAAGAAAATAGTAATCTGTAATATGTCTAGATGGTAATTAAGGAAGGGCATTCCTAAACTAAAAATGGTTAATTGTTTAATGTTAATTTATGAGATTTTTATATGAATGATCATTGTTTTGACCCAAGGAGAAATAATCATGATAAATAATAGAACTTTATTAAGCATTATATCATTACGAGTCCTTACAACCATGAGAGGTATGGAGATAATGTCTAGATATAAATCAGATAATAACCAATAAACTAAGGTTGAACTGACGAGTATAAATTGGTCAAGGCACATTAGGGTATTAATATATCCAAAGATTCCTTTAGAAATATTACAATATGAAATATAACTGAAAACTCCCGACTGGGAATCCCTGGAGACCGAGAGTCATCTGCCGGACAGGTACCAACAATACATAAAGAAAACTGGGATAATGTGTAAAAAGGTCTACCAATCAAATGTGGGTAAACAACTTTAAAATACACTTTATTTTAACCAGCCCTTAGATAAAGAAAGAAGGGATAAAAGGCTGGAGGAATCTCTGTCTCAGGTCGGCTCAGTGTTCATTTGTACCATCCTATGGGCAGAGATCATTAACCCCTTAAGGACACATGACATGTGTGACATGTCATGATTCCCTTTTATTCCAGAAGTTTGGTCCTTAAGGGGTTAAAGAACCAATACCCCAGCCCTAACTCTAGCAACCATTTATGGAATCTCACCAGACGCGGTCTTCACACATAGCACATATTGGTGGTAACACATGAATCTAGATTATTAACTCCTGAGATATAACAAGAGACTTGTAAAATTTTATTCCAAAATAATAAAAACAAATGCCCCTTTTCCTTAATTTAAACATACATGGCTTATTTCGGCTTAAACATTGCAACGTTGTACACTTTCCAAATCTTTTGACGTGCACTGTGCAATCTCAATTCTGCCTTCAACAGCTTGAATAACAGTAAAAAAAAAAAAAAAAAAAAAAAACTAAAAACAAACAAATAAAAAAACCTGCTAAAACCAACAAACTGGAACAAACGCTCAATTTCTACCTGCACTGAAGCATCCCTTTCGGAATGCCTGAACCAACCAAATATACTACTGGCTCAGAGACGATAACTACTGAAGCTGTAAAAATGTAATTGTAGTTCTGGTTTTGATTTGTTCTTCATACAAAATTGCTTGTATGGCTTTTACATACAGAGCGACTGGCTGATGGAGAATGGAATTTAACCTACGGATTTTTGCACACACTCTCTGCTTTTACATGGCATTTCAGTGTGAGCAACATTGACATTTTACAACTTTTGGCCGTTTGGGAGGCGATCTAAACCTTTTCTGTACATTTACGGCAGAAAACGTTTCCTTGTCAATATAAGCACAAACTGAGAATCATTTATTTTTTTACTGCAATAAAAATGTCCTTGTAAAACAATAGTACAATTTTATTTTTTATCATCTCCCAATAAGCTTTGAATTAATATTATTTTCGTGGAAAAATCTACTGTGACCAACGACTACTGA
Organism: Pelobates fuscus; assembly: GCF_036172605.1. Lineage (NCBI taxonomy): Eukaryota > Metazoa > Chordata > Amphibia > Anura > Pelobatidae > Pelobates > Pelobates fuscus. The sequence goes on along the minus strand of NC_086320.1, from coordinate 369,871,311 downwards.
AGATTCTATAAGTAACAGAACACATTTAGGTTATCTAATAAATATGCAGAACAATAGAGGTTGATTCATCACATCATTCTTATAAGATAGCACTATTATTTGGCCAGTTATTTACCAAGAAAACATTTTTCAGTCATATTCCAACCAATCTAATCTGTAAAATAAACAGAAAAATGTTTTCTTATCATTCAACAGTCAAGGGTTTTATTTATTATACAGAATAATATGCCTTACAGCAACAATTTTATTAATTCATCAAACAAGAGAACTATTCACCAGACAGTAGTATATCATTCATTCACAAGGCAGAAGAATATCAGAATATCATTCATTCAAAAGACAGAAGGAAATCATAAAATAATTATTTCAAAAGAAAGAAGAATATCTGAATATCACCAGACAGTAGAATATCCTTCAACTACCAGACAGCACAATATAATTCATTCACCAGGCTATACCTCATTCACTAAACAATATAATGTATCGCTTTCATCACACATTGTAACATTGTAATTCGCACACAGGATTATTTTGTTTGTTTAATAGGAAGGGGTGTGCTATTTATTTAGGAGACAGTGAAATGTAAGTGGCTAAAATAGATATGAGGCTAAAAATTCAACAGACATAATAATAATAATAATAATTATTATTCACTGGACTACTAACTGTCATTTATCACCAGGAAGGAAAATTATTCTTATCAAACAGAAAAATATAATTCATTTACTTGATCGAAGAATATTAAGCAGAATATCCATAATTTACTTTTTGGGTGCTACCAAACAGAAACATATAATCCATTCAGTCAGATATCACCATTCCATTAATTTAGGAATTGTATGGAAGTTGTACTCATTCACCTTTTTGTTTCACCAGATAGCAGTATATCATTCAATCACCAAATAAGAGACTATTTCTCATTTACCAGACAGCTGAACATTTCTTATTCATTAGACAGTACAATATCATTCACTCACAAGACAGCCAGACATTATTCTTCCACCGGACAGGAAGCTATCACGCAGTTGCTATATTGGAAAATGTAATTTAATTTACCAGACAGGAAATGTCGCATTCACCAGACAACAGAATATCATTCATTCATTAGACTTGACACTGTACTTCATTCACCAAAAATATATAAACAAAATTCACTAAACAGACAAGAAAATATAATTTGCTGAGCTGTTATAAAAACAAATATAAAGAAACTAGTCCTGCGCTCAAACTCCCATTACTCCTGGGCGGCAGCAATGACTATAGTACACATCAGCCAAAATACATATAGTAAAAACCAAAGAAAAAAGTTACCTGCGCTCTTTCCACATCCCTATGTATTTTTAAACAAATGGAGGTTTTTAGTTACCTCCAATGGCCATGAGAGGGTATGCCCACCTGCCACGTCAAGGCAGACCTCTTAGGTGGGGATGTATATAAAAAATACCCCTTTCTGTCTCATTAGAGATATTTTTGCCAGAAGCTCAAGGAAGCAAGGCGAATGGTTAGCGTTAGGACCCACCTAAGAGGTCTGACGTGGCAGGTGGGCATACCCTCTCATGGCCATTGGAGGTAACTAAAGACCTCCATTTGTTTAAAAATACATAGGGATGTGGAACGAGCGCAGGTAACTTTTTTCTTTGGTTTTCAATTATAAAAACTCCCAATAGTTACTAAGAATATTACTAATTTATTTCTGATATTTCTCTCTTTGGCTCTGTATAATTAATGTTTTGACATTCTTTCTTGATATAGTTTATTTAATGCACACACTGTTTTGTCTTTTGAGATAAAGCCATAAATGCACAGTTTGTTAACTAGAAATTACCAAATAGTCTAATCTCATAATGTTATTGTAACTATATTTCACAGCTATATATATCAGGCCTCATCGCACACTCATACTCAGTGGAGCTCTGCATTTAACACCCAGCAGCAAATCCAACAACCCTCAGGTATTGACTGAAGCTTGGAAGATGCTCCACCTAATTTATTCTTGCATTGCTACCAGGCCCGGACTGGCCATCGGGCACACCGGGCAAATGCCCGGTTGGCCGCGATGGCCGTGGGGCCGAGGCCGGCAGGGGAGATCACAGGATCTCCCCTGCCAGTCTCTGCAGGGCCAGCGCTACCCGAGCGCCGGCCCTGCTGTGTGTCTCCATGGGCCGGTGGGGAGATCAAAGATCTCCCTCACCGGCCCACAGGCACTTCTAGCGGCCGCCGGCAGGAGAGGGAGGGAGGGAGGCAGGAGAGAGTACCGGCGGAGCCCTAGCCAGCAGCTCCGCCGGGTCCTCTCGCGAGGTCTGAGCGTTGCCGCGGTTACCGCGGCAACGCTCAGATCTCGCGAGAGTGAACTCTAGCCTGCAGGGGCTAGAGTTCACTCTCACCACTGGACCACCAGGGATGGCAGCACGGAACCCCTCCTCCCCCCAGGCAACACGGATCCCCCCAGGCAGAACGGAACCCCCCCTCCTCCCAGGCTAAAGGTAAGAGGGAGGGGGGATATATACATTTTTATTAATTAATAAGAAAAAATATTTAAATTTAAATAAAATATACATTCACACTCACATACACAGCACCCCCAGACACACACAGCACCCCCAAACACACACAGCACCCAGACACACATAGCACACCCAAACACACACAGCACCCCCAAACACACACAGCACCCCCAAGCACACACAGCACCCTCAGACACACACAGCACCCTCAGACACACACAGCACCCAAACACACACACAGCACCCCCAAACACACACACAGCACCCAGACACACACAGCACCCAGACACACACAGCACCCAGACACACACAGCACCCAGACACACATAGCACCCCCAAACACACACAGCACCCATACACACACAGCACCCCCAGACACACAGCACCCCCAAACACACAGCACCCCCAAACACACACAGCACCCAAACACACACACAGCACCCAAACACACACACAGCACCCCAAACACACACAGCACCCCCAAACACACACAGCACCCCCAAACACACACACAGCACCCAGACACACAACACCCAAACACACACAGCACCCCCAAACACACACAGCACCCAGACACACACAGCACCCAGACACACAAAGCACCCAGACACACACAGCACCCAGACACACACAGCACCCCCAAACACACACAGCACCCCCAAACACACACACAGCACCCTCAGACACACACAGCACCCAAACACACACACAGCACACCCAAACACACACAGCACCCAGACACACAGCACCCAAACACACACAGCACCCAAACACACACATCACCCTCAGACACACACAGCACCCCCAAACACACACAGCACCCCCAAACACACACAGCACCCATACACACACAGCACCCTCAGACACACACAGCACCCTCAGACACACACAGCACCCAAACACACACACAGCACCCAAACACACACAGCACCCAAACACACACAGCACCCTCAGACACACACACAGCACCCTCAGACACACACACAGCACCCTCAGACACACACACAGCACCCTCGCTCACACATATACAGCACACTCCCACACATACATATATATATATATATATATATATATAATATATAAAATAACCCACAGTGAGTTAACAGACAAAGAAAATTAGAAACCTAGAATGTGACGGCACATAAAAACACCCTCACACACAGCACCCCTCTTACATACACACACACTGCGCCCCTCACACATACAATACGTCAATATATATATATATATATATACATACACACACACACACACACTACAGCACCCCTCACACTGCACCACTACACACATTACGCTCCAGATACACGCTAGATCCCTTACCCTATTTGCACTCTTAATCCTCTACACACACACACACACACACACACAATCTCCTATACACACTCTGGGTCCTTTACACTGTAGATCTCCTACACACACACACACACTGCACCACCTACACACACACACTACATTCCTTGTCAGCAAACACATACAACATTCTCTAAACACACTCTCTCTACAACCCCTACACACACTACATCACCTATACACACACACTACAGCCTGTATGCACACACTCGCTACATCCTCTGTAACACTATGCCCCCTATACACACACTCTCTACAGCCCCTAGCCACACATAATACACCACAAACTCAAATGAAATTGACCTATTTACACAATACCACACCACACTCTACACACACGCAATCCCACAAGCAGGCTCCAAACACATGCACCATACACTTTCCTGGCCTTTTGTCCTCTGGTATCCCACTTGTGGAGACACCAGAGACAATTTAAAAGCAAACTCAGCGCAAGCATGTTATTAAATTTGCTTGCGCTGCACAGAACGAATTCAGGGCCTTTTTCTAATGCCAGAGCTCTTCAGCGGGGCTCTGCGCATTGAACTAACATGCTCACTTTGAGAGGGGGCGTGCTTGTCATTAGTGATGACAAAACACACCCTCTCTGGCCCCGCCCCCTTCTTAGGGGGCCGCTCTGATTGAAAAATGCCCGGGCCTAATTTTTTTCCCAGTCCGACCCTGATTGCTACCATATTATCACATGTTACTGTAGATTTGTTACCATTTATACCTGTAGTTTGCCACTGTAATTTTCTGTGCATGTAGTTTGCCTTATTGTCATTTAATATTTCTGACCAATATTTCATGTACACAGTTATTAATATTTTGGGTGATAGAATTTGGTTTCTCAACTTTTCAATAGTATATAACACATGGCTACTCCACCTCCCCCCCCCTCCAGGCCCTCCCCCTCCCCCCGCCTTTCCTATTCTCCTCCCAAGTGTAAATACCTTCATATAACTGTTCCATCTCTGTCCATCAGGTCTCATCTCACACTCATACTCAGTGGAGCTCTGCATTTAACATCCTGCAGCAAATCCAACAATCTTCACCACTTCCCACCCATGTCCTCCCTAAATATATAGCATGCTCCTCCAGCTGTTTGAGATTTTACCTCAATTACCTCTCTCTGTTCCCTTTATATTTTACCAATAGCTGCTTCTCTCTATTAACTCTTTTAGCCATCACCTCTAAATTTCCCAGGCTACCTCTTGTCTCAATCCCCCTTTGTATCCTTTAGATTGTAAGCTCATGGGTTATCTTGCTAAGCACTTTGTATAAAAGAGCTCCAGTGGCTAGTTATCAGCTTACGGGCAGGGCTCTCTCGACCTCTTGTATTTGTCTGAGTATATTGTACGTTCTGCACTAATTGTACAGCGCTGAGGAATCTGTTGGCTCTTTATAAATACCAGTAATAAATAAATTATAACAATGTCTTTATCTTGTTTTTATCTTGGCGTAATCAAGTGCAATTTTGGAGCAATCACTAAATATTAAATAATAACCTATAGAATACCACTAAGGATTTGGAACTTTACCCCAGAATAACACTAGTTTTGATTGATGCATATAACCCTTTGGACTTATGATTGAATGACCTTTTTTTTGCTCACAGGAGTCAAGTGAACTAGTCACAAATCTAAAGTTGTGTTCTTCTCCCAGGTCATTGGCTGACACCTAATACCAAGTCTAATAGTATTTGTCCTTTTGAGTTTGTTGTGTGTGTTGCAGGACGGCTGTATATCCCAGGGCATACAATAGCCTTTTTCATTTCCTAAAGGAATTTGACAACTTATCCACAATGTGTACGAGTGTTGAACATAATCAGAAGACACTGGGATTTAACCTTTACAATGTATGCCGTGATAAAATATATATAAAAGAAAATAACAATCTTTAAAGGGGCACGTTTTATTCATTTGCATTAAATGTAAATTATGTCAAATTCCATTATATTTGTCATGTCTATTTTTGGTTTTGGTTTTGGTTCTGCATGTTTTAAATATTTTTAGATGACTGGACTTTATGGGGAATGTAGTTTACAAGTCACAGGGTGTACCATGATATTAGACTTGTGCATGGTGGAAATTATCGGTTTGAGTAAATTCAAACAAAAATAAATTTTGTTTTGTCCAAATGAATTTCGCTGATTGGTAGATCTGTTTTGTATTGATCCCATATTTTAATTTCAGATTTTTCAATCGGATGAGTGGAATGCTGCAATCTTCCAAGGGTTTAGAAATAGAGCCTTATCTGGGATTGCCATATTTAACCCCTTAAGGACTGAGCCAAATGTACACAAAACATAAACAAAAACCTGGCATTTGCGCTATATGTCTGTTCAGGCGTAATTCGCCTCTTTCATATTATGTGCACCCACACTTATTATATATCATTTTATTCAGGGGAAACAGGGCTTTCATTTAACATCAAATATTTAGGTATGAAACACAATTTAATATGAAAAAAATATAAAAAAACGTGAGAAAATTATTTTTCAAACATTTTTAGTTCTGCATGACATTTTAACTGTGAATGTCATAATACTGCTTGCTTTTACTGCAATAAAATACACATATTTGTATTCAGCAATGTCTCCCGTGTAAAACAGTACCCCCTATGTACAGGTTTTATGGTGTGTTGAGAAGTTACAGAGTCAAATACAGCACGTTACATTTTCAGTTTTTTCACATTGAAATTCGTCAGATTGGTTACGTTGCCTTTGAGACCGTATGGTAGCCCAGGAATGAGAATTGCCCCCATGATGGCATACCATTTGCATAAGTAGACAACCCAAGGTATTGCAAATGGGGTATGTCCAGTCTTTTTCCGTAGCCACTTGGTCACAAACGCTGGCCAAAGTTAGTGTTAATATTTGTTTGTGTGTGAAAAATGCCACAAACTAATTTGAATGCCAATTTTGGGCAGTTTCGTCCTATGTTGTAGACTAACTCCAGGTTCCTTTTTGGAAATTCCTGACAAAGGATACCTGCACAGTCTGTTCTCACACACCTGGTAATGAAAAGGTTATTTTCTATTGATTCCAACTGATTTGTCATATGGCTGCACTAAAACACAGTCTACATCTTGTGTTTTGGTAATTCTAGAAAAAAGTTTTAGTAACACATTTACTGAGAATTCTGTCCTATTCTCTAAAGACATCTTCCCAGTTCAAAAGAGTCATGGAACGATCGAGTATTCCATTAGGTTTTAAAGCCCGTCTTTAAAACCTAAGCAAATGTTAATTGTTTTATTATTATTATTATTATTATTATTATTATTGCAATTTATATAGCGCCAACAGATTCCGTAGCGCTTTACAATATTATGAGAGGGGATTTAACTATAAATAGGACAATTACAAAGAACTTACAGGAAAAATAGGTTGAAGAGGACCCTGCAGGATCGAGCTTACATTCTATAGGAGGTGGGGTGTAAAACACATTAGGACAGGAATTTGCAATCAAATAAGGTGGACTGCCCTTTAGGAGAGGGCAAGAGACAGGTATGTGAGGTATTGGTTAGTCTTGGAGGCCATAAGCTTTCCTAAAGAGATGGGTTTTAAGGCACTTCTTAAAAGATGCAAGACTAGGGGAGAGTCTGATGGCGGTAGGCAGGCTATTCCATAGGAAGGGAGCCGCCCGCGAGAAGTCCTGCAAGCGCGAGTTGGCCGTACGAGTGCGGCCAATGGACAGGAGGTGGTCACGGGCAGAACGGAGAGACCGAGAAGGGACATACCTATGGATCTGTGAGGAGATATAAGAGGGGCTAGAGTTGTTCAGTGCTTTATAGGTGTGAGTTAGTACCTTGAATTGACTCCTATAGCATATAGGAAGCCAATGTAAGGACTGGCAGAGGGGTGAGGTGTGAGAGAAACGACTAGAGAGGAAAATCAGTCTAGCAGCAGCGTTCATTACGGACTGTAGGGGTGCAGTACGGCTTTTGGGAAGACCAATCAGGAGAGGGTTACAGTAATCCATGCGGGAAATTACTAGAGCATGGACAAGCTCCTTGGTAGTATCTGGTGCAAGAAAGGGGCGGATGCGGGCTATGTTTTTAAGATGGAGTCTACAGGATTTGGCAACATGCTGGATGTGAGGCTCAAAGGTGAGACCAGAGTCAAGTATGACGCTAAGACAGCGCGCTTGCAAGGATGGACTGATGTTGGTACCACAAACTTGAAGGGAGAGCGAAAGAGGAGGATCAGTTTTAGGAGGAGGAAAGACAAGGAGCTCAGTTTTTGAGAGATTGAGTTACAGAAAGCGGGAGGACATCCAGTCAGAGATGGAAGAAAGGCAAGCAGGACACGTTGCAGGACGGCAGGGGAGAGGTCCGGGGAGGAGAGATATAGCTGGGTGTCATCAAAATACAGGTGTTAGTGGAATCCAAAAGAGGTAATACGTTTGCCAAGAGAGGCAGTATAAAGAGAAAATAGAAGGGGACCAAGGACGGAGCCTTGGGGGACTCCAACCGAGACAGGGCGAGGGGAGGAGGTATCATTAGAAAAGGAGACACTGAATGAGCGTTGGGAGAGATAAGAGGAAAAGCACGAGAGGACAGAGTCACAGAGACCAAGCGATTGAAGAGTTTGAAGAAGGAGAGCATGATCAACGGTGTCAAAGGCCGCTGAGAGGTCAAGAAGAATTAGTATGGAGTAGTGGCCTTTGGATTTAGCTGCGATTAGGTCGTTAGTGACTTTGATAAGGGCAGTCTCTGTAGAGTGGAGAGGGCGGAAGCCAGATTGAAGGGGGTCAAGGAGAGAGTTGGAATTGAGGAAATGAGACACACGGGTAAAGACAAGTCTTTCCAGAAGCTTTGAGGAAAAAGGGAGCAGGGATATGGAACGGTAGTTAGAGAGGGTGGATGGGTCGAGGGATGTTTTTTTTAGTATAGGTACTACAGTGGCATGTTTAAGGTCAGCAGGGACGATGCCAGAAGAGAGAGAGCAGTTGAAGATGTGTGTTAGAGAAGGCACGAGACAAGTGGAGAGAGATCTGATAAGGTGGGATGGGACAGGATCGAGCGGGCAAGTGGTGGGGCGAGAGGAGCAAAGAAGAGCAGCCACCTCTTGGTCAGTAGCTGGGGAGAATGTCTGAAGGGTAGGAAAGGCATGATCTATGGGTGATTGAGAAACAGAAAGGCAAGGAGGGGAGAATTATTTCCTTAGCTGTTCAATCTTGTCAGTGAAGTAACATGCAAAGTTATCAGAAGTAAGGTTAGTTTTGGGGGTGGCCACAGCAGGGCGAAGAAGAGAATTAAAGGTGTCAAAGAGACGCCTGGGGTTGCTGGAACATGAACTAATGAGAGAGGAAAAATAGGACTGTTTGGCAAGGACAAGGGCTGCACTGTATGAACACAATATGAATCTATAATGGAGAAAGTCTGATTGGGTACGAGACTTCCTCCAGGAGCGTTCAGCACAACGGGAGCATCTTTGCAGGTAGCGCGTTGATTTAGTATGTTTTAGTCTTATGCTCTCAACGTTTTTGCTCATTCCAGTTTATGGGTCTAATTATTAAACTAAAAAATTTGTACCAATAAAAAAAAAAAAAAAGTTCACCTTGCCCAAATATTGTCCATGCAAATATATTTAAGACAATGATTCGGATGAACCAGAAAAGACGCAAAGATTGGCCAAGTTGTTTTGGTGACTATAGTGTCCCTATAAATTATATTATTAATGGTTTTCACATAGACTGCAGGGAAAAAGATGCAGAGTCTAATTGTTCGGAATTATCTTTGCCAAGTCATAAGGGAAGAGTTAATTCTCAGGTCCAATGTTTCCATTCTGGTGTTTCAGGAAATGAAAAGAGACAAGATAAAATGTTACATTTCTCATTTTTTTCCCATTATGTTCAAGAATTGTGTGTATAATGGAATGAGCTAGCAATTTGCTCTCTTTTTATCTAAAATACCCAAAATAATGCTCCTGAAAGTAATTTAGCACAGAAATGGTGTTATTCTATGACTTTGTATAGTTTTTTCCCCCCCTGAAGTTTAAAGAAATGTTAAAGAAACGAAGAAACAAATACCAGCTTTGATATAGTTAAATTGAGCTTAAGCCACAGATTACCCGAGAGCTGGGCTGCTGAACTAACTAGAAATGAATAGCAGCCCAACAAAGTCCCTGATATGTTAGTGCAGGGCAGTTTATCAAAGACATGCAGGGCTGCCATCAGAAATTCTGGGGCCCCTGACAAAGCACAACGTCTGGGCCCCCTCCCCCTGGCCCGCCCACACCTTACCTAGTCCGCTGACAATGATGCAGGACTGAATGTGGTGTGTATAGTGGAAGTGAATTAGAATGTGTGTAATGGATGTAGTGTTTGTGTGTATTAGATACTGTTTGTGCAGTGAATGCAGAGTGTGTGTTTGTGTAGCGGATGCAGTGTGTATAGTGAACGCAGAGTGTGTTTGAGTAGTGGATGTAGTGTGTGTACAGTGATGTAGTGTTTGTGTGTACTTGATGCAATGTGTTTAGTGGATGCAGTGTGTGTATTAGACGCAGTATCTCTGTATTGTGAATGCAGAGTGTTTCAATGTGTGGTGGATGTAGTGTGTGTACTGTGAATACATGAGGTTTGTGTAGTGGATGCTGTGTGTATAGTTAATGCAGAGTGTATGTTAGTGTAGTGAATGCAAAATGTGTGTCAGTGTAGTTAATGCAGAGTGTGTTAATGTAGTGAATGCAGAGTGTGTGTTAGTGTGTAGTGAATGCAGAGTGTGTATCAGTGTAATGAATGTAGTGTGTGTGTTAGTGCAGTGAATGCAGTGTGTTAATGTGTAGTGAATGCAGAATGTGTGTTAGTGTAGTGAATGCAGAGAGTGTGTTAGTGTGTAGTGAATGCAGAGTGTGTGTTGTATTAGTGTATGCAGTGTGTGTTGTATTAGTGTATGCAGTGTGTGTGTTGTATTAGTGTATGCAGTGTGTGTTGTATTAGTGTATGCAGTGTGTGTGTTGTATTAGTGTATGCAGTGTGTGTGTGTGTAAATGTTATTCCATTCCCTGGTGGTCCGGTGGCATGGGGGGCCCCCGGCTCCCTGTAACTGCAGAGGGGGCCCAGCACACTGCGTCTACACATTCAGCTCCTCTCTTCCAAAAACTCTCGCGAGCGTGTGCCACGCGGAGCGTTGCCATGGTAACACGTGGCAATGCTCAGAAGGCCCGGGTCTCGCGAGAGTTATTAGAAGAGAAGAGTAGATGCAGTGTGCTGGGCCCCCTCCGCAGTTACAGGGAGCCGGGGGCCCGCAGCTGCACATATAGATAGCGATATTCGCAATCTATGTGTGCAGAGAGGGAATGTGGGGCCCCGGACAGCTAGAGCAGTCCAGGCCCCCCAGGACCGCTGGGCCTATGACAACCATCATGGTTGTCACCCCCTGATGGCGGCCCTGAAGACATGCCAACCCTAAATTACACATATAATGCTACATAAAATGAAAGCAAGAGAAGAAGATAAATGTAAAAGTAATGCAAAATAAAACTATACATTCTGTATGTAGCTGAGGGAGTTTGAGCAGACCCACAGGAGTTACAGTCCCATTTCAGCTGATGCCTTTTTGGGGTAGATCATATGCTTGCTTCGGCAATGTGGTCAGCTGGCACAAGGTCCCAGGTGGAGGCCACAGGAACATCAAGCTGGAGCATGGAGATAGGACTAGCTGTGGCATCAATGGCTCCACCGTCCATTTAGCCTCTCTGGGTGGACCTGGGCGATGATGGCTTTGAGATGGACCCATTGGTAAGTCGTGTCTGGTTTTCCTGATTTTCCAGTGGCCCGGGCATCTCCGCCTTAGTAGTGTGCACCTTATATCTGGGGCCGCTTTCCTCCACCTCAGGTGCAGCAGGTGGTTCCAATGTGATTGGGCTTGTAGCCGCTGTGAATCCTGGCGTTGTAGCTGCCTGCTGATCTTGCTCCAGATATCTGCGAAGAGCTTTTCAAGCTGGGAGATGGAGTCAGCGCCGAGCTGACATGTGGCGACCGCCATCTTGTTTGACATTCCGTGCTGGCTTGCTTCCTGTGGTACGCCCTGCAGTTTGCAGGAACACTGGGACCTCAAGGGTGTGGTTCGGGATCACCCCCACCGGTCCAGGGGTGAGGAAGTGGGACACCAAATGTGTTGTGCGTGGGTTAAAGGTGCTTCAGGCCCAGAGATTGGCCGCCTCTCCCGCCTGTTACACCTCCTAGGCCACACTGCATGTGCATCTAAAACAGTCAGGAATTCCACCTGCAGCTTCGTTATGGTGGATCAGCCTGATGAGAGTTGTGGTAGACTGAAAAATTTGGTTCAACTGAACCAATTTGTAAAAAAAAAAATTCTCCTCGCCCAAATATTGTCAATGCAAAATATTCAGGAAAATGATTTGGATAAACCATAAAGGGCGCAAAGATGGGCCAAGTTGTTTTGGTGACTATACTGTCCCGAAAAATTCTATTATTAATGGTTTTCACATAGACGGCAGGGAAAAAGATGCAGAGTATAATTGTTCGGAATTATCTTTGCCAGTTCATAAGGGAAGAGTTAATTCTCAGGTCCAATGTTGGAATTCTGGTGTTTCAGGAAATGAAAAGAGCAAGATAAAATGTTACATTTCTAATTTTGTTCCCATTATGTTCAAGAATTGTGTGTAGAATGGAATGAGTTAGCAATTTGCTCTCTTTTTATATAAAATACCCCCAAATAATGCTCCTGAAAGTAATTTAGCACAGAAATGGTATTATTCCATGACTTTGTATAGTTTTTTTTATCTGATGTTGAAGGTCGATAGTTTGTGTCAATATACAGAGCTAAGTTCCATTGAATAATTGATATCTATTCAGAGAATCATAGCCAATTCATTATTATTAAGCTGTGTGTATTATTTAAAATCTTTTTCATAACACGAACCCGGATTGATCTTTTGACAAATGTATTCATATATTCTCTTTCAGTGTAGGATGATGAAAATAGTTCAATAAATTGCATTATGAAAATGTGTCCAAATGGATGTTGTGTAAAATATTCACATCTTAATTTTTATCTCCACTTTTGAGAACCTGCCCTGATTACAAGTAGTTGTAACTTCAGTGACTGTCAGTCCGGGATAGGGACCCATTGCATTTCCATCAGCAGTGCTTTGTGTTTTTTGGCACATGAAGACGGCGACATGCATGCAAGGATGGAATTATAAAGTTAGTGTGGCTGAGAGATATATTGCTAACTGTAGTTTACGTTTAGCTACATGGTCAAATGCGGCAAAGGCAGTTCAAAGTAAGAGTGGAAATTCAGAGACTGCGGAATTCAGCGCTGCGGAATCTGTTGGCGCTTTATAAATATGAGTAATAATAAATAAATAGAGACACAAGCTTAATAAAAAAAAAAAACAGGACAATCATTAGGGATGTGCATGGGTAAAAAAATTGGTTAGGTTCAGCACTTCTGAAATTCGAGACTTCGGCAATTTGGCACTTTGGCACTTTGGTTCGGTTCAGACATCCGACATTCGGGACCTCTGCAATTCAGCACTTCGGTTCGGGACTTCGGCAATTCGGCACTTCTGGAATTCGAGACTGTGGAAATTCACGAACCCTGCCCCTAACCCTACCCCTTACCCTACCCCTAGCCCTACCCCTATTCCTAACCCTACTAGGGTTAGGGTTAGGGGTAGGCTTAGAGGTAGAGTTAGGGGTAGTGTTAGAGGAAGTCATCATTCCCTTAATTTTCCCTCCCTTTCCTGTTTTGCCACTTTTCAGAAATCCGAAGCACTTCGGCACTTGCGAAATTTGGCACTTAGGCAATTTGGAACTTTGGCAATTTGTGACTTCGGCAATTCGGTTCAGCACTTCCGAAATTAGGCAATTCGGCACTTCAGCAATTCGGACATCGGAAGCATTTGAATGTCCGAATGGCCAAAATTCATCCAAATTTAAATTCGGAATGAAACAATTATGCCTCTGGATGTTCTAAAGGTTACTGAGGATGTTCTTACTCTTTCTGCTCTGTCTCATTATGGACCACATCCATGGACTCAGTGTCAAACTCCAGACTCTATCTTGAGCATGTTCTATTCAGTATAGGTTGTATGTAGCAATGGAAGGGAAAGATTGAAGGGAAAGATTAGATGCACTGTTTAGTGGGTCCTCTCCTAATCAGGAATAAACCTCCAATGAGAAGCCTGTTTTTGGTCCATGGAATATACTCTTATACCAAACATTTCTAATGGTAGACATTTTATCTCTAAGAGCAGTTTTACCCATCACATAAAATGAATGAAACTATACTGTAAACTGAGAGTAAACATACTTTGTCTGCTATCTGTTTATCAATAGCTTGTTTAATCCTTAGTGAAACACGCTGTGTGCACTGATCAACAGAGTCACAAACTGTGCATGCATAAGCTTCAACTCCACTCTACTTACTGGGCACACATACAGACACACTGTAATGCTTACATATATTGACATGGACAGGGGAGGGCTGGCAGCGTTAGGCCTGGGGGGCAAATCCAGTCAAGTGGCCCATCGCAACAAGAGGAGAGTAAAAACACGTTTCCCATGTGATTGAAAGGGGGGGCAGTCACCTAAACAGACACACTCACTGACAGGCACACACACTTGCTGATTTGACACACACTAACAAACTCACTGACAGGCACACGCACACTCACTGACAGAAACACAGTTACAGGCATACTAACTCACACAGACACAGACAAACTGGCACACACAGAGACATACATGCACACACACACAGACCTACTGACACACACACACACACAGACAGACCTACTGACACACACACACAGACCTACTGACACACACACACAGACCTACTGACACACACACACAGACACAGACATACTGACACACACACACACTTTACACTTTTAAAGACAGTTTCCTACCTTTGCTGGTACCTTTCCTGAGGTCCAGTGTGCTGGCTAGGGTGCTTGGGAGTTGGGGTCTAGCTCTTCTTGCTGTGTATGGGTCACCCAGGGGTCCCCCTTAGTGTGTGGGCCCCAGTTCAACCACAGTACCAGTACCGCGGGCCCATGGGGGGCAACGAGGGGCATAACTGGGGACCGCGGGCCCATGGGGGGCAACGAGGGGCATAACTGGGGACCACTGGGCCCCTGTGCAAGAATTAAAGTAGGGCCCCCTTGTCACTCTACCTGGTGCATATTTTCACTCCTCGTCACTCCCCACTAAGCAATACACATGGTTGACATGTGTATGGTTTCTTTGTGTGATTGTACTGTTGCTGGGTGAGTGTTACATGTATGTGTGTAGTTGGATGAGTGTGATTGTGTGGGTGTGAGAGCTGGCTGAGTGTGATTGTATTTGTGGCTGTTTGAGAGAGAGAGACAAAGAAACAGAGAGGGAGATAGAGTGCAGAGAAGACAGATAGGGAGGGAGAGACCGAGACAGAGAGCCAAAGGGAGACAGAGCTACACATGTAAAGAGATGGAGAGACAGAGAGTGACACAAGGAAAGGAGAGCCAGAGACAGCTAGAGAGAGACAAAGAGTGACACAAGGAAAGGAGAGACTGAGACAGCTAGAAAACCATAGAGAGACAGAGAGTGACACAAGGAAAGGAGAGACTGAGACAGCTATAAAACCATAGAGAGACAGAGAGTGACACAAGGAAAGGAGAGCCAGAGACAGCTAGAAAACCATAGAGAGACAGAGAGTGACACAAGGAAAGGAGAGCCAGAGACAGCTAGAAAACCATAGAGAGACAGAGAGTGACACAAGGAAAGGAGAGCCAGAGACAGCTAGAGAGAGACAGAGTAACACAAGGAAAGGAGAGACTGAGACAGCTAGAAAACTAGAGAGACAGAGAGTGACACAAGGAAAGGAGATCTAGAGACAGCTAGAAAGCTATAGAGAGACAGAGAGTGATACAAGGAAAGGAGAGCCAGAGACAGTTAAAAAACTTGAGAGACAGAAAGGAAGTGAGACACACAGAAAGAAGTAGAGCCAGGAAGAGACAGCCTCGGATGTGTGCAGGGAGAGGTGAGGTAGAGTATTTCACTCACCTTGATCCTGTGTGCCACTGCTGCAAGCTGGGACAGGGAATCCTGGGGGCCTGAGGTCTGCTGGGCTTGCTCTGTGCTCCCCTGTGCTGTCTAAGTGCTGGCATCCTGGGAACTGAGGGAGGGGCCCTGCAGGCAGGATATGGAGGCAGCTCTGCCAGAACTCCGCCCAGGAAGAGGTGAGGGTAGGCATTGAGTTCCGGTGTGCCTCCGCGGGACACCCAAACAATGAATGCAGCGGGACCTCCATCTGCACCTCACTCTGCCCCTTACTGAGGTTACTGGCCGATCGGCCAATCAGTGAGGTAGGATAATTGCTATTTAGTATATTGCCGAATTAGCAATATACTAAATAGCAGTTTTGCAAGGGGAGGCAGTCCTGCCAGCAGGGGTCTACAGAGCAGCCAGGCCTCCTGGTGTGATGGGCCTGGACGCAGCTCCGACCCGGTAGTTCAGCCACTGGGGGGAACTTTTTTTTTTTTTTTTGGATGTGGGCAGCCCTGGATTTAGGGCGGCCTGGGGGGCAATTGCCACCCTGCCCCCCGGCCCAGCCCGCCCCTGGACATGGAGCACAACTGCAGATTTCTTATGACTTAGAGTTTTGATTGGAATAATTAGAGAATAGAATGTGAACTGTGTATTCAATTATGGGAATACGGGTACTGTATCTTTAATTACTTCGCTGTTTGTTTAAATGGAGTAAGTAGTTTCCGACATACATGCAATCTAGAACATTGGTGGTTGCAAATTTCAAGGAAATGGAGGAAATCAGAAATGGAGTTGAAACAGGAGTGATTCGTTTTGGAGTTATAGATAGCAGGCCTGCGAGCAGCTGTAACATGAATGCTTAGCGGACTTGAGAGCAGACTGTAGCAGGAATGCTTAGCGGGCTTGAGGGCAGATAAGCTTCTATTATAAATATAGCAATTGACTTAGCTTCCAAAGGTTGTAAAATCAGGTTCCCGGAGTACCCCTCCGGGGAGGGAAGTTTCTCAAACAGGATGAGGAAAGTCCAAATACTAGCCGTGGTCGAGGAGAGGAGAAGGAGGGTAAGTAGGTTTCCAGTCTGGTTCGGTACACAAGTAGAGGTTTGCAGAGAATCTTTAGCCGGTTTGAAATTACGATAATGCTGTTCAATAATCCAGCGTCTTGTATCTGGCGCGGTCGCATTATGTAGCGTGGAGAGACCGCGTCAGAAAAGGGGTGTGGCCAAACTCCGTCAACCCGGAAGAGACAAGGAATTACCGGTAGTTAAGGCATGACACACACAGATACACATACAGAGGAGAATAATAAGATTGTACCGGCTATTTTTAACTTTAGTTCCCATAGTAAAAAGTTACAAAAAATTATGAAGGCAAACTGGCACATCTTAGAACAAGATGAAAGTCTACAACAATATCTAGGGACACAACCCAAAATGATATTTAGAGGAGCGAAAAATATCAAACAAACTTTGACTTCAAGCTTTTTAGATAAGGAAAAAAACCCTCAAAGTGTATCCATGTTTAAAAGGGAAAAAGGTTTCTACTATTGTGGAAGATGTAGAGGTTGCACCTTAAGAAAAAATAAAAATAAAAAAGTCACCCATTTTACTTCCTTCCAGAACAAAAAAACACATGAGATTAAATCATTCATTACATGTAACTCAAAAAATGTGATATACATGATAATATGTCCCTGCGGCATACAATATATTGGGAAGACATCGAGATTATTGAAGATAAGAATTAGGGAACATGTGTATAACATAAATAGAAAATTTACTTTGCACAATGTCTCTAAGCATTTTTTAGAAGTACATGGAGGAAACACCAGTGGTTTTGAATTTATAGGAATAGAGGCCGTAAAAACCCATTGGAGAGGGGGAGACATAGATAGTCTCCTCAGCAGAAACGAGATGAAATGGATTTTTAATTTGGAATCACTATCTCCTCATGGCCTCAATATCGATTTCGAGATTAACTCATGTATATAATTTTATTTATTTCACATGTCTCTTAGTATTTTAAATGTTTTTTTAAAAAGGTTTTTTGATGAGCTATAAAAGCCCCTTTTAGCATATATAATTTTAAAAAAGAATTTAACATTCTTTTTCTTCCTTTCTTAATAGGTATATAGTACCCCTCTGTAAAAGTATTGTTCTATGTGGAAAACGAGTATTTATTTGATTTTTTTTTCTCTTTAACTAATATATATTATTGTCTTGTAATGGAAAACATAAAAAACTGGCAAATTTATATGTTTTTGGACTTTTAAATATGGCGCTAACATTACTTCCGGGTTCGGCGCCCAAAAGACGTCATGACGTAAGCAAACGTCTGGACGAGGACTGATGACGTAGGCGCCAGACGTCATGACGCAACGTAATTAACAGACGCTCAGAGATGACGAAAGCGGAAGACACAGGGGACGCCGACGAAAGGGCGCCAAATTCCAACATATTTAAAGAAGATTTCGGAGATGAGAAGATTAGACCACTTGAGAAAGGCTGTGAGTGCCGAAACGCGTCGTGGTACACTGATTTCAAGGACTTTTTTTACCTGTATTGGATTAAGAATTATTTTAACCAAGTTATTTTATAATAAAGAAAATTTTATATTGGATCTTGCCTTCTGGAGTAATTTGAAGAAGTATTTCCCAGCGCAGCCCCAATATTATCAATACAGGACGTCCAAAGCTGAAGATTTTTCATCTCCATACAAGCCTTAAGTCTGAGTCAGCTTGTTAAAGTGACTCAGAAATATGTGAGTTTTACCAGTCACATGCAATAATTTTACACTTTCTATAACAATATTACTCTATGTTTTTGTGTTTCATGTTTTACTGTTTTAGATACTCCCATCAGAACCAAGTCTGGTAAAATACTGTTTCTGCATGTTTTGAGTGCTCTCACCACAATTTTATCTTTCACATACAGATACACAGATTCATATACAGACACATAGAAACACACAGATACATATACAGACACACAGATACACATACAGACACACAGATAGATACACAGACACATGGATACACAGACACATGGATAAACAGACACAAAAATACACTCACTGACACATACATACACATACAGACACACAGCTACACAGATGCAAAATGTAAATATTTTAGCCACCCTACCTTGTCCTCCATGCCTTATATTTTCTACCTTATGATGTAGGAGGGTAGCTTCCCTGGGATCCATTGTACTGGCTAAGGCTGTTGGGAGTCAGAATCTCTCCCAGTCTGCTCTCCCCTCCTCTGTCTCTTCTGCACAATCTCTGTGATAGCTGGGAGAAAGTGACCGTCTGTTACTTCATCCCAGCGCTGACATCATGAAGGGGGCCCAGTCCTGCTGTTAAAGGGCCGTAGCACTAACCATGGCCCTGAGCACATTGCCATGGGCTGGCCTTAAGTGCATGGGACACCCGATGGGCCCCCTCAGCGTTTAACAAGAAGTTTAACAAGAACTATCTGCTATATTTTTTGTTTATCATTAAATTATTATTTATGAATAAAACTATCAATTATTTAATTTGAGAGTTTTAAAGCTAACACATAATGTCATATTTGGGGGATTGTGTTGGAATAAATGTTATATATGATTCAACAAATAGCAATAACAGTTTATCAACTAAAATAACCCTGACTCAGTGCTACATCCTTTAGACACGTTCATTTCACTAGCATACGCAATCTCTCCAGCTTGCAGAATAGTTAGAAAAATTACTTTTAAAAACTGAAGTGTGATTACAATTACAAAAAGTACATGCCTAAGGTAGGTGTGATTACTCTTTAATCATATTAATCTGCTGAAAGAAAGACCTCAGTTTAACCCAATGGTAAGATAATTTGCATATAGGATGCAGGCAGTTGGAATGAAAAAATTAAAATCAGTTCTGAGGACACTATGAGTTGTACAGGCACCTTTAACTGTAACTTTTCTTTTAAATTAAGTTTTATATTCTTGCCATGTTAACATGATTTTATATAGAAAAAGGGCAATTTATGAATAAATCAGTGGAGGAAAGATACACTTATACGTTATCTAAAATCTGTCTTTTCACCTCTCACATTTGTAATCTCGAATCATGAATGTTAAAGGGACATGCGTAACGTGAACATTTTCTTAAATTGGCAAGCAAACACTTTAAAACAAATATACATCCTAAACTAAAACAAGAAAACCTTTAAAAAGTCAGTGATAAATGTTAATAAACGTACTAAAAACTTGGTCAGATTGCTTTACTGGGCACGCCTCTCAGCTAGAGGAGTTTCTTCAACCTCCCTCCCTAATATTACCCACCCCTCTCAGTTTAATACCAGTCCATAATGACAGTAACAGGGTATTATAGTGCAGCAGGAGGAGAGAGAAACCCGACACCATACCCTAAACTGCATGACTCACACTGACCAGTCTCCATCTCTTCTCCCATCTGTCAGGGTGTTGCAAGATGTTCCAATAGCACATGTGTAAATCTTTCAGACTTGCCCAATGCACTCTGCCAGCATTCCTAGGGATAGGACACTGATTGGTTAGATCAGTGCCCGCACTAGAGTGGACGTGGAACGCATAAGAAAGAAGAAGCAGGCAAATATGAAATAAATATCATATTTACGTGCAGTTTCCACCTTGCAAAGTGAGGCAACTGTCTGAATAAACTAATTAAAAGCTAAGCTCATGCATGTCCCTTTATGTTCAACCACCACTATGAGGATCTCTAATATCGTTCTCTCCTTTATTATTTCCCTCTGTCTTCACTTTACTTATTTTAGGTTTATTTGTATTCTGACAGCTAATTAGCTATTGCCTAGTAACTATTTCTAACTATTCATTATAATATAATACGGGAGGGAAGGTTGCGTTTGATTCAACCCATCGGCAAAGCTTTAATACTTACACACCCTATCTGCAAAATGCTCCTCAAAGACTTCCACGATGCTGTTACATGTCTTCCAGAATTGGAAGAGAGCCCCTGACCCCAGAGATAACAGCACCAGGCAGGGCCGGCCTTAGGCATTTAGACGCCCTGTGCGAAAAATCTTCACAGCGCCCCCTCCCCCCCCCCCGTCATCCATGTATGCTGTAATGTTTGTGTTGTCTGTTTATGTGATAGTAGGTGTGATGACTGTGTGTGATATGTATGCTATGTGTGATATTTGTAATGGGTGTATTAACAGTGTGTGATATGCGTGTATTGGTTGTATGTGACACACACAGAGTCAGACGGCCATACACACACAGGCAGACAGTCATACACACACACACACACAGACACACAAAGGCAGACAGTCTCACACACACACACACAGGCAGACAGTCAGTCATACACACAGACACAGACAGTAATACACACAGACACACACAGAGGCAGTCAGTCATACAGACAGTAATACACACAGACACACACAGAGGCAGACAGTAATACACACAGAAACACACAGTCATACACACAGACACACACAGAGGCAGACAGTCATACACACACGCAGACAGTCATACACACAGACACACACAGGCAGACATAGGCGTGCGCAGCCTATTGCATTAGGGTGTGCACCCTAAAGCACAAACACACGCCGCGTGTATATGTATGTGTGTATATATATATATATATATATATATATATATATATATATATTTATTTATACACACACACACACTGCTGTGTGTGTGTGTGTGTGTGTGTGTGCGTGTAAGGGCGCTATGTGTGTGGGTGCTGTATGTGGGTGTGGGTGCTGTGTGTGTGCTGTATGTGTGCTGTGTGTGTGGGGGAGCTATATGTGTGTGTAGGTGCTGTGTGTGTGTGTGCTGTATGTGTGTAGGTGCTGTATGTGTGTGTGTGCGCTGTATGTGTGTAGGTGCTGTGTGTGTGGGTGCTGTATGTGTGTGTTTGCGCTGTGTGAGGGTGCTGTATGTGTGTAGGTCCTGTGTGTGTGTGTGTGCTGTGTATGTGTGTGCTGTATGTGTGAAGGTGCTGTATGTATGTGTGAAGGTGCTGTATGTGTGTGTGTGCTGTGTGAGGGTGCTGTATGTGTGTAGGTGCTGTGTGTGTGGGTGTGTGTGCTGTATGTGTGTGGGTGATTGTGGGGGGTGGAGGTGGGGGTACATGACTCAATATCCCCCCTCCCTTCTTACCTTATGTAGGGAGGGGGGATTCTTGTTCCTGCTGCCTTCCCTGGTGGTCCAGTGGAGGTGAGGTGAGGTGCCGTTTAGTTAATATCCCCCCTCCCTTGTTACCTTATGTAGGGAGGGGGGACCATGCTACCGCCATCCCTGGTGGTCCAGTGGAGAGTGAACTCTACCCTGCGGGGCTAGAGTTCACTCTCGCGAGATTTGAGCGTTGCTGAGGCAATGCTCAAATCTCGCGAGAGGAACCCGGCGGAGCTGCTGGCAAGAGCTCCGCCGGTCCTCTCCTGCCTCCCTCCCTGCCTGTGGGTCGGTGGGGAGGAAGGCTGAGAGCAGAGCCGGCGCTCGGATAGCGCCGGCTCTGCATGAGCCGACAGCGGAGATCCTGAGATCTCCCCTGCCGGTCTCAATACATAGGCGTGCTGCGTACCCCGTGCGCACGCCTATGCAGGCAGACAGTCATACACACAGACACACACAGGCAGACAGTCATACACAGACACACAGAGGCAGACAGTCATACACACACACACACAGAGGCAGACAGTCATACACACACACACACAGACAGTAATACACACACAGAGGCAGACAGACAGTCATACACACACACACACACACACAGACAGTAATACACACAGGCAGAGAGTCACACTCACCTGACAATCACAGTTACCTGTGGAGGCAGTGCAGCTCCTGGTGACTGTTTGGTGGGGAAGCAGGGACTCCTTCCTGCTTCCCCTGCAGCAGTTTTCCGGCGCTTTTAGCTCCGCCCCCGCCGCACGGTAAGCTCCGCCCCCGCTGCAAATTTAAAAAAAAAAAAATAATTTTTTTTTTTTTTTTTTAAACCCGGCCGGCTGTGCGGCCGCACGGCGCCCCCTGCTCCATGGCGCCCTGTGCGGCCGCACAGCTCGCACACCCCTAAGGCCGGCCCTGGCACCAGGAACCAATAAATACCAACGAGAACCAGCATTTAAGTTTTTACTAAATCGTTAAGCAATTGGTTCCTAGCTCACTTATCCCGCAGTACGCACAAGGTTTCTGCTTTTGCATAACGATGATCTGATGGCTGATCTGATTTCATATTAAAAAGCAATTATTTTTGTTTTCAATTATGCATATAAATGTTATTGTTATGGTAAGTCACGTTTACATTTTTCAAATGATTTTTTTTTTTTAAATACCAAGGAATAAATCACATACAAATCTATTCTGATACAGTGAAAGAAGTTTAACCTAATTGTTGACATTTATCGGATTTTCTAATCAATGCTGAATTTATGTCTCGTGAATTCCTGTTACAGAGGTTTTTTTTGGTAAGAATTAATATAAATATAATAAAAAAATAAAACAACATTAAAGAAAAGGTCACGTAATAGTCCCTGTATTGTGATTCTAGTAATGGTGTCTCTGCAGATAATTTAAATATTTTTTACTTATTCCAGGTAGTGAAAAAAATTACTATTTCATTTTACATTCATTTTTTTTTTTTTTTAAACAATCAATTGCCTCCTAACTCTAAGATGGCTAATTTTAAGTGTATCCGAGTTTCTAGTGGGTCATACAATTTCCAAAGATTGTCTCTTAGAACCTCCAATACATTGAGATTAATGAGATTAATGAGATGAACCTCCTGTTAGTCTGGACGAAGACCCCCGGGTTAAGCTTTTGGGTTCATGAAATGATGTTAAACCAAAGAATATTTACCCAATTCAATTTGACTCATGTTGCTCCTTAGATCTCTATCATTAATGTCCCCATTTATAATTAGCTTTCTTGAAAATAAATGTATATTTTCAGAAGCCAGTAAGAGAGTAAGTTATAACAATGGAGCAGTCTCTGAAACATAGCAGCTTGCCCTATTTCTAATTGTTTGTCTGGAGGTGTTATGCCTCCTGTGTCATTACAGATATATTCGACCCCATCTGCATATAAGACTGATCACATTGAAGAAGTACAAAAACGAAATGCCAAGCAGGTCTTAATCAAATCAGACCATCCCTCTGGCATTCTACTTAGAAGAATATAGTGTAATTTGCATTACTAATGGAAGTGGCCATCCATCCGACTTTCTAATCATTTGGGGTTGAAGGAATAAATAGTGAGGAGCCACTGACTAATAATTAACTGTTTCGTATAGGATGGTCCGGTTTTAATTAGACACCAATTTAATTTCTACATGGAAGTCTAACTTTGCAACCAGTTATTATAGCAAAGTAAGTGTAAAATTCAAATCTCGGAGGACAAACTTTTAAAAGCAGCTTTTACCTTGAGGTTGCAAAACCTAGACTATCTCTTTTCTTCTGTCGGTACAATTAAATTGTCATATGTTTTACTTTCTTTACTGGGCTCTGCGACGTATGCTACATTATATTTTTAAATAAACAATTGAGGTTTGGTGAGTTGACAAATAGACTGCAATATTTTCAGTTGAAATAGCCGAGTTTGAAAAATGTGAAAAAAAAATTTCCAGCTGGAATATGTGGGCTAAAATATTGCTACTTGCTTGTTTTCACAGTGCATTTTTGAAATGAATTCCCCTCTGACTTAACTAACGTAAAGTGCCGGTTTGGACATAGTGTTCCCTATTTAGACATTGGATTTCATGTCATTCTTTTGAATATGTCACTCAAAGCTATATACTGATATATAAATTTCACCAGCTAAATATTAAATGGACACTAGAGGCAATATAAACATTTCATCTCATTGAATTGGTAATAGTACCTGTAGTCCCT
Organism: Pelobates fuscus; assembly: GCF_036172605.1. Taxonomy (NCBI): domain Eukaryota; kingdom Metazoa; phylum Chordata; class Amphibia; order Anura; family Pelobatidae; genus Pelobates; species Pelobates fuscus. The sequence continues at coordinate 369,846,584 of NC_086320.1, read as the reverse complement.
TGGCACTGTCCCTCCATTCGATGTTAAACCATTATTGAGCAGTTTGAATGATGGTCCCTGGCCATCCACGACCCGGTCCCTACTGAAGGTATGGCTAGTGCAGAGATTACACACATCCTGCATACCAAAATATACCAGCAATATGTGCTGTGATTGGCTGAATTCAGTCAAATGACACTCTCAGCCAATCACAGCTGCACATTGCTGCTCATGCAAATTCTTCCTCCTTAGAGTAAGTAGCCCAACAAGATGGACTTATGGGAAATCTTGTTTAGCATTAACACATTAAAAATGGTTTAATGCTGAATAGAAGAATAGTGCCAGGGACTCCAGACACTATAACCACTTCAGTGAGATTAAGCAGTTATAGTGACCTTTTAAATGATGTTTAACATTAATAACTTGTTTTGTTAAACAAATCATACAAGAGGAGGTAGCATGTGTAGTTGAATACAAGTTGAAATCAATGGTGACTCCTCCATAGGGACACTTAAGGCCCTATCATTATTGTTATCATAAAAAAAACTTAATTCTACTGACACTGGTAAAAGAGTGAACTACTGACATTGTTTCTCTTTTGAGAAAGGTTTAACTTGAAAATTTCCATTATAAATGGTTAAACAAAGAGAGCAGCTGGGCATGTATAGGCCATTTCTGAAATTGTCCAGTCTGAGAGCACTTTGGGCATGCTCAGTATACCTCTATTTAATCTCCATTAGGGCATCGGAACTGAATATCCAGTGTATAGTTTGAAAGTCTTACAATCTCCATAAATTACTACTTAGAAACTATTTTAAAGGTAGATAACTGTTTAGGTTTCAAGATCAATTCCCACATGGCGAGTGTGACAAAAGCCCTATTTTTCCTTCCTTGTGCTGTGCTCATCCCCAGTCCAGGAACCTCTTATAAACTTTGTGTTTTACTTGCCTCCCATTCGGTATTAAAAACTACCGAACTAGACCGACCGTTAGCCCTGATTTAATGGAACTGTTGGGCTAAGGACCATATGCACGGTCAGTCAAAAATGTGGCTTCCATGAACATCTCGAACCCCTGAACCGATGTGGGTGATTTTTTTGGATATGTTGGTCACCCAGATCAGGGCTATCAGGAGATGTGATGTTTTCACAGATGGTTTCTGAGGTTTTCATGTGTTTTGGGATTATTTTGGGGGTTTTGTTATATTGTATGTTTTTGTACCTGAGAGATAATTGAATTATATGTTTGTGTGCTCAGGTAATTATCTCTCCAGCACAGGAGAGGAGTGTGTGGAATGTTTGCTTGTAACTAGTCTCCTCTCAGGTCCAGCTCGGAATGCCCCTGGAATATGTTCAAGTATACCCCTTGCATGGGGAGTTAAATAAAAGGCTGTGTGTGGCTCCCATTAAACACATTCGTTTTACCCCTTCATGAAGTCTAGGCTCATGTTTGGAGGATTGGAGAGCTTTAGAGTGAGCACCGTCCTTTTTGTATTCTATGGCTTCGCATTAATGATCTTACATGGCTGTTTCTCAGGTTTGCCTACCTGTTCTTGATTAAAACATTCTTTATTTTTCCCCAAGTTTATTTTTGTCGATCACTTTTTTTTTATTTGAGGCAATGCTGAAAACATTACAGATTTATTTAAATCTACAGATAATAAGGAGCTATAACAGGCATATAGAAATTGAAAAACAGGGAATATGGTGATTGCGCACACAGTAGATGATATCCCTAGGTTCTGTGGGTATAAAAAAACATCATAGGGTAATACATCTCAATACAAATACAATAATATAAAACTTGGAAAAACTCACAATATTTAGAGCCTTTCTGAGTTGGCTCTAAACTTTAGAGGCAGATACATCAATCAGATGTGGGTTTGAGCATTTTAGGTCCCTTGGAAGATATCTGGAGTCTTCTTTCTTATGAAAATCAGGAACCAGGTTGCCAAATGGATAAAAGGTAAGTACTTTTATTGAAACAAAATAAAATAAAACAAAGCACAACGCATTTCGACCTAATGCAATAGGTCTTCCTCAGGTGCAAATCACAACTAGTGCCACAACCTTCTTATATAGTATACATAATAAATATAATTACATTACAAACATTAACAGCTGTGGATTGATGGTCCGTCCTTTTCGCCATATATGGAGTGTTTTTGGCAATCTTCTGAGTATATCCGCCTCCTCCAAAATGTCCACCGTGCTATTATCCTCTATGAAGGTATATCTGACCTTCCAAAGATGGCCGCGTGTCTTTGCCGTCTCGCTAGTCATTTCCGCTTTCGTCCGGCTCCGATCATGTGGTCCGGCTCCGATCACGTGATTAGAGAGGGCGTAGACAGGTAGCTTACTACATGTCAATCATAAAGCCGTGTCATAGAATGGACAAAGTCATAACGTTCCACATAGGAACAGAGTCCGTTTCGTATCCAAACCACACAATGCTGCAGCTAGACTGATTTTCCTATCCAGTCGGTCCTCTCACACCTCGCCCCTCTGCCAGTCCTTACATTGGCTCCCTGTATCCTATAGGAGTCAATTCAAAGTGCTAACCCATACATTTAAAGCACTGAACAATTCCAGCCCCTCTTATATCTCTTCACTGATCCAGAGGTATGCCCCTCCTCGTACCCTCCGCTCTGCCCGCGACCACCTCCTGACCGCTGCTCGCACCCGTACAGCCAACTCACGCTTGCAGGACTTCTCACGGGCGGCTCCTCTCCTATGGAATAACTTGCCTACTGCCATCAGACTCTCTCCTAGTCTTCAATCATTTAAGAAGGGCCTTAAAACCCATCTCTTCAGGAAAGCGTATGGCCTCCCAGAGTAATCTCTCCCTTACATACCTGTCGCTTGCTCTCCTATGGGATAGTGCTTTGCTCTCTCCTCCAGCTCTGCTTCACTCCTACTTGATATTTCCTATCCTAATGTTTCTAATACCCCACCTCCTATAGACTGTAAGCTCATTTGAGCAGGGTCCTCTTCAACCTATCATTCCTGTAAGTTTTCTTGTAATTGTCTTATTTATTGTTACATCCCCCCCTCTCAAAAATATTGTAAAGCGCTACGGAATCTGTTGGCGCTATATAAATGGCAATAATAATAATAATAATAATAAGAAGAAGAAAAAAAAGAAATATAAATGATAACAATATGCAGAAAATAAACTATCAATACTCCATTTGGCAATATAGAAGCATATAGATGCTTCACTTAGATCAAAACATGAGTACTGCAAGATTAATGTACTGATATAATCTCCCAACTAATCATGCCCCTTTTTTAAAATAAAAAATGGAAAAAAACAGGCTATCAAATCTGTGAGTAGGTAGTTGTCAACAAAAAGCATCCTAAAGGCTTATAATCATGACCAGAAGTCCAAGAAATAACATGCTAGTAAGACAGGTTGCATGCAAAATAGCTGTACCACTGGGCACCCCAAGACAGAAAGGTGTTGAATGAGAAAAACAACATAAAGTAGTACACTAGTCACACAAGGTCTGTAGGTAGATTGTTATGCACAATATGTACTGCGCCTTCATGTGTAGTCAACCTCTGTCATTGGTAGGCTTCTACAGAGTGGCCATCTCCATGTCAGGCTCATTTTCACCCTCCTTCCCCCTTGGAAATTTCTGAGACTGACGGCTGCTAGTGAGATCCGCTCTGGAAGCACTCTGCCTCTCACAGTTTCGAACCCAGGCCTTAGCAGGAGCCAGAGCCCCTTGTCCGAGGTCCCCCTACTCCTTGCGGCAGGATTGCAGATCTGTGGGAGTTCTGTAAATTGGAAACCCCTCTGGATGTTAGGATAGTAGACCAGATGTGACTCCTGGTTGAACCCTGGACCGGAGGAACATTAAGGAGTCACTGCAACTGCCTGGTTCCCGGGAGCAGTAGAAAAGGTACGGTGACATGTGCAGCTATGTAAGTGGTGCCAGAATGCTTGGCAGATCTTCTCAAATATTTCTTTGAAGACCTCCTGCCATGTCAAGTTCACCAGACTTGTATCTGGCTGTCCAGTGCGGCAACAATCTTATGAACACCACTCGGTCTTTGGTCATGTAGGGTGTGAATTGACCACTGCAGGAATGCAGGAGTGCCCAGTACGGACTGGGATATCCCCCACCAGTCCAAGGGTGGGGAACAGGGCTCCATTGGCAGAATGAAGCTCCGTGCCAGAAGATCGGCCACCTCTGCCAAATACCAAACCTCAGTCTCAGTAGGCTGCAAGATTAGGTATGGCATATATTCACCAGGGTACCCATGATCATGCTGAATATGTGTGTTAGCTTAAGGTAAGGGTGGTCCCTGGTTAGAGCAGTATCCTGCCAAAATGTGCTGTGGTATTTTCACGATTTTAGTTCAAATAAGCTGGAGCCAGGGAGGAATACGTAGGGCCATCTTGGCTGTCAGGCCATGCTGCATATTATTTGAAATATTTTATTGCTAAAAGTGATTTATTTATTTATTTCTCCACCCTAAAATATCACTAACAGTTTGAAAACTCCCACTGCTTACCCAATTTTGGCAGCTTTTCACCTAATGATTGCTATTATAAATTGAACCCAATCTATGGGATATCAATCATCTTAGACTCTTTGTTCATAACATACAGAACAAAAAATAAGTCATACATACAACAAAACAATGTCACTGGCACTAATCAATATAATCTGCAACATACATTATAAACTAGCTTTAAAATGGATACATTTATAAAATAAAATCTTTAGTTACCAAATATGATCATGTATTGCACAAGACATTTTTTTTAGCAGGTCCTCATATAATGACTGTTTTTTGTTTTAGATCCAAACTACGCGATGATCAATGTTTTGGGATTATTTCAGTACAGCCAGACCCCAGAACCACGTGATCTTCAACTTCAAAATGTAAAAAATCCTTTACTAATGTATAAAGATATTGTAATTGTATATTTGTCTTGTTGAATAAAAATGAGTGCTAAACTGATGTATATAAATATATTTTCCATTATCCCGTCATTTTCGTACATGCATTCATATTACTGTGCATTGCACGTCTGCAGTAAAGTCTGGTCTTGCATTACACATGAGGTTAAAGAAAGGATTGTTTTGATTTGGTTTGCATAGGGATTAAAATAACATAATGTCAAATGCATTATTAGGAGGCAAATTGTGAAATTAAGTGCAGCTCCCATGGTTTAAGCTGCCAGCACATTATTATTAATCAGAATGTAATGTGCTGAGCAAAGACAGTTTCAGAAAAAACTCGTTTTTGTTACTGGAGTGCAACTGTCACGCATTCTATTAATTGTCGCCTTAGTAGCTTGTAAATGTTTTGATACCAGCGGTAAACTAGTTTATTACTGCAATAAAGAAAGGGCAAAAAAGGAACGGCTCGCTTTATGGAAAATGATCTGCTAAAATAAAACATTGCTCGCTTTATCCATTACAGAGGGAACCGCTTCGTTCAGTACATAAGACTGATATCACCTATATGGGAAGTGGGGAACTCAAAAGCCAGGCATGTCCCATATGTATCATCGATATTAAAATCCTACTATAGAACTCTCATCGCACTTCTCATTGAGGTACAGCTGACATATCCATCTCCCTAGGTACAATGTATCAACACAGTTTTATTTTAAATTTGTTGTGCCATTGGCACAGGTGTTCAAACTTCCAAGTATGGCAGCTTCCTTGAGCTGTGCACATGTGCTCCCACTTAGAAATCTGTGAGTTAGGTCAAGCAGACTCTGATTCACTACCTCCTCTGCTCAAACACCAGTGACTGAAACTGACAGTGCCACAACTCGTTATCAGACCTCATCTATTGATTAGGGCTGGCTGAGAAGGAAAATCAATGTCAGACCTCCCCTCCTTAGATATAAAAGCAGGATGGAGGAGCCATAATTACTTTTTATTCTTTGATAACTTAAAGGGTGTATGTATCTGTGCATGTGCAAGTGTGTAGATCAGTTAGTGTAGACATGGATTCTGCTTTGTCACTAAAACATATGAAGTCACATCAAATTATGGTATTGCATGCCATTTCTTACTGTTTTTGTACTAAACATTACATATACTTTTGTTTCAGGTATTGTACCGGAGGATTGGAGGAAGGCAGATGTTGTTCCTATATTTAAAAAGGGTTCAAAATCCTTGCCTGGAAATTATAGACCTGTGAGCTAACTTCTGTGACTGGGAAATTATTTGAACGGCTATTAAGGGATAATATTCAGGAATTCATTGGGAAGAACTGTGTTATTAGCAATAATCAGCATGGTTTTATGAAACATAGGTCATGTCAAACTAACCTAATTGCATTCTACGAAGAAGTAAGTAGAAATATAGGTCAGGGTGTTGCAGTGGATGTGATCTACTTGGATTTTGCCAAGGCATTTGATATGGTTCCTCACAATAGGTTAGTCTTCAAACTAAAAGAAATTGGTCTAGATGAATATTCTTGTTCTTGGGTAGAACATTGGCTTAAGGATAGAGTACAGCGAGTTGTCATAAATGGTAAATTTTCAAGCTGGACAAAAGTGGTAAGTGGTGTCCCTCAGGGTTCTGTTTTGGGACCGCTATTTAACATATTTATAAATGATCTTGAAATGGGCATTGAAAGCCATGTATCAGTGTTTGCAGATGACACAAAACTTTGTAAAGTAATAAAATGTGAGCAGGATATTGCCTTGCTGCAGAGGGATTTGGATAGATTGGGGGACTGGGAACTAAAATGGCAGATGAAATTTAACGTAGAAAAATGCAAAGTTATGCACTTCGGGGTCAATAATGCACATGCAATTTACACCCTAAATGGTAGTGAACTAGGGATAACCACACACGAGAAGGATTTGGGAATTGTTATAGACAACAAATTAGGTAGCAATATGCAATGTCAATCTGCCGTTGCTAAGGCCAGTAAGGTTTTGTCATGTATAAATAGGGGCATAAATTCTCGAGATGAAAATATAATTTTGCCTCTTTATAAATCGCTGGTAAGACCACACCTTGAATATGCTGTGCAATTTTGGGCACCTGTTCTAAAGAAGGATATCATGGCACTAGAAAAAGTGCAGAGACGAGCTACAAAATTGATAAAAGGAATGGAGCATTTTAGTTATGAAGAAAGGTTAAAAAATTTAAATCTCTTCAGTTTGGAAAAACGGCGCCTTAGAGGGGATATGATAACATTATACAAATATATTCGGGGCCAGTACAAACCATTATCTGGAAATCTATTCATAAACAGGGCTATACATAGGACACGAGGTCACACATTTAGGCTTGAAGAAAGGAGATTTCATCTAAGGCAAAGAAAAGGTTTTTTTTACAGTAAGAGCAATAAGGATATGGAATTCATTGCCGGAAGAGGTGGTTTTGTCAGAGTCTATACAGATGTTTAAATTGCAATTGGATAAATACTTGCAAAAACATAACATACAGGGATATAATTTCTAATTAGTGGGGTAATAGCTGCTTGATCCAAGGAGACATCTGACTGCTATTTTGGGGTCAAGAAGGATTTTTTTCCTAGTTTGTTGCAAAATTGGAAGCGCTTCAGACTGTTTTTTTTGCCTTCTTTTGGATCAACAGCAAAAGCATATGTGAGGAAGGCTGAACTTGAATCTTTTCAGCTATGTAACTATGTAACTATGTAATATATAATTAAGAAAGGAAGTGAGGCGTAACAAGGAGCTGATGTGGTCTCAGATTGGCTATTGGCCAAAAGTTACCCACCCTCCCCTGCCTATCACACGAGTGATATGCACGGTGAGAATTAGATATTCTGAAGAATATGTGCCATATGTGTCACCAGATCCTACAGAACAGTTTAATCATTCAGGGAGGAAATAGCTTTAACTATAAATCTCTGTTCTTTATAAGTTGGCAAATCTCTTTATTATACTCTCAGGGCCGGTATTGAAAGACATGGTTTTAGAAATAGCAAATTTTACAGATATTATAAAAAATTTGTAATATACATTTTAATATTTGTGATGATGGGACCTTTCTTAGTTAACTCTCACATATCCATATGAACCTGGTGCTCAGCGGCCAGAAGCTTGCACTCCTGACTGTCTCAGCATACAGTCTGGCGCCGGCCGCTGCACATCCACGGGCAGAAATAACCCCCCGCGCGCAGGTAACCGCGCGTGCACCACACACGCACATTTTGGAGCCAAAATGCCGGTCTGACTAATTGGAAAGGGAGGATGGGCATAAAAACCTAGTCTGACCTCCACTCAGTGCCCTGTCGTGGTTTCCCATGCAGTTGTCCGAGAGCGCGTTCCTGTTTATAGTTTTCTACCTGGTTTTTGACTTTGGCTTTGTTTATTGACTTCTCTATATTCTGGTATCCTGACTCCTGGCTTTCCTCATGGCTGCGTCCCTTTCTGTGTTCCCTGACCTCGGCTAGTATTTTGACTATTCTATGTACGTTAAATCCGGCCATTCTAAGCACCGGTAATACGTTACTTATTTGTCATCCGTGCTATACAGTTCTACGTGCTGGATCATACAGTAATCCTGACACATCCCCAGTAAAGTCCCCCTGTGTATACCTGAGTACTGAGCAGATTTCTAATTTCAAAACTTCTGCAATACTATTAAATATGAAAGCATAATAAAAACATGAAAAATAGGATGGAAAAGCCAACACTGTCCCTTTATTTGTCAAACAGGTATAGCTTATAAATGATGAAAATTATAAATGCCCTCACATATGCTATTACTAAATTTTCTTTATGCTTTCACTAGCGAGAAAAATGCAATTTTCAGCTGAGCAGGTGGGACTGCACATTTATCATTGGCATAACTACTACAAAACTTTCACAATAACACAGAAAGACGCAAAGGGAAAAAAATGATGATGATGTAATTACCGGGAGATAGAAATAGGTCCAATGTCAAAAGAAGATGAGAGGCAACAATAAAATAGCTGATGGTATATCCGTAAGTGCATATATATGCAAATCTCTGGTGACCCTGGAAAGAGCTGGCACAGCAGTTTGAGCAGGGTAAGAAGTTGTTGAAAAATTCCCTCTGAACATCGTTACATTGTAATGATCTCACAGTAATCAATTTATCAATCATTGAAAGATACAAACATAGATTGCAAAGTGGCCAACAATTCTGTTGTGAATTCAGAGGGAATCACGGTATAGGTTTAAACTATATTTATCAATTTACTTTGATCCGAAAGCATTTATACCCAATTAGTGTTAGACTGGAATACTGATACAGAGTGACGTTTGACAACCAACTTCATTATGTAGTTTGTAAACATACAGCGCACAATGCGACTGAATGCAAGCCTGTATTATCCATTACTTATTAAGTAACTGAACCCACATTTTATACTGTGACTAAACAGCAGATTGTACTTTATAAGGTACATATCTCTTAATTTCACATATTATTATTAACAAATTCTGCAGCTCTGTACAATAGTTGAACTAACTAACAAACAAGTAGTAGTAGCAAGACAAACTGGACACAAAGGAACAAAAAGTTCAAACCAGCTTACAGTCTAGGGGGTGTGGGGGTAAAGAGACGCACAGAGGGGCTAAGGGGGAGGGGTAAAAAGGCAAACAGATGGGCTGGGGGAACAAAGACACACAATACAATTTGTATTTCCGTCATGAATGTCATAATACTGTTTTACTGCAAAAAAATGCCCATATTTGTAATCAGCGATGTCTCACGAGTACAACAGTACCTCCCATCAACAGGTTTTATGTTTTGGAAAGTTACAGGGTCAAATATAGAACGTTCCATTTTCAAATTGAAATTTGCCAGATTAGTAATGTTACATTTGAGACGGTGTGGTAGCCCAGGAATGAGAATTACCCCCATAATGGCATACCATTTGAAAAAGTAGACAACCCAAGGTATTGAAAGTGGGGTATGTTTAGTCTTTTTTAGTAGCCACTTAGTCACAAACACTGGCCAAAGTTAGTGTTCATATTTGTTTTTGTGTGAAAAAAGCAAAAATATAATATTTGGCCAGTGTTTGTGACTAAGTGGCTACTAAGAAAGACTGGACATACCCCACTTGCAATACCTCGGGTTGTCTACTTTTGCAAATGGTATGCCATCATGGGGGTAATTCTCATTCCTGGGCTACCATACACTCTCAAAGGCAACATAACCAATCTGGCAAATTTCAATGTCAAAATAATGAAATGCAAGCCTTATATGTGACTCTCTAACTTTCCAAAACACCATAAAACCTGTACATGGGGGGTACTGTTATTCTCGGGAGACTTCACTAAACACAAATATTAGTGTTTTAAAACAGTAAAACATATTACAACAATAATATAGTCCATAAAAGTGCCGTTCATTTGTAAAAAATGCAAAAAACATCACTTTTACTTAAAATATCATCGTTGTAATACAATTTACCAGTTTGAAACACTAATATTTAAGTTCAGCGAAGTCTCCTGAGTAAAACAGTACCCCCTATGTACAGGTTTTATGGTGTCTTGGAGAGTTACAAGGTCAAATATAGTGCTTGCAAATTAAATTCTCTGCACTTACTCCCTGTGTTGTCAGGCATGGCAATCAAATTTTAATTAATCAAATCACATAATTATGTTAAAAGATTACTTAAATATACATGTAGAATTTTAAGATATATGCATTTATAGGTATTTAAATTCTACTTGTATACTAATGTAATCTTTTATGTAATTATATGTATTTATCTATATATATATATATATATATATATATATATATATATATATATATATATATATATATATATATATATATATATATATATATATATATATATTTGCGGTTATTTGTATTTTATATATAGATAGATAGATAGAGAATGTTATTCTAAGTGTATATATTAATAACAAAATACAGTTAGAATGAAATTACATATGAAAATATAATTTATATTAAATTTTTTTCAATATTTTATTTATTTATTTTATTTTATTTACTTATTATTGTAATTATACGTATATATATATAATATATGTGTAACGTCATTCTATATAAAATATATATCTATATAATATATATGTAACGTCATTCCAAGTGTATTTTAATACTAAAATATGTACTTATATTAATATTAAAATACACTTTGTATGACGTTACATATATTATAATATATATATACATATATTATATATATATAAATACATTTCTATTTTATTTTAAAACATGTCTAATCATTTTTTTTATACTTCCCACCAGCAGGGGGACTGTCTGACATTTCAGACAGTCCCCCTGCTGGCAGATCCACAGCCAGCTATAGGGGACCATTTGATCGCTCTTTGAGAGCGATCACATGGCCCCCGGGGGCCTCATTTGCCGAGGAGGGCTGCCTGGGCCGTGAGGCAGCCCTCCAGAAGAGGATCGCGGCAGAGGTGAGTACCGCGGACCTCCAGGGGCTCAAAACCGTTACAGCATTCTATGCCGCCGCAACGGCTTTAAAGCACACTTAATGCGGGACGGCATAGAACGCCGTAACGGCGTTAACGGATTAAGCGATGATCGAAACCAACTGAAGGATTAAACCATGAAGACCTATGAGGAGAGCTTGTTACCCTCACAACCAATTAAATAAATTATTCAATCAACCTCTCTGGAACAGCAGTATTTAAATGGAACTTGGGAAGGGATGGGATTATGCATGTTTCGTTTTTATTCATTGCTATTCACTGATATCTCTGAAGAAGTCCATTTGCATTGGACGAAACGTGTTAGATATTTTTTTAATTACCAGTTTATTATACTTTGTTTTTAGTATATTTTTATATCAGGCGATTTGTGCCTAATAAAAGATATTCAATTTTCAACTGATTCCTGACTCCGTCCAAGTTCCTGTGACTGCTGAGTATCCATTTCAATCCAGTGTGAGGAGTGGACCACTGTACCCCTTGTTTGGGCTTCAAGGCGTTTCTTGAATTCACATCTTGTGAGTGTAACCAATAACTGCCATGTGCCATGTGATTATAACTGTACATCACTTTGTATTGTTTGTTTTTTGTTCTCTAGAATGTAGCTGTAACCCGGTTTTTGTATACATTACCAAAAAGAATCTGGTCTAGATTCCATGTATACTCAGAAAAAAGAGGGATTGCGGGTACACCCAGAAAACACATTTCTTAGTAGTGGTGCTGCTGTAAACACCAAAATGTATACACAATGCAGATTAATGAACAATCCATTTAAAATGTTTTTTGTATACGTGACTGATTTTATGTTGTAGGTTCTACATATAAGGACTGAACATTGTAAAGTGCAGAGAAGAAGGGCACTGTGTACAAATTGTTAAATAAACAAAGGTAGTTTGAGGCTTCGGCTTTTGTAAGCATAGACAGTTACGTGTTAATAAGATATCCCGAACATTCTGCCTTCATTAGATGCTGTCATTGAATAATGAATCTGATAAACGCTTACCTTTGAGTTAACGTTTTGGTTCTGAGCTGCTGAGCTGCAAAAACCGAGACAAACTGAAGGACACATTTTATCTCTTATTATTTTTATAGGAAACATAAATGTTTGATATGATTTGTCAATGCACTGGAGAAAGCTTCTTGTACATTACATGGAAATTGGCGATTTATATAGTAAACTGTAAATTGTGGATAATTGACAAAGGAATTGCTAAACTAGACAAACTCTGAAAATAGCTGAAAAGAGCTGTGATAGAATTTATCTTGATTCCAAGGCTCAAGCTTATAGGTGTCATATAATGATATCCTATATTAAAATTGGCTAACTTGGACCCAGGAAATGCTTGATGCTTAACATGACACTTAAGACCATATATGTCAAGTTCCGGGAGCAGAGAGCCCCCACCTAAGATGTCTCTACTCTAATCATTTTGTTCTCTCTTACCTTGAAACTTATTTGTTATGTGTACATGGCGCTCAACCCTATGTCTTATCTGTACTCCCTTGCTATTACTGTTCTATGAGTATTTGCACGTAAGCACTTACTTTTTAATGTATAAAACCCAGCTGATGAATAAAACATTAGAGGCTTATTTTGAATACCAACAGGTGTCTGGTGTCTAATTCTCGCTTCTCCAAGTGCACTTGTAACAACAATTTGGGTTTCCTCTGAATATAACAAAGATCAACATTCTGATCCACAACAGAGCTGAATTGGAGAATTATTCTGATTTGGCCTTAAATGTCCAAATCCCTAGTTATTTCTGCACAATTCTCGGTATGTAGAATATACCTAAGGAACCATACATGATTAAGAGTGACTAATTGGCCGTTCTAGTTTTTTAATTTTTTGATATCACTGACTGATTTTTGCTTCTTTATTTAAGTGTGCCTCCAAGCTAGACTTGCAGCCTGGGCTCCTAGGGGGCACTGTCTGCCAATTAAATATGGAAACAAAAATGTATTTTAGAATCACAAAGGTTCCTTGGTAGCACACTTGGCTAAGCACTTATCTACTAATTATAATTATAGATAAGATTAAAAATGATTAATTAGACAATATTAGATACTAATTAGATAGGTGCCTATTTGACACGTTAGCACTAAGTGCACTGTATTTTAATTTAAGTAAATTACAGTTTAAAGTAAAGGTATTATATGCATATCGTGTGCATGACAAGTTCACCTTTGGGTAGGTATGTACTTAATCTATACCTAATGCTAGTGAAATCACCAGCAAATATTTTGATAAAAACACAGAGTTTCCATATGGTCTGTTTCTCCAACAGCACATCCTAAAGCATGGCAAAATCCCATAACATCTATTAAGAAAATTGGGCAGACTAGATGGGCCGAATGGCTCTTATCAGCCGTCGCATTTTATGTTTCTAAAGTGCAGCTATACAACTGCAATCATTTATATAGCGCCAATTTATTCAGGAGTGCTGTACAATAGTAAACAAGAAAAACAACTAATTCTAAGAAAACATGTAAAACATATGGGATCTTTAGGTGAACAAGCTCACAATCTATTTGAATGAGTGAGCATAACACAAAGAGAATCAAAAGATCTGTATGTACTTGAGGATAGGAGGGATGTTTGAAAGGAGGGAGCACTGTAGATGGGAGACAGCAGAGAAAGGTTGTTAGGGAAGAGGAATTAAGAGGAAAGCTGGTAGGCTTCTTAAAGGACGTGTTTTTTGTTGAAAGACTCAGTTACTGCGAGAGTCGATTGCGCCATGGGTGTGCATTCCATAAGAAGGATGCATTCCTGGAGAAGTACAAATACATAAAGGGAATCAACACAGTAAAGGAGGAGACTATATTTAAAAGAAGAAAAACTACCACAACAAGAGGACATAGTCTTAAATTAGAGGGACAAAGGTTTAAAAATAATATCAGGAAGTATTACTTTACTGAGAGGGTAGTGGATGCATGGAATAGCCTTCCGTCGTAGAGTTTAAAACAGTAAAGGAGTTTAAGCATGCGTGGGATAGGCATAAAGCTATCCTAACTATAAGATAAGGCCAGGGACTAATGAAAGTATTTAGAAAACTGGGCAGACTAGATGGGCCGAATGGTTCTTATCTGCCGTCACATTCTATGTTTCTAAGTACTGCAGGCAAAGGTCTTGGGTGGGGGTGCGAGATCGGGACAGCAACAGGTCAGCGTGGATCGAAGAGTCTGAGCTAGAGCATATCTGCTAATGAATGAGGAGATGTAAGTTGGGTCACAATTATTGAAAACTTTCCAAGTAAGCATGAGAACTTTGTAGAACAAAGGTTAGGTTGCGCCATAAATAAAAAATATATTAAAATAATGCTAAAAACCGTAAAAGACAATCAGAAACAATTGGAGTCTAATATATGATATGATAAAAATAATAAAAAGTCCAAAATATGAGGTACATAAATGATTAAAACAGGACCTTTTTATAGTTGATTTTCTTGTGGGAATCCTTCTCTTAAGTCGGTTTGGCCATAGGAAAAAAGAAGCAATTGGAATAGTGTAATATGTCACAGACAGATGATGTGAAATATACAATACGTAATAATCCTACTCACATATTGTAGAGCTAGTACAAGTGTAATTCGCATTCAGTGGCGTTGACCCCCCACTTGTAGGGTGTAGGTGGCAGTATTTTCAACAGATTCTTCAGAGTTGGGGTTGTCCCGAAAAGAAAAAGACAAGCAAAAATAGTGCTTTTTGTATGAGTACTTTGAACTGAATACTGGTTACCTTGTTACCTTGTTATGTAGCTTATAAACCTGGCACACATGGTTTCTGGGACAGCTTGTCTCCTTTAGTTCAGCATGTATCATCAAAAATAACTTTACCCAAAAAGCAAAACCAAAAGCCATCAATTCCACTTTCTTATCCCAGTTTCATATGCCAATGGTTGCAAGTTGGATAAATATAATATTACTTAAAAATACCTAATATGTGTAACCATATCACTTTACCCCTGCAAGTCACGATTTTCTAAAACCACTAATTACTCATGTAATGGTCAATAAAATATTTTGAAAGGAAAAAATATAATTCAGGAAACAAATGTGGATAGTGGTTTGAAAGAAAAGATGACTTCCAAGCAATGTGCAAAAAGCAATCTGCAAAAAAGTAATAATAACCATGATATTTCTCAAATTTGTTTTACAGACATTGATAATGAAGTTTCATCAGGATATGTAGACAGAGTCTAGTTTGATAATTCGTGAATATAGAGTCAATAACTGGATATGAATACTGAGTGAGAAGGGTATTCTAAGGACACATGAATGTAATCATCTGAATTTAATTATAGACGTAAGCATTTTTTTGAATTCACATAGCATAAAACTGTTAAAAAAAATGATTGTATGGAACAAACCAAGCTGTTGATACACAATTCATTCTTTTTTTTTTTAATAACTATCACACTAATTTTTAACAACTGGGGATGAAATAACTGTGATCTGGATTTTATTTATAAAGTGAGATAATATCATCAAATGATGAATAATACACTGAAGGAGGTCATCTGCATCTCTTCCGGTCCATCTATTTATTAAAAAGACGTACAAACAGCATGCTAATAATTGATTATCATGGCACATCCTTCTGTATATAGGTATATTATAATGAATGTTATGTACATAACTTGTCACTAAAGTTAAAACTACAAAATCAAGTTAAATATAAGATTTTACTTAAGCGTTAGAATCCTAGTTTTAGGACAGGCATAGGCAACCTTCGGCACTGCAGATGTTTTGGACTACACCTCCCATGATGCTTTGCCAGCATTATGGGTGTAAGAGCATTATGGGGGATGTAGTCCACAACATCTGGAGTGCCAAAGCTTACCTATCCCTGTTGTAGGAGTTGGCTAAAAGCAAACTTCTAAAAGGCTCCTAATATTTCACTGAAATTTTGCGGGAAGGCACCTTGCGGACCTTAGACTCCCTGCTGGATGATATGCCCCGATCTCCACTGATAGTGTTGCTGTCACGATTCGGGGAACCTAACACGCTAACAGGTCACAGAGAGGAAAAGGTGCAGTACCGGTCCTTAGAATGGCCGGGTTAAGCACACCAAGAATAGTCAGGAGACAAGCCGAGTAAGGGAAGCCAGAAAACAGGAGAACGTGAAACAAGCCGAGGTCAAAGGGATGGAGAATACAGGAGAGTCGGAGAAACAAGCCAAATAATCGGTAACCAGAGAGGAATACAAGCAAACAGCAATACAGGTAACCAAAGACCACAACAGGGCACTGAGGGACAGGAAAGGTAAGAATTTAAACCCTGTGGTTAATTCTGATTGGATAACTTCCAATCAGAATTAACAATTACACGTGGGAGATATCTATACCTCCCACTGTGATTGTCATACTGTGACTTTAACGCCGGGTCACGTGGGTGACCCCGGCGTTTGCATAAATGCGCGGTCTCCCAGCGTGCAGCGTTATACACGCTGCCGCCGGGAGACGAGAAGGAGGATGCGAGCGGCGTCCGAGGCTGTGAGGACGCCGCTCGCCAACAGGCATAGAAAGGGGAGACCCCCTTGCAGCCTCCCCTCACAGCTGCCCGCGGGACCCTGACATTGCCCCCCCTCGAGGACCGCCCGGAGGGCGGGAAGCTGAAGGCTTCAAAGGAAACAGCGCATGAAAGGAGCGGACCAAAGTTGGTGCGTGCAAATCAGAGACAGAAACCCAAGACCGCTCCTCAGGACCGTAACCCTTCCAATCCACAAGATACTGCAACCGACCCCGAGAAAAGCGAGAATCGAGGACTAGAGACCGCGTCACTAGAGACCGCGCGGAGGGAATCGGGTCGCTGAGAGGACCAGAGAACCGATTACAGAGCAAAGGCTTCAAAAGGGAGGTGTGAAACGTGTTAGGTATACGCATGGAAGGAGGCAAGGCCAGGGAGTAGGACACGGGATTCACCCTACGCAATACCCTATAGGGGCCAAGGAACCTGGACGCAAATTTCATCAAGGGAACCCTAAGGCGGAGATTCCTAGAAGACAACCAAACCCTATCACCCGGAGCATAAGAATGAGCCGCACACCTACGGCGATCAGCGAATCTCTTCTGAGCAACCACTGCACGAGAGAGAGCAACATGGACCTGATCCCACATCTTCCGTAAGGAGGCGAGGTGCTCGTCCAAAGCGGGCATTCCTTTGTCGGGGAATACACCGTGAAGGACAGAGGGTTGGAACCCATAAGCAACCATAAAAGGACTTAAGCCAGTAGACGAATGAGTCACAGTATTCCTGGCGAATTCAGCCCAGGGAAGAAGATGAGAACAGTTGTCTTGCTGTGCATTCGTGAAGCAGCGTAAATACAACTCCACAGACTGATTAGCCCGTTCAGCAGCTCCATTAGATTGTGGATGATAGGAGGACGTAAACGACAAGCACAAAAGCCCTTCCAAAACCGAGAGATAAATTGAGAACCCCTGTCGGATACGATATCCAGTGGTATACCATGCAACCGGAACACCTCTTTGGTAAACACCTGAGCCAACTGAACCGCATGTAATGCTCAATTGTTGATAAGATGGAAACAACTGCAGATTTCTGAGTTTGATAATGTTTATTACTTTAAATAAAAAAAGATAATCAAATTGAACTGTCTCTTTAATTCCTGGCAGGTTATAAACAGCAGCGGTGTTGAAGTTGTTTTAAGATAAGGTAAATTTAACACAACCAGCGAGAAGTTCCAAATTAGGATGCAGATAATTAATAAGTAGGTGTTGAAAACAAGGTTAGGAGTTGATGTGGAGCAGATAGCGAACCACTTAGAATTAGGATGGTTATATATTAAGCTTGAGCCAATCTGGTTTACTTAACTTATGAAGGAGCGATAATCCAAATTGGTGATAGAGATTCCACAGAGAATCGAGGTTGCAGCAGGCAAGAGAATATCCAAAAACAGTCCGAGGTCGTAGGAGAGGAGAAGGAGGGTAAACGATTAAACAGTCCGGGTCCGATACACAGTAGAAGTAAATATTCAGTTTGAAGTTCGCGGGAGCTTTCGAGTTGATCCAGCACTGTGGTGTTGACGCGGTCTCTCTATGAACCCTGGGAACGACCACGTCATAGGAGGGGGAGTGGCCGCGCTCCGAGAACCCGGAAGTCCACGGTTAGCGAATGCCGGAAGGTCTGACAGAACCCCCCTCATAAGAAGCAGCCACCGGATGCTGTCAACGAGGTCTGGATGGGTAGCGAGCATGGTAAGCATTGATAAGTCGACGAGCATGCACCGCGGAGGACGACACCCATGAGTCTTCGTCAACTCCGTAGCCCTTCCACCGGACAAGATATTGTAAGGAACCACGATGGATTCGTGAGTCGAGAATCCTCTGGACCTCGTATTCCTCTTCACCTTGTACCAGAATGGGATCAGGAGTGGTAAGAACATCCCTCATGAAAGGGTCGGAGTGGTGTGGTTTAAGCAATGACACATGGAAGACTGGATGAAGTTTCATGGTAGGTGGAAGTTTCAATCTAACCACGTTTTCGTTGATGAGCGACAATATACGAAAAGGGCCAAGGAAGAGTGAACTCAGTTTCTTTGAGGGACGGTTGGTGACAATGTTTTTTGAAGAGAGCCATACTAGATCACCAACCTTGTAAGTAGGGGAAGGTCTGGGACCACATGTTCTTGCGAAGCACAGTACATGCAGAGGTTCAGTTGTCTTCTTCTGGTTCTCTCTTCTGGAGTAAGAGGACTTCTCACAACCCCTATTTCCATAGGTTCAGCGGGAGTTATAGGTTTCTCCGGTGCCTTTGAAGAGGTGAAGGGTTTTTTCCATAGAGAGCTAGTGAGTGATTTCTCAGCTTTTCTTTCCCTAAGTCTTCTGTCGATACTGATTGACAGTTGAATAAGTGTATTTAGTGTAGTAGGTAGTTCAGTTCTGGAGAGCTCATCTTTGACAGCTTCAGATAACCCAATACGGAACTGGTTACGTAGAGTTATGTCATTCCACTGAGTTTCTGGTGCCCATCGTTTGAATTCAGCAATGTAATCTTCAACAGGCCGGTTTCTTTGCTGCAGTGTTCTAATGGTTAAATCTGCAGTCGCTTGTTTGTTTGGGTCTTCGTAAAGGAGAGACATGGCTTCAAAGAATTCATCCAGAGAATCCAATATGGGATCATCATTCTCAAGAAAGGAATGAGCCCAGGCCATGGGTTCACCTCTCAAAAATGAAATAACAGAACAAACTTTAGATCTTTCAGTGGGATATGATCGGGGTTTTAATGCAATCAACAACTTGCAAGAATTGATGAACTCTCGGTATTGGGACCTGTCTCCAGAGAATTTTTCGGGGTTGGAGACAGCAGGGTCACTAGCCGAGTGTGTAACTGTGTGAGGAGTATGGGTTTGCAAGTCCCTTACATAAGTAAGGATTCTTTCATTGGTGATCTGTAGATCTTGCATGCCTTGAGTAAGAGTATCCACTCTTTGGTTTAATCTGGTGATTTCAGAAGTGAGATCTGCTGTATCCATTAATTAGGCTGGATCAATCTGTAATGCTCAATTGTTGATAAGATGGAAACAACTGCAGATTTCTGAGTTTGATAATGTTTATTACTTTAAATAAAAAAAGATAATCAAATTGAACTGTCTCTTTAATTCCTGGCAGGTTATAAACAGCAGCGGTGTTGAAGTTGTTTTAAGATAAGGTAAATTTAACACAACCAGCGAGAAGTTCCAAATTAGGATGCAGATAATTAATAAGTAGGTGTTGAAAACAAGGTTAGGAGTTGATGTGGAGCAGATAGCGAACCACTTAGAATTAGGATGGTTATATATTAAGCTTGAGCCAATCTGGTTTACTTAACTTATGAAGGAGCGATAATCCAAATTGGTGATAGAGATTCCACAGAGAATCGAGGTTGCAGCAGGCAAGAGAATATCCAAAAACAGTCCGAGGTCGTAGGAGAGGAGAAGGAGGGTAAACGATTAAACAGTCCGGGTCCGATACACAGTAGAAGTAAATATTCAGTTTGAAGTTCGCGGGAGCTTTCGAGTTGATCCAGCACTGTGGTGTTGACGCGGTCTCTCTATGAACCCTGGGAACGACCACGTCATAGGAGGGGGAGTGGCCGCGCTCCGAGAACCCGGAAGTCCACGGTTAGCGAATGCCGGAAGGTCTGACACCGCAGAAGGAAGTTTCTTAAGCGGAATAAAGTGCGCCATTTTAGAGAACCTAAATCTGTCACAGTCAAAATTACTGTCTGTCCATCAGAGGAAGGAAGATCCACAATAAAATCCATGGATAAGTGGGTCCAGGGTTTCTTGGGTACAGATAGGGGCATCAGGAGTCCCCGGGGTTTAACATTAGGTGACTTACACTGTGTACAGACACAACAAGCCTGCACATAATCCACCACGTCTTGTTTAAGTGAAGGCCAAAACTGTTGAAGGAGACCCTTGTACGTCTTAGTAATCCCCGGATGACCCTGCTGGGTCATTTTGTGAAATAAAGCTAACAACTTTTTTCTGTCTTTTACTTTCACGTATAGTCTACCAACAGGTGTCTCAGAGGGTGCTTGGGTTTGGTATGTCTTGATACTATCAAGGAAAGGAGACGAAATAACCAAACGAGTAGCAGCTATTATCTGAGACGCAGGTACAATGGGTTCGGGAGCGAGGGCAATAGACTCCAAAGGTTCGTACTGTTGGGAGATAGCATCAGCTTTGACATTACGGCAACCAGGCCTATATGTAATAACGTACGGAAAGCGTGAAAGAAATAAAGACCATCTAGCCTGCCGAGAAGACAATCTTTTAGCATCTGCTATATAGGAGAGATTCTTGTGATCAGTTATAACCAAAGTTTTGTGTCTAGATCCCTCTAATAAGTACCTCCATTCTTTAAAAGCCATCACAATAGCCAATAGTTCCCTGTTCCCGACGTCGTAATTCTTTTCTGAATCAGACAGCCTTTTAGAAAACTAACAACAGGGATGGAGGGGTTCGTCATACGATAATCTTTGGGACAACACTGCTCCTACACCTGATTCAGAAGCGTCCACTTCCATAACAAAGGGAAGGGAAGGATCAGGATGGTGTAGCACAGTGGCAGTGGCAAATGCCTTTTTGAGCCTTCAGGAGTCCAAACCCTGGGGTGCAAACCTTTTTTAGTTAGTTTCGTAATAGGGGAAATAAGTGGTGAAAAGTTTTTAATAAACTTCCGATAATAATTGGCAAACCCTATAAAGCGCTGTATTGCTTTAAGTCTTTGGGGAAGAGGCCAGGACAGTATGGCTTCCAATTTAGAAGGATCCATGCTCAGTGGCGTCTATAGGATTCATTTTTAGGGGGGCCACATGGTGGGCCAGGGACAAAGGTAGGGGGGCACATTTAACCCCGCCCTCGCCTCAGTTTGACCCTGCCCCTGCCGCATGTTAAGCCCCGCTCCCGGCACAATGTGTTTTTTTTTTTTTTTATAATCCCTGGTGGAGGATTCATTATTTTCCACCAGGGATTATTAAAAAAACAAACATTTCCCTTGATATAGTGCCATAGTTGCCAACATTTGAGACATTGGGACTTTCAGCGCTCCCTGTACAGTGCTGCTCTCTGTATAATACATGGCTGTGTGTATAATATCCTGGGACAGTCAGTGCTCCCTGTATAGTGTTGCTCTCTGTATAATACATGGCTGTGTGTATAATATCCTGGGACAGTCAGTGCTCCCTGTATAGTGCTGCTCTCTGTATAATACATGGCTGTGTGTATAATATTCTGGGACAGTCAGTGCTCCCTGTATAGTGTTGCTCTCTGTATAATACATGGCTGTGTGTATAATATCCTGGGACAGTCAGTGCTCCCTGTATAGTGTTGCTCTCTGTATAATACATGGCTGTGTGTATAATATCCTGGGACAGTCAGTGCTCCCTGTACAGTGCTGCTCTCTGTATAATACATGGCTGTGTGTATAATATCCTGGGACAGTCAGTGCTCCCTGTATAGTGCTGCTCTCTGTATAATACATGGCTGTGTGTATAATATCCTGGGACAGTCAGTGCTCCCTGTATAGTGCTGCTCTCTGTATAATACATGGCTGTGTGTATAATATCCTGGGACAGTCAGTGCTCCCTGTATAGTGCTGCTCTCTGTATAATACATGGCTGTGTGTATAATATTCTGGGACAGTCAGTGCTCCCTGTATAGTGTTGCTCTCTGTATAATACATGGCTGTGTGTATAATATCCTGGGACAGTCAGTGCTCCCTGTATAGTGTTGCTCTCTGTATAATACATGGCTGTGTGTATAATATCCTGGGACAGTCAGTGCTCCCTGTACAGTGCTGCTCTCTGTATAATACATGGCTGTGTGTATAATATCCTGGGACAGTCAGTGCTCCCTGTATAGTGCTGCTCTCTGGATAATACATGGCTGTGTGTATAATATCCTGGGACAGTCAGTGCTCCCTGTATAGTGCTGCTCTCTGGATAATACATGGCTGTGTGTATAATATCCTGGGACAGTCAGTGCTCCCTGTATAGTGCTGCTCTCTGTAAATACAGATCTGTTTGTGTATAATATCCCAAGACAGAGAGCAGCACTATACAGGGAACACTAATTGTCCCAGGATATTATACAAACACAGACCTGTATTATACAGAGAACAGCACTATAGTATTATACAGATAGCTGAGCATATACCCCATGTCCCAATCTCTAGACTACAAGTACCTGTCAACAGCAGCTCCCAGATGCGTGTAACAGGGCTAAAGTGTGCGGCAGCTCACACAGATGATTCAGCGGTAAAGCGCACTCGCTGGCAGAGCCAAACTGGAAAGCAGCCCTGGAAAAAAATGTATGCCATTCCTACAGGTCAATATATATATATATAGTACAGTGAGCACACAGGCTCACTGACATGCGCAAATAGGCTCACTGACAGACAAAAAACTCTCTGACTCGCACACAGGCTTACTACAGACAAACTCACTTGTATAAACACAAGGCTCACTACAAAGAAGTTCAGGGACACACACATGCTCAATAAATAGAAGCTCACTGACACACACAAGCAGTACCATCTTAACAGTGTTAAGTGCCCCCGGGCAAAGCAGTGCACTGGGGCCCTTCCTACACAACAACTCACAGGAATAACAATTTTAATTATTGATAGACTGCTGAGTACATACACACAGTACACAAATAC
The DNA here is from genome assembly GCF_036172605.1 of Pelobates fuscus. Classification (NCBI taxonomy): domain Eukaryota; kingdom Metazoa; phylum Chordata; class Amphibia; order Anura; family Pelobatidae; genus Pelobates; species Pelobates fuscus. The sequence continues at coordinate 369,823,022 of NC_086320.1, read as the reverse complement.
GAACACCGAAAGACTTCTGAATACACACACACAGATTTCTGAATGCACACAGACGTTGCTGAATGCACACAGGCTGATTTATACACTTGCACACAGACTGCTGAGTCCAACACACACACACACACAGACTGCTGAGTCCATACACACACACACACACACACTCACACACATATACACACAGACTGCCGAGTCCATACACACACAATCACACAGACTGCTGAGTCCATACACACACACAGTGGGCTGACTCCATACACACACAGACTGCTGAGTCCATATATACACACACACACACATAGTGCTGAGTCCATACACATACACACAAACACAGACTGCTGAATCCATACACACACACACACACACAGACTGCTGAGTCCATACACACATACAGACTGCTGAGTCCATACACACAGACACACACACAGACTGCTGAGTCCATACACACACACATACTGCTGAGTCCATACACACACACACAGACACAAAGACATAACACACACACAGACTGCTCAGTCCATACACACCCACCCACAGACTGCTGAGTCCATACACCCACCGCCCCCCACACACACACGCAGAGTGCTGAGTCCATACACACACACACACACACACACACAGACTGCTGAATCCATACACACACACACACACACACAGACTGCTGAGTCCATACACACATACAGACTGCTGAGTCCATACACACAGACACACACACAGACTGCTGATTCCATACACACACACACATACTGCTGAGTCCATACACACACAGACACACAGACTGCTGAGTCCATACACACACACATACACAGACTGCTAAGTCCATACACACACAGACACACAGACTGCTGAGTCTATACACACACACAGACTGCTGAGCAGGGCTGCCATCAGAAATTTTAGGGCCCCTGACACAGCTCAAGATCTGGGACCCATGGGCCAGCCCCGAGTCTGCCCACAAGGATGAAGTGTGTGTGTGTGTATAGTGGATGTAGAATGTGTGTCATGGATGCAGTGTGTATAGTGGATGTAGAATGTGTGTAGTGGATGCGGTATGTGTGTCATGGATGCAGCGTGTATAGTGGATGCAGTATGTGTGTCATGGATGCATTGTGTATAGTGGATGCAGATTGTACGTTTTGTGTAATGTATGTAATGTTTGTATGCATGCATTAGATGCAGAGTGTGTGTGTAGTGAATGTAGGTGTATAGTGAATGCAGAGTGTGTGTTTTTGTAGTAAATGTAGTGTGTATAGAGCATGTAGTGTGTTTGTAGTGAATGTAGTGTGTTTGTAGTGAGTGCAAAGTGTGTTTAGTAAATGTAGTGTGTTTGTAGTGAGTACAATGTGTGTAAAGTGAATGCAGTGTGTGTGTGTGTGTGGTGCAAAGTGTGTTTAGTGAATGTAGTGTGTGTGTGTGTGTAGTGCAGAGCGTGTTTAGTAAATGTAGTGTGTAGTGAGTGCAACATGTGTATAGTGAATGTAGTGTGTGTGTGTGTGTGTAGTGCAAAGTGTGTTTAGTGAATGTAGTGTGTGTGTGTAGTGCAGAGTGTGTTTAGTAAATGTAGTGTTTGTAGTGATTGCAGAGAGTGTATAGTGATTGTAGTGTGAGTATGTGTAGTGCAGAGTGTGTTTAGTGAATGTAGTGTGTGTGTGTTTGTGTATGTGTAGTGCAACGTGTGTATAGTGAATGTAGTGTTTGTAGTGAGTGCAGAGTGTGTTTAGTGAATGTAGTGTGAGTATGTGTAGTGCAGAGTGTGTTTAGTGAATGTAGTGTGTGTAGTGCAGAGTGTGTGCTTTTAAGGATGCAGTGTGTGTGTAAAATAGGGGGAGGGGAGTATTGTTTTTTATTATTTGTGTATATTTCAATTCCCCTCCCCCCCTCCCTGGTTCTTACCGTGCCAGGGAGGGGGGAGATCGCTTCCCTGGTGGTCCGGTGGCATGGTGGAGCGAGCCAGCCACGTTAAATTGAAGAGGGGGCCCAGCAGCACACACTGTCTTCCTTTCCAGCTCCTCTCTGACTAACTCTCGCGAGACAGGTCTGCGTGCTGTGCGGAGCGTTGCCATGGACGGGCTGGCGGCCGCAGGTCGTAAGGAAGTTAGACAGAGAGCAGCTGGAAAGGAGGACAGAGTGTGCTGCTGGGCCCCCCTCTGCAATGTACAGGTAGCAGAGGGCCCTCTGTGCACATATATATAGCAAAAATCGCTATATATATATATATATATATAAAAGTGCACATAAGGAATGTGGGGCTCGGACTGCCAGAGTAGTTCGGGCCCCCCAGGACCGCCGGGCCCATGACAACCGTTATGGTTGTCATGCCCTGATGGCGGTCCTGCTGCTGAGTCCATACACACACATATAGACTGCTGAGTCCATAAACACACACATAGACTGCTGAGTCCATACACACACAGACACACAGACTGCTGAGTCCATACACACACACACAGACACACAGACTGCTGAGTCCATACACACACACAGACACAGACACAGACTGCTGAGTCCATACACACACACAGACACAGACTGCTGAGTCCATACACACACACAGACACACACACAGACTTCTGAGTCCACACACACACACACAGACTGCTGAGTCCATACACAGACACACAGACAGACTGCTGAGTCCATACACAGACTGCTGAGTCCATACACAGACACACACACAGACTGCTGAGTCCATACACAGACACACACACACAGACACACACACAGACAGGCTGCTGAGTCCATACACACACACACACACACAAGCTTCCTCACTAGCAGACAGACAGACAGACACACACACACACACAGACACAAGCACATTAAGCCTACCTGTCACTGGAGGCTGTTGCTGGTGGTCAGGCAGTCATCTTTCATGCTTTCCAGCAGCAGCAAGGGCTGCTGCTTAACGGCGGGGGTGGGGCTTGTGTGCGGGAGGTGGGGCTTTGTTTGGGGGCGGGGCCTATGCCGGGGAGTCTGTCAGTGCTCCCTCCGGCCACAGACAGCACCCAGAGCTCCAGCTGCACTGTCCTGCATTCCACAGCAGGAGCATTACACAGTCCAAAAGGCATGACTAGATACTCATAATGTCCACTACGTGTATTGAACGCTGTTTTCCACTCATCATTCTCCTTTATACGAACAAGGTTATAAGCCCCCCTGAGGTCTAGTTTAGTAAAATATCTAGAACCTTTGACACGATCAAACAACTCAGTGATGAGAGGGATAGGATAGGCGTTCTTGATCGTTATATTGTTCAGACCCCTGTAATCTATGCATGGCCTTAAGTCACCCTCTTTCTTGGCAACGAAAAAGAAACCAGCACCAGCAGGAGAGGAGGACCTTCTGATAAAACCTTTCCTCAAGGATTCCAGTATATACTCCTCCATAACCTGATTTTCTTTTTCAGAAAGAGGGTAGACCTTACCCCTAGGTGGCATAGTACCCGGTAAAAGGTTTATGGCACAGTCATAGTCACGGTGTGGAGGTAGCTTATCTGCCTCCCTTTTTTCAAAAAACAATGCAAGGTCTGCATACACAGAAGGGACAGAAACAGAAAGTGGTTTAGCCATGGGCACATTGAGTAAACAAACAGGACGTACATGGACCATACAGTCTCGTTGACAAGATTCCCCCCATGAGAGTATATCTAAACAACCCCAATCAAGTACTGGGTTGTGTTTAACTAACCAGGAAAATCCCAGAACGATGGAAGCAGTAGGGGAGTCAATTATTTGGAAGGTTAACCTTTCCTTGTGCAAAGCACCCACAGACATAACCATTTCTTGGGTTTCATGGGTCACCAGAGGTTTCTCAAGTGGTCTACCATCTATGGCGTCAACGGCCAAGGGTGTGGCCTTTTGGATCAAAGTCAAGGCTGCGGTTTTAGCAAAGTTCTCATCCATAAGGTTGTCTGCCGCAATCGATCAAGGCTTTGGTAGTTATAATGGTTTTATTGACCAAAAGAGAAACCGTAATAAACGGTCTAGAGATGGACACATGAGGGGACAAAGTCATAACACCCGAGGCCGACCCCTCTATAGGCCTTAGGTGCTGAAGTTTTCCTGCAATTTAGGGCAGGTCCTACAGAGGTGCCCCCTCTTTCCACAATAAAGGCATAACCCCTCTCTTCTACAATACGCTCTTTCAGCCTCGGTCAACCCTGTAACACCCAATTGCATGGGTTCGGGGGATGGTTGACTAGGAGGGGGTAGAGCTACTAATGCAGTACTGGGTAAAGCAGGTAACACCGGAGTATTCATCCATCTTTGACTACGCCTCTCTCTAATACGGTTGTCAATAAGAATTATATAGTCTATAACATCATCCAGAAGAACAGGCAATTCCCTGGATGCTATTTCATCCAGTATGTAAGCGGCCAAACCCTCCTGAAAGGCTGTTACGAGGGCATCGTTATTCCAAACCACTTCAGCTGCTAGAGTGCGGAATTCTATAGTATAATCCGCTACAAATCTGTTACCCTGTCGAACTCTAAGCAGAGCTTTGCAAGCAGAGGCAACCCTACCGGGTTGATCAAACGTGCGTTTGAAAGCTGTCAAAAAATCTGCAAAGGACATAGGAGACGTATTCTCCCACATGGGGTTGGCCCATGCTAAAGCTTTCCCGGACAAGTGGTTTATTAAAAAAGCTATTTTGGTTCTGTCAGTGGGGTAGGAACGTGGATTTATCACCAAATGGATATCAATTTGGTTGAGGAAACCACGACACAACGCTGGATCACCGCTATAGCGCTGTGGTGGCGTCATATGAACTACGTGAGCAGGAACGGGTACTAGATCGGGAATGGGTTCGGGCACAGCAGCAGCAGCCTCCTGAACGGCAGGTTGCAAGTGTGCAGTACGAGCCAGTATGGTTTGCAAAGCTTGAGCAAACTGATCCATACGGTGGTCTTAACCGTCCATTCTAGCCTCCTGATTAACTAATAGCTGTGGAATGTCAGCAGGTTCCATTATGGCCCTGTTGTAATGTCACGATTCGGGGAACCTAACACGCTAACAGGTCACAGAGAGGAAAAGGTGCAGTACCGGTCGGGTTAAGCACACCAAGAATAGTCAGGAGACAAGCCGAGTAAGGGGAGCCAGAAAACAGGAGAACGTGAAACAAGCCGAGGTCAAAGGGATGGAGAATACAGGAGAGTCGGAGAAACAAGCCAAATAATCGGTAACCAGAGAGAAACACAAACAAACAGCAATACAGGTAACCAAAGACCACAACAGGGCACTGAGGGACAGGAAAGGTAAGAATTTAAACCCTGTGGTTAATTCTGATTGGATAACTTCCAATCAGAATTAACAATCACACGTGGGAGATATCTATACCTCCCACTGTGATTGTCATACTGTGACTTTAACGCCGGGTCACGTGGCTGACCACGGCGATTGCATAAATGCGCGGTCTCCCAGCATGCAGCGTTATACACGCTGCCGCCGGGAGATGAGAAGGAGGATGCAAACGGCGGCCGAGGCTGTGAGGACGCCGCTCGCCAACAGGCATAGGAAGGGGAGACCCTGACAGTTGCGTTACAAACAGGTGAAGCATTACTACGAAACAACACGCAATAAACACCACCTACATAGGGACCTCACTTGGTTTGAAGCGACCTGTGAAAAGGGCTTGCCAATGGAGAAAGCGATATCCACTCTCTACCAACACCTCCTGGTGGGACACCTGACGGAGAACAACACCTTTCACAGGCAATGGGAGACGTTGCTGAATACTCCCTTCACGTCCCAAGAATGGGATAAGGCGTTGCTCTGGCAACACAAAAACTCCACTAGCTCACAATACCAAGAAACAAACTATAAACTGATTGCGCTATGGTATAGGACCCCGACGTTGTTACACAGGATCTTCCCGACAATACCCCCAACATGTTGGAGGTGTGAAGGGGAGAGAGGCACGACATTACACATATGGTGGGAGTGTAGCGCGATTGTCCCATACTGGGAGATCATTCGGCAGAAAATATCCAAAATCCTGGGGGAGACACCCGAAGGGTCGGCGGCCTTGTCGCTCCTACATATCTCAGAGATGTCGATAGCGACATACAAAAAATCGATTTTGCGTCATCTGCTCAACGCGGCAAAAGCCCTGATCCCAGTATACTGGGAAAAAAAGAGACACCTCGAGTAAAAGAGTGGATCCACAGGGTAGAGGACATTCAGGGGGCGGAGGCGATGCAGGCCTCCTTGCTCGGTAAGGGAGACAAACACACAGAGAGATGGCGACCATGGTTTGTATTTGTGTCCCGTAGCCGTTAGGACGGGAGGCGAGCTGTGGGGTGGGCATGCAGTAGGGGGCCTGGCCCGCGGGGAGTGACCGGACCTGTGTACCCTATCTTAACCTATCCACCCCTGACGGGGACCCTAGGGCCATCATGTCCCACCAAAATACATGTGGAACTAGAGTCTTAGTGCTTTTGCTCTTTCTCTCTTTGCAACCTCACTTGAGACTATCGCTCTTTAACGTTACACATACATGTACATTAAGATTACAAACACGCATATCAAGGAGCTGAGCCCACACCCTGATGGGGACCATTATAGGTGTACATAAAAGGAATACACGAAAGCCTCTCACTTATGACAGCCACAAACCCTACTCATGCCCAAGGGACACTCACAAACACCCGGAGGACTGAACAACTGGGCGGTGGTGGTCGACGGACCCATAAGCTATAATGCAACCCTCACCCTTATATCTGGGACCGCTTATGCTGGTGGCGAGCGGACCTACCGTGGCCGCAAGGGGTTCGCTGTTGAGCTGGTGCACCCGATCTGGCCAAGACCCTGCAATCACATACCGCCAGCCTGGCGACATATCCCAATGGGTTCGCAGGGATGGATCACACTAGAATGGTGTGAGCTTCTTTAGAGAGGTCCAATGCTCTATACGTAGGCACCAGTGGGGGGTGGGGAAAGCTATCTTCAACCATATCAAGCTTGTTGATATATGATTGTTTGCAATGCATGTACCTAGGACACTCAAAATTGCTCTGAACACCGGATAGTGCACTTAACATGAATCGGATCTTAATACCTTATATACAAATGGGGCCTGCGTGCCCGTAACACGGTTTTTGTTTGTATTGACTTTTTATGTTCTTCATCTTCTATAACCAATAAAACAGATTTACAAAAAAAAATAAAAATATTTCACTGCAGAGAATACAGGAGGGAGAGCACGCTTAGTAAGTACAACCGAGGGGAGATACAATTATTGATACCTGTCAAAATATTCTAAGTAAAAGAGCATTATGGCTAGTATAAAAATGTTGCCATACTTTTTTGTTTGTATTTTAGACATGACGTCCCTTCATCAGGGAATATTTGGGACTTCTAGCACCTTTCTTTTTTTTTTTTTCGTCAATCTTTCTTTTATTGAGGCATGCGATTATGGTGGTACAGAATAAAGAGAGGGAGACTTGCAGGGGTTATACAGGTTAAGGACATCATAACAAATTGCAATATCTCTTTAGGATTAACAGCCTCATTTTATATTATATAAACAAGTTTAACTTAGAGGGTACAAAATAAAGTAAAGAAGTCAAGGTGATGGACATTATGGATGATATACATGGCTTAATAGCGCAGATTCTTAGCAGTAACAGGCGAATAATTGTTATAGTAAAACATGGGTAAAAACATGCTGGGAATTTGCGCCAGGCTTAATGACAGGAATATCTCGAGGATCATCATGAGGGTAGTTGTCCGAGCCCAAGAGTGTTACAGAGTAAGAGATAGCAGAGTGGCATGTATAGTGGTAACGTTAATGGTAATACAATGAGCACTTATTATAGAGTAGCAAGCTCAGTTAGTCTAGTTTGTATAGTATAAAGAACGGGTAAAACATTGTGCTGTGTGAGTTCCTTGCAGACTATAATTAAAGAAGATGCCAATAGGCTAAACTAGCTTGTCTACATCAGTATCGGCTGAGTAGAGATATGACAATATGCGATTAGCTGATAATTTGCTCTCTGAGCTGCCACTAAGTAGGAGCTGTACATGCTAGATAGCAGGAGACAGGGTAAAATTAAAGCGATAAGGTTACATTTGAGTTATAGACATGCAAATATATATATAATAACTGTAGCATAACCTTACTGTTGTGCATTTGGTATGGGTCTCGTTAGTTCCGCAGCAGATTTGATCACACTTTAAAACGAATAAAGCTCACGTTTGCTCTATGCTATGTTGTATAGCCACTATGTTTGCTAAGACATATCTAGGTTACATGCTATATCATGCTAATTTGTGTTAGTAGATGCTTTAGAGTCCATAGTTCGGTTGGTCAAACTGTAGTTTCTGCGTCGCGGGCTGGATTGTTGGCTGTGGGCCGCGGCCTGCTGGATTCTGGGTTACCTCACCCGATGCCCGTTCTGGCGGCTCTGCATGCGTGACCGGGTAAGCGTGAGTCGCACCAGCTCCCTCTGGGTAGGATTGCCGGCAGCGTCTGTAGGTGGGTCAGCGAGGAGTGGAGGTGGGTGCTGCAGGGGGCTTCTCCCTTCTTCCGGGCATAGTGTGGGGTTGGCACCTTGTGTCCACAGTCTTTCCCATGGTGGGCGCTGTGGAGGGTCCTGGTGGTCATCCGCCGCCTGCGGCGGGCGGCTCTCCGGCGATGTGGTCGGTGTATAGGAGGGAATCTCCTAACGTTCCCCTGCCCGGGTGGGTGTACCGCCCGTCGGTGCGTGGCGGTTGTTCCTAGGGTCTGCCCCCTCTGCCTCGCAGTTTGGGGCTGCCTCACCTCTTCCATGCGTTTAGAGGTTTGGTGTGCCATCCGCTCATCCAGGGCCGGCCTTAGGTGTTCAGGCGCCCTGTGCGAAACAATCTTGTGGCGCCCCCCCCACCCTCACCCATCTCTGTTTCGACCCCTTCAAACTATTTTAGGAGCATTCACAATCTGTCGCCTCCACCCCCTTCTACAAAACCCCTGCACCTCTTAACCAAAACCCCTGGCCAGATCTTCACCAAGCCCCTGGCCACCACTTCATCAAACTCCTGGCCACCCCTTGCCCTTCATCAATGCCCTGGCAATCCCTTCATCAAACTCCTAGCCACCCCTTGCCTTTCATCAATCCCCTCCCACCCTAGCAATTCCTGCCACCCCTTCATCAGTCCCCTGCCCCTCTCATCAATTCCCTCCCACCCCTTTCTCAGCCCTCTGCCCCTATTCATCAGCCCCCTGACCCCCTCATAAATCCCCTCCCACCCCTTTAACAGCCATCTGCCCCATTCATCAGTCCCCTGACTCCCCCCTTTTATCAGCCCTCTGCCCCCATTCATCAGCCCCCTGACTCCCCCCTTTTATCAGCCCTCTGCCCCCATTCATCAGCCCCCTGACCCCCTCATAAATCCCCTCCCACCCCTTTAACAGCCCTCTGCCCCATTCATCAGTCCCCTGACTCCTCCCTTTTATCAGCCCTCTGCCCCCATTCATCAGCCCCCTGACCCCCTCATCAATCCCCTACCACCCATTTATCACCCACCTGCCCCCCTTTAATCAGTCCCATGCCCCCTTTTCCATCCCCTGCTCCCCTTCATAAGCCCCCTTAATACATCCCCTGCCAATTAATCCAACCCCTGGCTGCCCCTCTCATCAATTCCCTCCCACCCTTTTCTCAGCCCTCTGCCCCTATTCATCAGCCCCCTGACCCCCTCATAAATCCCCTCCCACCCCTTTAACAGCCCTCTGCCCCATTCATCAGTCCCCTGACTCCCCCCTTTAATCAGCCCTCTGCCCCCATTCATCAGCCCCCTGACCCCCTCATAAATCCCCTCCCACCCCTTTAACAGCCCTCTGCCCCATTCATCAGGCCTTGACTCCCCCCTTTTATCAGCCCTCTGCCCCATTCATCAGCCCCCTGACACCCTCATAAATCCCCTCCCACCCCTTTAACAGCCCTCTGCCCCATTCATCAGTCCCCTGACCCCCCCTTTTATCAGCCCTCTGCCCCCATTCATCAGCCCCCTGACCCCCTCATTAATCCCCTCCCACCCATTTATCACCCACTTGCCCCCCTTTAATCAGCCCCATGCCCCCCTTTTCAATTTCCTGACGCCCTTTATAAATCCCCTGCCAATTAATCCAATCCATGCCACCCCTTCATCAATCCCCTGCCCCCCTTAATTAAATTCCTGCACGCCTTCAACAAAACCTATTTAATACAAAAAAAAAAAAGAACAGTCACTCACAGTAAAGGCTGCTGCTCCCTGGACTGAGCTGTCTCCGCCGATTGAAGAGCACCGGGCGCCGCCTTCACTCACTGAATTGGATCCTTCCGCGGCTCCCTCTGATGACAGAGCACGTCGATGTCACGCAAGTATGCGGCATCACGCCCCCACGCTCCTCCTCCACACTCCACACAGAAGTGGATTCCCGGCCGCGGCTCTCTGCTCATAATTTGCAAGTCAAGTGCAAAGCAGCATTTTGCACTTGACTTGCTCTTCACTTGAAATACATAACTCGGCCGGCCTGCGAGCTGTGTTGGCCGCCCGGCGCCCCTGTTGCCATGGCGCCCTGTGCGACCGCACAGCTCGCACACCCCTAAGGCCGGCCCTGCGCTCATCCAACATCTTCCAGAACCGGTTGAGCAGTGTGTCTAGCCGCTCGTGTAGAGGCTGGGTGGAGGCTTGCTCCATAGTTGGGCCTGATGTCGCCATTTTAGGTGCGGTCGCTTGGTTTCGCGTTTCGCGCTCTCGGCTGTTCTCACCCATTGCACTTAATTTAGGCTTCGGGTACACGCTTGTGTGGGTCAGGATAACCCCCTCTGGTCCTGGGGGGGGTGGTTGGAAGGCCCGATGCTGCGGGTGCCGCTTGTTTTGGCGGGTCGGAAGAGCGGCCGTCTCTCCCATCCACCATGCGTTGTAGGCCCCAAGTTCCCGGCCCAGATTCTCAGCGTGTTTACCGGCTTGTAAGGTGTCATTCTGTACCCCAGCTTGCATAGTGCCGTTTGCTGTGTTGGAAGGACCGATTCGGGTAAGGTTTCCTCCGTTTGTCGCCGAAAATCGGGCCCAGGCTCGGAAGCTCGCAGAAAGCGTGTCTGCTCAGCTCCCCGGTCCGGCCCCGCCCCCTCTAGCACCTTTCTTAATTTAGTAATACAAAAAATGTAACTGAGGGGGGCGGGGCCTGCGCTTCATGATGGCTGGATGCTTATTGTGTGAGCTAGAGGCCTTTTCCCTTAAATCAGTTAAATACTCAATGTCCAGCTTGCCTAAACACTACAATTCGTGCATTACCTGTGTTGGGTGCCGATTAGGAAGCCTCAGACTCAGGATTATTTGCCTGGAATTTTCTTGACCCCAGGAGGTTCCAGAAAGGCCCAGCGGACCTGCCGGACAGGTGAGATGGCGGCTCTCCCGATCACTGCAGTTTTGCGCCATCACATGGAAATCTTGCGGTCCCGTGCCACCCACAAGAGGTCGGGCATTGGAACATAACGCAGCACGTTAACACTACCGGAAACATGAACACCTTAACACTAAGGGAATACCTCCGAGAATAGCAACCTCAACGTTAGACTTCTGTTGTAATCTCCCACACACACGATTTGACGCTGGGGACGCGTGGTTCGAGCGAGCCACGCCATCTCTCATTGGGCCCTGGAGTTTGCTTGCCGTGGGGGCTGCGCCGCAGGGACACGGAGAGGGACACTGACACGAACACTACTCCACTCTACCTTCCATATCGCTTACCAACACTCTGATCCTCCTCACTAACTAACAAAGACATCTAACATAGATATTATCACGTACATTCTATCCGGAGGAAAATAGGTACTCAAATACGAGATGATGTACCCTAACCATGGGAGCACGGTATCTATGTTTACCCACACACACTACAACAGAACAATGTCTCGGCATAATTCCACTATACACTCACAGAAATGAATATTACATCTTATGCATACCGATGGTATAAACATGAACAATATGTTGAAATATTGGTGATTTATAGGCGGAGAAATATAAAATGTGGACATGTATTGAAGCTACGAATGTTTATATTGAAGGCCTGCGAGCCTACATTTCCTGTTATCTTCTCCATACATATGTTTTTCTATACTTTAAAAAAAAAAAAAAGAGCTATAACGCAATAAGGAACTTAAGCAACATTACATGGACTGTTATGTTATGATAAATTGTTTGTTACCGAATCTGAACTGTACCTCCCCAAATGACTTCCTTATCGGCCTGTGAGCCTAATGCTTATGTCGCTGTACCCTAAACAAATAAAAAGATTTACAAAAAAAAAAAAACAGAGATAGAAAGACAGGGGATTTGCAACAAATGCAGGTAATTTAAAGGCAAGCACATTTTATTATAGAAACATAGAAACATAGAATGTGACGGCAGATAAGAACCATTCGGCCCATCTAGTCTGCCCAGTTTTCTAAATACTTTCATTAGTCCCTGGCATTATCTTATAGTTAGGATAGCCTTATGCCTATCCCACGCATGCTTAAACTCCTTTACTGTGTTAACCTCTACCACTTCAGCTGGAAGGCTATTCCATGCATCCACTACCCTCTCAGTAAAGTAATACTTCCTGATATTATTTTTAAACCTTTGTCCCTCTAATTTAAGACTATGTCCTCTGGTTGTGGTAGTTTTTCTTCTTTTAAATATAGTCTCCTCCTTTACTGTGTTGATTCCCTTTATGTATTTAAATGTTTCTATCATATCCCCCCTGTCTCGTCTTTCCTCCAAGCTATACATGTTAAGATCCTTTAACCTTTCCTGGTAAGTTTTATCCTGCAATCCATGAACCAGCTTAGTAGCCCTTCTTTGAACTCTCTCTAAGGTATCAATATCCTTCTGAAGATATGGTCTCCAGTACTGTGTACAGTACTCCAAGTGAGGTCTCACCAGTGTTCTGTACAATGGCATGAGCACTTCCCTCTTTCTACTGCTAATACCTCCCCCTATACAACCAAGCATTCTGCTAGCATTTCCTGCTGCTCTATTACATTGTCTGCCTACCTTTAAGTCCTCAGAAATAATCACCCCTAAATCCCTTTCCTCAGATGTTGAGGTTAGGACTCTATCAAATATTCTGTACTCTGCCCTTGGGTTTTTACGTCCAAGATGCATTATCTTGCACTTATCCACATTAAATGTCAGTTGCCACAACTCTGACCATTTTTATAGTTTACCTAAATCATTTGCCATTTGGCTTATCCCTCCTGGAACATCAACCCTGTTACATATCTTAGTATCATCCGCAAAAAGACACACCTTACCATCAAGACCTTCTGCAATATCACTAATAAAAATATTAAAGAGAATGGGTCCAAGTACAGATCCCTGAGGTACCCCACTGGTGACAAGCCCAAGCTTCGAATATACTCCATTGACTACAACCCTCTGTTGCCTGTCACTCAGCCAGTGCCTTACCCATTCAACAATATTGGAATCCAAACTCAAAGATTGCAGTTTATTGATAAGCCTTCTATGTGCAACAGTGTCAAAAGCCTTACTGAAATCTAGGTAAGCAATGTCTACTGCACCACCCTGATCTATAATTTTAGTTACCCAATCAAAAAAATCAATAAGATTAGTTTGGCATGATCTCCCTGAAGTAAACCCATGTTGTCTCTGATCTTGAAATCCATGTGTTTTTAGATGTTCAACAATCCTATCCTTTAACATGGTTTCGATCACTTTCCCCACTACTGAAGTAAGGCTTATTACCTTTCTTGTGAATGGGCACAACATTCGCTAACTTCCAATCTTCTGGGACTACTCCTGTTAACAATGATTGGTTAAATAAATCTGTTAATGGTTTTGCTAGTACACCACTAAGCTCTTTCAATAGCTTTGGGTGTATTCCGTCAGGTCCCATTGACTTATTTGTCTTAACTTTGGATCAGTTGAAATAGAACCTCTTCCTCTGTAAAATCACATGTAATAAATGACTCATTTATCCTTTTTTTTAACAAAGGTCCCTTTCCTTCATTTTCAGCTGTAAATACCGAACAAAAATATTCATTGAGGCAGTCAGCTAGACCTTTATCCTCATCTACATACCTTCCTTCTTTTGTTTTTAATCTAACTAATCCTTGTTTTACTTTTCTTTTCTCATTTATGTATCTAAAAAAAGTTTTGTCCCCCTTTTTTACTGACTGTGCTATTTTCTCTTCTGTGTGTGATTTGGAAGCTCTTATAACTTGCTTAGCCTCTTTCTGCCTAATCTTATAGGTCATTCTTCCTCACTCTGGGGTTTTTTATAATTACTAAATGCTAACTTTTAGTTTTTTACTATTTTGGCCACATCTGCGGAGTACCACAGTGGTTTCTTGAATTTTTTGCTTTTACTGACAAGCCTAATGCAATTTTCTGTTGCCTTCAGTAGTGCAGCTTTTAAATAATCCCATTTCTTTTGGACTCCATTTAAATTGCTCCAGTCTGATAATGGCTCCTTTACACATATTCTAATTTTAGAAAAGTCTGTTTTTCTAAAGTCTAAAACTTTTGTTTTTGTGTGGTGTGACTCAGTCACTGTTCTTATATTAAACCACACTGACTGATGATCACTGGATCCTAAACTTTCACCTACAGTAATATCTGATACCAAATCTCCATTTGTTAACACTAAATCTAGTATGGCCTCTTTACGAGTTGGCTCCTCAACGACTTGTTTTAGAGACAATCCCAGTAGGGAGTTTAGAATATGTGTGCTTCTGGCACAAGTAGCTATTTTTGTTTTCCAATTCACATCAGGAAGATTAAAGTCACCCATGGTGATAACTTCCCCCTTCATTGTCATTTTAGCTATTTCTTCAACTAGTAGATTATCTAACTCTTCAATTTGTCCTGGGGGCCTATAAATCACACCTACACGAACTACTGTGTGATTACCAAATTCTAACGTAACCCAAATGGACTCTATGTTCGTCTCACTAACCTTTATTAGGCTAGATTTTATGCTATCCTTCACATACAGGGCCACCCCTCCCCCTTTCTTGCCTTCCCTGTCTTTTCTATATAAAGAGTACCCTGGTATTGCTATGTCCCAGTCATTTTTTTCATTATACCATGTCTCAGTAACAGCGACTAAATCTACACTATCAGTTGCCATTATTGCCACAAGTTCAGGGGTGGACTGAGAACCCCCAGGGCCCCCGGGCAAAATAAATCAAGGGCCCCCTTACAGGCCCCACCCATACTCCGTAGCAAGCGCCACCCATGTCCCGCCTCCATGCACCGCCTCCAGCCACACCCTACACAATCTTTAGACACAAGGAACAAAAGTGCAATAATCCCTTCAAGGCCCCAGTAGAGACTACAATTGAGGGCTAATGGGCCATGGAGGGGGGTCTTTCTAGCAGAGGCTATCTCAGTGTCCTTTAGAGAGTGTGTTAGAAAGAATCCCCTCCAGGCCCTATTAGAGACTACAATGAAGTCTAATAGGCTTGGAAGGGGGTCTTTCTAACAGAGGCCATCTCAGTGTCCCTGCTGGAAACAGTCGCCTCCAGGCCCCAGTAGAGACTACAATTGAGGGCTAATGGGCCATGGAGGGGGGGGGGGGGTATTCTAGCAGACGTTATCTCAGTGTCCTTTAGAGAGTGTGTTAGAAAGAATTTCCTCCAGGTCCCATTAGAGACTACAATGGAGTCTAATGGGGCCTGGAGGGGGGTCTCTCCAACACTATTCACAATATAGCAACACAACATAGCTCGCTGATACCTAGGCCAAGTTGGCTCCCCTTACCTTAATTACTGTTGTTGGCTGGCAGTCTGTGGGCTTGCTGGAAGGCTGTGGGCTTACTGGCTGCGGCTGGCAGGCTGTGGGCTTGCTGGCAGGCTGTGGGCTTGCTGGCTACTGCCGGCAGGCCGTGGGCTTGCTGGCTGCGGCTAGCAGGCTGTTGGCTTGCTGGCTGTGGCTTGCTGGCTGCGGTTGGCAGGCTGTAAGCCTAACTGGTGGCCTGTGGGCTGGCTGGCTGGCTACTGGCCAGCGGCCAGCCACAGGCTGGCTGGCTGGCCTGTGGGCTGGCTGGCTTGCTGGCTACTGGGTCACTTGGAGATTATTTAAAGAAATAATCCATGCACAATAACCACTACTGCTCTGTGTAGTCGTTATGGTGCAAGGAGGGCCGGGCCCCCCTCCCAGAGTAAGTAGTCAAACCGTTTAAGAACAGTTTGACAACTTACCTGGGGTCTGCTGGGATATGAGGCTGTTGTAGGGTATAGGAGCAGTGGTGCAATGTGTAAGGGGTGCAGTGTGTGTGAAAGGTTCCGTGTGTGTGAGGGGGTGTAGTGTGTGTGAGGGGGTGTAGTGTGTGAATGTGTAGGGTGTGTGGGGCAATGTGTGTATGAGGGGGCTGTGTATGTGTGTGGCAATGTTAGTATGGGGGGCTGTTTGTGTATGGGTGGGCAGTGTATGTGTGTGGCAATGTGTGTAAATGTGTATGGTGTGTGTGGGGGCAGTGTGTGTGTATGGGGGCAGTGTGTGAATGTGTATGGTGTGTGGGGGTAGTGTGTTTATGGGGCTAGAGTTCACTCTCACCACTGCAACCACCAGGAATCCCTGGTGGTTACAGTGTTGAGAGTGAACTCTAGCCCGTAGCTCCAGGGCTAGAGTTTACTTTCCTCAGAGCCGTAACGTTGCCGTGGTAACTGCGGCAACGATCTGTGCTCGCGCAAGAAGGACCCAGAGGAGCTGCAGGCTGAGCTCCCGGGTCCTCTCTTCCTCCCTTCCTCCCTCCCTCCCCTGCCGGCTGCCCGCACGGTGCCTGCGGACAGGGGAGGGGGCAATTGCCCTCCTCTTACTCCCCCCTCCCCCTCTTCTTACCCCCCCTCCCCCTCTTCTTACTCCCACCTCTTCTTACTCCTCCCTCTTCTTACTCCTCCCTCTTCTTACTCCCCCCTCTTCTTACTCCCCCTCCCCCTCTTCTTACCCCCTTCTTACACCCGCCCCCCCTCTTCTTACCCCCTCCCCCCTCTTCTTACCCCCCTCCCCTCTTCTTACCCCCCTCCCCTCTTCTTACTCTTCCCTCCCCTTCTTACTCTTCCCTCCCCCCTTCTTGCTCTTCCCTCCCCCCTCTTCTTACCCCCTTCTTACTCCCCCCTCTCCCCTTTTTACTCTCCCCTCCCCCTCTTCTTACTCCCCCCTCCTCTCTTCTTACCCCCTCTCTTCTTACCCCCCCTTTCTTTTTACCCCCTCCCTTCCCTTTCTCTTTTTGCCTCCCCTCCCCTCCCTTCCCTTTCTCTTATTGCCCCCCCTCCCCTCCCCTTTTCTTTTTGCCCCCCCCTCCCCTCCCTTTCTCCTTTTGCTCCCCCTCCCTTTCTCGTTTTGCCCCCCTCCCCTCCCTTCCCTTTCTCTTATTGCCCCCCCCTCCCCTCCCTTTCTCATTTTGCCCCCCCTCCCCTCCCGTTCTCATTTTGAACCCCCCTCCCCTCCCGTTCTCATTTTGAACCCCCTCCCCTCCCTTTCTCTTTTCGCCCCCCTCCCCTCCTCTTTTTGTCCACCTCCCCTCCTCTTTTTGCCCACCCCTCCCCTCTCCTCCTCTTTTTTGCCCCCCACCACCCCCACCTGTAGCGTGGCCGAGCTGCTGTGCGGTCCGCGCGCCCGGCCGGAGTGATAGGAAGGTGCACACTGAGTGTGCACCTTCCTGTCAGTCCGGCCGGGTACAGGAAACAGAAACTCCTGTTCCGCGCGGAACAGAAGTTTCTGTTTCCTGTACCCGGCCGGACTGACAGGAAGGTGCACACTGAGCACCTTCCTATCACTCCGGCCGGGCACCGCGGACCGCACAATTACAGGGGAGGGGAGGTGAGAAGTTGCAGCCGCCTGAGGCTCTTAAGAGAGCGCTCAGGCGGCTGCAGCATTTAAAGGGGCGGCCGGGCCCCCTGATGGCGGGCCCCCCTCCCGGCCGGGCCCTCGGACCATGTCCGAAGTGCCCGACCGGTCAGTCCGCCCCTGCACAAGTTCATGGATCTTATTCCCTAAACTGCGAGCATTTGTAGACATGACTCTAAGCTTATCATTTTTTAACACACTTGCTACAGGCACCTTCTGTCCTTGTTTTGGGGGACAATTGGATTGATGTTTTATCACCCTTTTGCCCCCCCCTCCTAGTTTAAATACATCTTAGCAAAACCTCTGAACTGCTCACTGAGAACATTTGTTCCCTTTTGAGAAAGATGCAAACCATCTTTTTTGTACAGTTTATTTCCATTCCAAACAGAGCTACCATGAGCAATAAAGCCAAATCCTTGCTCCCGACACCATTCACCAAGCCACAAGTTAAAGTCCCTAATACGCATCCGCCTGTCATTCTGAGTGTTATGCACAGGCAGAACTTCAGAGAATGACAGTGTGGAAGCAACCTGCCGTATATCATTGGCAAAAACACTAAAAACGTCCTTAACCTCTGAAACCTCATTGCAAGCCATGTCATTTGTCCCTAAATGGACAAGTACATCCAATTCCCCTTCCTGCTTTGCTTGCTTAACAATATTACAGATACGTCTCCTGTCTCTGTGAGCAGTAGCTGCGGGAAGACACCTCACAAGACCACCATTGTCCATCTCCACACCTCTTATGATGGAATCCCCCAACAACAACTGCTTTCTATTAGGCCTCATCATAGTCTTCAAGCCTCTCTGCACAACACCACTGGCCTCAATGCCTCTCTCCACAACAGCACTAGCCTCAGTGCCTCTCTGCACAACACCACTAGCCTCAGTGCCTCTCTGCACAACACCACTAGCCTCAGGGCCTCTCTGCACAACACCACTAGCCTCAGTGCCTCTCTGCACAACACCACTAGCCTCAGTGCCTCTCTGCACAACACCACTAGCCTCAGTGCCTCTCTGCACAACACCACTAGCCTCACTGCCTCTCTGCACAACACCACTAGCCTCAGTGCCTCTCTGCACAACACCACCATATTTGTTTATTTATTTGACATATTTGGCAGTTTTCTTTTAAAATCCATTATCTATATACTGTATTTAAAATATGAAAAGCATTCACCTCTTGGATTCAAAGTTCCCTTAATATGAATTTAATATCACACAAAAAACAACAACTATATAACAAGTCTGATCTAACTGAAAAGAAGATTATATATAAACTCTTCTATAATAATATATGTATAACTGTGAATCACTAAGCGCCATCTAACCAATTCTTACATTTTACATCTTACACAATAAGCAAATAATTCTATTCTCATTATATATTGAAAGTTTTCATAACACTTTGAGTGAATAAATACAAGTGTTATTCAAATGGGTCTTTATTTCAGTGATCAAAATTGGGATATGTTTTAAAGTAACAAATTATATATAATTTGCATTATGCTAGAGATGTGTGCCGCCATCGTGACTCCTTTGAGTCAGTGTTATAAGCTCCGCCCTTTGCAGCTGTCAGTCATCATACAGAGAGCATAGACAGATGGAGAACGAGTTCAGAGAACGGCTCCTAAACTGGTTCATGGATTGCAGGATAAAACTTACAAGAAAAGGTTAAAGAAACTTAACATGTATAGCTTGGAGGAAAGACAAAACACGGGGGATATGATAGAAACATTTAAATACATAAAGGGAATCAACACAGTAAAGGAGGAGACTATATTTAAAAGAAGAAAAACTACCACAACAAGAGGACATAGTCTTAAATTAGAGGGGCAAGGTTTAAAAATTAAATCAGGAAGTATTACTTTACTGAGAGTATAGTGGATGCATGGAATAGCTTTCCAGCTGAAGTGGTAGAGGTTAACACAGTGAAGGAGTTTAAATATGTATCGGATAGGCATAAGGCTATCCTAGCTATAAGATAAGGCCAGGGACTAACGAATGTATTTAGAAAATTGGGAAGATTAGATGGGCTGAATTGTTCTTATCTGACTTCACATTCTATGTGTCTATGTTTCTATGACGAAAAAATTTAAGAAACTCAGTTTTAGAGAGATTGAGTTTCAGAAAGCAGGAGGACATCAATCAGAGATAGAAGAAAGGAAATTGGTAAAACGTTGTAGGACAGCAGGGAAGAAGTCAGGGGAGGAGAGGTATGTTGTAAGCATACAGGTGGTAGTGGAATCCAAATTAATTAATTAATTTGCCAAGAGAGGCAGTGTAAAGAGAGAACAAAAGGGGACCAAGAACTGAACCTTGAGGGACTTCGACTGAGCAGGACGAGAAGAGGAGGTGTCGTTGGAAAAAGAGACACTGAAGAAGCGTTGGGAGAGATAGGTGGAGAACCATGAGAGGACTGTGTCAAAGAGACCAAGAGATTGAAGAGTTAGGAGAAGGAGGCCATGATCAACAGTGTCAAAGGCAGCAGAGAAGTCAAGAAGAATTACTATGGAGTAGTGGCTTTTGGATTTAGCTGCAATTAGATCATTTGTAACTCTAGTCAGAGCAGTCTCTGTGGAGTGGAGGGGGCAAAAGCCAGACTGGAGAGGATCAAGGAGAGAGTTGGAAATGAGGAAGCAAGTCAGACGGGTAAAGACAAGTCTTTCCAAAAGCTTTGAGGAGAAAGGGAGCAGGGATATGGGACAATAGTTGTAAGGCGAGGTAGGGTCAAGAGATGGCTTTTTGAGGACAGGTACAACAGTAGCATATTTAAGGGAAGCTGGGACAGCACCAGAAGAAAGAGAGCAGCTGAAGATATGCGTTAATGACTGAACCAAACAAGGGGCGAGAGATCTGATGAGGTGGGAAGGGTTGAGATCAAGCGGACACGTGGTGGGACAAGAGATAAGGAGAAGCGCAGCCACCTCCTGTTCAGTAGTTGGAGAGAAGTCTTGGAGGGTAGGGATGGTATAGTCCAAGTGAGGTTGAGATAGAGAGATCGAGATAGAATTGAGTGAATTTCAAAGGAGGAGAAAGAGAGGGAAGGGGGTGGGTAGAGGCTTTGAAGGAGCAGTGGGGTGCTTTACTGTCAGACTGTCTTGGGTTGTGCATAAACTGTAGACCACCATAGGATAATGAGGCAAGGGTAGCTATGTCAGAAGGAGAGACACAAGTTTCTGTTAAAGCAAGTAAGTTAAGGGAGTGTGAGATGAATAAGTCATGGATGGAAGTAGATTTTTTTTATGTTGCACACAGGGTGGGCATTCCAGAAGGCAGAATGGAAGGAGGGCATAAAGGGAGAGTTACATTGGATGGATATAAGATTGGAGAGGTTTCTAGGGTGGACACAAGGTAGGTAGGTAGAGGTGGGACCTGGGTTTGGAGAGATATCGCCAGCTGCCAGGAGCAGAAGTATAGAAAGTAAGAGAAGGTCGGAGTAAGATTTAAATGTTTTGATTGGATGTTTGTATTTTGAGGATTTACAAGGAGTTGGAGGAGAAAGGGTGGATAGGTATGAGTATAGTGTATGGGATGAACAGAGAGAGGGGGGAAGTAAACCAAGAGCAATAAAGATGGTGTCAGTAGGGACAGGTAAGCAGAAAGATAGAGAGATATTGTTAATGAGAAAAGTGAGGGCGAAACAAAAAAATTGTAGGGGAACATTGTTAGGTAGTGTTTTGTTATAGATGATGAAATTATAAGGGCAGCAAGGACCACAGGAGAGCGTGGAGGGGTGAAGGGTTTACTGGTCTGTGGTGTGGGAATGGAGGTATTACAGGTGAGGAGAAGATGATAGACATGATTGGTGTGTTTGAAAAAGTTACTTTTTTATACTACGTTGCCTATTTGCACTACAATTATATTTTTCTTTTGAGTGGATGACTTCTCATTATTTCTGAACACCTATGGTGATCTGATAAAAAAAAAACTAGCCCTTTGATGGGAGATTTGTTACAAGACATCATTTCAACATTTCAATTGTGAGTGGCCAATTGGAATTGCACACTTTGGCGTATTTTCAATACAGCTATACGCTACATTGTTTTGGGGGGTAGATATTCCCCTACGTTTCTCTATATCTATTTTGGAAGACAAGAGGAAGTCTTAGGGGTAGTGATGTCACGAACATAAAATTTTTAGTTTGCGAACGGCGAATGCGAACTTCTGCAAATGTTCGCGAACGGGCGAACCGCCATAGACTTCAATAGGCAGGTGAATTTTAAAACCCACAGGGACTCTTTCTGGCCACAATAGTGATGGAAAAGTTGTTTCAAGGGGACTAACACCTGGACTGTGGCATGCCGGAGGGGGATCCATGGCAAAACTCCCATGGAAAATTACATAGTTGATGCAGAGTCTGATTTTAATCCATAAAGGGCATAACTCACCTAACATTCCTAAATTGTTTGGAATAACCTGCTTTAAAACATCAGGTATGATGTTGTATTAATCAGGTAGTGTAAGGGTTACGCCCGCTTCACAGTGACAGACCAAACTTCCCGTTTAACGCACCGCAAACAACCACAAACAGTACATTAGCACAAACGCAAACTTCCCATTTGCACAAGGTTGGATACCAATCTAGCCATGTCCCGTTCCTTGTCCTCACTGATGTCATTGAAGGTCTCTTCCTTCACCCAGCCACGTACAACACCAAGGGTCCCCGAAAGGTGACAACAAGCCCCCTGGGACGCCTGCTGTGTTTGGTCTTCCACCTCCTCAAAGCCACCTTCCTCCTCTGACTCCTCTTCTTCAGACTCTTCTCTCTTTGTGTTGCCTCTCTCTGCGTTATTATAAGGTGTGTTAAGTAGTACTATTCCTATCAGTTTAATCCCTGTTATTTCCCCTATCAGAAGACAACCTTGGAGAAGGTCCCAGCGGGACTTCACCAACTAATGATAAAGAAGAAGCTACAGGTTCCAGCCCTGACAGAGACTGGCGGGCAGCGCCAGAAACACAGTTGGTCCCTTCTACCTCTGCTCCTTCTCCTTCCTCCCCCTCATCTGGATTGAATCCTGAAAGTCCCAGCTTTGTCCCTCATTCACCAGTTAGGGACTCTAACTCTATACGAGCATATGGACCTCTGTCTACCAGATCCCTTCCCAATGGTGTGGGCGAAAGACCCTGTAATAAAGAAATTAGTGGACAACCACCGAGCAACCTAGGTAGAGGCAGAAGAAATCGGAGGGCCCCGAGATTCTTGACCTATGACAACATTGGGGAACCCACATATTCTCAGAACCCCCACACGTGCACTAAGTTAATCAATGTATTGCATACTTTGACTGAAATATTGAGTGATAGAATTTCCCTGTATTAGATTGTATTGTACCATCTTGTTAAACGGTTATAAACCAGATGGACTGCTCTTGCCAGTGGAAGGCAAGGATTCTACAGAGGGGAGGATGTAACAGACTGCCATATTTTACTGTTTTTACCAAAGAAAAGAAAATGTTACTTGCGCTTTCTCCTTAATCCCTATGTATATTTAGACAAATGGAGGTCATTTAGTTGCTCCAATGGCCATTGGAGGGAATGCCCGCCTGCCAACGTCAAGGCAGACCCCCCTAAGCGGGTCCTAACACTGACCCTTCAGCTTGCTTCCTTGAGCTTCTGGCAAAGATATCTCTAATGAGACAGAAAGGGGTATTTTTTATATACACCCCTATACTTATTAACCCTTAATAGGGAACACATGGGATGGGTAGCAGCATTGTAACCAGGCTGTGTGATGCAAAGTAAATACAAATACAAAAAGAGAAGTCCTGCGCTTAAGCAGCAAGGACTACAATACACATCAGCCCCAATATATAGTAAAAACCAAAGAAAAGAAAAATGTTACCTGCGCTTTCTCCTTAATCCCTATGTATATTTAGATAAATGGAGGTCATTTAGTTGCTCCAATGGCCATTGGAGGGAATGCCCGCCTGCCAACGTCAAGGCAGACCCCCCTAAGCGGGTCCTAACACTGACCCTTCAGCTTGCTTCCTTGAGCTTCTGGCAAAGATATCTCTAATGAGACAGAAAGGGGTATTTTTTATATACACCCCTTTACTTATTAACCCTTAATAGGGAACACATGGGATGGGTAGCAGCATTGTAACCAGGCTGTGTGATGCAAAGTAAATACAAATACAAAAAGAGAAGTCCTGCGCTTAAGCAGCAAGGACTACAATACACATCAGCCCCAATATATAGTAAAAACCAAAGAAAAGAAAAATGTTACCTGCGCTTTCTCCTTAATCCCTATGTATATTTAGATAAATGGAGGTCATTTAGTTGCTCCAATGGCCATTGGAGGGAATGCCCGCCTGCCAACGTCAAGGCAGACCCCCCTAAGCGGGTCCTAACACTGACCCTTCAGCTTGCTTCCTTGAGCTTCTGGCAAAGATATCTCTAATGAGACAGAAAGGGGTATTTTTTATATACACCCCTATACTTATTAACCCTTAATAGGGAACACATGGGATGGGTAGCAGCATTGTAACCAGGCTGTGTGATGCAAAGTAAATACAAATACAAAAAGAGAAGTCCTGCGCTTAAGCAGCAAGGACTACAATACACATCAGCCCCAATATATAGTAAAAACCAAAGAAAAGAAAAATGTTACCTGCGCTTTCTCCTTAATCCCTATGTATATTTAGATAAATGGAGGTCATTTAGTTGCTCCAATGGCCATTGGAGGGAATGCCCGCCTGCCAACGTCAAGGCAGACCCCCCTAAGCGGGTCCTAACACTGACCCTTCAGCTTGCTTCCTTGAGCTTCTGGCAAAGATATCTCTAATGAGACAGAAAGGGGTATTTTTATATACACCCCTATACTTATTAACCCTTAATAGGGAACACATGGGATGGGTAGCAGCATTGTAACCAGGCTGTGTGATACAAAGTAAATACAAATACAAAAAGAGAAGTTCTGTGCTTAAGCAGCAAGGACTACAACACACATCAGCCCCAATATATAGTAAAAACCAAAGAAAAGAAAATGTTACCCGCTTCACAGTGACAGACCAAACTCCCCGTTTAACGGCAAGGATTCTACAGAGGGGAGGATGTAACAGACTGCCATATTTTACTGTTTTTACTTTAAGTTTTGAGATATTGAACTTTGCCCTTTGCCCTGTCTTGTGAGGAGGAGGGGCTAGGATGGCAGGAAGAAGAGGACAGGGGAGAAGCCATGTTCTCTGAGTCTGCCATAAAGAAAGTGTGTTCCTACCTGTTTATATGGTCTATTACTGCTGGGACAGTGAGATAATAACAGGGGAAGGCTAATGCACTGCAACTACAAGAAGTTGGAGACTCTCTACTGCTCTGCTAGGAGAATTAGAAGACTGTCATTTTATGTTCAACTCCCTGCAGATTCTGGAACTTTCTGCAGGAGTGTGAATGAGCTCTTGCATCCTGCCAGCAGAAGGAAGAGAAAGGATTGCCATTGCTGTTCTGCTGCTGTCCTACATTCTGCTGGATCTCTCTGGAAATATCTGCAGTTACAGAAGTCACTCAAAGGTACTGTCTCCAGAGATTGCTTCAGGATTCTCCCTTATACCTGTACCTGGGTAGCGTACCTACACCTAAGGGCCCCAACGTTGTGCACATAATTTACCTGCAGGTACCTAGAAGTTTAACTGTTCAGATGTAGTTATTAATGTTAACCCCTTAAGGACGGTTAGGACGGTTCAGGACCGTCATCTGCATTTTTGCGTTGCCGACCGGTGACGGTCCTGAACCGTCCTAACCGTCCAATGTACTTACCGGATCGCCGTCGTTCCCCCGGCGGCGATCGGCGGTGCTCCCGGTGTGGGGAGACTGCCTGCAGCCCAGACAGTCTCCCCATGGCGGTTTAGGACCCCTGTGGCCATGTGATCGCCCAACAGGGCGACCACATGGTCACAATAGGTGTCCATGTGTCTGCCTGCAGGGGGACTGTCTGTGCTGACAGGCAGTCTCCCTGCAACTGTAAAATCAAAAAAAAAATTAAAGTGAAAGTAAATAAAAAATAATAATATTATTATATATGTGTATATATATGATATATAGACATATATTATACCTATATAATATATGTCTATATATCATATATATATAATGTCATGCTAAGTGTATTTTTATATTAATATGTACATATATTAATATAAAAATACACTTATAATTAAATTACACACGTATATATATAATATATATAATAACTATATATATTGTATATATATATATTATTATAAAATACAAATAATAAATAATTTAAATTAAATTAAAAAAATTAAAAATAATAATAAAAATTAAAAAAAATTATATATCTATACGAAATTTTATTCTAACTGTATTTTGATATTAATATATATATATTTATATCAAAATACACTTAGAATGAAATTGTATATATATCTATGATATATAAATAAATAAAAAGAATGCGAACTATTCATATGTCCATATACAAAATTACATAAATAATTATATAAATATACACGTAGACTTCAAATATATTAATATGCATATATATTTAAATTCTACGTGCGTATTTATGTAATATTTTTACATAATTAAGTTATTTTATTGATTGCAATTTAAGGGACCTGCCTGCCAACCCAGGCCGAAAGTCCAGAGAATTGAATTTGCTATCACTGTATTTTACCCTGTAACGTTCTACGACACCCTAAAACCTGTACATGGGGGGTACTGTTTTACTCGGGAGACTTCGCTGAACACAAATATTAGTGATTCAAAACAGTAAAACATATCACAGCGATGATATTGTCAGTGAAAGTGACTTTTTTTGCATTTTTCACACACAAATATCACTTTTACTGATGATATAGTAGAACAGGACCCCCATGTACAGGTTTTATAGCATTTTTGAAAGTTACAGGGTCAAATATATGGGTCAAATATTTTTACATTGAAAATGGCCAGGTTGGTTAGGTTGCCTTTGAGAGCGTATGGTAGCCCAGGAATGAGAATTACCCCCATGATGGCATACCATTTGCAAAAGAAGACAACCCAAGGTATTGCAAATGGGGTATGTCCAGTCTTTTTTAGTAACCACTTAGTCACAAACACTGGCCAAAATTAGCGTTCAATTGAGTTTTTTTATTTTTTTCACACACAAACAAATATGAACGCTAACTTTGACCAGTGTTTGCGACTAAGTGGCTACTAAAAAAGTCTGGACATACCCCATATTGAATACCCTGGGTTGTCTACTTTTAAAAAAATATGTACATGTGGGGTGTTATTTAGCAATTTATGACAGATAATAGTGTTACAATGTCACTATTGATACATTTTAAAAATGTATGTTTTGGAGGGGGGCGTGGCCTGCGACCGCATGGAGTAGTCGCACAGTAAGGGAGCTCCGCAACCACCGAGCCTAAAGCTACTATAAACGAGCCGCAAGCACTTTAAAAACTCACCCCCCTGGAAGCCCCGACACCCTGTCACACCATGGCACCGTCTAGGCAGCTGAAGTTGACGGACCCGATCCGGACCGCCAAGAAAGATCGCCCGCGGCAAAAACAAGATGGCGACGGCGGCACCTCAGAAGCCTCAGACACCATAGAAGCCACTGCACAAATAAACGAGGACACAGACCTGACTCCTCACGGAGACTCTCCGGTCACTAATCACAGCCTCCACATCATGTTGCAGGACCTAAAAGAATCTCTCAGGTCAGACTTTACACAAATTACCAAAGACCTGCGCAAAGATATTCAAGGACTAGGGGACCGCACTGACCGCCTGGAAACCAGAGCGGAAGACATGTGCGTAGTCCACAATGAGGTAGTGGATCAACTACAGCGGTTGGAGGAAGAGCAAACAGCCCTTAAACTTAAAGTGGCGGACATGGAGGATAGGGCCCGAAGAAATAATTTGCGTTTCAGGGGCATAGCTGACACAATCTCTGCAGAGGCCCTCCCACAATACCTACAAGCCCTTTGTGCATCTCTAGTACCACAGCTTGGGGATGAGGCCTGGACATTGGACAGAGCACACAGACTGCCGAGACCGGCCAGGCTAGCGGCAGATACGCCGAAAGATGTCATTGCACGCTTTCATTATTACAGTTCAAAAGAAGCTATCCTGACCGCGACGAGGAAGATGGAAAAGCTCCCAGAACCATACCAAGGAATAAGTATTTATGCCGACTTATCAGCAGCTACTATGGCGCGAAGACGCGAATTTATTAACATCACGAAAACTCTACGCAACCGACAGATCCCGTATAGATGGGGATACCCCACTAAATTATTAATTTGGTATAAAGGCAAAACGGAAGTAATATTGGAACCGGAGGTCGGAATGGCGAAACTTAAAGAATGGGGCCTACATCATAACATGGGCCAGAATTCTCCCTCGCACACGCAGCCGAGAAAGCTGAAAGCTGACTGGATGATGGCGGGAGCGACATCGAAATCTCCAGCACGAAAAGGACTATGACGCAGAATCCCCAAAGGCTCAGGCCATAACCGCTTATTCACTTAAGTATCAATAGTTAACATGCATGTTTGGTTTATTACATGTCCTATATGTACATCTACAGGTGTTTTCCTACGTGCCAGAATAAGTTGGCATAACTGGTTCGAACCTCGCTTAGCTTTTCTATGTTAATTTTTGCATAAACATAGTCTATTTACGAATTGTTCATATCAGCATATCTGTTAGCATGTATGCTAGGCACCCTGTACTAAAACTAATTTCGTCAACTGCATGTCTCACTTGCACCCCCACGGGGACATATGTCTAATGGGCACAACTCGCAGGTGATATTGATCCACGAGTCAGCCCACGAGCTATATTCCCGTCTTAAGTAATTACTTCAGCACCATGTATTTTACTCTCATAATGCTTAGAATAATTGGTTATTAATGATTTAAGTCGCTGCAATAGTATGTAACACCGGTTTTAGCATTACCCAGGGGTATGACCCCTGAACCGAACAACTAACGCATCTGAACTTGATTTAGGTCTCAGGCATCCCAGTGTGCAGCTCAAACCTCTTTTACTTAAACTGGCTCTTCAAGTCGAAAATTAAAATAGGCTTGTCTTCGGTGGAGCCGTCATCCCACCCCCCCTTTGCCCAATTTTGAGAGATGACAAGCTCTCACCTGTGGCGATTTACATCCCTGTGCAGGTCACGGGATTCCCTAAGTTTTCCCCCTTTTATTTTACTTCAAAGTTTGAATGTGTTTGTACAATATGTGCTATCATGTATAATACTGTTTCTAGATACTATGCGATGTATAAGGTTTCCCAGACTTATTTTATGTGCCATATGGGATAACATTGACTCCCCCCACAGTACACGCCCGTCTACACATTCACATGTACTTGACTCTACACAATACTACCTAGGTCAACATTTCATACCCTGCTGGCTCAAGGCGCTAAAACGCTGTACACCTGAATACCATCATGTCGCTGGTAACGTTTAAAATTCACTCCCTAAATGTAAAAGGCCTGAATAGCCCACACAAGAGACGCCTTCTCGTACAAGAGATGCAGAAATCTAAGGCGGCGGTTATATGCCTCCAGGAGACACATCTTTGTGTCCGCAAACCCCCCCGCATTTACTCCACCCACTACCCTCAGGCGTATCATGCGCTCTCACCCCACAAATCGAAAGGGGTTGCCATTTTTTTTCACAAAGACTGGGTCTTCCAAGAATCTAATAGATATATAGATAAGGAAGGGCGTTTGTTAATTTTGGTCGGGAACTTAAATGGTATGTTGGTGACTTTAGCGTCATTATACGCCCCAAATGAAGCCCAAACTGCGTTCATACGCAAGTCCCTGATACATCTTAATAAAATTAAACAAGGCCACACAATAATATGCGGTGACCTCAACTGCACTCTGAACCCTGAACTTGACATTCAACGAGAATGTCACAGGCCCCCTACCACACAAGCAAAATCAATAAGCACTGAACTACGCAAACTGCTGCTCCATAATGAGCTTTATGACACATGGCGGTCTCTGTACCCTAACAAAAGAGACTATACGTTTTTCTCACAGGTACACAGAACGTATTCAAGAATTGATTTCTGTTTGGTAGACAAGATAACACTGAATAATATAGAAGACATACAAATAGGGCAGAGGACGTGGTCTGACCATGCCCCTCTGTCAATCATCTTCAGATCTCTTCACCTAGCGAGAGGCAGGGGAAAGTGGCGACTCAATGAGAGCTTATTAGATAACCCACATATACTTGACACAGTTGCCAAGGATGCAACTGAATACTTCAATCTCAACTCCTCGGAGGACACCCCAATTCCAACCATATGGGTCGCTCACAAGGCGGTCCTACGTGGCATACTCATAAGGGAAGGGTCCAAATTTAAACAAAACACTAAAGACAAACGTGACCTCCTACAGCAAAAATTAATATCCCTTGAAACACAAAACAAATCTAAACCATCAAAATCACTGACGACACAAATCACCGACATACAGAGGGAACTACATGTTCTAGAACTCTTGACCACCGAAAGGTGGATGAGATCTCTCAAGCTCAAATTTTATACACAAGGGAAGAAAGCAGGCAAGATATTGGCCAACAAACTGAAATCCAAGCAACTACAATCCAAAATTCCCTTCATAGATTCCCCCACGAGAGGCAGATTGTATAACCCCCTAGACATTGTAAACGAATTGGCGTACTACTACAACACACTATACAATCTGAAGAACGACCCGGCAACACCCCAACCTACCCCTGATTGCATAGAGGCCTTCCTGAGCAACATTTCCCTGCCGAAGCTCTCACCAACAGCCTGTAAACATTTAGACGAACCGTTTACAGAGGAAGAAATATTTAAAACTATTAAGTCCCTGCCCAAACACAAGGCACCAGGCCCTGACGGGCTCTCCAATTATTATTACCATAAGCTGGCGGAGATCTTGACACCTCACCTCACAGATCTATTCAATGACATAAAACGTACAGGAACACTCCCGTCAGAGATGCTTGAAGCACACGTAGTCACCTTACCCAAACCGGGCAAGTCGCCCACCCAGTGCGAAAATCTTAGGCCAATTTCCCTATTAAACGCTGATATAAAATTATACGCAAAACTATGGGCATCAAGGTTGAAACAACATCTCCCCAGCCTAGTTTCTGCCGAACAGGCGGGATTTGTCCCAGGCAGGCAAGCGGGTGATAACACTAGACACTTCATTAATCTGATCAACTGGGCAAACATGAACAGGCAATCGGGCGTAGTTTTAGCGCTGGACGCTGAAAAAGCGTTTGATCGCCTGAACTGGCCGTACATGGAAGCTACTTTACTCAAAATGGGATTCACCAGCCAATCCCTGCGAGGAATTAAGGCGCTTTACCACTTGCCCTCAGCCAAGGTTTTCAACTCTGGCTTTCTGTCGGACACATTTCATATAAGCAATGGCACACGTCAGGGCTGCCCATTGTCCCCATTACTGTTCATCCTATGTCTTGAACCACTTATACAACACATCAAACATGACCCACAGATCACGGGCCTGAGCACCCCAGTAGGGACCCAAAAATTAGCCCTATTTGCAGATGATGTGCTAGTATATGTCTCTAACCCAACGCAGTCCATCCCGAACCTGATGTCCCTCCTCCAAAAGTATGGACAAGTCTCATACTACAGGAACAACCTCAAAAAGATGCAAGCCTTGCCCATAAACCTTCCCCAGAGCACTGTGCAGTCACTCGCGGACTCACACCCCTTTGATTGGAGGAAGGTCTCCATTAAGTACTTAGGTATCAATCTGACCAAATCATCCCAGCATTTACCCAAGGAAAATCACACCAAAGTGGCCCACAAATTACAGACGCAACTAGACAATTGGCAGGATTAGGAAATCTCTTGGTTGGGAAGGGTGAATACCATAAAGATGATGGCCCTACCCCATGTCCTATACTTATTCCTATACCCATAGCACTCAATGATAAACTATTACACAAATTCCAAAGTATCTTCAACGCCTACATTTGGAAAAAAAAAACACAGAGACTAGCTAGACGCCTAACATGGCTATCCCCGCATAAAGGTGGACTGGGCATCCCAAACATTAGAGCGTACTATAGAGCTGCAATCTTAGCACAAGGCTTAGAACTACTAGTCCGTCCTAATACACCTATCTGGGCATCCCTAGAAGATGCATGCATTCACCCACTCACGGTACAATCAACACTACGAGCGTGCACGCTCTGGGACAAGTCCACAAACCACCCCTTACAGAGCACAAAATTCCTGATCAAGAGTTGGAAGAAATGGGCAAGCACACTCATCGGTGCGAACAATATTCTATATTTTGCCCCTATACAAACAATTTCAGAATTATCTGAAAATATTACCATGACAGCCTGGACTCTGAAAGGCATACATTCGATAGCCCAATTATACACGGAAGAAGGTCTAAAATCATTCACATCGATTCAACTGGAGTTCGCACTTCCCCCCAGAGATGTGTTCACCTACATTAGGGTAAAGCACATCCTACACAATTTACACACACACTACTGTGAGGAAACACAACTAACAAACTTCGGCCGACACTGCATAAGACAACACTCACAAACGAAATCCCTATCCCTGTGCTACTCAGCTCTCAATGACAAGGACCCGCTCCTCAAGCACACCTATATGCGCCTGTGGGAACGCAAACTTTACTTAACCATTCCATTGCCACTATGGCTACAGGCAATGTAAACAACCAAAAAGTTGTTCCACAGCTTAGCACATTGGGAAGCCTACTGTAAAATGATAATGCGGTGGTATCTGGTGCCGGCCAGGCTGGCTACGATGTACACGTCAGCATCGCATTTCTGTTGGAGATGCGATACCTCCAAGGGAGATATGCTACACATATTCTGGTCTTGTCCTACGCTAAAAGGGTTTTGGACGTTAATAGGAGAGGCTATTAAACTGCTCACAAATCCCAAAATCCCAATTACGCCAGAATGCTTCCTGCTACACCTGTCTCCAGAACTGATAACAGACAAAGCTAAACATGTACTCCTACACATCTTAACTGCAGCTAAAACTAGCATAGCCAGTCACTGGAAGAAGAGGAGTGCTCCAACACCGCTAGAGGTGTGGGACAGGATCGATAATATTGCAATTTATGAACGCATGGCTTACAAGCTACAAGGTCAAATGGAAGCCTACTCCACACATTGGGCAAGTTGGCATATGGCACGCACAACAATAATAAAGCTTCATATCACTAGCAAGTAATACCCTATACACTGAACGCAAACACAGTCTACACCTCAGATCTAATTTGTTTTCCAGCGCTAGAACAGGTTACACAGGGTACAAGTCACATGGTACATGCCACTAGTTACATGTAATGTATTGTATAAACACTTGGTTAATAAGTTACTCCCCTGTTTATTTCCTCTACCTTGCTACCTCTACAACCCGACCTATGAATATGCGTGCAGTAAAACATACACACACAGTCCACAGGTCAGAAACTAGCCATCACACTTAACTATATGCTAGCCCCAGGACCGACATTGAAGCAGTCACTTGGAGATGGTCTTTAATGAATATTGTGTAATCTAGTTGTTATAAAATGCGCTACTAGATCTCCAATTATTTTGTCAGAAATGACCAATGTCTACTGTGCATAATGTACCGTTATAATATGGCTATGTATATTCATTTACGCTCCCCCTTTTCTTTTTTCTGTATCCCCACTGTTCTTATTATATGCAAAAAAATCTCAATAAAAACGAGACATTGAAAAAAAAAATGTATGTTTTGAAACCGCAATATCCTACTTGTACTTATAGCCCTATAACATGCAAAAAAATAGCAAAAAGCATGTAAACACTGGGTATTTTTGAACTCAGGACAACATTTTGAATCTATTTAGCAGTTTTTTTCATTCGCTTTTGTAGATGAGTAAAAGATTTTTCACCTAAAATTCAAAAAACGTGTATTTTTTTCAATTTTTCATCATATTTTTTCATTTTTTTTTAAATTAAATTACATGAGATTATATAAATAATGGTATGTAAAGAAAGCCCCTTTTGTCCTGAAAAAAACAATATATAATTTGTATGGGAACAGTAAATGAGAGAGCGGAAAATTACAGCTAAACACAAACACCACAAAAGTGTCAAAAAGATGCCTGGTCGCAAATGTACAACATCGCAAAAAAAGTCCGGTCCTTAAGGGGTTAATAAGAGAAGTCTGTTGTCTGCAGTCCTGCTGCTAAAGACTCTTGTGACTGTGTTTAACATTAGCCAGGAACTGCATTGTTATATGTTGACCACAATACAGTGTTTATTCCCATGTCTGTATTTATTTCATGTCTCTGAGGTATTAAGTGGAGGGTACTCATCTACTCAGTGGGGTGGGTTCCCCATAAATAGAAGTTGCACTGAGTGGAGGCACTGCGTCAGAACAAGATGTCCCGATCTCCCAACTATAGCGGAGGCTCAGGATCCCTGTCAGCCACAGAAGAAGGTGTAACTGCTGCTAGCTACGGCTTGTTGCCAGGAGCAGGGCAAAAAAGGGCAAAAAAGGGTTACAGGGTTACAATGGCATAGATTTTAGGAACCAGGAGATGGAAAAAGATGCTTGGTCGGTCCTCCTACTTCAAATTTGGGGCACTGCGCATGCAATCTAATGCACCACCAGATAGGAGTGGTGTGTTAAGTAGTACTATTCTTATCAGTTTAATCCCTGTTACGTCCCCTATCAGGGGACGTGTATATAAGGCATCGATTTTAGGAACCGGGAGATGGAAAAAGATGCTTGGTTGGTCCTCCTACTTCAAATTTGGGGCACTGCGCGTGCAATCTAATGTGCCACCAGATAGGAGTGGTGTGTTAAGTAGTACTATTCTTATCAGTTTAATCCCAATGTCACGACTACTAGTGTGGTCCAGCACGCAGAAACTATGTAAACATATACATAAGCAAGAAAAGGAAAATAAAAGGACAAAGCGTAAACCGGACCTCAGAATGGCCAGACTAATATGCTAGAGACAGAGAATGGTCAAAGGGAAAGCCGAGGTCAAGGAAGCCAGAAAATACACAATACCGTTTACACAAGCCAAGTCAGGGAAACCAGAATTCAGAATAACCAGGAAAAAGCCAAGATCAGGATACCAGGAAATCAGATTCACAATGATAAAGCACTCTCAGGAAACCAGGAACAGGAAACCACGACAGGTACTGGGGTGAGCTAGGGATTTAAATATCACGCGGCGGGCCGGCAGCCGCGACATCCTGTTACGTCCCCCTCATCAGGCCTTTTTTAGTCGAATGTATCGCCCACTGTCAGTCCCTTCGGGATCCATCCCTCATTCATCTTAATAAAGGTGAGGTAATCTAGTGACAATACCTCCTGCTGCACTGAAGGTCCTTTCTGACAGGACACTTGAAGCGGGGCAGGCCAGAAGTTCTATCGCAAATTGGGATAGCTCAGGCCACAGGTCAAGCCTGCACACCCAGTAGTCAAGGGGTTCATCGCTCCTCAGAGTGTCGATATCTGCAGTTAAGGCGAGGTAGTCTGCTACCTGTCGGCCGAGTCGTTCTCTGAGGGTGGACCCCGAAGGGCTGTGGCGATGCGTAGGACTTAAAAAGCCCCGCATGTCCTCCATCAACAACACGTCTGTAAAGCGTCCTGTCCTTGCCGGCGTGGTCGTGGGAGGAGGAGGATTACTTTCACCTCTTCCCCTTTTAGATTCCCGTTGTGCTGTGACATCACCCTTATACGCTGTGTAAAGCATACTTTTTAATTGATTTTGGAACTGCTGCATCCTTTCCGACTTGCCATAATTCGGTAACATTTCAGGCACTTTCTGCTTATACCGGGGGTCTAGTAGTGTGGACACCCAGTACAGGTCGTTCTCCTTCAGCCTTTTTATACGAGGGTCCCTCAACAGGCACGACAGCATGAAAGACCCCATTTGCACAAGGTTGGATGCCGAGCTACTCATGTCCTGTTCCTCGTCCTCAGTGATCTCACTGAAGGTATGTTCTTCCCCCCAGCCACATACAACACCACGGGTACCAGATAGGTGACAACGAGCACCCCTGGGATGCCTGTTGTGGTTGGTCTTCCTCCTCCTCCTCAAAGCCACATTCCTCCTCTGACTCCTCTTCCTCACAATCCTCTTCCAACGTTGCCGCAGGTCCAGCAAGCCATGCTGATAAGGCTGTTTCTGGTGGTTATGGTGACCACAACTCTTCCTCTTCACGCTCATCTACGACCTGATCCAGCACTCTTCGCAGGGCACGCACCAGGAAGAAAACAAATGGTATGATGTCGCTGATGGTGCCTTCGGTGCGACTGACTAGGTTTGTCACCTCCTCAAAAGTACGCATGGCAAAAAAATTCCCAGCTCCGCAGAGGCTGTCCTAGCACCCCGGTCATACAAATAGTTGTTAACGGCTTTTTCTTGTTGGAGCAGGCGGTCGAACATTAGGAGTGTTGAATTCCAACGTGTCGGGCTGTCGCAAACCAAGCGCCTCACTGGCATGTTTTTTCGCCGCTGGATATCGGAAAAGTGCTCCATGGCCGTGTAGGAACGCCTGAAATGGCCACACACCTTCCTGGCCTGCTTAAGGACGTCCTGTAAGCCTGGGTACTTATGCACAAAGCGTTGTACGATCAGATTACACACATGTGCCATGCACGGCACATGTGTCAACTTGCCCAAATGCAATGCCGCCAACAAATTTTTTCCGTTGTCACAAACCACTTTGCCGATCTCCAGTTGGTGCGGAGTCAGCCACTGATCCACCTGTGCGTTCAGTGTGGACAGGAGGGCTGGTCCGGTGTGACTCTCTGCTTTCAGGCAAGTCAATCCCAAGACTGCGTGACACTGCCGTATCCGGGATGTGGAACAGTACCTGGGGAGCTGGGGGGGTGCCGTTGATGTGGAGCAAGACGCAACAGCAGAAGAGGACTCAGCCGAGGAGGTTATGGAAGAGGAT
Source organism: Pelobates fuscus (assembly GCF_036172605.1). Classification (NCBI taxonomy): domain Eukaryota; kingdom Metazoa; phylum Chordata; class Amphibia; order Anura; family Pelobatidae; genus Pelobates; species Pelobates fuscus. The sequence continues at coordinate 369,786,261 of NC_086320.1, read as the reverse complement.
GGAGTAGGAGGAGAAGAGGAGGTGGCAGCAGGCCTGCCTGCAAGTCGTGGCGGTGTCACCAACTCCTCTGCAGAGCCACGCATTCCATGCTTGTCAGCCGTCAGCAGGTTTACCCAATGCGCAGTGTAGGTGATATACCTGCCCTGACCATGCTTTGCAGACCAGGTATCAGTGGTCAGATGGACCCTTGCCCCAACACTGTGTGCCAGACATGCCATTACTTCCTTTTGCACAATCGAGTACAGTTTGGGGATTGCCTTTTGTGCAAAGAAATTTCGTCCGGGTACCTTCCACTGCTGTGTCCCAATAGCTACAAATTTTTTGAACGCCTCAGACTCCACCAGCTTGTATGGTAAAAGCTGGCGGGATAAGAGTTCAGTCAAGCCAGCTGTCAGACGCCGGGCAAGGGGGTGACTTTGTGACATTGGCTTCTTACGCTCAAACATGTCCTTGACAGACACCTGACTGTGGGCAGATGAGCAGGAACTGCCCAAGGCGAGAGACGGAGGGGCGGATGGTTGAGAGGGGGCAGGGGGACAGCAGTGGTTAACGTGGCTGAAGATGCTGGACCAGGAGGAGGATGGCGGCTTTGAGTTTGTGTGCTGCTTGTACTCATGTGTTGATCCCATAGGCGTTTGTGATGTGCGATCATGTGCCTTCGCAAAGCAGTTGTACCTAGGTGGGTGTTGGACTTCCCACGACTCAGTTTCTTTTGGCACAGGTTGCAAATGGCATCGCTGTTGTCAGAGGCAGACACACAAAAAAATGCCACACTGCTGAGCTCTGCAATGACGGCATTCTGGTGGTGGCAACAGCATGCGTTGATTGGCGTGCTGTCTGGCTGACCCCGGGTGCCGATGCATGCTGTCTGACTGTGCCACTTGCTCCTTGCGACGACCTCCCCCTGCTTCCAACTCGTCTCATCCTCCTCCTCTCTGTCTCCCCATCTGAACTTTCCCCCTGTTCTTCTTCTCTTCTAGCGGGCACCCACGTGACATCCACGGACGCATCGTCATCATCAACCGCTTCACTTGTATCTGACAACTCAGGAAAGGAAGCAGGTACAACATCATCATCACACCGTACGTGTGTAATGCTGCCTGACTGAGACATATCCCTGTTATCTACATCCTCCGGCAATAATGGTTGCGCATCACTCATTTCTTCCAACTGATGTGTAAATAACTCCTCTGACATACCAAGTGAAGTGAAGCGGCTGTGGTGCTAGTGTTGGTGGTGGCGGCAGGCGGGCGAGTGGTAACTTGAGAGGTGCCCAAAGCTAAGCTGGAGGAGGATGGTGCGTCAAGGTTCCGAGCGGAAGCTGTAGAAGATTGGGTGTCCTGTGTTAGCCAGTCAACTATGTCCTCAGAACTTTTCAAGTTCAGGGTACGTGGCCTCTGAACACTGGGCATTATTCTAGGGCCAAAGGGAATCACAGCACCACGACCACGACGGCCCCTGCGGGGTGGCCTGCCTCTGCCTGTCATTTTTTTCCGATTAGTGGTACTATGCGTGCAAGCTACTGTGACAACACATATGAGTGGCACTGTGCAGTGGCAGAAGTTGGCAGAGTAGACGCTGTAGGCCTGACACACACGCTTGCAGACAACTAACTGCTATTCAATCTATTACAGTCAAAATTTTATTTTTCTTTTAAAATGTACACTACTGTTACACCAGATATGAGTTGCACTGGTGTGACACTGTGCCCTGGCAGGCCCTGAAACGCACACGTGTGAAGGAAACTGACTGCTGTTATATCACAGTCCAAAAAGTTTTTTTTTTTTTTTAATGCAAGCTATTGTGACACCAGTGAGTGAGTGGTGGCACTGGGCAGGCCCTGAAACGCACACTCATGAAGGAAACTGACTGCTATTATATTACAGTCCAAAAAGTTTAGTTTTTTTAAATGCAAGCTATTGTGACACCAGATATGAGATATGACACACACGCTGGCAGACAACTAACTGCTATTCAATCTATTACAGTCAAAATTGTATTTTTTTAAAAAAAATTTACACTACTGTTACACCAGATATGAGTTGCACTGGTGTGACACTGTGCCCTGGCAGGCCCTGAAACGCACACGCGTGAAGGAAACTGACTGCTATTATTTCACAGTCAAAAAAGTTTTTTTTTTTTTTTAAATGCAAGCTATTGTGACACCACTCTTCACAATGAATGTAAAATGGATGCTGTACAGGAGGTGGGAGGGTCTGGGAGGGAGGGTCTGCTGCTGATTGACTGGAATGTGTCTGCTGACTGTGAGGTACAGGGTCAAAGTTTACTCAATGATGACGAATAGGGGGCGGACCTAACAGCGCATATGTTCGCCGTCCGCAATGTTCGCTGGGAACTATTCGCCAGCGAACCGTTTGGGACATTACTTCTTAGGGGTATTTTTTAGCTTTTTTTGATACAGGGAAGTTATTTTCAATTTTGTTGGTACTCACTGTTGGCACTTTGGTTTGTGAACACATTAATCTCTTGTGTTGCGCTTTTGAAAGTAAAGAGAAAAGCTGCTCTGTTCTAAAATGAAAGGTTTAAATATGTTACTAACTGATGATATAAGCTAATTCATCAACTTTATAAATTCACAATTCGAAAATTAGAACATTTCCTAATTACGTTAATGTATTCAATAGAAGTATTATTCTTTATGGTGTGCTTTTTTGTGTTATTTTTAACATTTGCATTAATATGTTCCCTCTATTTTGGTGGTTAAAAGGCAAAAAAAAAAGATAAGATAGAATAATTATTATTTCAACTTTTCTCCACATGCAATTCATTTTCACAATTATTTCTATAAATTGATGCGGATTAGCAACCACCTCCTATGGTTTCCTGGCTCATACGCTTGTTGTACCCTGGCGTATAGGTCTGTTTTTATATTTAAATCAACTCTATTTTGTTTCGCAAATGTATCTCTTGTAAATTATAAAAAGTAATTTTTTTTTGAGCTGAAATAAAAATTCCAACCCTTTTCTCGGAATCCTTATACATTTATTCCCTTGCTTTTCATTCAAGTCGAATTTTTCCAGACTCATAAAAAAAGAGACATAAAATATCAAGCCTTTTTGCATCAGAATATTCCTTAGCCTCTCGTTAGGTTTGGCATTTACTCTTGAATGTAAATGGATATATGTCTTACGTCCCATGGGCAAAATAATGGGTGCAGGACAGATTTTATGAGCCATGTAAATATGTATGTGGATGTAATGCATTCACTCAACCGCTAATCATAAAAAAGGGTTATAAAAGGGATCTTTGTTTAATGTGACCAGTGGACCAAATGGTAAATTATTTAACCCTTTAGACACCGAACACAACAAATATTGTCCCTGGGAAATGTAGGGTAAATTGGAAACATAAAGATAATCTAAAAATGAGACAAACAAATAGATACTTGTATATGGGAAGTACTAAAAATAGTCTTCTCTATTCCCTCCGACGCAGCAGTTAAAATGTGGCGCAAGAACAGTGTGTGTTATATTTTGGCAAGACTCATTAATTTTTATTTTCTCTGCAGTATCATTTACTAGTTCAACAAATAAGATAATGCACAGGGAGTTTAATTATCTGTTTTCGTTGCCAGCAAAGCATTCTTACGTTTGCTTTTTTTTTTCACAAAGAAGAAACAATTTGTCCGAACAATTGTATTATTTATATTATCATCCACGGTCGGATCATTTCTTATACTCCAGAGTATTTTATGGGCACTGCAGACACAATCGCTTACTAGTGCACAATAAGTAAGGCAGAGGGCGATGATTAGGACAGACAGTACTCCGGATGACGGAGACAGATATTGTTTTTAATTACTTATATTTTATTAAGCGTATTTACTAACATACAATATCCTCTCACTTTGGAATATAGTTAAAACAGTATAATTCTATGTGTTTTGGAATTTTAATTATTTTAATATAACAAAGCTCTGTACCATTTAAAAAATAATGCAACGTACATAGGATGAAATCTAATATTTTACAATTTCTCAGTGGAGACACAACCAGAGCCGACAGCCACAGGCTGCCTCCTTAGAGAGCACTAGCCGGGGGCACAATATCTGGGCTCCAGGTGACTGGCAGGAGGGGCGTGCACAATGCTCCCTCTCCTGCCAGTTACTTTGTGTAGCCTGGCTGGGCGGACTGCAGGAGAGAATCTTCTGTATCCTCTACCTGGTCTGACAAGAACTGCTCACTAAGAGCAACGAACAGCTTCCTGTCAGTCCAGGTAGAGGATATAGATGATCCTCTACTGTGGTCCACACAGCCATACTACAAGGAGGGAGGTCAACAAGGACAGTAGGGGAGAAGGGGAAGAGACCATGTGGGGGAAGAGACACACAGAAATACAGTATCACTAATAATTCTATGAAATGTACATGAAAAAGTGTCAGTGATCAGTCTTACTCATTATATCTATTTTTTTGTTTTTTACGGGAATCAGTCTTTTAACATTTTAGATTTTCTCGTATATACTATAAAAGAGAATATTTTTAGTGGTGTGGGCAATACTGTATAAATACTGTATATTGTTTTATATTTTGGTTGATTATAATTTTTTTATATTCCCATGTTTCCTGCTTCAGAGTAGTTTGCTTTATTAGGTACATTAAATTAAATAAAATTTATTTAATGACTAAATGTTCATATAGTAACTGTATAATTGTCTGAATGTTTGTGTGCTTCCATTGTTTTGTATCTGATTGTAGAACAAAGTATATTTTGAGTATTTTTCTTGAATTATTGAGGAGAAAATCATAGTAAGTCAACTAGATTACTTTGCAAAAACGTATAGGCTAATATCATTGATCATGCGTTGTTATCTCTGGCTACCATTGAGATAGCAAGCTAAACATTACTTTTTATAGTTATTAAACTGTCAAGGGCAACTTGTTTAGATATTTACATGTCAGTGGTTTATGCACTAAGTGAACCCTTTATTGTGTCCTGGTGGAATTATTATGGCAATTAACTGCAAAATGTTTTTTTTTTCAAATTTACAAAATGGTAAGTGCTGGGTGGTGGTCAGTATCATTGGAGGTATGTATAATATATAGATGTTAAAGACAGGGGTTGACCATAGAAACCTGACAGTAATTCCTCTTAGCCACAATGATTTTATGTAAAGAAATGTGTAAAAACTGCTTTTTGTTGGAGAGCAGGTAATGCTTTCCCATACATGGTCAATTTATTCCGCCAAATATACACATGAAATCACTTGTACAGGAGTCATTTGAGACTGCAATGGCTCTTGAAAACATAGTCACGCTGACTCCAATATATTAGAGAAGTGGAGTACCTCAGGGTTCTGACCTGGATCCTCTCTTCATTATTATGTTTATAAAAGACTTTGAAGTGGACATCAAAACTCATGTGTCTGTATTTGCAGATAACACAACACTAGGTATCAATCACTCAGTCTCTGTGACACTGTCCTCTCGTGTTTTTCCTTCTATCTCTTCCAACGCTCATTCAGTGTCTCCTTTTCTAATACCGCCTCCCTTCGTCCTTTCTCCGTTGGAGTCCCTTCTATTTTCTCTTTATACTGCCTCTCTTGGCAAATGTAAAACCTCATTTGGATTGCACTAACACCTTTACGCAGATGACACCCAGATATATCTCTCCTCCTGGATCTCTCCCCTACTGGCCTGCAACGTGTCACTGCTTGCCTTTCTTCCATCTCTGATTGGATGTCCTCCCATCCAGTCAATTGCCAAATCCTGTCGATTCCACCTAAAAACATTGCCCGCGTTGGCTCCTTTCTTACCCAAGATACTACCAAGGAGCTTATCCATGCACTAGTAATCTCTCGCATTGACTATTGTAATTCTCTCCTAACTGGTCTTCCCAGAAGCCATACTGCCCCACTACAATCTGTAATGAATGCTGCCGCCAGACTGATCTTCCTCTCCAGTTGCTCCTCTAACCCCTCTGTCAGTCCTTACATTGGCTTCCTGTATCCTATAGGAGTCATTTCAAAATACTAATTCATACCTCTAAAGCACTGAACAACTCTAGCCCCTATTATAGCTCTTCACTAATTTGTAGGTATCCCCCTTCTCGGTCTATCCGCTCTTCCCATGACCTTCTCCTGTCCGCTGCTCACACCTATACGGCTAACTCACACTTGCAGGACTTCTCACAGGTGGCTCATTTCCTTTGGAATAGCCTGCCTACCCCCATCAGACTCTCTCCTAGTCTCCAATCATTTAAAAAGTGCCTCAAACCCCATCTCTCCAGGAAAGTTTATGGCCTCCCAGAGCAACCTCCACCTTAAATACCTGTCCCTTGCTCTCTACTAAAGGGCAGCACTCTACTCTGTCCTCCAACTCTGCCTCACTCCTGCCTTGTTTGATTGCTATCACTTGTCCTATTGTGTTTTATACCCCACCTCCTATAGACTGTAAGCTCATCTTAACAGGTTCCTCTTCAACCTATTGTTCCTGTAACATTTTGAAATTGTCTAATTTATTGTTAAACCACCCCCTCTTATAATATTGTGAATGCTACTGAATATGTTGGCGCTGTAGAAATACCAATAATAATAATAATAACAATAGGTAAAATAATACAGTCTATATATTATGCCTCTACAGAGGGATTTGGATAAATTGGGGAACTTGGCAGTCAAGTGGCGGTTAGATTCAACAGAAATAAATGCAAAATCATGCAAATTGGAATAAGGAATCCGTAAGCTGTTTAAACACTAAATGGGTGTAAGGGTTAGCATTAATCTAATTGCCATATGGAGTCAATTGGGATTTTTTCCCTCTTTTGTGGCACAATTGTCCATCACTTCAAAATGTTGTTGTTTTTTGTTTCGATTTTTTTTTTTTACCTTCTTTTGGATCAACTCCAAAAGAGATGTGTTTAATGGTTAAACTCGATGCACTTGAGTTTTTTTTTTTTTCATCCTAGATTACTATGTAACACTCACGGGGCTTGTAATTTGGCTAATAAAAGAGTTTACTGGATTAGTACATAAAATGTTTAATGAACTGGATTAGAAGTCCCATGAGTGCGTTTTATAGGTAAATACATTACCACTGAAACAAGTGGACAGACAATTACAATACAACACTGTACATAATCCAAGACAACACAGCACAATACAATATAACGCAGTACCATAGAATGCAGTCAAATATAATATAATATTACAATACAATACCTAATGCTCAATACTACATTAAAATACAAGACAATACAGTACAATATATTGTGAGATATTTTTCAGACTGCCAATTTTTTACTAGTTATAAAAAGGACTCCATAAAATATTACTTTAAAAAAAAAAAAAAATCATTATTGCTAAATATTCCCTCTGGACCAAAATTATTCTTGCTTGAAATCATTGTATATTGGGAGGTGATATTATTTCTTACACTATGGATGTGCGTAGATACTGCAATTTGTTTTATCAATTTCACGTTGTATTTCAAATGATCATATCTGTTTTTCCATTCTACAGTGATTTGCAAGCTGTTTTGATACACTATTTTACAATTTTAAAAAACTGTTTTAAAAATTGAAAGCTCTGGGAATATATTCAGCTAAGACTAGCTCTTAGTTTTTGGTTTTTTTTTTGTGAATTAAGTTTTATTCAGATTTTCAAGAATAAATTTGCAAACAACAATAAAAGTAAACGTCTCAAATGTGGTTCGGTGAAACACGCAGGTTTCCAACTAATGGCAGATACAGGTTATGGAGCACATTGTTAGCGAATCTGAGGTGTCGGTATAATAAAGCAGGGAAACGCGCAGGTTTCCAGGTCGAAACATGTGTAGTTAAGCTTTCAATGGCATACCTGTAGTCTGCTGTATCCTGGTCCGGCTGCGTGGCCCGCAGGTCCACCCGGGAAGGGGGGTGGGGGGGGGGGGGGGGGGAGGGATGGGAGAAAAAATTAAGGGGGGGGATTCCTCAGCGTTTGAGAGAGCGTCCTCCCTGCCCTATAGGTTTGTGTGGTCCTTCGTCTCTGTCAGGGCTAGAATTGTCGTGTGAACTTCTGTCAGTGGTAGCTTCATGTGTGACGTGCGCTGTCTTTTCGGTCATTCCTTGTCACCCCTATCCATTGTCTCGGGTCATGTTCCCATTGGTGTCTACTCAGTCTGTGATAAGTGTCTGGAAGTCGGGTTTCGTCGTGGTCAGTATCCAGTGTGTCCAGGTCGTCATATACGACTGTTCCCTCCCCTCTGCGTGTGAGGTGAGTTCCTCTAGCGCCCTGAGCTCTTCCATGCGCTTAAACCAGGCCGACACAGGTGGTGGGGTCTTTTGTTTCCAGTATAGGGGAATGAGGCTCTTGGCTGTGTTTAAAATCCTGATCGTTAGGGATTTTTTGTAAGCTGAGCTACGGGTGGGGGTGTGGTGTAGGAGGAAGGCTGCTGGGTCTAAGTGGGGGGGAGTATCGGAAAATTTGGTGGTGATCGTGTGGATCGCTGCCCAGTAAGGTCTTATCAAGGGGCATGTCCACCAGATATGGAAGAGGGTGCCTAGGGCTTTCTCACATCTCCAACAGTTATTGGTGGCGGTTGGATCGTAGGAGTGGGTGACCAATGGCGTGCGGTACCAGCGAGACAGTACTTTATAGGCCGTTTCTTGTGTGCTACTGGATGTTGAACAGTGAAGGGACAGGGTACAGATCTTTTCCCATTGGGCTGGCGAGAGTGTAATTCCCAGGTCGGTTTCCCATTTACTCATGAAGCTCGGTGGGGGAAGTCTCCTTGCATCCATGAGGAGGCTGTAAAGAGTGGACAGTCCCCTGGCCAGTGGGCTTGGGTCATGGCAGAGCCTTTCAAAGTCCGTGAGCGTCCTGTGAGCATGGATGTCTTTGGTGATTGTTAGTAGGTAGGCGGATAGTTGTTTGTACCTGAACTGTACCATGAACGTCGGTCTCTCTACGGGCATCAGGGACTCAAGAGTCCGTATCGTGCCATTGGTGGTAGCGTGGCAGAGTCTAGGTAGCGAGTTTCCTAACATTTGTTGGAACGGGCCTGCGTCCAGTCCAGGTGGGAAGGCGTCATTATGTGTCAGGGGTAAGAGTGGTGAAGTGGGCGTGGTGAGGGAGGAGGGTATCCCCACTTTATGCCAAACCATTAAGGTCGCTCTAATTAGCGGGTGTGGGTTAGCCAGCTGTCTGCCCTGGTGGTGGTCTAGCCACGGTAGGAGCCCTATTGGTCTGGATATTTGGTCTGACTCTATTTCTTTCCATAACTTGTGGACCTCCGATTTGGACCATTCCATCACCCTCTGGAGATGGGTTGCTTTGTAATAGACCTGGAAGTCTGGGAGGGCCAGGCCGCCCTTCCGTTTTGGTAAAGTGAGAGTGTCGTGCTTGACCCGTGCCTGTAGGTTGTGCCATGTGAATCTGAGTGCCATGGAGCGCAGTGTTGAGAAGTATGCCTCAGGTATGTGGATTGGTAGTGTCTGGAACAAGTAGAGCAGCCTGGGTAGAATGTTCATTTTTAACACTCCAATGCGTCCAAACCAGGAGAGACGGACTTTGGTCCATTCCTCTAGGTCTCTGCGCATTGTGGTTAGGAGGGGTTGAAAGTTAGCGGTGTATATTTGTGACAGGTCTCTTGGTATGGAGGTGCCTAAGTATCTTATAGTAGTGTCAGACCATTGGAATGGGAGCGTGTGTTTCAGGGCTTCAACTCTATTGGGTGGGATCGAGACATTCAGAACCGAAGATTTGGCGAGGTTAACCTTGAAATTCGATAGTTGGCCGTAGAGCTGGAACTCTGCCATGATTGCTGGCATTGATGTTTCAGGCCGGGTGACATAAAACAGCAGGTCATCTGCAAAGGCAGCCACTACGTGTCTCGTCCGTCCTATTTGTATCCCACTTATGGCTTGGTTGTCCCGGACAGAGTTAAGAAAGGGCTCCAGTGCCAGTACAAACAGCAATGGGGACAAGGGGCATCCCTGTCTTGTGCCGTTCCGGATGGGGAACGGGTTTGTGAACAACCCGTTCACGCATACCCTTGCTGTGGGTTTAGAGTACAGTGCTCGTATCCAGCTCATCATGTGCGGGCCCAGACCTATCGCTTCCAATACCGCCAGCATGTAGCCCCAATCTATGCGGTCGAAGGCCTTCTCCGCGTCTGTGGAGAGCAAGAGGAGGCCTTCCCGACCGTCTTGTGCCCTGTGGATGAGATCTAGTGTCCTGATAGTGTTGTCTCTTGCTTCTCTTTGGGGCGTGAACCCTGCCTGGTCCCTATGTATGAGATCAGGGAGGTAGTTTTGTAGCCTGCGGGCCAGTATTTTTGTGAAGAGTTTAAGGTCACAATTTAGTAGGGAGATAGGTCTGTAGCTTGCACAGAGTTCCGGGTTTTTACCGTCCTTTGGGATTAGGGAGATGTTGGCCTCTAGAGTCTGCGTAGGTAGGCTGGCTCCGTCACGTAAGGTGTTAAGGGCAGTCAGGAGATGTGGGGATAATACATCGGCAAATTTTTTATAGTATCTAGAGGGGAGACCGTCAGGGCCCGGGCATTTGCCCAATTTCGACTCTTTTATGGCCCAGGCTAGCTCGCGAGGTGTGATCGGTTCGTCAAGGGCATTCGTAGCTTCCCTGGGAAGTCGGTTATGTATGCGTGTGTGTAGGTAATGTCTAGTCTCTGATGAGGCGTCACCTTGGCGCGGTGGTTCCCTGTCGGGGTGTATGGCATAAAGCTCCGCATAGTATTCCCGTATAGCCTCCGCCATGTCTCCCGGGAGTTGTTTCAGTCGTCCGTCTTTGTCTCGAATTTTAGGTATGTAGGATTCTGCTCTCTTTTTGGCAATCATACGGGCTAGCAAGGTCCCGCATTTGTTGGCATGTGTGTGAAAGAAGGCTTTGGTGCGCAGGTGTGCCCTTTGGTGGTAGGCATTCAGGATGGATGCTAGTTCCCTGCGTAGTGTCAGTAGCTTGGCACCATCGCTCTGGAGCCGTGTAAGTTTGTGTCTTGCTTCCACCACCTGTATTTCCGTGATTATGGTCGCCAGTCTGGCAGCCTTTGCTTTTTTCATGGCTGCGCTTTTAGCTATGAAGTAGCCTCGTATAACGCATTTGTGGGCCTCCCACACGCAGAGGGGTGTCACATCTGGGGTAACATTGTCAGTGAAGTATTGAGTAAGTGTGGTTCGGGATTCCGTGGTTACTGTTAGGTCGTTAAGTAGGGCTTCGTTCAGTCTCCAGTTGCTGCACGTCGGCTTATAGAGGGGAGACGTCAGCGTCATGGTGAGTGGTGCGTGGTCTGACCATGTCGCGGTTCCGATCGTCACAGACTTAACATCTGTCAGGTAGTAGTGTTGTAGGAAAAAGTAGTCCAGTCTGGAGTACGTCTTGTTCGGATTAGAGTAAAAGGTGAAGTCTCTGTCGTCAGGGTGTGTCGCTCTCCAACAGTCGGTCAGGCGTTGGTCTCTAAGGGTTTTGTTGATAGTAGTCAACACATGTCTGGGTATCGTCGAGGTGCCCGTAGAGGTGTCTAGGCTCGGTTGTAGGGCCACATTAAGGTCTCCTCCCATGATCAGACAACCCTCCGTAAAGGCCATGATGGCTTTCAGTGATTTAGTTATAAAGCGGTGTTGCGCAGTGTTAGGAGCATACAGGTTTGCTAGCGTGTACGTACGGTCAGCTATCGTTCCCTTAATGCATATATACCTTCCCCAGTCATCTTTCAGGGTTGCTGTGGGAGTGAAATGTAGGGATTTATGAAGGAGGATGGCCGTGCCTTTGGATTTCCCTAAGGGGTTGTTGCTGAGGTAGCATTGGGCGAACCTTTTGTCAGTCATTCTAGGTGTCAGACCTTCCTTGAAGTGCGTCTCCTGTATGAATACTATGTGGGCTCTTTGGCTGTGAAAGTGGTGGAGCGCCTGTGATCGTTTCTCGGGTTGGTTAAGGCCCTTGGCGTTAATAGAGATAATGTTGATGTCTGCTCTGGCTAGCGGTTTCGGGGTCTGCATGACGGAGTTCCTGTGGACCACTCCGGGAGGGGTGGTGTGGGCAGATAAGTGGTGGGCCTACGGGTTGCAGTACTACTCCGGTGTTGGGTGGGTACAGGGGAGGAGCGTGTCGGAGGTACAGGGAAAGGGTGTTACCTGGACGGGTGGTCCTCAATAAGGCCCCTTCTCGAGTCCCCACGCGGGCACCGCAGCCGGACTTTGAGTGCCTAGGAGTAGGTACAGAGACAAAATAAAATAAACACTATGTAAACAATAAGTAAACAATAAACAATTAACAACAATATACAAAGTAATGGCTCGGGTGTAGGCCGAGGTGGAGTCGTCCCGTCCGTACTAGCGGTGCGGTCGAGTCCCCTTGCCTTTCTTCCAGACACCCCGGCCAGGTGGGAACGTGGCCTACTGGTTACTAAATGCCTCTCGGATATACCCGGTCCCTCTCTGGGGTCCCGGTTCAGAGAGGTGAGAGGAAAGGGTAAAAACGAGAAAGGAAACGAGGTGTTTCCCCGTGGGGTCACCTATAGCGGTGACAACGAAAAAAGAAAGACTCCCACGTGGAAGGCCTCTCTGACTACCCCCTACCCGCCCCGCCCAAAAAATATACTCTAGCCCCTAGGTTATCCGTGATCTTGTGAGTGGGGTATCTTAAAGATTATGTGTGTCGTATGGGCCAGGCTTCGAGCCTTGTGAGTTGTGAGAGTGTGTGTGTGTGCATCATGGCGTGTCAGGTTGTGTGGCGTGTCGTGGTGTGGCCTTGAGCTCTAGCGGCAGGCGTGTGTGTGGTGGCTGTGACCCCTTCCTGCCTACCCTTCCTCATGGTATATACCCATCTTCTTCAATAAAGGGGGAGGTTGGACCCTCCGAAAAAGACCCTATATCTCCGTTACTGGTAGTCACAAAATGTTGGTGGCACCGAGTCTCCTCGTCTCTGCGGCTCATGGTTGGTGGTGTAGCAATGTCAATCTCTCCATGGCAGCGCAGCTGGTGAAAAGAATGTTCCCCATCCGAGTGGTAGTCGGGGCATAGCGTGAGCCGCAGAGTCGTCAAATCCCCCGTTTCAGCCCCCCACCCAAAAGTGAAACAAGAGCGGGAGTCCGGCAGTTCAGTGTGGTGTGTGGGATACCTTATGGGAAGCTCCCCAGCGGGTCATAGTTCATAGGCAGGTACTTCAAACTGTGGGACTCAGAGTCTCTCGGGGGCCGCGGAACTCAACGAGTGTTGCCGGCTGGTCGCGCCGTCTCCATTCTGGATCTGGTTCTTCTTTGTGGCAGCGGGTCGTCTCGTGCCGGCCTCGGTGGGCCAACGTAGAAGTCTAGCGGGTCCGGCCAAGGCATGTTGAAGGGTGATAGCTGGAGCTCGATAGTGAGATCTTGCAGGTCCTGTTGGTTGCGGACCGGCATGGGACCGTTAGGAGTGTGAGCAATTAGGCCGGTCGGGAAAGTCCATCGGTATCTCACCTTCTGAGCCGTCAGGGCTCGAGTGAGGGGTTTCAGGGCCCTGCGGTAGCCCAAAGTGGCCGGGCAAAGATCAGGAAATATCTGGATAGGGCGATCCTCATGGGTGATGGATCCCGCATTGCGAGCCGCCTGTAGTATTTCTTCTTTGAGGGAGAAGATAGTTAAGCAGCATATCACATCTCTTGGCGGCGCTCCTTCAGGGCCTCTGGGTCTTAGTGCCCTGTGTGCACGGACAAAGTCAATCGGCGTGTCCGTAGGACGGCCTAGAAGGTCGTTAAATAAGATGGTAAGTGTGTCAGTGAGCCGGGTTGAGGGTTCTTCGCCTTCAGGTAGGCCTCGGATCCGCAGGTTATTTCTGCGGCCCCTGTTATCGAGATCTTCTACATGGCGCGCCATGGCTTGCAAGTGGGTAGTGTGGCTGTGAAGCGTGGACTCTGTGGTGGTGTGGGCCACAGTGAGGTTGTCCTGTTCCTCTTCCAGCCGCGCCATGCGGTCCGCCATACCCTGCATGTCTGCCCTCATCAGTTGAAGGTCGGCCCGGATCGAGGCATGGAGGGCTGATGTGGCTTGGGTCAGGTCAGCTCTGGTAGGCAGTGCTCTCAGCAGGGCCATCCAGTCTGTCGGCGGGTGTTCTGTGGGTTCTCCACTCGCGTCACCGGCCTGGGAGTTCGGGCTCATGGATGAGGCCTCCGAGTACAGGAAGGCCTCAGCGGAGACCTGGGATGATGGGTCCGGCTGTGTGGTCATATATTGCCTGACCGATGCCTGGATTGCAGGTGGGCGGGTGGCCGCTGGTTTGGGGGTACCCCCAGCCTTAGTGTGTTTCCCCATATTTGCGTTTGGGGCAGCTTTCTAACGATTTGCAGGGCGAGTACGGAGGAGCTCAGAGATCAGGCAGCCATTCCGCTCCGCTGCTAGGCCACGCCCCCCCTTAGTTTTTAATAAACATTGTACAGCGCTATGGAATTTGTTGGCGCTATATAAATAATATAATAATAATAATAATAATGATAGAGGCTCTCTAAACACAGCCCTTCTTTTTAATAAACATATGATAGAGGCTCTCTAAACACAGCCCTTCTTTTTAATAAACATATGATAGAGGCTCTCTAAACCCAGCCCTTCTTTTCAATAAACATATGATAGAGGCTCGTGTCAGCTCAGCCATTTTTCCTTCTGTGTGACTGAGCTAAGTAAAAGTAACAATTTATCAATTTATCAGCTGCTGTCAAAATCACAAAAATAGCTGTGCTTTCGGCGCCAGTGAGGAAAATACATTGTAGAACAGGCAAGATCATATCCTTTTCCTCCACTGCAAATTGTCTATTGTAGGACGTTAAATGTCACTGCTATTGTATAGAGCAGGGTGATAAAATTATATTGTAGATATAAACCACTTTCGGGGGGATATAATATGTATATATATATATAATATTTTTTTTTACTAACTTTTAGAGCCTCTACTGGTTTATTCTTGGTCCATGAGGGGGGACCATCTTTAAATAATTTTCAAGTCACTGACTAGAGTTTGTTCGTTTTCACAAATATTGACGGCATGGCTTCAGGTATCTCAAAAACTAACTCTGAGCCGAGCTGGTTCAAGGGTGAGCAAGGATGTCCTTTAAAAACAGGTATTAACTTATATAAATGCATTACCTTAATGAACATCCTGGCTAAAATACATATAAAGGGGTATGTACCGTATATACTCGAGTATAAGCCGACCCGAATATAAGCCGAGGCCCCTAATTTTACCCAAAAAAACTGGGAAAACTTATTGACTCGAGTATAAGACTAGGGTGGGAAATGCAGCAGCTACTGGTAAATTTCTAAATAAAATTAGATCCTAAAAAAATTATATTAATTGAATATTTATTTACAGTGTGTGTATATAATGAATGCAGTGTGTGCGTATGAATGCAGTGTGTGCGTATGAATGCAGTGTGTGCGTATGAATGCAGTGTGCGGATGAGTGCAGTGCGTGTATGAGTGCAGTGCGTGTATGAGTGCAGTGCGTGTATGAGTGCAGTGTGTGTATGAGTGCAGTGTGTGTGTGTGTGTATGAGTGCAGTGTGTGTGCGTATATATTAATTGAATATTTATTTCCAGTGTGTGTATATAATGAGTGCAGTGTGTGTATATAATGAGTGCAGTGTGTGTGTATGAGTGCAGTGTGTGTGTATGAGTGCAGTGTGTGTGTGTATGAGTGCAGTGTGTGTGTGTGAGTGCAGTGTGTGTGTGTGAGTGCAGTGTGTGTGTATGAGTGCAGTGTGTGTTTATGAGTGCAGTGTGTGTGTGAGTGCAGTGTGTGTGTGAGTGCAGTGTGTGTGTGAGTGCAGTGTGTGTATATGAATGAAGTGTGAGTGTGTGATGCAGTGTGTGTTTATGTATGTGTTGGTGGGGGTGGGCATTTGATATATTATTAATTATTATTATTTTTTTTATATTATTATTTTTTTTTTATTATTATTATTTATTTAATTATTATTATTTTTTTTATTATCTTTTTTTTTTCGTCCCCCCTCCCTGCTTGCTAGCTGGCCAGGGAGGGGGGCTCCTTCCCTGGTGGTCCAGTGTCATTGGTAGTTCAGTGGGGGGGAGAGAGGAGCTGGCAGAGCTGTACTTACCTTTCCTGCAGCTCCTGTCAGCTCTCTCCTCCTCCGCGCGGTCTGTGCAGCTCCCTCTGTCAGCTCCCAGTGTAAGTCTCGCGAGAGCCTCGGCTCTCGCGAGACTTACACTGGGAGCTGACCGAGGTGCTGAACGGACGGTGCGGAGGAGGAGAGAGCTGACAGGAGCTGCAGGAAAGGTAAGTACAGCTCTGCCAGCCCCCCTCTCCCCCCAGTCTGTATTATGGCAATGCAAATTGCCATAATACAGACTCTTACTCGAGTATAAGCCGAGTTGGGGTTTTTCAGCACAAAAAATGTGCTGAAAAACTCGGCTTATACTCGAGTATATACGGTATATATCAGGTAATAGTGAAAAATAATCATAAGATTAATGATGCTTGAAAAAAAAAAATTCACATTAATGAACCCATTGTCGAATTTTATTTATTTGTACCTTAAAGCATTACTCTAACCAAAAATCAGTGTTTTCATTTAAAAAAAAATTGAAAGTCATTAGTTACGCAGGATCTTGCAAACATTTTTACGCTACTCTGCTAAAGTAATAAGAAAAAAATCTATAATATTTGAGCCTTTTATCTCTCAAATAATTTAAGGCAGGTAGGTTCAGAAATACATTTAAAAATGCTAAAGGTTCTGTAGGTGAAAGTGCTCCGGTAAATATCACACTTTGAGGGCACTTTTCTCAGAGACTAAAAGCAGATTCTCTAAATAGATTCGTTCCCAACGGAAATTTCTGTAGATATTCATGATTTTACTGTAAGTCCATCATGCTTCCATTTTTAAAGAGACTGATTCAATAGTTAAGAGAAATAAGCAGACACAGGAATATGGATTGTGAGTGCAATTTGTTCAAACTTGACACATTTTATATGACATAATTCCTGAATAGAATTCTCTCTACCTGATATCTCATGAAAGTGTCGTTCTGATCCCAAAGGATTGTGGTGTGCCTCACCGCAAGTTAGATCACAGAGAAGTACACTTGCCTGGTGATTGAAAATGCGCTTCTCTTTTATTAACTTAGACAATTTTCATAATTGCTGTATTATTGACAACGTGAATACTGGCGGGAGAATCTGGTTATAGTAGATGTCGTAGAAAATGAACAAATTAATTAAAAATGTCTGCAATGGATCTGTCTATCATCCTGGCTGACTATGCATGAGAAATAGGATTGCAGAGAGAATTGTCACGTTGAAAGGTTGACGGGAGGGATAGAGACACGATAGACTGCTCTAGGTACTACAAAGACTGTGAGGAGGAGAAAAAGGACCTAAGTCCCTATTTGGAGAGTTATGAAATGAGGTGGTCCCTACCTTTAATAAACCTAAGATGATAAGTAAAAAAGACAGGAGGGGACCAAACAGGGATAGATGGAACCAGTCTGAACCATTATTACATGGTGAGAAAAATAGGTAGATTGGTAATAAGAAGGGGGGGGGGGAGGGGGAAACCAGAGGAATAGGGGAAACAAATCTCCTTGGAATAACCAATACCCCAATGGCTCACCTTGAGTCCCAAATCCCCACTCCTAAAGGGGGCACAATACTTGCCCTGTATACCTCAGCACTGTAGAAAAACCATAAGTGCCTACCTATAACTCAATATCCTATCTGGCTACACAGCAGAGTACTCCTGACGACGGCGTGTTAGAACGCCGAAACGCACGTCGAGATAGAATTTTCTTTTTCCACTTTAGGTAGCACTATTGATTTAGGTAGCACTATGGAGTGATTTCACTAATTGTGTGTTCGTTGCTACTAAGACAGGAAGGGCATCAGGGTTGAAGGTAGGCACTTTTGGTTTATCCAGAGTGCTGAGGTATACAGGGCAAGCTTTAGTGCGCTCTTTAGGTGTGGACAATTGGGATATTTTGGATTCTGGGCGAATTACTGGGGATCCTTTTACCCCTCCAAGGAGGGTTATTTCTCCTATTCCTCTGGTTTCCTTCCCTCCCCCCACCCCTGTCTAAACCTCCCCCCCCCTTCATATGGGACCAGGTCACAATATCCTGATCCTCTGCTGTGTAGCCAGATAGGATATTGAGTTATAGGTAGGCACTTATGGTTTTTCTACAGTGCTGAGGTATACAGGGCAAGTATTGTGGCCCCTTTAGGAGTGGGGATTTGGGACTCAAGGTGAGCCATTGGGGTATTGGTTATTCCAAGGAGATTTGTTTCCCCTATTCCTCTGGTTTCCCCCTTCCCCCCCCTTCTTATTACCAATCTACCTATTTTTCTCACCATATAATAATGGTTCAGACTGGTTCCATCTATCCCTGTTTGGTCCCCTCCTGTCTTTTTTACTTATCATCTTAGGTTTATTAAAGGTAGGGACCCCCTCATTTCATAACTCTCCAAATAGGGACTTAGGTCCTTTTTCTCCTCCTCACCGTTTATTATCTGTGGGTTATTCCCCGCCTTGGAGAGTTTTTTTAGGGCATATCAACACCAATCCACGGGCAACCTCCCCATTAGCCCCTGGTTAGGTGTTCTTCTAATTATTTTTCTTTTACAAAGACTGTGACCCTTATATATATATATATATATATATATATTATTTTTTTTTTCAAAAAGTATTTTTTTTTCAATAGCAATTTGTGTACATTCGCAAGAAGGAATGCGAAAATATGACATGACATGCAAGAACAAAAGAACATGTCTGCATTAAACGAGCGTAGTTAACTGCAAAGTGATAGTATTATTCAATCTAATGTTGAATATGGCTAAGTATGGAAATATCCACTTGGGAATCCTGCGTCAGGGGTTTGTTCTTGAGTAGCTGGAAACTAAAAAGGTGTAATCCGATGTTTAGTGGTGTATATGTGGTATGTGGTGTATGTTTGGTTTTTGGGTGCAGGTCAAAGTAGGAGTATAGAACCAGATGGGGACGATTGGTACAAAGAGATCGGGGGGACGGGGGGAAATCACACGCACATCGCCACGCATATGCCAAGGTAGTAGGGAAATTGAAGGAACAGCATATACCATCCTTCCCATCCCGCCCCCCCCCCCTTCACCCAGGCAACACAGAGTTTTTAAGTGCTGTATCCCAGTCTCCCTTGCCATACCGCCCCATCCCCGTACTGATGTGGCCACTTTCTGCTCTATGAGGGGTTGTTGAGCTTACCTAAAATCAGTGTGTATGGCATGTCGGTAGTTCGATCGTAGTTTATTATTCGTGCTTCCCCTGAAGAGGGTAATTTGTCCTCCAGTCTTACTGTTCTTCCTAGTTTGAAGGCTTTGCTCCTCAAGCCAGGTGACACCTCTGTCTCTAGGGTGTATTTGCAATCTCATTGAGAGCCATTGGAGCCAGTGGAACCATGTCTCTTGGTATGCTTGGCACTTGCCTCCCGCTGTGAGCATTAGTTCTTTGATACCTCTAATGTCTTCGACTCTGTTTATTCAGTCCCTTAACGAAGGGGCCACTGTTTGTTTCCAGGAGCTCGGGATTATGCTCTGTGCTGCGTTTACCAGATGTGGAAGTATCGATTTTTTGTATTTAGTAGGTGGAAGTTGGTTGAGATGCAACAGATAGGTATCTGGTGTAAAGTCTATGGAGGCATCTGTCAGTGTAGATATGCTATGGTGTATCTTTTTCAGGAAAGGTTGGATCCGAGGGCATGTCCACCATATGTGGAACAAAGTGCCTAGTTCCTTTTCACACATTCAGCATTCTGGGGTGCAGACGTCGCTTATGGTAGCAAATTTCTCTGGTGTTTTGTACCAGTGAGATATCCTTTTATAGCCCAATTCTTGGTATTTTGTACACATGGTTGATTTGTGTGTAAGCATGAAGGCGTTGGTCTATTGTTCATGCGTCAAGGTGTGTCCCAGGTCTCTCTCCCAACACTTGGTGTAAAAGGGGAGCTGTTGGTCTTGTCGTGGGGAGATTAGTAGATTGTATAGCATTAATGGTGTAAAGCGAGAGTTCAGGGTGAGCCATTGTTACCTGATAAGGAGGACGGGGGCGGTAAGAGGCAACACCATAGTGAGAAAGGAGGAAAAAGAGAGGAGAAAGAAGAGAGAGAGAGAAAGAAAGAAAGAAAAAAAAGGGGGGGAAGAGAGGGAGAGTAAAGTAGGAGTTGTCGTATCATTCGTACACTCCTTCTCACAGCAGTTTGTCAAAGGTAAGATAAAGTGGGGGAGGTGAGACAGTAGAAGGGGAAGGGGCAGGAATTGTAAGTAAGGGAGAGCAGTGAGGGGAGGAGCGTAAGGAGTCTAGTATGTGTGTTTGGCATGTAGGACTTATGGGACGTGTCGCTGCGCGACTTAAAAAAAGGGGTACTTTCCCTCTGGAGACAAGGGACAGAAGGGCAAAAAAACTCCCTCTGCACAGCTCCAGCAGCGCGGCAATAAACCTGTGGGGGCGTGGGGTGCAATTGGGAAACTAGTGAACAAATCGAGAGAAAGAAAATAAAAAAGTTTTTCAAGTAATTGTAAGTAGAAATGTGGAGTCTATCCGGACACTGCTGCCCAAGTGCAATCATTGGTGGTTCTTGACGTATGAACAATGGACCTACGCCTTCATGCTCACACACAAATCAACCATATGTACAAAATACCAAGAATCAGGCTATAAAAGGATATCCCACTGGTACAAAACACCAGAGAAATTTGCTACCATGAGCGACATCTGCACTTCAGAATGCTGGATGTGTGAAAAGGAATTAGGAACTTTGTTTCACATATGGTGGACATGCCCTCAGATCCAACCTTTCCTGAAAGAGATACACCATATCATATCTACACTGACATGGGTAGAGTAATAAGGTATATAGGAAATACATTATGCAAGCATCATATTTGTAGACAACTCAGAACATGTAACATCTCATAAGATTAAGCTAACTATTTAACCGGTATGCTTTCTTAGGCCCCCCTGTGGGTCCCCACTGTTCGTAGCGTTATATGGAATATGAAAAGGTTTATATCAATTACAGTTATGCATTGGTAAAAAATATAAAAAAAAACCCCAAAAAACGAAATTATAGAATTCATAATTTCACCGGAATGTTCCATCCTCAATAACAGTACAAGCCTAATGTTCTCCCCTGTCATTCAAATGTAAGATATGATCAATGTGACCGGGGACAAAGAGAACAACAACAAAAAAATGATATTAGGCTAAAAAATACCAACAAGGCAATATCCGTGCGTAAGAGTGTGAGTCTGAAAAAGCATTGAAGGTGTGGATATCACACCATCGGGCCCACATAAATCGGCCCTTTTTTCCTCCAGTCTTGCCATTTGTGGTGGAGCGGAGTCTGAGTGCAGGTCCTCCTCATTGCACAGTGTGCAGTTCACGGGTCAGCCTGAGAACCTCTCATTCAGGGGGCGCTCTGACCAATCATGTATCTGGATCTCAGGCAACCCCAATGTGTCCAAAAAGACTGGGACATCAGGTGGTGTCCGAATGGTGGCTTCCACATTGCCCCTTCTAGCCGTAAGTGCAAATGGGAACTGGCACCAGTATCTAATTTGGTGTGATTGCAGGGCAGAGGTAACAGGCCTCAGTGCCTGCCTTGTTTGCAAAGTGATGTGGGACAGGTCATTAAAGAGTTCAACTTCTTGGCCTTCAAACTGCCAGGATCTCTCAGTCCTTGCTCTTCTCATTATGTCATCTTTGGTTTGAAAGTCCTGCACACAGCAGATTATATCTCGTGGTGGGGCGTTTGGCATAGTTCTGGGGTGCACGGCATAGGTGCACGGTGCACTCTGTTAATGCGGAGTCGGGCGTCAGATGGTCGGCCCAGTATGAGATTAAATAGTAGTGTCAACACAACCCTGTAGATCCTCCTGGTTCTGTGCGTCGCGCAGGCCTCTCACCCTGATATTATGCCTGCGGCTTCTGTTGTCCAAGTCTTCAAGATGTAGCCTTAAGTCTGTGAGTTGCCTTGTATGTTAGGCAATTATAGGTAGTGCTGGGCATGAGGCTTCAGGGCCTGCAGACTCCAAGGCAGTCACTCTGTTCTCCAGTGCTTATAGGGAGGTACGTAGAGGTGCCATCTCTGTCCAAAGGGTTAGTTTCACTTCTTTCCTCCTTCTTCTGGAGTGAAGCGAACAGGGAGTACCAGTTTGGTCCAGCAGGGTCTAGGGTGTTGGTATTTGCCGAGGATCCCTCTCCAGAAAGTGAGGAGCTCAGAGAGGAAGGCACCATTTGCGATGCCTCATGCTGCGAGGTAAGAATTCCCAGGGTTTGGAGGTAGCTGCAGATAGAGGCAGACTGTCTGAGTGTCAAAGGGGTCATTTGGGTGCATTTGGTTCGACCCAATACCATAAATGGATACCATGAATGTGCTGATGGTAACTATATTAGACAGCGGGGGCACAGAGCTATCTGTTTATGAGGCCATCTTCGTCCAGCGCCAGGACACTCCCCCCTGACCTTTATATTTTCATCAACATGAGGGGAATTCTATATATTGCATATGGCAAGAAGATCTGCAAAAATGCAAATGTGACACTTAGGCCTCAATTTAATATTTTTGGATAAGCTTTTGAAATGATCACAATCTGTTAGAAAAACCTTTCAAATGATGCATCTACCAAAATTTCCATACAAATTAATGATCATTTTTGCAGATAAATCCGATCGGAATCATTTGAAAAGTTTATTGAAAAAAATTACATCGAAGCCTTGCTCTCTGTGCTTTCTCTTAACCCCTTAAGGACCAAACTTCTGGAATAAAAGGGAATCATGACGTGTCACACACGTCATGTGTCCTTAAGGGGTTAAACATGCGCGTTTGTTGCATTCGTCTTTAAACAATTCGTTGGCCAATTAACCAATTTTCAGAAACAAATACCTTTTAGTTTTTTTTTAATAGATAACAAATAATGTTTTTGTTTGTTTTGATGGTTTTGAGCTAGAATACTCAACTTTTTTTGGTCATTTAAAGACAGATACAAAGGTTTACTTTACATCATATAAGTCATAAGTTAAATAAATAGAGCAGCCAGTACAGGTTTAAAAGTTGAAAGCATGTTCTCAACCATGGTTTGTGTATATGGCGACTGACTTATGATGCTCGAATGAAATATACGGGATACAGGGGGCACATTGGGGGGGCTCGGCCTATCGAGCAAGGGAACTCTCTTTGCTTATTCTTTATCTGTCCTCTTATTCAGCTTTAGTGAATTGGAGACACTTGCAGGGTTATTTACTAAAATGAGAATTCAAAGTGAATTTTACATCTAAGGTCAGAGTATGCGACTTGAAAGCATAGCGTTTTTCCAGTTTGACTACTGTGACCTTAAATTTGAAATTCACTTTGATCTCTCTTAATGAATAACCAGGCAATCCTAATAGCACGTTCCTTGTACACATTGTGTATCCAAGTCCAACCTGGACTTTCTGAATGCTTGGGAAGGTAAAATTAAACTTTCGTACACGCTATCAGAAAGGTTTGGTTGTGCTTATACCTCTATACCTCAAACTACATTTCCCGGTAGCTTCTATTTTCCATATGGAAATATAGACTATATAGGGTCTTCTTTCAAGAACCATCAAAAAACAGGTTGGCAAAAGGTAAACATTTTGCAGCTAGCTCCATCATGAAGGCTTTTAATGACTGATGTCTGTAATAACAGGGGAAAGATCATTAGCTATGAATAAATAATTATTAAGAAGCAAACATTAAAAGTTATTTAGCATGTAAGACACATGTTTTTTGTGGCACTAATTTTACCCAAATGATATTCCGTCTTATATTTGAGATGACATACTACCTTGCCATTTAGCTGCCTATAAAATTGGGCCTGAAACATGGCACGGCATATATCAGATTTCTAGAATGTCAACTCAAATTATATCATGTTCGGCCAATCTATCCCATCCCGTAGAATAAAGTCAGTGAACCGTGCAGTATAATGAGAAATGACAGGATGCAATATAGACTGTATTATTGGTGATAGTTTTAAATAAGCAAAATATGAGATTGAGGTCTGCTTGCGTTATAGGTAGCTATACTGGTTAACATTTGAAATGCACATGTACATACCAAATGAAAATTAATATACAATGTAGTTCATGCTGACAAATCATTTGTCACTTCCTGAGATTTTGAAGGAGTAGCTTATTTGATGACAGTTACAGTATATAGCTCAGTTGGTTGAAAGACTGATTCTAGTGTTTGTTCAAATCTCACAGGTTTCACGTTAAGGGAGCAGTTAGAATAACATCAAACATTGCATCCCTTAATAGTAGTTATGGTGCTTGTAGGCTTTTGGTATCATTCCCCTGTTTTAGGAGTTTTACCAAAACCGAGTGTTCCCAAGAAATCTATACTTTACCTACTCTGCCTTTAATCAAACCATAAATCAGTGTCATTGTGAAACAAAAGTGCTTGATAACCTAAAGTGGCCCTGTGACCCTAAATTGCCCATGCTTCAATCTGTTCCTCTTCTTTTCCTCACTCCTAATTTAAAGGCAAGTTTTGTCAAGTTTTGTAACTCCTGCTGCCATTGCTAGAGACGGTGATGGGAATAAGGCATTGTCTTGCTCATCGCAGTATCTACTGAGACTCCTGTGGTCTTGTGGGATCCTCCATAGACATGAGTGCTGTACTCTCGTGCATGTGTCATAATACAGCACTAAAATTGGATCCTGGTGCATGAAGCATCGGGAACTAAAGAAATAAGGTGGTGGTGCCAATAGAGGACAGCGGCAGGTAAGTATATCTACCCTTCCCTGCACCCTAGGACACCAAGCAGCAATGTTACCATCTTTGGTCTTTGAAAAATATGGAAAGACCCTAGTAGGTGACAGAGCTGCTTTAACAGTGATAACACCTTTGTGACATAATGTGCCAAAAATTCAAGGATTGAGATTAATCCATGAATTATAATATACATTTGGCTATAATTTAGGCACACTGTTACTAGCAATGTTTAACAGAACTAATGAAAGTATAAAAATACATATATACACACACGCAAAACCAGACATTTTGGCAGTACGTAATACTCTGGGATGTCTTGTTTCTACAAATATGTTCTTAGATCCCTCCATTAAACTTTCTGTCCAAGCTCACTACATTGTATCACTACTCACTACTCACTACTATCTTTATTTTTCTGTAATCCTTGGCATATGACAAACCTAGGACAAATCTATTTGAGGTATATTTATAAATTGTAAATTTGTAATGATAATATCTGACAATATCTGGATAACATTTGCAAAGATTAAAACAGCATTGTGGGATTTGTAGTTGAACAATAGCTGAAGCATACGAATCCTTTTTCCAGATGACTCAGTTCATTTAATAGTGGTACTGCACCTTTACCCAGGTCCCTTGCTTAGGAGAAAGTTTTACAATGTGGCTGTAATCAAACACGAACCAAGAAAAAAATTATATTATGAGAAGCTGTGAAATAAAATGTATATTTTAAAATATTATTCAGCGTTCTACGGACACTATGCATATTGCAATCAAATACTGCAATTTCATATTTCACAATCTGTGCCGTGAAGTCATTAGACTCTGTACACAGCACATTATCTAACCACAAAAATATATTTTTACCTCTAAACGTTTAATATTCAGAGGGGTCTAAATGATATCCATGACCTCCTAGC
The DNA here is from genome assembly GCF_036172605.1 of Pelobates fuscus. Taxonomy (NCBI): domain Eukaryota; kingdom Metazoa; phylum Chordata; class Amphibia; order Anura; family Pelobatidae; genus Pelobates; species Pelobates fuscus. The sequence continues at coordinate 369,760,644 of NC_086320.1, read as the reverse complement.
TAGTATATAATACTTCGAAAACAGGAAACGCACATCAGCTGCCTCCTCGAGCTCCAAAATCAGGTTACGGTTTCACATAACTGCACTTTTAAACTCTTTAATATTTTAAAATCATTAAGGCTTTATAAATATATCCAATATAATTCTGGGGAAAAAAAATTGAAAAGAAAATTAAACTACTCGTTAATTTCATTTTTTTTTTTTTACTTATTGTTTCATACACATTTATCCTGTAATTTAGGGTAGATTTATCAAAGTGATATATATATATATATATATATATATATATATATATTTTTTTTTTTTTCTGAGTGATTCAAAACCTGTTTTAATTTTTTTGTGTGAAAAAAAAGGTCTTAATGTTAATATATGGAAAGGCGGAGCCTGTAGTTGTGGGAGGGGTTTATCCGGCCTATAAATTCACAGGCTTCCCCTTCCTCTGGGCTGAGACTTCCTGGTTCAGTACAGAACCATCTACTTCAAATTCAAATGTCATCAACACAAACTACCTGAACTCCAAACAAACAAGTGGTCTTGGCCTAGTGAGGCCAATGCAAGTACAGGGGTACCTCGGGTTTACGAATTTATTGGGTTCTCTCTGACTTTTCTTATTGCGAAAAATTCATAAACCGAAACGTTTATTCCATAGGAATGCATTGAAAACCAATTAATCCATGCCATAGGTCAGAAAAAAGTCAAAATGAGCTGGCATGGAAACCAACCCACAATGCAGAACACACAATAAAAGGCATGCAAACAACGAAGCTCAGCTCCCTACCTTTCCACCGCTTGAGAAATGCACCAAAAAAAAACTGAACCTGCTGAATTTTTTTTCCAGAATGGCTCCAAAACTCGATGCAAAAGCTGCTCCAACACCTCCACACTCGACGACACGTGCTACCCACAGACTCCAGCATGCAGGGGACGGTGCTGTAAACCTCCCAGGCGCAAAGCATCCTGGGGAAACTTGCTTCGCATTGCAAAAATAATTTGTAAACTGAGGCATTTTTTCAATGGATTTTCATTTGTAAACCGAAATTATGTTAAACGAGTTGTTTGTAAACCGAGGTACCAATGTATTAATTTTACCTCATTTGAGTAAAACAAACAAACAAAAAAACAGCCCTCACTCGAAGCTCATGGGGCACTGACACATCCGGCCCAGCTGTGGCTTTTCCTGTGGCTGTTCGTGTGTTTTTTATTTCAACAAAACCGTACGTTTGTTCGCTTTGGTCCGCGTTGGGCCACGCTATCACTTACATTCCACATTTAAGCCCACATTTGGCCTTTCACTAACTAGGGTGGCATTAGCATTTCAATCTGTATTCCTTCCTCACTTGGATATGGCGAATTTCACTATTAACACAAATTCGGCTTATTTCAATCACAGCATCACAGTGATACCTCAATTTGGTTCATGCATTATGCTTACTGTATATCGTATTTTATAATATGCAATTTTTCAGTCACCCTACGTTCTTTTGTATAATAAATGCTATGCCATATTCCGTTTTCATATTTGTAGCTTATTATTGTCAGCCCACATGGCCTCGGTTATACTTGTCAGCATTTGTTATTTATGGTTCATTAGGCCTCAGTATTTATATGTATTTTTCATGGTTGCCCTCTTAGTATTCAGGCACTCATGGGGCCTACACTGTTTAGTAATTATGTGGCAAAGAGTTGCTACTGACTGTCTAAATTTATGTCAGGCCCAAACTTGGTACAGCCTGTTAATAATCTGTCTTATTTCACTATCTGTCAATACTTACATTGTTTTAGCCCTTTCTGGGCTCAGCACGGGCTTAGTCAATCGTAATTTAAAATTATGTTGGTCATAACATGTCAAACACTCTGGTCCAGCAGTATCTATTAGTCGGGATCATGATCACCTACATAGGACACAGCCTAAATATACTCATATGTTGCAAAGATTGAGTGTCATCAATAATATCCAGATCTTGATTCATGGAATACCTTTTAACACGGTCCTTACTTGACCTTGAAATAAGTATACATTCCTGCTTCACAAGGGTTATATATGTCTAATCTTACTTCATTCAATTATACGCTAGGCCTACAGCAACCCAACCTATATGGCCCTCCTCATCCGATAAGTTTTATCTTTACTCCACATATTAAGCCACCTCGGTCTAGCACGGTATTGACAACGCTACATATGACGCCTACATCTTGACACTTAATAATCTATCATGTTGGTTATTTATATCATTATCCTTTGATCACAGCTTCCGATGGCCCTCCATTACGTACAACATTGCCACCCTGGTATTCATCACAATTCTCCCTACCACTACATATGGACCAGTTGAAACAACAAAAGCATTATTCTTGGCCTCTACACAACTCTTACAACTTTGACATGTTTATTACACATTTGTTCGTTCTATACATCCGTACCCCTCATACAGTCCTATTTTTTCCATCCTGCAGCTCAGGACTTACATTAGGCATGTGGCCCCCACTAGGCCTTCACTCCATATGGTTACAAACAGCCCTCTTCGGGCAAACACGTACGATCCAATTTCGGTCCCCCATTTTAGCATTTACATATCACATTTTCCTGCTTATGAGGGAAAATTACATCTCTTTTATATCACATTCTACTATTCGACACTGCCTCACTAGACCCACACAAGAATTCCTCATTATGCAATTATATTGATTCAGACCTCTTCGATCTGTGTATTTTACTTAAATTAGTATAACCCACACCTTCAACTAAGGTGCTTACTAGATCTCATAATTCGCTACACGCTAGTGATGTAGATTAATTTAGAAATAAACAAATATGTTTAAATGTCTATCTGTTCCTGTCCAAATCTGAGATGATTAAATTGCGTATACGCAGAAGTAAGCTCACACTGACACATGGAGTTCAGGTTAAAAGCACTTCAGAAAATTTAATGCCATCTGGTTGGAAAACAGTTATGCAGACCTTTTTAAAGGCAAAATGACATCATCATTGAATATCAGATAATAACAAATAAACATCATTAATTGGATTAAATGTTATGTGACTATATCAGTGTCCACCCATCAATATTATTAATTGGCTCAGGGGTTTGAGTGACTAGCTGGGTGTCCTCCCACCGGGAGGTGGTATTGTTCTGGACAAGGGTGTGGACAGAAGGCTCAGGCGCCATCTTTCCCAGCATGAGGTTTACTCGGTGAAAAGGGGGGCTTGAGCGTCATTTTACACAGTCAGTGATGTCAGGTCTTGTGGTCAGGTGCAAGGTTCTTTTATGAATAGAACATTTCATTAGTACAGTGTTCTCATGGCCTTGGCTCTGGCCTTGGTTATACTTTGTTGCATGTTACAGGAGATTCAATAATTCCGGAGTCAGCTATGTCTTTATAGAAAATACAGTCTCTGTTCATTGTATTAAATGTACTGGGAAATTCTGTCATGTAATGTAGTTTAAGATGGAGAATCTGTCAGGTAATAAGGACAAAATGGAGGGTTTGTCACAGTGTGAGGTTAAAATGGAGTTAGTACAATAATTCAGTACAAGTTCAATAAAGATTTTTAATAATTCTACATCAGTCCCCCCTATGAAATGTTAAATTCTAAAAGATAAACTTTATTGGTTAGTTTCAGAAGACAGGTTAGCCCAAAGGCACAAAACCCTATGAAGTAACGGTCCTTAAAGTCTTCTTAGTTCTTCAGAGGGACATCATAAATAGACAAGCTTACATTACCATATGGACCTGTGTTATCTGGAATATAGGCACAACAAGTCATGGTGACAGGTAAACGTTGTTGGTTGCAATAGATATAATAAATGCAAATCAAAATATTATTATTATTATTAGCAGTGACGGTTGGGAAAATGGACTCAAACTTTCCTTTTACTGCAAAATCATCTGGTACCCCCCTTGGCACACCTATGGCATCAATATATATATATATATATATATGTGTCAAACTTTCCCTTTAGAGGGGTGCTCCTCTTTATGTTCTGAAGCATGAATGTGGTGTGTCAAGAGTACCTTGTCATGTATTATGTGTATGGACATAATAACCTTGGCTAGGGCGCATTTGCTTATGCATTGTAGTATTAAACCTGTCCCACGCTACATCAGCGTAGGTGGACTCGGATCATTTAGTCAATATTAATATCACCACAAACTCAGGATGGGCAAATAATCCTGAGGAAGCTTGGCGTTTGGAACTCTTTAGCTTCACGAGGTCTCCTTTTGGGGTCCTCGGCTTTCCATCGATGGCAGGTGGTCAGGCATTATTATGGCCATCAAACACCTACTTGTTGGTATCTTTTTATTTAACAAGTCATTTTTTTCTTTAGAGTCAAAAGTGTGTCAAAATCAACAAATGTTACTTCTCATGTTGCAGAGAGAGAGAGAGTCTTGAATCTGGAACAATGAATCCACTGAGTGATCTCTGTAACTTTCACAATGCACTATTGGGTATATGGTCTTGGTTGTCACATTGATGACCGGCTAGGCTTCTGGCCATCCTGACAAAATGTCTATTATAACTAGTGCATATTTGACTCAGTAGCTCTTTGTCACCTGGATTCTTGAAAGGGATATTGAGAGTTAGCTAGGTGCTTAGGAGTATTTAGAGATCAAAGAGTTCATGAGGGTCTTGGATAGGTATAAAGTTCCATGGGCTCACTGCCCAGTACATGTTTTTGGGTAAACAGAGCTTGAGAGTGTTGGAGTACAGCCCGTCTTCAAGGGTTGCCCCTTTCTGTTTTTCCAGCTTTGTATTTCTTCAGGGTCAGCAGCTGCTTGTCATTCTTTCAGAAGCTTGAGATCTGTAGGTAGGATCTACATGGTGAGTATAGAAGTTTCTTTAGCGGACACCATTCTGTCCACTTCCCTTGGTGCACTTGTGGCTTGGTTGGCAGCTTTTAGTCAGCTGAGTGGTGCTTCTTATCTTCCAGATTGATCCAAAATAATGTGTTGCACCCAGGGCATACCTTGAGTCAGTGTAGGTATTGGCATGTCTTCCTTCAGGCATTTTGTATGCCACTGAGAAGGCTGTCAATTCAGCGTCTTGAGCAGATGTGAGTGAGGAAAGTGAAGATGCTTGACGTACCTGATCTTCTGTAGCAACAGCAAATCCAGTATGGTACCTTTCCTCTTTATCCGCAAACAGAGTGGAGTCAGGATCTGGTAAAGCTACTGCATGCTCTGTTGAAAGGTGTCTTGTTTCTTCTTTCATCTGTTCAAAGCAACCATGAGGAGCAGTAGAAGAGGTTTCCTCACCTATTTCTGTGTGAGATTGGGGGGTATTTGTCTTTCTATTTACAGTTCTCTTGCTGACCCCCCTCTGTAGAGAGTTGTGAATTGATTGTTCATGTTTTGTTCTAATGAGTCAGGTTCCTTTCATGAGATTTCTGGGGACTTAGTGAAGAAAAAACATGAGGGACAGCCACCTCCCTTACAGGTGTCTTACTTCCATGGGAATCTGGGTCAGGACCGCACTATTTCCTTGAGAGTGCCCAAAACAGTTCTTTCATGTCTGAATAATTTTTCATAGTGTGGTATTCCCCCCTGGGAAGTGGCGGAAGAGTGGCCAGAGCAACTTTTCTTCAAAATATAATGTTGTCAGGTAGAGGCAGAGTTGTCTATGAGCGGAGGAAATTGGTAAGGAATAAGAAGGGAGGAAGCATATAAAGGATATAGATATGGTGGTGGGGAGATGGAAGAATGAGTAGTGGATAGAGTGAGAAGGAAGAAGGTGGAGTAGGAGGAGGAGAAGGTGGAGTAGAGGGAGGAGTAGGAGGAGGAGAAGGAGGAATAGAGGAGAAGTAGGAGGAGAGAGGAGAAGGTGGAGTAGAAGGAGAAAGTGGAATAGAGGGAGGAGTAGGAAGAGGAGGGAGGAGTAAGAGCAGGAGGAAGGAGTAGAGGAGAAGTAGGAGGAAAGAGGAGAAGGTGGAGTAGAGGGAGGAGTAGGAGGAGGAGTAGAGGAGAAGTAGGAGGAGAGAGGAGAAGGTGGAGTAGAGGGAGGAGTAGGAGGAGAAAGTGGAGTAGAGGGAGGAGTAGGAAGAGGAAGGAGGAGTAAGAGCAGGAAGAAGGAGTAGGAGAAGGAGAAGGTGGAGTAGAGGGAGGAGTAGGAGGAGGAGAAGAGGAGAAGTAGGAGGAGAGAGGAGAAGGTGGAGTAGAGGGAGAGGTAGTAGGAGAAAGTGGGGGACTGTAGATGAAGGGGAGGGATCGGTGGGAGGAGTAAGCGGGGGTGGGCAGGTAAGGGAGCAGACAGGTGATGTAGCAATGGAGGATACATCAGAAATCAAGACTAGGTAGAAATGCAATGGAGGCTGCAAATAGCCCATGTACAACAACTATTAACTGGCCCTATGCTTTCCCTAGAGAAAAATAATAAAAGGCTAACATGCTCATCTTGTCTCCACAAGCCTCGAACGTTTCACTCCGTGGGTGTCCCGCAGCGGCTAGCCCACCACATCTCCCACACCAGACTTGTGCCGGTGGAGACAGACGCTATCCCTGACTCTCGTTCTTAATTTAATAATTTATATCTAACATCTCAAAATGTAATTCCTACTTATATCACAAATATACATTATCACAATTTTTATGTCTCGCAAATGGGATAAAATGTATTCTATTCTTCACTGATAATGTATTTTTAAAACAAACAAAATAGACAAATAACATTGTCTTCTGCAAAATAAATGGAAAAGATAATGGAGATTTTGTTAAGCTTATAAATGGCTATACATTAATTCACATTTCTTGTTCTCCAGTTTCTGGCTGTTAATGTCAATGTACAATGTAATAGAGCAGCAGGGAATGCTATCAGAATGCTTGGTTGCATAGGGAGAGGTATTAGCAGTAGGAAGAGGGGAATGCTCATGCCATTGTACAGAACACTGGTGGGACCTCACTTAGAGTACTGGATACAGTACTGGAGACCATATCTTCAGAAGGATATGGATACCTTAGAGAGAGTTCAAAGAAGGGCTACTAAACTGGTTCATGGATTGCAGGGTAAAATTCACCAGGAAAGGTTAAAGGATCTTGACAGGTATAGCTTGGTGAAAAGACGAGACAGGGGAAATATGATAAAAGCATTTTAAATACATACAGGGAAACAATACAGTAAAAGTGGAGACTACATTTAAAAGAAGGAAAACTACCATAACAAGAGGACATAGTCTCAAAAATAGAGGGACAAAGGTTTAAAAATAATATCAGGCAGTATTACATTATTGAGAGGGTAGTGGATGCATGGAATAGCCTTCCAACTGTAGTGGTAGAGGTTAACTCAGTAGAAGTGTTTAAGCATGCGTGGGATAGGCACTTGCTGCTAGTAACAGATCTAGAATTAATACACTATAATGCCCAAAGTCTCAATTCCTATGCATATGCAATAATAAAATATCTGGGCTTACAACAAAAATTATGTTAGTCAGTCTTTAAACTTGGCTTATTCATTTGTTAATAGTTATGCTTATAATGTTAACTGGTTCCTTTTCAATTCGATCAAAACATTTTGAAACCAATCCCTAATTGTATTACCATTTGTTCAAGAAATCTTTGTTTATTAGAACTTTCTTTTAGTAAATGTTCTTTAAGATAACCCTTCTTTCAGCATGTTATCAATCTTTGTACACAAAGTTAAAACACACTTGTTACTTATACGTGAAACGATAGACATATATATTCTATCTACATATTAACCATTACTTCTCACAGACACTTTCCTGATATAGGGAAACTAATAGTAGGATTCACGATATATGGGCGGATATGACCTCACTAAGGGCAGAGTGAGGGCAGGAGACAGGACTGACGTGTCTCTTTAAGGACAACCTTCTTTTGTTCTAGGGGCCATTTTCTTTTAGGGCACTTCAGCTGACAAATGAAAGCATTATACATGTAACAGCCCATGAAGCTTTGAAATAACATGGTGCAAAAAAAAATAAACTCACGGGATTCAAACAATTTACCTACAGCCATTAATCACTTTTCCTCTTCACAATCTCACTTAACAACTTTGCATATTCCCTCTATCCATATTGCATAGTATTGCAACAAATCACACTTGCCTTTACATTTTTAACTCGTCCAAATAATTCCCTATTCCTGCATCAGATTCACTTTCCTAACCTTCGTAATCAACACTGAGCTACATCCCCGACTCCCTATCTTATACACCAGTCTTGGAGAAAATACTTTGCACCGCGAAAGGAAATACAGCCTCAGAAAGGTGGAATGTAATCTTGTGAGCTAGTCTCCCACACGATCCTATCAACTTCAATTGAAATAACAAAATACACAATTAGAATATTTTCTAGCAAAAATTCCATTGCTAAGTTCTGAATAACTCTACGGAACACAAATCTGAATCGCAACCACGCCCCCCCCCCCCTCCTCCTCCCTCCCTTGTCTCACAGAAGGCAAAAAGGGAGGGGGAGAAACAAGAGGGACTGTAAGAATGACATTTTAACCATGTCAGTGCTGGAAAGACAGTTACGTTACAATTATTGCAAAAGCAAAGAGACACAAAAACACAACATTTAATAATACTCTCAGTGAAACTCTGTAAATCTTTATTTTTGCAGTGCTTATGGTAGTTACATGCTTACATATGGTACCCCAACGGCATTCCATACGTAGGTTTCAAAACATTTGTTACATTGGGTAATAGAGAAACAGAGCACATTTTTTTTGATTAGGTAATACAAAAGGATATCGATCGATTAAGAATATTACTTTAACATTTACGTTGAGTGTCCTCGCTTTAAAGTGTAAACGATTCTTTGTTTGTTTGGTAGGCAGGATAAGTATCAAGATGGTTGCAAAATATTGAACAAGCTAATTCAAGCTAACTTGGAGTGTGTCTGCTGTTCCAACATATATAATAGTGATTAAACATTGGTTGACAATTACTGCGATGTAGTTAATATGTGGGTGAAATACAGCAGACATGTCAGGTGTTAATTAAGTAGATTAGGCAGATAAGTGAACAGTCAGCAAGACTGAATAGGCAGTATACTGAACCCCCTAGGCTTTCAAAACATAAAGGGCATGCCAAACTGAGTGTGCATACAGATTAGTGTGTCATGCATAGAGAAGTAGACAACATGCATATACTATTAACTGACGCTAATGAGTGCTAGGTATCCCCCCCTTGTCCCCCAATTACTCGTACAGTCCAGGGTTATAGACTAACTTTGTGTGGCAATGAGACTTGCTTTCAAAGTGTTCTCTCGTGTATCTCAATAGTCTCTGCTTGGTTTGGACTCAGCGTGTTCCCGCCGCAGGTCAGCTGCCTGTGTGTGGCGTGTCTCCGTCAGGGTCGCTCGGCAGGGTACCTCTGGATCGCGTTATCAGAGTAGTGACCATTTGCAGTTCAGGGTCCTGCTGTCTGTTCTGTGTGGCCGATGTTTGTCTGTTTAGCCTCCTTCCCCGCTGCCAGTCGCGGTCTTCTCCCTCATCCCTGTTCATATCTCAGTTTCGAGGTCTGTGTGGCTCGTTTAAACACAGGGGTGTCCATGGGTGGCTGCAGTAGTGGACTGTGTTGCAGGTGCCTTCAATCCCTCCTGGTTGTTGCCGCTCCGGGAAAGCAGGTGGATGTTAGTTTCAGTACCCGCACACGTGGCCTCCGCCATCTTAGTTTCAGAGTTTCCATTGCGGGTCGGGGGCGCCTTTGCCGCGGCACCTTGGGTGCTGTGTGTTGGTCAGGGCTCAAGGGTGAGGACCGGGATCACCCCCCCGGTCCAAAGGGGGGGGAACGGAGCCGGTTCCTCACGGGTCTGGCTCTTGGCGGAGCACCGATAGGCGGGATAGCTGGGCAGCGGCCGTCTGCCTCACTCACCGCCGGAGTAGGCCTCTGTGTGCCAGTGAGGTTTCTTCCTCCAGGGGACTAAAACCCTTCGGGTCAGCCTCGCCCTGGTTCTGGTGCTCTCCACCCGGTAAGGGCCGCCGTCGCTGAACGTTTTTCACGCTGGAAATCTTAATTTTGTAGCTTAATTAGGCTGCAGTTGCTGGAGCTGGTCTTGCGTGCGACCATCCAGGTCGGCGGTCCGGCCCCGCCCCTCTCTCAGTGAAACTCAATACAAAACCCCCACCCTCTACCAGGGTAATGGCTAACACAAAATACAAAAACAATTTCATTATAATATACATATATTCTTAACCCTTTGTGATCTAGTTTCTTTTACTCATGTGCTTACTCCAAAGTCACCTCCCTCAACCTCGTAGTGTCCCCGCTCGGAGAACGACTTTCGTAAGTCTCACTACCAGCGGCCACAGGAAACAGCAATCATCTCCGACCCGAATCCTGTCTAGCCTCCCTCGTTACAGCAGTCCACTAATAGTGGCCGCGCAATCCTCACTCCCGTAGTGCCCCTATAAAACCCACTTTATAAGTCTCACTACCACGTGATGCGGAAA